>NC_083699.1:52269634-52909442 GCF_033118175.1 Dama dama
ACTCAGTACCCCTGACACTGCAGCAAGCCACCGCAGGCCCATGCCTCTGCCAGAGACTCCTGGAGACTCACTGGCAAGTCTGTGTCAGTCAGCTGTGCTTGTAGGCTGTAGGAGAAGGCTACTATCTCCACTTTGATAGGACTACAAGATGGCGGAGTAGAAGGACGTGCACCCATCTTCTCCTGCAAGAACTTCAAAATTACAATTCGTTGCTGAACAAATGCCAACAGGAGAATGTTGGATCCCACTAAAAAAAAAAAAAGATACCTCACATTCAAGGGCAAAGGAGAAGCCCCAGCGAGATGGTAGGAGGGGCGAAATCATGTTTAGAATCAAACGCCATACCCATCAGAGATGCTTGGAGGGCTCAAACAAACCTTGTATGCAGCAGGACCCAGAGACACCACTGGCACAAAGACTGAACCAGAATTGTGTTTGAGTGTCTTCTGTGGAGGTACAGGCCAGCAGTGGCCTGCCACAGGGGCACGGGCTCAGGGTGCAGCAGACCTGGGTATGGCATAAGCCCTCTTGGAGGAGGTCGCCATTAACCCCACCATAGAGCTGCCAGAACTTACAAAGGACCGGGGAAACAGACTCTTGGAGGGCACAAGCAAAACCTTGTGTGTACCAGGAGCCAGGAAAAAGGAGCAGTGACCCCACAAGAGACTGACCTTCCTTTAGACAAATATATTTTCAATGTGGCATCAAGAGGAGAATTCAGAAAAATAAATGGATAAAATGAATATATTCAAAATTAAAATCTTTGGCTTTTCAAATTATACTGTTTAAGAGAATGAAAAAATACAATCCACAGTCTTGGAGAAAATATTTGCAAGGCATATCTCTCATAAAGAACTTACATTCAAAATACATAAAGAATTCCTAAAACTCTAGTAGTAAAATAATCTAATTTTTCAAAATGGGCAGAAGATTTGAATAGACATTGTAATATGAATATACATTCATTTTTGAGATCATCATGAAAACACAAATATGGACGAGGTCTTACAATTAATTCTACAATGTGTGATGGTTAGCATGTGACTTAGGTGAAAAGAAAAATATCCTCATCAATTAGAGCTGCATACAGAAGCATTTGTGAATGCCTGGGAGTGCTTTAAAATATGTCAGGAGGGGGGCGGTCTAAGATGATAGAGGAATAGGATGGGGAGACCACTTTCTCCCCCTCAAATTCATCAAAAGATCATTTGAATGCTGAACAACTTCCACAAAACAACTTCTGAATGTTGGTGGAGGACACCAGACACCAAGAAAGGCAGCCCGTTCTTTTTGAACGGAGGTAGGACAAAATATAAAAGACAATAGGTGAGACAAAAGAGTTAGGGATGGAGGCCCGTCCCAGAAAAGGAGTCGTGAAGGAGGGGAAGTTTCTAAACACCAGGAAACTTTCTCACTTTGGAGGGGGGGGGGGTCTGTGGGGAGTTTTGGGATCTCAGAGGGCAACATAACTGGGAGGGAAAAAAAAAAGTCCACAGAATACGCGCCTAACCGCAACTCCCAGTGGAGAAGTAGCCCAGACGCTTGCATCCGCGCCACCAACGAGCAGGGGCTAAACAGGGAGGTGCGGGTTGCATGCTTAGGGTAAGGACTGAGCCTGAATACCCTGAGGACAATCTGAGGGACCTAATGTGAGATAGCAACCCAAACTGTGGGATAGCCAGAGAGACAAAAAAGAGAGAGAGAGAGAGAAAACTTTCCCGGGAAAAACTGTAACCTAAAGCCAAGCCTGGCCCGCTCACAGAACAAAGTATTAACCAAATACCAGAGGAAAGCTAGCCCATTGTGGACTGGCCCCTCCCCTGCTGGAGGCAGAGAGGCAGGCGGGCAACAGCCAGAGCCAGAAGGCAAGGGGCAATCTCGACCCCAGAGATGGCATTCTCCACCAAACTGTGAGCAGGCTCCCAGTTGCTAACCAAGTCTTCCTGGGATCTTGGACGGTTGACGTCTGCCAGAAGGGTCACAGCCAGAGATCTGCTCCCCAGAGGAGACTCATGGCACACCTGAGACGGTGCTCTTGTGGCACACCCAGGAAACCGAGTGGCTGAGACTGGGGAGGTGATTAAGATGCACAGCCCATATAGGACAGTGCGCTTGCCAAACACCTGTTTGCCTGAGCTGCTTGGACCTGGGAAGGGCACAAAACGCATGCCCAACTGAATCCATGGCTTTGTGAAGTACCCGAGAACCTGAACCTGAGCAGCTTAGACCTGGGAGGTGCACAAAACCCAGGGCCTGCTTTGGACAGTTCCCCTGCAGAGCAACCTTAGCAGTATAGACTGGGAAGGCACATGTGCTGGGAGCTAGGGCAAACCCAGTGTGGTCCATACACTGCAAGCACTCCCCACACACACCAGTGATAATTGTTTGTACTGTTCCTCCCTACCCACAACACAACGGAACAAGTGAGCCTAAATAAGTGACCACCTTTGCCCCCTTGTGTCAGGGCAGAAATTATACACTGAAGAGACTTGCAAACAGAGGAAGCCAAAATAAAAAAAGAAGAGGGAACCACTCTGGAAGTGACAGGTGCAACAGATTAAAACCCAGTAGTAAGAATTGACTTAGCATTGGAAGGGGCCTATAGAATTTGAGAAGACGTATAAGCTGGAACAAGGAACTATCTGAAACTGAACTGACCCCAACTGCCCTCAACAGCTACAGAGAAATTCCTAGACATATTTTTACCATTATCATTTTTAAATTAAAAAAAAATTTTAAGTTCCTTATTACTCCTTTAATTTTCATTTTTGTAACCTACTACTACCTCTCATGCAAAGAGCTGACTCATTGGAAAAGACCCTGATGCTGGGAAGGATTGGGGGCAGGAGGAGAAGGGGATGATAGAAGATGAGATGGCTGGATGGCATCACTGACTCAATGGACATGAGTTTGAGTAAACTCCAGGAGTTGGTGATGGACAGGGAGGCATGGCACGCTGTGATTCATGGTGTCGCAAAGAGTTGGACACGACTGAGCAACTGAACTGAACTGAATTACCTTGCAAAAAAAAAAAGACCCTATTTTTAAAGCAAATTTCATATATATATGTATATATATAATTTCTGTGATTGATTTTGTTTTGTATTTTTAATATTGTATTTTTGAGAGTCTAACCTCTAGATTTTTAATCTTTGCTTTTTGGTATTTGTTATCAATTTTGTATCTTTAATAATCTAATCATCAGTACCCATTTTTACTTAGGGGTGTGATTACTGGCTTGACTGCTCCCTTCTCTTTTCACTCTTGCTTTTCTCCCCCAGGTCATCTCTATCTCCTCCCTCCCACTTCTCATCTCTACTTAACTCTGTGAATCTCTCTGGGTGTTCCAGGCTGTGGAAAACATGGAACTGATTACTGGCTAGATTGGTCTCTTCCCTTTTGACTACCCCGTCTTCTCCTCCTGGTCACCTCTATCTCCCTCCTCCCTCTTCTCTTCTCCATGTAACTCTGTGAATTTCTCTGGGTGTTCCTCACTGTGGAGAATCTTTTCACCATTAACCTAGATGTTTTATCATTGGTGCTGTATGGATGGAGAAGTCTTGAGGCTACTGTAAGAATAAGACTGAAATCCAGAGGCAGGAGGCTTATCTCCAAAACTTGAGAACACCAGAAAACTCCTGACTCCAGGGAACATTAATTGATAAGAGCTCACCCAAAAGCCTCCACACCTACATTGAAACCAAGCTCCACCCAAGAACCAACAAGTTCCAGAACAAGACATACCACAATAATTCTCCAGCAATGCAGGAACATAACCCTGAGCATTAAAATACAGGCGGCCCTAGGGCAGAAATAAATGAAAAAGAAACAAAGGAGACCATAGCAAAAGTCAACAAAGCTAAAAGCTGGTTCTTTGCGAAGATAAACAAAATAGACAAACCATTAGCCAGACTCATGAAGAAACAAAGGGAGAAGAATCAAATCAACAAAATTAGAAATGAAAATGGAGAAATCACAACAGACAACACAGAAATACAAAGGATCATAAGAGACTACTACAAGCAACTATATGCCAATAAAACAGACAACTTAGAAGAAATGGACAAACTCTTAGAAAAGTATAACTTATAAAACTGAACCAGGAAGAAATAGAAAATCTTACCAGACCCATCACAAGCATAAAAATCGAAACTGTAATCAGAAATCTTCCAACAAACAAAAGCCCAGGACCAGATGGTTTCACATCCAAATTCTATGAAAAATTTAGAGAAGAGCTAACACCTGTCCTATTCAAACTCTTCCAGAAAATTGCAGAGGAAAGTAAACTTCCAAACTCATTCTATGAGGCCACCATCACCCTAATACCAAAACAATACAGAGATGCCACAAAAAAAGAAAACTACAGGACAATATCACTGATGAACATAGATGCAAAAATTCTTAACAAAATTCTAGCAAACAGAATCCAACAACATATTAAAAAGATCATACATCGTGACCAAGTGGGCTTTATTCCAGGGATGCAAGGATTCTTCAATATCCACAAATCAATCTATGTGATACACCACATTAACAAATTGAAAAATAAAAACCTTACGTTTGTCTCAATAGACACAGAGAAAGCCTTTGACAAAGTTCAACATCTATTTATGATAAAAACCTTCCAGAAAGCAGGCATAGAGGGAACATACCTCAACATAATAAAAGCCATATATGACAAACCCACAGCAAACATTATCCTCAATGGTGAAAAAGAGCATTTTCCCTAAAGTCAGGAACAAGACAAGGATGCCCACTATCACCACTATTAAACATAGTTTTGGAAGTTTTGGCCACAGCAATCAGAGCAGAAAAAGAAATAAAAGGAATCCAGATAGGAAAAGAAGAAGTAAAACTCTCACTGTTTGCAGATGACATGATCCTATACACAGAAAACCCTAAAGACTCCACCAGAAAATTACTAGAGCTAATCAATGAATATAGTAAAGTTGCAGGATATAAAATTAACACACAGAAATCCCTTGCATTCTTATACACTAACAACGAGAAAACAGAAAGAAAAATTAAGGAAACAATTCCATCCACCATTGCAATGAAAAGAATAAAATACTTAGGAATAAATCTACCTAAAGAAACAAAAGACCTATATATAGAAAACTATAAAACACTGATGAAAGAAATCAAAGAGGACAGAAACAGATGGAGAAATATACCATGTTCATGGCCTGGAAGACTCAATATAGTGAAAATGAGTATATTACCCAAAGCAATCTATAGATTCAATGCAATCCCTATCAAGCTACCAATGGTATTTTTCACAGAACTAGAACAAATAATTTCACAGTTTGTATGGAAATACAAAAAACCTCAAATAGCCAAAGCAATCTTGAGAAAGAAGAATGGAACTGGAGGAATCAACCTGCCTGACTTCAGACTATACTACAAAGCTACAGTCAAGACAGTATGGTACTGGCACAAAGAGAGAAATATAGATCAATGGAACAAAATAGAAAGCCCAGAGATAAATCCATGAACCTATGGACACCTTATCTTTGACAAAGGAGGCAAGGATATACAATGGAAAAAAAGACAATCTCTTTAAGAAGTGTTGCTGGGAAAACTGGTCAACCACTTGTAAAAGAAGGAAATTAGAACACTTTCTAACACCATACACAAAAATAAACTCAAAATGGATTAAAGATCTAAATGTAAGACCAGAAACTACAAAACTGCTAGAGGAAAACTTAGGCAAAACATTCTCCAAAATTAATCACAGCAGGATCCTCTATGACACACCTCCCAGAATATTGGAAATAAAAGCAAAAATAAACAAATGGGACCTGATTAAACTTAAAAGCTTTTGCACAATGAAGGAAGCTATAAACAAGGTGAAAAGACAGCCCTCAGAATGGGAGAAAATAATAGCAAATGAAGCAACTGAGAAAGAATTAATCTCAAAAATATACAAGCAACTCCTGCAGCTCAAATCCAGAAAAATAAATGACCCAATCAAAAAATAGGCCAAAGATCTAAACAGACATTTCTCCAAAGAAGACATACAGATGGCTAACAAACACATGAAAAGATGCTCAACATCACTCATTATCAGAGAAATGCAAATCAACACCACAATGAGGTACCATTACATGCCAGTCAGGATGGCTGCCATTCAAAAGTCTACAAGCAATAAATGCTGGAGAGGGTGTGGAGAAAAGGGAACCCTCTTACACTGTTAGTGGGAATGCGAACTAGTACAGCCACTATGGAGAACAGTGTGGAGATTCCTTAAAACACTGGAAATAGAACTGCCATATGACCCAGCAATCCCACTGCTGGGCATACACACTGAGGAAACCAGATCTGAAAGAGACACGTGCACCCCAATATTCATCGCAGGACTGCTTATAATTGCCAGGACCTGGAAGCAACCTAGATGCCCATCAGCAGACGAATGGATAAGAAAGCTGTGGTACATATACACAATGGAATATTACTCAGCCATTAAAAAGAATTCATTTGAATCAGTTCTAATGAGATGGATGAAACTGGAGCCCATTATACAAAGTGAAGTAAGCCAGAAAGATAAAGACCATTACAGTATACTAACACATATATATGGAATTTTAAAAGATGGTAACGCTAACCCTATATGCAAAACAGAAAAAGAGACACAGATGTACAGAACAGACTTTTGGCCTCTGCGGGAGAAGGCGAGGGTGGAATGTTCTGAGAGAATAGCATTGAAACAAGTATACTATCAAGGGTGAAACAGATCACCAGCCCAGGTTGGATGCATGAGACAAGTGCTCAGGGCTGGTGTACTGGGAAGACCCAGAAGGATGGTATGGGGAGGGAGGTGGGAGGGGGGATCAGGATGGGGAACACATGTAAATCCATGGCTGATTCATGTCAATGTATGGCAAAAACCACTACAATATTGCAAAGTAATTAGCCTCCAACTAATAAAAATAAATGGGGGAAAAAATGAAACACAAAATACACTGTTAAAAAAAGATATAGTTAAACAATGTAAGCTAAAAAGTAAAGCAAGAGACACTAAGATTTTGTGAAGTTGCAAACAAAAAGAAAGCAAAGGTGGAAAAATTAGTATTAAACAAAGTGGTATTTAAGCTTAAAATCACAAAAACAAAAAACAGGGTTAAAAAAAGTTTATTATACAATGATAAAAATTTTAATTCATTTAAAAGTAAAACTATAATAGGGTGTTAAAATAGAACTCTAGTCCTAAAATAAGCAGACGTCTCAAGAATGTGGTAGGCTATTTTCCCATGTGAGCTCAGTAAATGCATAGAAAACAATCAGACTAGGTTCATCTTGGAAGAGTCTTTGACCAATAGGGTCATCTAGGGTGGCAGAGTAGCCATCACACATATGGAACTTTTACCCAGTCTGAAGTTTGAGGGCTAAAGTTGTTTAGCAACCACTAGACATATATCATTGCATAATGTGATGTGTAGCTGGAAGTTTCCTGTGTGTTATTTCACTGAAGCCCAGAAAAGTATCTCACAAGATAACACTAAACATATGCCAGACTTGGACAGATCAATGACAAATCTTAAGAGTCAAATATCTCTTTTCCTTTCAAAATTCAACATTTTAAAATTTTATACAGTCAACCATAGAGAGTTGTTCATAAAAAAAGAGAGATTTGTAAATGCCCAATGATGACCCACTTAAGAATCTTCATTATTATTAGTTTCTTCTATATGATACTACCAAAGAAAACCTAGAAGAAAGAGAGTTAGAAAATCTACCCTATTAAAGAACCACCAGTACCTTAAGGTACTCTTAAAGGAATAGTAAAAGTTCTATTTTATGGAGTGCCTCCAGCTTCTTGGTGTTTTCACTAAGATGATGAAAGTAAGTTGATAAAGAAAATAGGAGAATCTAAATGCCTCAAACTATAATCAATTCTTCCACATAATACCCACAATATTAAGAAAAGTGAAGAAATGTAATGCTCCTACTTATTTTAAAAAGTTCTATAATGAAGGGGGAAAACCCCACAAAATGTGAGAATATATAATTTCTATTATTATTCATAATAGTTCAAGGATTGTATGCCCAGCAGAAAAAAAATTTTTTTTTGTTCTTAGCAAGTGATAATTTGAACAATTCTCTTCCATTTCAGTTATCTGAAAGAGTCACAGGATAAAATTCAAATTCTTTTGCATTACACAATAGGCCCTTCTTTAACTCCTGAATACCTTTCTATCTCCCACTATGTCCTCATAGGCACTCTTTCTTACTTTGGAATAGTGACTTATATATAGTTTTTTCAAATTTTAACAGGTTCCTTGTTGCTTTGTCTTAGCCCATACCTTTCTTTTCTCTGCCTAAGGGGTCCTTCCCTCTTTCCTTCACCTGGGTAATTTCAACTCATTTTCAGGACAGCATTACTGATGTCTCCTCTCCCTCTCTAGGCTGAATTACCTCTCTTTTGTACTCCCATAATATTCTGTGTATACCTTTATGACAGTCCTTACATTACTAATTTGTCTCCTATCTTCCTCATTGGAGGTTTAGTTGCTAAGTCGTGTCTGACTCTTATGACCCCATGGACTGCAAACTGCCAGGTCCCCCTGTCCATGGGATTCTCCAGGCAAGAATACTGGAGTGGGTGGCCAAGTCCTTCTCCAGGGGATCTTCCCAACCCAGGAATCAAACCCGGGTCTCCTGCATTCCAGGCAGATTCTTTACCAACTGAGCTACTAGGGAAGCCCATCTTCCTCGCTGAATGGTAATATTTTTAGGACACCTACCACATCTAGTCTACCTGTGTATTCTTTTCCTTTGCAGCATCATGTGGCATATAAGATCTTAGCTTGCTGACCATGAATTAAACCTGTGCCCCCTGCATTAGAAGCTCAGAGTCTTAACCGTTGGACTGTCAGGGAAGTTCCTAGTTTCTCATTTATATAACAGGTCACATGTTCCCTAACACATGCCTTACTATCTTTTTGATAGATTGTATTGCCAAGCCCTGATAAATGCTTTTTGAAAATCTAAGTAAATTACATTTATTTGCACTCCTCTTATACACATTATTATAACAATTCAAGAATAATGGTAAGTACTATTTATCCTCTACTATGTACCAAACACTGTTCTAGAATGTTTTTACTATCTTATTTAATTGTGATGCTCTGAAATGTAGATATCATTATTATCATTTCACATTAAGAAACTGAGGCTGAAAGCTCAGAGAATATTCCCAGACCTGCATTATATATATATAGGTGGTGGAGGTCAGATTTCACATCCAGGTTTTTCTAAAACCTCAGCATATTGAACAGGAGTAATTATCCAAGTACATAAAGGTAGAATACTACTTTCTCCCCAGTAACATTAATTGAAGTATTTGTTACAAATTAGGTACACCCTGAAGGAGATTAAGAGACACAAACCTCCAGTTACATAATAAACAAGTTATGGGGATATAATATAAAGCATGGGAACATGGTCAATGATACTGTAGTAACTTTGTATGGAGATAGATGGTTTCTAGACTTACTACAAATTTGGAAAACACAGCAGTGGTCACAGGACTGGAAAAAGTCAGTTTTCATTCCAAACCCAAAGAAGGGCAATGCCAAAGAATGTTCAAACTATTGCACAAATGCACTCATTTCACATGCTAGCAATGTAATGCTCAAAATCTTTCAAGCTAAGCTTCAACAGTACATGAACCAAGAACTTCCAGATGTACAACCTAGATTTAGAAAAGGTAGAGGGACCAGAGATAAAATTGCCAACACCCATTGGATCATAGAAAAAGCAAGAGAATTCCAGAAAAACATCTACCTCTTCTTCACTGACTATGTGAAAGCCTTTGACTGTGTGGATCACAACAAACTGTGGAAAGTTCTTAAAGAGATGGGTATACCTTACCTGCCTCCTGAGAAACCTGCATGTAGGTCAAGAAGCAACAGTTAGAATTGTCCATGTACCAATGGACTGGTTCAAAATTGAGAAAGAAGTATGTCAAGGCTGTATATCGTCACCTTATTTATTTAACTTATATGCAGAATACATCATGTGAAATGCCAGGCTAAATGAATCACAAGCTGGAATCAAGATTGCTGGGAGTAATATCTACAACTTTAGATATGCAGATGATACCACCCTTATGACAGAAAGCGAAGAGGAACTAAAAAGCCTCTTGATGAAAGTGAAAGAGGAGAGTGAAAAAGTTGGCTTAAAACCCAACATTCAGAAAACTAAGATCATGACATCTGGTCCCATCATTTCATGGCAACTAGATGGGGAAACAGTGGAAACAGGGACAGACTTTATTTTGGGGGGCTCCAAAATCACTGCAGATGGTGATTGTAGCCATGAAATTAAAAGAGTCTTGCTCCTTGGAAGAAAAGCTATGACAAACCTAGACAGTGTATTAAAGAGCAGAGACATTACTTTGCCAACAAAGGTCCATATAGTCAGTTATGGTTTTTCTAGTAGTCACATATGGATGTGAGAGTTGGACCATAAAGAAGGCTGAGCGATGAAGAATTGATTCAAATTGTGGTGCTGGAGAAGACTCTTGAGAGTCCCTTGGACTGCAAGGAGATCCAACCAGCCAATCCTAAAGGAAATCAGTCTTGAATATTCATTGGAAGGACTGATGATGAAGCTGAAGCCCCAATACTTTGGCCACCTGATGCAAATAACTGACTCATTGGAAAAGACCCTGATGCTGGGAAAGATTGAAGGCAGGAGGAGAAGGGGGCAAGAGAGGATGAGATGGTTGGATGGCATCACTGAACTCAGTGGACATTAGTTTCAGCAAACTCCAGGAGATGGTAAAGGACAAGGAAGCCTGGCATGCTTCAGTCTATGGATTAACTAAGAGTTTGGACATGATCAAATGATGAACAACAACAAGATATTATTATCATTGCATAATGAATGCTAATGTCAAATCATTATAAAGCACACATGAAACCAACATAGTATTATATGGCAACTAATTTTCAGTAAAAGTTTTAAATAAATGTCTTGTTAAAATATATTTGAACCACCATTACAAACTATCTGATATTTTCAATTTATACTTTCACAGCCTTACCTGTTAAAAACATTTAGAAGGTTATAACAATTTTACATTTAGTGAATGAATAAAATCTTTGAGCATTATGTAAAACTGGTGCTGAAATATGTTTTTCACATACTTATGAATTTAAGGGCATTTCATAATTTTAATAAAAAATGATAGAATGGCTGAATTTATTGCTTTGTTCTATAGATGAGCTCAGCAATTTAAGGTGAATTGTGTTGTTACATAGTTTAATACAAAAGTTGAAATTAATATATTATTTTTGTGTATTTTGTTCATTACAGAGCTTAAACATGAATATATTTTTTAAAAAATAGAAAAAAGGTTCTTCTTCAATCTCCCTGAGGAAAAATATATCTTTATGCATAGTAGTGATATGCATTATTAAGAAATAATAAATACTTTTGGTTTTCAGAAGGCAAAATGTACCACTTTAAAAAAATAAATAAACCAACTCCACTTGCTTCTATGAAAGTCTATAGTTTCTATCCCTCACTCTGAGTCCTTAAGGTGAGAATCATATGGGAAATGAACATGTCGTCAAGGACAATGACTAGTTTTATTTTAATCAATCTAGAAAGACTCTGTCTGCTTCAAGAAGAATAAAACTAAGTGCAGAAAAACCTTTCTAATGTCTTCACAGGACTAAAAGTATATTCAACCATCTGAGTTTATTGTGGTTATTATTGTCATTTTGTTTATTTTCATTCTTGTAACTGGATCATAGATACTCTGATTCTGAAGACACAATTTCAGCATTTTGGGAACTTTTATAAATCGGTACATTCTCTGAAGCACCAGCAAAGATCTTTTAGAAGGCTTTTCCTTATTCATCTAATTTGGTGCTTATGCCCTTAGAATATATGCCCAAGTTTCATGAAAGCAGATTTTTAAAGATATTTGTATAATCTTAAATCTTATAATTATAAAAATTAATATCAATACTAAGGCTATTGAATACTTGAGAAAGAAGTGCAAAAGCAAGGGAAGTTATTATTTGAAAGAAAGATGCGGTGAAACCAGGTAAGAACTATATCATACTTTTGGAAAATGGGACTCAAGGAAAGAAACTATACAGCTAGCACTAGCTATCTCACTGTGGTAAGTCTTGGACCACAAAGTGTGGTAAAGAAGGGTCAATGTTGAAGATCTGTTTGCAAATATTTCCCTTATTTATTCTAGCAGCTGTATATTAATTTTGTGTAATAAAAAACCATTTCATAAAATGTAAATATACCCTTAGAGAGTTAAATGTATTGGTTCTTCATATCTTCACTGTGAGTTACTGTAATAAGATTGTGTACAACTTAAGTAAACTTTTGGAGAATGTGAGTTTTAACTGAAGTGAGGAACACTTCAGAGCAAAAACCATAAAGATCTCTAAACAGTCTAAGGACAGAAAGACTAAGAAAGGTGGTATGATGAGACACTAAGGATAGGCAGTGCTAGTAAGAGGGAGTGAAAAAAATACCTACTTCACAATTTTGCCACAGAAAAATAAAAGGTTATGCTTCAATAATTTCAAAGTTTCCTTCCCTTTCTATAATTCTATGAGGGCTATTGTGCAAAGAATAAATGTATTGTATACCAAATCATAATATATTACACTTTCCTTCCTGGAATGTACAACATCCAACTATTAAAGCAAGAGTTCTATTTCCTACCTCAACAACATAAAAGAGAAAAATGTATCAAAACTAGTTCCAGACAACAAAAGAGGTTTCTAATAAATTAATAGTGCACCCTTCAATACTGTGATCATCAGTATTTGATAAATGACTGAATGAAATCAGGGGCCCAAAAGAGATACAGATTAGAATGATCCAGAATCTTTCCCCAGAAATACACTAAATAAGAACTCCCATCAGTCAGAGACACCAAAAGTGAAGACAGGAAAGAATATTTTCCTATCAACCTAAAGGCATTCTTCTTTCCATTTCCCTTTGCCCCCCATCCACTTGTCACTCTTACTGCAGTTGTTCCTTGAGTAACACGCACGCACGGGGCTGAGATTCACAGGTCCATTTATACGAGGAATTTTCCCCCACTAAATAAGAGTACCTGTATTTTCATCTTACAGATCTTTAAAATTAATGAAGTGTGAGGAGAAGTATGTGTTCCATTAGAGGTCACACACATGGAATCAAAACACTAGAATTTGAGTCTGATTCTACCCAACGGCTTCAGCTTCTGGACCTCCGCTGAGTCGTGTATCGACTCCCTGGTTTCTGAGGCAGAGACAGCAATAAGTGGATTTTCCACTGCGCGAGATCGACGCTCCCAACCCCTGCGTGGTTCAAGGGTCAACTGTACCTTCTTTTCCACCTCTGAATCGTCCACCAGTCAGCTCTGACTCCATCCATAGTCGCCTCCAGACCTACCCCACATAGCGTCCCTTTCTACCTGCTGTTGTGCTTAGTCGCTCAGTCGTGTCCAACTCTTTGCGACCCCATGGACTGTAGTCTGCCAGGCTCTCTGCCCATGGGGATTCTCCAGGCAAGAATACTGGAGTGGGTTGCCATTTCCTCCTCCAGGGATCTTCCCAACCTAGGGATGGAACCCAGGTCTCCCGCTTTGCAGGCCTATTCCTTACCGTCTCTGCCACCAGGGAAGCCCTGCTGGTCTCCCTTAAATCACTCCACTTAGAATTACCCACACCTGCTGCTTCCATCTGCCTGCTTCCACCGGCCCCCTAGCAATTTCCGGATAAGGCAGCGGGTTGCACAGCGCACCGCATTCTCCCACAGAATAAGAGGATCAGTTCGAACACGACTTGGAGAGGGTTGTGTTTCTGCACCCCCAAACCAGAACTCCTCCCTTTCCCCTCGGGCGTCCTCACTCACAGAGCACAGTGTGGAAGGCGCCCGCGACGCTGTGTCTCAAAACTAACCCCTTAACTTGAGAACTCGCTCGCGGCTGTCAATATGCGAAGGTCCAGCTGCTCCATTCATCCTTCTCCTGCGGCTGACTTTACCTGGGCCGTTAGCGCCCACTACCAGTTGCCAACTCAGCCTGAACCAGCTGCGCTTGCTGCTGCCAGTGCAGCCACTACGGACTCCGCCCCGCGCCAGCTGAACGCCGTCCCACTGGGCGCTGATTGGCTTCCTGGAGAAGGGCGCCCCGCCCCTTGGCCGCGAGGCTCCTGGTCCCTGCGCCAACTTCACGCGTTGCGGCGCACGCAGCCCCAGGGAGGCCGCGCTTCTGAGGTAACGTGCTGGGAGCCGAGTTCTTTAGTGGAGCGACGCAAGGCTGGAATGAGGTAGCCGACTTCAAGTGGCGTCTGGGAAGGAGGCGGCCCCGGGATACCCAGAGGGCAGGACCACAGGCTTCTGGACCAAGCAGCCCGGTTTTTAGGAGCTCTTTGAAGGAGAACCGGCCTTTTTGAGGAGATGTGTTGTGAAAACTGAGGAGGGGGAGGGCCGGCGCGTGGGCGTGAGGCCTGATGTCCGAAGCCTGGTATCGCCAAAGCCGAGTCTAGAATCCGGAGTAAAGGAGCCCTTGGCCTTAGAGCGCAGTCTATGGATCTGACTGGAGGCGACGCTGTTACCTCAGCGGTTGTTATTTGGATGGGGGAAGGGATTGAAGTGGGGAAGGGGGTGTTAAGAAAGGTGAGTAAAAAAGGTTCAGAGTTAAGATCTGAAGATGCTTAGGATCAGTTGCAGCTAGATTACGTTGGGTTGCCTGCCTTCTTCATTTCTTTCCTTCACAGGGATCCTTGGCGGCATTAAGGACACGGCCTCATAGGAAAGATTCTCAGAAGATCAAGACCAGAGTGTGTGCTCTGGCAGCAGGATAGTAGCTTTAATTATTGAAAAATAATTGTCTTTTTTTCCCCCTGTCAAAAGTTAATGACTATAAGGGTAAAGGAGAGAGATATGCTGTAGTAGAGGAGAAACACAAGAGAAAGTTTACAAATGGTTGCCTTGACAGTGGTGGCTTTTAAAGGTGATTGTGTAATCAGAAAACTTCCTTCCTTAACTGCTATCTTCGCCAAATTTTTCATTTATTGTTCCAGGCAGGTAGATGAACGTGGCTCCCTCAGCATATCTGCTTCTCTAAATTCTGCTCTTTTAAAGTATACTTAGATTGTTTCCTGTGGTATTAAGCATGCGGGTTCTGGAGCCAGAATCTTTGAAACTTTACCCTCATACTCTACAGTGTGATTTGTGCAAACCAAAGTTTAGTATGCTCATCATTAAAATTGGGGGGGGGGGGGAAATAATAGTACTTATACTTCACAGTTGTTGAGAGGATTAAATGAGTTAGTGAAGAAGTGAAAGTTGCTCAGTCCTGGCTGACTCTTTGCAATCCAAAGGACTCTTTTCGACCCACCAGGCTCCTCTGTCCATGGAGTTATCCAGGCAAGAATACTGGAGTGGGTAGCCATTCCCTTCTCCAGGGGATCTTCCTGACCCAGAGATCAAACCTGTGTCTCCTGCATTGCAGGCAGATTCTTTACCTGCTGAGCCACCAGAGAAGCCCAGATGAGTTAGTACAAGAAAGCATTTAAAATAGTTTGTGCCATAAGTAAAAGCTCTGAATGGTTATTATTTTTGAGACTTTAGTGTCATGCAACATTAAAAGCCATCTTTGGTGGCTGCTTTCTCTTGTAAATCTTGAATTATTTTACGAGGTGTAGGAATTATGATTTTGTTTACAGGTAGGAAAACTTGCTCATGGAGCCTAGTCCTCTGACTCTCTGGTCATTATTCTTTTTTTTTTTTTTTTAAATTTTTTTTTTTTATTATTATTATTATTTTTTTCCAGTGGGTTTTGTCATACATTGATATGAATCAGCCATGGATTTACATGTATTCCCAATCCCGATCCCCCCTCCCACCTCCCTCTCCACCCGATTCCTCTGGGTCTTCCCAGTGCACCAGGCCGGAGCACTTGTCTCGTGCATCCCTCCTGGGCTGGTGATCTGTTTCACCATAGATAGTATACATGCTGTTCTTTTGAAATATCCCACCCTCACATTCTCCCACAAAGTTCAAAAGTCTGTTCTGTATTTCTGTGTCTCTTTTTCTGTTCTGCATATAGGGTTATCGTTATCACCTTTCTAAATTCCATATACATGTGTCAGTATGCTGTAATGTTCTTTATCTTTCTGGCTTACTTCACTCTGTATAATGGGCTCCAGCTTCATCCATCTCATTAGGACTGGTTCAAATGAATTCTTTTTAATGGCTGAGTAATATTCCATGGTGTATATGTACCACAGCTTCCTTATCCATTCATCTGCTGATGGGCATCTAGGTTGCTTCCATGTCCTGGCTATTATAAACAGTGCTGCGATGAACATTGGGGTGCACGTGTCTCTTTCAGATCTGGTTTCCTCAGTGTGTATGCCCAGAAGTGGGATTGCTGGGTCATATGGCAGTTCTATGTCCAGTTTTTTAAGAAATCTCCACACTGTTTTCCATAGCGGCTGTACTAGTTTGCATTCCCACCAACAGTGTAAGAGGGTTCCCTTTTCTCCACACCCTCTCCAGCATTTTCACAGAACTAGACCAAAGAATTTCACAATTTGTATGGAAATACAAAAAACCTCGAATAGCCAAAGTAATCTTGAGAAAGAAGAATGGAACTGGAGGAATCAACCTGCCTGACTTCAGACTCTACTACAAAGCCACAGTCATCAAGACAGTATGGTACTGGCACAAAGACAGAAATATAGATCAATGGAACAGAATAGAAAGCCCAGAGATAAATCCACGAACCTGTGGACACCTTATCTTTGACAAAGGAGGCAAGGATATACAATGGAAAAAAGACAACCTCTTTAACAAGTGGTGCTGGGAAAACTGGTCAACCACTTGTAAAAGAATGAAACTAGAACACTTTCTAACACCATACACAAAAATAAACTCAAAATGGATTAAAGATCTAAATGTAAGACCAGAAACTATAAAACTCCTAGAGGAGAACATAGGCAAAACCCTCTCCGACATAAATCAAAGCAAGATCCTCTATGACCCACCTCCCAGAATATTGGAAATAAAAGCAAAACTAAACAAATGGGACCTAATGAAACTTAAAAGCTTTTGCACTACAAAGGAAACTATAAGTAAGGTGAAAAGACAGCCCTCAGATTGGGAGAAAATAATAGCAAATGAAGAAACAGACAAAGGATTAATCTCAAAAATATACAAGCAACTCCTGCAGCTCAATTCCAGAAAAATAAATGACCCAATCAAAAAATGGGCCAAAGAACTAAACAGACACTTCTCCAAAGAAGACATACAGATGGCTAACAAACACATGAAAAGATGCTCAACATCACTCATTATTAGAGAAATGCAAATCAAAACCACAATGAGGTACCATTACACGCCAGCCAGTATGGCTGCTATCCAAAAATCTGGTCATTATTCTTATCTATTTGGCACTTAACACATATATGCATATTTTATTTTACCTATATGTATATATGGGTGTGTGTGGACACTTTTATTTCCTAACCAGAATGTGAGCAGGGAATCTGTACTATATAAAATCCTAGACTTTTATATCTAATATAGAGCCCTCGGCATGTTTGGTGATGATGAGGATGTTTCAGTGATGTTTTATTATAGTAGCCAGAGGACAGGAACAGTGTTTTAAGCCGACTTTACTTTGAAAAGGCTTTCAACCTTTTAAAATCTGAGGTTTCCATTTTATAACAAGGAGAAAAGTAGAGCATCAAGAAATTGAGGTTTTGGAATACCCAAGTTCATGCATTTAATCATTCTTTCAACCTGTATAAATAATAAGTACATACCACATTCCTTTGTGTGTTATTTGTTGTTTCTCCCTTGCTGCTTTTAGTATTTGTTCTTTGTGTTTGATCTTTGTTAATTTGATTAATATGTGTCTTGGGTTGTTTTGCCTTGGGTTTATCCTGTTTGGGACTCTCTAGGTTTCTTGGACTTGGGTGGCTATTTCCTTCCCCATTTTAAGGACGTTTTCAGCTATTATCTCCTCGAGTATTTTCTCATGGCCTTTCTTTTTGTCTTCTTCTTCTGGGATTCCTATGATTCGAATGTTGGGGCGTTTCACATTGTCCCAGAGGTCCCTGAGGTTGTCCTCATTTCTTTTGATCCTTTTTTCTTTTTTCCTCTCTGCTTCATTTATTTCCACCATTTTATTTTCTACCTCACTTATCCTATCTTCTGTCTCCGTTATTCTACTCTTGGTTCCCTCCAGAGTGTTTTTGATCTCATTCATTGCATTATTCATTTTTAATTGACTCTTTTTTATTTCTTCTAGGTCTTTATTAAACATTTTTTGCATCTTTTCAATCTTTGTCTCCAGGTTATTTATCTGTAACTCCATTTTGTTTTCAAGATTTTGGATCATTTTTATTATCATCATTCTAAATTCTTTTTCAGGTATATTCCCTATCTCCTCCTCTTTTGTTTGACTTGGTGGGCATTTTTCATGTTCCTTTACCTGTTGGGTATTTCTTTGCCTTTTCATCTTGTTTAGATTGCTGTGTCTGGAGTAGGCTTTCTGTATTCTGGAGGTCTGTGGTTCCTTTTTATTGTGGAGGTTTTACCCAGTGGGTGGGGTTAGACAATTGGCTTGTCGAGGTTTCCTGGTTAGGGAAGCTTGCGTCGGTGTTCTGGTGCGTGGAACTTGATTTCTTCTCTTTGGAGAGCAATGGAGTGCCCAGTAATGAGTTTTGAGATGGGTGTATGTGTTAGGTGTGACCTTGGGCAGCCTGTATGTTGATGTTCAGGGCTATGTTCCTGCATTGCTGGAGAATTTGCGTGGTATGTCTTGCTCTAAAACTTATTGGCTCTTCGGTGGTGGTTGGTTTCAGTGTAGGTATGGAGGCTTTTGGACGGTCACTTATTACTTAAAGTTCCATGTAGTCAGGAGTTTTCTGGTGTTCTCAGGTTTTGGGTTTAAGTCTCCTGCCTCTGGATTTCAGTTTTATTCTTCCTGTAGTCTCAGGACTTCTCCAACTATACAGCACTGATAATAAAACTTCTAGGTTAATGGCGAAAAGATTCTCCCCCATTAGGGACACTGAGAGAGGTTCACAGAGTTACATGAAGAAGAGGAGAGGGAGGAGGGAGATAGAGATGAGCAGGAGGAGAAAAAGGGGGACTCAAGAGGAGAGAGACAGATCTACGCAGTTGTCTGTTCCCAGAGTATTCTCCGTAGCCCAGACACCCACAAAGATTCACAGAATTGGATTGGGAAGAGAAGGGGAAAGGAGGAAATAGAGTGTTCTGAGGTAGAAAACAGAGTCAAGATTGGGAGAGAGTAATCAACACACTCCTGAATAAAAATGGGAACTGAATATTGGATTCTTAAATGTTCACAATTTATATCATATACTGAAAAACAAAAATTAAAATTCTAGAGTAGAGGTTAGACTCTTAAAAATACTATATTAAAAACAAAAACCAAAACACACAAAAAAATTTTTAGAAATGTATATGAAGTTCGGTTTAAAAATAGGGCTTCTCTTTTTTTTTTGTAAGGTTATAGTGTATTGAAAATGAAAATTAAGGAGTAGTAGAGGAGTACTAGAGGACTTTAAAAGAAATAAGAGAAAAAGAAAAATAGAAAATAGAAGAGAAAAAGGAAAAAAAAAGGAAAGAAAGAAAAAAAAATTTTCCGTAATTAAAAAAATTGTAAAAATCTATGAAAATGAAAGTTAAGGAGTAATGGGGGAGTAATAAAGAATTTTAAAGGAAAATAAAAGAGAAAAAATAAAAAAATTTTTTTTTTCTTACTTAAAAAAAAAAAAAGTAAAAATATATCTAGGAATTTCTCTGGAGCTGTTGCGGTCAGTGTGGGTTCGGCTCAGTTTCAGATAGCTCCTCGTTCCAGCTACACTTCTCGATATCTACAGGCCCCTTCCGGTGTAGTCAGTGTTTTCTACAGGGATTTTAATCTGTTGCACTGGTCCCTTCTGAAGCGGTTCCCTTTGTTTATTTGGCTTCTGTTTGCCGGTCTCTTCAGAGCCTCATTTCCACCCTGACACAGGCGGGCGGAGGTGGACTCTTATTCAGGTAGGTAGTTCCGTCGCGCTGCAGGGAGGGGCTGGCAATGCTTTCTCTGCCTGCGCAGCTCAGGCTTGCGGCTGCTCTATATGGAGCGCGCCCCGCGCTGTGCACGGTTCCAGCCCTCGGATGTTCCACAAAAGCGCGGAACAAAAAGCTGCGCCTGCTCTTTGTGCCTTCCCCGTCACAGCGGTCCAGGCAGCCAGGGGCTTGACGGGCGCACTCTCCTCGGGTGCGGCGCGCCCACTTCCTTCCGCGGTCCCAGTCTCAGTTTCCCCCTGCGCCAGTCGCGTGCGTGCGCCTTCTGCCCTCCGCATCCCCAGCCCCAGTCCCCGCCTGCGCCAGTCGGGTGCCTGCGCCCTGTGTCTCGCTGCGACCCTCCCGGCAGATGTCAACCATCCAGAATCTCAGGAGGTCTTTGATTAGAAACTGGAGGCCTGTTTGCAGTGCCGCAGGGGATGCAGTCCTTGGGGCCAAGCCTGCCCCCTTCCCCTCCCCCCTGCCTCCGGCGGAACTGGGCCCGTCCGCAGCCTGCAAGCTCTTCTCTGGACTTTCTCAGTCCCTTTGTTCTGCGAATGGCCGGCAGTGTGTTCGGGCCAGTTAATTTTCTCTCTCTCTTTTGCTCTCCCACAGTTCAAGTTGGCAACTCACAAAAGCTCCCTCCGATTGTCCTCAGGGCACTCAGGCCCGGACCCTACCCCAAGCAATGCCGCCTGCTCCTCTTCGTGCCGCCCCCACTTGCTGGTGGCGGATGCGGATGTCTGGGGTACTTTTCTGCTGGGAGTTGCTTTTAGGCTCGTAATCTGTGGGTTTTATTTATTGTTTCCCTCCCAGTCAGGTTGCCCTCCGAGATTCAAACACTTCCCCCAGGCCCGCCAGTGCGAGGGTTTCCCGGTGTCTGGAAACGTCCTCTATTAAGACTCCCTTCCCGGGACGGATCTCCGTCCTTAGCTCTTTTGTCTCACTTTTTGTCTTTTATATTTTGTCCTACCTCCTTTCGAAGACAATGGGCGGCTTTTCTGGGCGCCTGATGACCTCAGCTAGCGATCAGAAGTTGTTTTGTTAAGTTTGCTCTGCGTTCAGTTATTCTTTTGATGAATTTGTAGGAGAGAAAGTGGTCTCCCCATCCTACTCCTCCGCCATCTTGGCCCCTCCCCCTACATACCACATTCCAAACACTAGTCTAACCTCTGGGAATATAGCAGTGAACCAAAGAGATAAGAAGGCAGCCACCAGGAATGGTATGAGTTTTGCCCTTGTGAAGCTTACCTTCTAATGTGAGTTTTCTCTAAACATATATTTAAATGAACTATATTGTTTTAGCCCAGGAAGAAACAAATAGATTAATGAACTAAATAAAATTCAAAATACATTGAAGTGATGTTTCAGGTTGCTTCTCTTGTATCCAGTCATGATAAATTACCTAGGGAATTTATGACAGCTAGGGCTTCCCTGGTACCTAAGACGGTAAAGCATCTGCCTACAATGTGGGAGACTCGGGTTCAATCCCTGGGTTGGGAAGATCTCCTGGAGAAGGAAATGGCAACCCACTCCAGTATTCATGCCCAGAAAATCCCATGGACCAAGGAGCCTGGGGGGCTACAGTCTATGGGGTCACAAAGAGTCAGACATGACTGAACGACTTCAGCTCTTCAGCTCTATGTGCACACCCTAGTAAAGTAATGCTCAAAATTCTCCAAGCCAGGCTTCAGCAATATGTGAACCATGAACTTCCAGATGTTCAAGCTGGTTTTAGAAAAGGCAGAGGAACCAGAGATCAAATTGCCAACGTCTGCTGGATCATCAAAAAAGCAAGAGAGTTCCAGAAAAACATCTATTTCTGCTTTATTGACTACACCAAAGTCTTTGTGTGGATCACAATGAACTGTGGAAAATTCTGAAAGAGATGGGAATACCAGACCACCTAACCTGCCTCTTGAGAAACCTGTATGCAGGTCAGGAAGCAACAGTTAGAACTGGACATGGAACAACAGACTGGTTCCAAATAGGAAAAGGAGTACGTCAAGGCTGTATATTGTTACCCTGCTTATTTAACTTATATGCAGAGTACATCATAAGAAACGCTGGGCTGGAAGAAGCACAAGCTGGAATCAAGATTGCCGGGAGAAATATCAATAACCTCAGATATGCAGATGATACCACCCTTATGGCAGAGAGTGAAGAGGAACTAAAAAGCCTCTTGATGAAAGTGAAAGAGGAGAGTGAAAAAGTTGGCTTAGAGCTCAACATTCAGAAAACTAAGATCATGGCATCTGGTCCCATCACTTCAGGGCAAATAGATGGGGAGACAGTGGAAACAGTGTCAGACTTTAATTTTTTGGGCTCCATAATCACTGCAGATGGTGATTGCAGCCATGAAATTAAAAGATGCTTACTCCTTGGAAGGAAAGTTATGACCAACCTAGATAGCATATTAAAAAGCAGAGACATTACTTTGCCAACAAAGGTCCATCTGGTCAAGGCTATGGTTTTTCCAGTGGTCATGTATGGATGTGAGATTTGGACTGTGAAGAAAGCTGAGCGCTGAAAAATTGGTGCTTTTGAACTATGGTGTTGGAGAAGACTCTTGAGAGTCCCTCGGACTGCAAGGAGATCCAACCAAGTCCATCCTAAAGGAGATCAGTCCTGGGTGTTCATTGGAAGGACTGATGCTGAAGCTGAAACTCCAATACTTTGGCCACCTCATGCGAAGAGTTGACTCATTGGAAAAGACCCTGATTCTGTGACGGATTGGGGGCAGTAGAGGAAGGGGACAACAGAGGGTGAGATGGTTGAATGGCATCACCGACTCGATGGACATGGGTTTGAGTAAACTCCAGGAGTTGGTGATGGACAGGGAGACCTGGCGTGCTGCGATTCATGGGGTTGCAAAGAGTCGGACATGACTGAGCAACTGAACTGAATGTGCATTTGTTCTTTTTTCACCAATCTGTAACCATATCTCACTCTATAGCTTCCTATCATATACCATTCAGAAAAATAACTTACATATGTATTGAAGATAAGTTGTAAGTAAATGAAGATACAAGTAAAATAAAATCATCAAAACTATAAAAATTTAGGAGATTATATTTTAGCTCTTAGGGTAGGGAAGACCTTTCTAAGTATGACATCAAAGGCAGAAGTCATAGAGGGAAAGATTATTATGCTTGACTACATAAAAGTCACAAAAATATGGTAAAACTATACAGAAGATATTGTGGCCTAAACTGAAAACTTGTTGAAATGTATATATATGTACACACATACATGCATCCATGCATCCATCCATGTTGTTCAGTCACCAAGTCATGTCCAACTCTTTGCAACCCCATGGACTGCAGCATGTCAGGCCTCCCTATTCCTCATCATCTCCCGGAGTTTGTCCAAGTTCATGTCCATTGAATCAGTGATGCCATCTAATCATCTCATCCTCTGTCTCCCTCTTCTCCTTCTGCCTTCAATCTTTCCCACCATCAAGGTCTTTTCTACTGAGTCGGCTGTTTGCATCAGGGGGCCAGAGTGTTGGAGTTTCAACTTCAGTTTCAGCATCAGTCCTTCCAGTGAGTATTCAGGGTGGATTTCCTTTAGTATTGACTGGTTTGATCTTATTTTTGTCTAAGGGACTCTCAAGAGTCATGTGTATATATATGTGTACACACACACACACACACACACACACGTATTTTATATGTAAGAATAGAAAAACACCTATGCCAGAATTTTGTAGTGACTTAAAGGTAAATTTTCTTCACCAGTCTCAGAGGCCATGAATTTATGGGTGACATTATCTAATGGGCTTTTAAAAGAAAGTAATAAGTATAGGAGTGGAGCACTATCCTTTGAGGTTGGAGCAATGAAGATTATATGCCCTTTCTTTCAGTGAAACTGGCTAAGGTAGTTTTTTGGACTAAAGGGATTCTTTTGATCTAATGTGACACATTTCTTTTTTGATTATAGTTATATTTGTTTGTTCATGTCTATTTAAGCGCCTGTCTAATGATATGCTAGAATAATAGGAAGAAAATACTTTCATCATTATGAAAAATAACTGTAGCAATCAACTTTTTGCTGTTTTCATTACTTTTATACCACAGTATATTCAGAACATGGATAAAATTAATGGCCTTTATAAAAAATTACATAGCTAGTAAAAGAATTATGAATGTAATCCATTTCTTATTTCCTATTGTGACACACACTCTTATCTAGAATAATTTTTCACCCTACTTTCCAGAAGTAAAGAAGCAGAGAAATTGTCATTTATTTATCAGATAAGTACTAATTGAACATTTACTGTGCTTCAGCACTATTTTAGACACTGAGTGTGTGGTGGAGAGCTAAATAACATGGTCTCTCCCCTCATGCAGTCATAGAGTAGAAGCTGCAAATTTTTCTTTATAAACATATTCCAACTAATAAATGAAAAGGGTATGGTAGAATAATGCTGTTTTGCAACCTTTAGTAGATTATCCATCACTGTAAACATATCAAAAGGAGAGACAGCTAGATATTAAGTACCTTATCATAATGGCTCATCATAACCACACATATTACATGTATATGCCAAAAATTCAAGCAAGAATCATTTTGACCCTGGATCACCAACTACCAATTTGTAGAAACTCAGAAGAACTTTAAATTCCATTCCATGAATGAAGTTAGCAAAGCTAGACTATGGGAAGTTCATAGGACAATTGACATAGTTTCATCAACCAATAAATTGTGAAGGGGAGAAAAGGTAAAGTAGAAACCCATAGATGAAAAGAAATTTAAAAGGTAACCAATTATAATTTGTGGCTTTTATTTGGATCTTGATTCAAATAAAGTTTTAAAAGTTAAAAAAAATTGGAAATGGGAACACTGACTGGATGTTTGATAAAATCAGGGAATCATGATTATTTAGGTTAGATAATGGCTATATTTTATTTTTTTAAAATCTATATATAATATTTTGGGAATATACTTTGAAATATTAAAATCTTAAAAAATCAAAAGCTATTCTGGTCTTTAATAACTGTAGAGTAAAATGATGCACTTTTCTTGGGATAGTGTCATGGACACAGAGTTCTTAGTGTTCATTTTAAGATCTGATACATCAAGACAGGAACTAGTCAGGTGTTCATACTTCTTTTCATTATCTCAAACATATTTCACAATTCTTGACACACATAAAGATTTACATTTCAGATGAGACATTAAGACAGTTTGACAGCACAAGAGTAATTTCTTACCTTGACTAGCAGGTAAATACTGCTGAGAAATTGTAGGTAAGGTAGAGCTTAGTCAGGTTTTGTATTCATGAAGACCTCATCTGAACCTCAGTTAGTAAATACAACTGTTCTTTAGACTGTCAGGTCCTAAATATACTATACTCTCTAGATTCCTTTATCAGAATAAAAAGTGAATTACAACATAGTGTCTGAATAAAGAAAGTACTTTTAGGACATTTTATTGATCTTGTTTAGTTTCCTTTTCAATTAAAAGTGGTGCCCTTCCTAAGGAGAGGCTCAAATTTTGGTTTATATATTTCAACACTTAGAGATGAGATATGTTATTCTATCTGTATTTAAGTAAGTATTATTTTATCAAAGTTTATAATCTTCTCTACAATCATCATTCTCATAATTAGTGAGCTTCTCCATGCCTGAGTTCTTTGTTTTTATTCATCATTTCTTATCTGGATTTCATCATCACACAGCTTTTGCAAGAGGTTCTCTCTCAAACAGGCAGTCTTAAGTTTATGAAAGCTATCAGTGGTCTTAAAATTTCAACCATATTTTGGTATAATTTTTGCTTTAGAATATGTTAGCAACTGCTGCATTGTCTTCTGGTATTGAGTGTTGCTGTGGAAAAGCATGACAATTTGGGATTTTTTTTTTTTTCTTGTTCATTAAGATCACTGGTTCTTAATGTATGGTCCCTGGACCAGCAGCATTAACATCACATGGGAATATGTTAAAATACAAATTTTCAGGCCCTGTTTTATAGTAACTGAATTGGGAACTTGGTGTATAAAACCAAGTAATCTGTTATAACACATCATCCAAGTTCAGGAACTAATTATTTCCTTTTTTTTGCCTGAATACTTGAAAATTTCTTACCTTGAAGTTCAATAGGCTAATCCCAGATATCTTAGAATTGAAAGGTATCAAAATTTCCTGGATTCATCTTTCAGTGTGTACTCTGGCTGGTCACAAATATCTAGTAAACAAATTAATTACTTGGCTTTTATGATTGGATGGTCATATATCTCAAGATAGTTTTAATTTATGCCTGTTATACCAATATGTTTATTACTAGTGTCCACTTTTACTCTCAAGACTGTCCTAGTTTGAATGATAGATGATCATTTGTGATCAGTGAGACCAATAGTTTGCAAAATACCTATGACTGATAAAGATGCTGTATGAATTCTGTGAAAGCCCTGATAGGAGATTCAGAGTAGAGGCTCATAGGGGTTTTGAGCAAAATCGTGCCTATTTTGAACAGTAATTATCCTCATTTTGAGAGAGAACTCTTGACTTGCTAGAGGGCTGTGGTAGAGACTGAATCCTCATTTGATTGTAGAACACCAGCTGCCCCACCAGCCATAGAGTCAGGCATGCCCAATAACACTCCTGAATCATGTGGTATATTTGAGACTGGGCTTGAGCAAGTGTAAATTGGATGAGCAGGTAGCTCTCACTCCTGGTGTGCTACTCCCATTGCATTGCCATCCTGCCCTCACTCTATGCTTAAGCCACGTGGAGTGTTCTCCAAGGCCAGTTAATTGAAGAATAAAAAAATCTGAGCCTGATTTATACACAGGTTTGCATGAAAGCTGGAGATGACTTCTGCAATGCAGCAGGCCCACCAAAGAGCAGCCCTTCAGTAAAAGAATAGGAAATTCCATCCAATGGACAGAATTTTAAGTAGAACATCTCATTGCTCATTTTGCCTGCAGGAAAGCTGGCCTATGGAGCAGCTCTTATACTAAAGCATGGACAGGGACAAATGACTTGGCAGGATAGTCAGGGACATGAACAAGATACTGATGACTGGTAACAGTTTGATCTGGCAAAGGAGATATGTGAAGGGATTTCTCAGAATGAACTCAGATTGTGAGATAGGTCCTATGTAAATGCTCACCAAAGAGCCTTTACTTCAGAGAAACTTGTTTACCCAAATAAACAAAGATGACTCTCCTTATTTCAGATCTAGGGAACCTGTGATCAGTTATTCAGCACCAAGAATTCCTATGGGTCAAACTGTTATGATTACACATACCAGCCATTCTGCCTATTAAAATAACCAGGGCAACTTTTTTTTCCTGGTAATTTGATGCTCTGTATCATCTATGCCACTACATGCTGTCATCATCCTTATTTAAATCATAGAATCTATTTCAATATCAGTATTTTCCACCTTCATCTCTGATCTACAGAAGACAGCCACTGTGGTAAGTTTCAAATACGTTGGCATTACCTTCATTAGTGTATTTCTCAATGTTCTTATGACAACCAGGTCCTTGGGGTAGGGATAACTGAGAGGGTAATACATAACAAATCCACTCTGGCATTCTCATCTCCTTAAATCTTTCTATTCCTTCCTCTATTGTGGATTCCTGGCATCTCAGCTCAGCCTAGGTGAGAAGTAAATGTAATTTTCAATCTACAAAATGATAAAATAATTAGAACTCTACCAACTGCTTTTGATAGTACATTGAATGCAGAATCTCTGGTAAGTTCACTTATATAATAATTTTTTGGCTTCCCTGATAGCTCAGTTGGTAAAGAATCTGCCTGCAATGGAGGAGACCCCAGTTCAATTCCTGGGTTGGGAAGATCTCCTGGAGAAGGGTTACTACCCACTCCAGTATATATTTTTAGCCTAATTGAAATTCTTTCCCTCTATTTCTAGTGTAATGCCCTCATAATTGAGTTCCATGTATATTCCACCAGGGTTTTGCTGATAAGCAATAGTGGAATTTGATAACTCTTCTGACATGCAAGGCTCTTGTTCCCAAAATTGACTGGGTGGTTGGCACCACAAGCATTTTAGGATCTGCCTCTCACTGAAGATGTGGAGGCAATAAAGGAGAGTTGGGCAGGGAATGAGCTGGCCTCATTTTCCTGGTAATCACCTCAAGTGGGGTCATTTCAGGATCTTCAAGTGAGGCTGGCACCATCAGTCAAGGGTAAAGGGACTAGACTTCTGGCAGCAGAGTTCATTGGTATCTGCAGTTAACAGATCCCAGAGTCATCTGAATTCTCCTAGAATGACCATTCCAATTCCTGTGTTCCTGCTATCCTGTTCCCTTTTCATTCTCACTTGCCCCTGGATGTCTATCCTCTTTTCTGTTCTTGTCTCTGTTGCTCTTTTTGT
The DNA here is from genome assembly GCF_033118175.1 of Dama dama. Taxonomy (NCBI): domain Eukaryota; kingdom Metazoa; phylum Chordata; class Mammalia; order Artiodactyla; family Cervidae; genus Dama; species Dama dama. The sequence continues at coordinate 52,298,042 of NC_083699.1, forward strand.
TTCACTTCTAAGCTGTGTGTCCTCATGTTTGAACTTTTCTCTCTATATTTGCTCATCTGTCCTCTCAGCTGACCACATTCTTTTACAGGATTCTAATCTTGCCCCTGTGTAATTTTTGCTCACACAAAATTTGCCATACTGCCACCACCACTGACCCCCTAAAGCCTACACATCATTCAGTCTGAGTGTCCTACACCATCTGACTCCCTGAACCTTTGTCTCCATTCTAAATTCTTGAAAGGTTTTGATGAGCCCTGCTTGGGCAATGTTCACCCTTGGTCCAAACTCCAAGGATAGTAGAGTCACTTATTACCCAGGGCTTTCCCTCTTCTGGGTTGTTGTTGGTCAGGTTCTCTAAGAGAGAGGTTTGGGCAGGGAGAATCTTGTGGAGAATATAAAGGAAATAAAAGATATGATCCTAGTCTTTAGGGAACTTAATATCAAAGACTCAGAGCCTGCTGGGCCTCATTAATAGAATTCTGACTCCTTTTGAGTTTCTGTAATTGAATACTGCAGGAAATATAGATGAAGTTAGCCCAACACAGGTTTATACCAATAAGGTTCTGACTTACTGAAGACCTGAACTTTCTTACAGATTAAAACTTAACATAGTGGATTGTAGTATTTATGGAGTACTTTGTGTATCCTTAATGCTTTGCACACATTTTGTTTCAGTCTCTTCACTGAGAAACTCTATTGACAGTTATTAATAACCATTTACTTTAGTCTCTGACATATTAAGAAACCTTGCAAAATACCCACAGTAGTAAATAGAGATTCAAAGTAGAGTTTACTAATCCGGAGTCCATGTTTTTTGTAGTACAAAAAAAATAATACAAAGCTGTCTCCCTAACCAGAGCAATAAGAAATTTACCTTTAGTTAGAACTAAATCCATCTCGAGTCCTGGCACCTCTAAGGGCACTAGAGCAATGCAGAAACCTGACATGTTAAAGGCAAATGTTCTGGCTTTCTTTGGTATGGCATAACCTAGGAAGGAATACTCATGCCGCCACTTAGGTTACATGTTGCAGCACAATCTACGTACCACCATACAGGACTCCTAATTTCTCAGGGACTGCACAAGACCTTATAAACCCTTCCTAGATGGCAAGCATTAATCTCATTGTTACTAAGACCTCTAGTATAGACTGTTGAAGAAAGGAAAGGTCAACAAAAGGACAATCACATTGTATTTGAGTTTTTAGAAAGTAAACTCACAGGAATCCCTAGGTTTTCTTTTGTTTCCTATATATCTCAGCCAGGGTCCTGGAGAACTTACAAACTGGAACCACCAATGGTGCAGCCAAAAAAGACCTCCATAATGAGTGTTCACACAGCCAAGGAACTAGAAAAAGAACAAGATAGCAGAATAGAAAACGTTTTTTGCAATACCAACCCTACTGCAGCCAAAAACCTCCATTATGGTGTCTATGGGACTGAGTAGGGAGTTAAACTTTGATCCCTGAACCAATGCTGGAATCTGATTCTCCCACTAGCGTGGTGTTCGCAAGGTCAGTGGTAGCAAGCAGTATTCTAATTCCACTACTGCTAGGGTAGTGTCAGCATGACCAAGCAAGGAGCTGAGAGCTTCCACCCCTTATAAACTAGGAAGCAAAAGGAAGTGGTTGAAGCTGATACAAGTCAGCACTTTTTTTCCTTTTTGCCCTTGTGTTGGAAAGCCCAGAGGTTTGCTGAACTGCTTCCTCTACCAGGCCACAAATAGATGGAATGAAGTGGGCATATTGGCTGTCCACTTTCTCCATTCTTACCACCTTTCCATCCCTAGTTTAAGTAGAGCTCATCAGAGAACGGAAGTTCAACACCCACCCAGTAGCAAGAGGTGAAAAGGGTGGTGTTAGTGGCACTCTAGTCCCCCCTCTGCTGCCATGGGGCCCAGAAGGGGGCTGAACTTTAAACCTAGCAGCAATGAGATAGTACTCATTGGTATCATAGGAGCCAGGGTTGTCATAGGACCATTGGGGAGCCGAAAATCCACACCCTACCTGACCTGAGCGGTACACCTAAAAAAGGTGAATTCTTGTCAAAAAAGAAAAAGGTTAAGTAGCATGCAGAGTCTAACAACAAAAATGTACAAGATATAATTGAAAATAACTCACCAATCTAAGAACCAGGAAAATCACAGCTTTCATGAGAAAAGACAATTAGCAGAAGCCAACAATGAGGATCACAATAAACTGTGGAAAATTCTGAAAGAGATGGGAATACCAGACCACCTGACCTGCCTCTTGAGAAACGTGTATGCAGGTCAGGAAACAACAGTTAGAACTGGACATGGAACAACAGACTGGCTCCAGATAGGAAAAGGAGTACATCAAGGCTGTATATTGTCACTCTGCTTATTTTACTTATATGCAGAGTATATCATGAGAGACACTGTGCTGGAAGAAGCACAAGCTGGAATCAAGATTGCCAGGAGAAATATCAATGACCTCAGATATGCAGATGACATCACCCTTATGGCAGAGAGTGAAGAGGAACGAAAAAGCCTCTTGATGAAAGTGAAAGAGGAGAGTGAAAAAGTTGGCTTAAAGCTCAACATTCAGAAAACTAAGATCATGGCATCCAGTCCCATCACTTCATGGCAAATAGATGGGGAAACAATGGAAACAGTGGCTGACTTTATTTTTCTGGGCTCCAAAATCACTGCAGATGGTGACTGCAGCCATGAAATTAAAAGATGCTTACTCCTTGGAAGGAAAGTTATGACCAACCTAGACAGCATATTAAAAAACAGAGACATTACTTTGCCAACAAAAGTCTAGTCAAAGATATGGTTTTTCCAGTAGTCATGTATGGATGTGAGAGTTGGACTATAAAGAAAGCTGAGTGCCAAAGAATTGATGCTTTTTGAACTGTGGTGTTGGAGGACTCTTGAGAGTCCCTTGGACTGCAAGGAGATCCAACCAGTTCATGCTAAAGGAGATCAGTCCTGGGTGTTCATTGGAATGACTGATGTTTAAGCTGAAACTCTAATACTTTGGCCACGTGATGCAGAGAGCTGACTCATTTGAAAAGACCCTGATGCTGGGAAAGATTGGGGGCAGGAGAAGGGGACGACAGAGGATGAGATGGTTGGATGGCATCACTGACACAATGGACATGGGTTTGGGTGGACTACAGGAGTTTGTGATGGACAGGGAGGCCTGGCATGCTGCGGTTCATGGGGTCGCAAAGAGTCAGACACGACTGATTGTCTGAACTGAACTGAACAATGAGATGATTCAGATGTTGGAATTCTCTGACAATGACTGTAAAACAGCAGTTGTAAAAATATTTTAACTAGCAATTGCACACATTCTTGAAACAAAAAGTAGAAACCATCAGCAAAGAAATAAAGCTATAAAAATGAAATTATGAAACTGAAAATTACAGTAAATGACACAAAACTCACTAGATGTGCTCAACAGTAGACTAGAGATGACAGAGTAAAGAATCAGCAAACTGAAAAACAGATTAATCTTAGCTATCCTGTCAACAACAGCAAATGAACAGAGACTCAGGGGCATGTGGGACAAGAAAAAAAAAGATCTAACATTTATGTCATGAGAGCCCCAGAAGCAGAGGAGAAAGAGAGTAAGGCTGAAAAATTATTGAAAGAAATAGTCAAAGGATGAAAAAATTTCAAGTTCAATGAAAGACACTAATCTACAGATTCAAAAAGATTAGGGAATCACAAAAAGGATAAACTAAAAGAAAAAATTCAAGCCACGACACATCATTAACCAAACTTCAAAAAACCAGAAAAAAAAGAAAAAAAAACAAATCTTGAAAGCAGTTGCAGAGAAAATGACACATTGTCTATAATGGAAAAATGGTTCAAATGACAGCAGATCTTTTGACATGTTAAGTTGGTTATGCGAAGTGATTCTACCCAGGCTGTGCAGCTGAAACCTCATGACCGCAGCGTCTGCTCCCTGGATAGCAGTTTTTTTTTTAACCTGAAACCAAAAATAAAGTAGTACAACATTTTCGAAGTGCTGAAAAACAAAGAAACTGTATATCTTACATCTATATATAGGGAAAATATACTTCAGGAATGAAGAGCAAATAAAGGCATTCTTAAATGAAGAAAAACTAAGAAAATTTGTCACCAGCAGACTCACCAGTAGTGAATGACTCAGAAGTTCTGTAAACAGAGAGGAAATGATGACCAAAGGAAGCTTTAAGATATAGTTGAGTTTGAGGATGACTGAGTTACCCCAGCTAAAATAAAATGGAGATCTTTGTCACCTTAAAAAGGTGTCAAAGAATTGGTGTTAATGTTTATGTCTATGGATGTGGAAGACTCCCAACATTCATACTTCTATAGCCTTATCTTCCACTACTTCTATGCACACACTCTGCTCCACACAAATTAGGCTACTCATCATTTTCCAAATGTGTTTTCCTGCCTCTTCACCTCTGCTTGTGTTGGAACCTTGTTACCTGGAATGCTCTTATCCCTCACTTCCATGTCCAAATTCTAGTCACCTTCAAAGTGAAGCCTAAAACAATATCTATTCCATGAATCCTTCCTCAATTCCTGTGGCCAGAAGTAAACTCTCCTTATGAATTTTTGTAACATTTTGTAATTTCCTTGGCATAGGTGACATTTTGTCTTCAGTAAACAGGACTGAAATACTGCACATGAAAAGTAAATTGCTAAACAAATGAAATTTATTACACTAGTTTTTATTTACATGATAGCTATTTATGTATATGCCTTCTCTTCCTTCTGCAGGCTCCTTAAGAGTAAGGACTCTATTCACATTTAGTTCTCCCATAGCTTTTGATATTATGTCTCTCAGGTTTAAAAAAAAAAAAAGGCCCATTACATTGAATTAAGCCATGGAAGCAAAAGGATTCAGGAAAACTTACATAGAAATTATCAGAACCCACGTTTCCATGTGCTTCCTTTAGGTAAAAAAATTCTTTTTTCATTTTAGTTTTATCTAATTGTAATGAAGAATGTATAATTAAATCACACTCTCCTGGTTTTCCTTTTACTTCATAAATCACCCATTCTGATAATCTTCTGGATCCTCCTCTTCTAGATCTCTAATGTTGTGAAACTCCAGGGGTACTCCTTGAAGCCCTTCTGTATAACATTTATTATAACATTCTCTATGACATTTAGGCTATCTCCTCCCATGGCATGTATTTAAGTACCATTTATATGCTAATGACTTTCAAGTTTACATACCCAGCCCCAGTTGGATACCCTATTGGGATCTGAAGTTCAACATGCACAAAACTCGTAGTTACTTAATACCCCAAATGAGTTTTTACCCTAGTCTTCCCTAGTCTCAGAAAATTGCACCATCATTCATCCTCATTACTTGAGCCTTCAAATCTGTCAGACTTTCTTTCTCTCTTTCAAATCATGTATGTAGACCATACTCAATTCATGTCTGTCCTTCCTTAATGATAAATTCCAAGTCAAACCACTTCTCTCCACCTCCACTGCTACCACCTTGTCCAAATGACAATCATGTTTTACTTAGACTCTCTTTGTTTCCACTATTTCCTACTTACAGACAATTCTGTGCTTAGCAACCAGTGAACTGAGAGAATCAGATTATGTCACTTCTATGTTCTGAACCTCCAATGGTTTCACATGGGACTTAGAATAGCATCATAATGTCTTACCATGGCCACAAAGCCTCACATGATCTGGCCGTAGCTTCCTGGGACGGCATCCTCTACCTGTTCATACTTGACTGACTTACTCCAGTCCTGTCGTACTGTGCATATTGCTCTTCCTCAATACTCATGACTTTCTCAAGCCCCATGTAGTCTCTAAGACAGCCAGTCAAGATAAGTGAGGTAAGCTTGCACACAGGTATAGCAGATTATTCATCTTTTTTTCCCTAACACCTAGATGAATGGAATAAGTCAAACTCAAAAATGAATTTTAAAAAACTCTAAATTTTTAAGGTTTAACCAACATGTGTTTAAAACATAAACCTATATTGTAATATAGTTGCCTAAAACATCTAATGTTACCTAAGGCTGCATAAAACAGAAGTGTATTGTTGGGAGAAAGGCAGGTTCTAGTTCTTCTGGTCCAACCTCTTCTGGAATGTTGTACATATTTGGCTTCAGATAACACATTTTAAGAGGGATTCTTATCTACCATTGTATTTCAAGCAAAGGATATTTTTCAGAATTGGATAAACAGTTGTGAAACTGTGTGAAGAGCCATGAAATAAACTAAAAATCTTCAGTTTGATGAATACTTAATGACTGTGGAGATGAAATGAAAATTCTCCCCAAATAGCAAAAAGTCTGCTGCATAAAAGAGGGGTTTATGCTTATTCTTGTTAGCCATAAAGGAAAGAACCAATGGTAATGGGTTTCAAAGAAAGAAGCTTTTACTTCAGCATAAGGAAGAATTGCCTGCCAGTTTTTCCCAAGTCCATGTTCTGCAGAACACTATACCATGTGAGGCTAAATGAGGTGTTTTATGTCTTTACTGAAGCATTTCTTAGAATCTTTAATATAGTTTTTAATAAGTCTTAAGAAGAGGATATCATATGCTTCATTTCCAAAATTTATTTAACCATAGAAACTTTTATTCACAGAGCACTGTTAATATCTTTTGAGACAGTAGTTCATAGAATAGGTGGAGTTAAAGCTGCTTCAAAAATGAACAGATTATCTTCTGAAGAAGCACAGTCAAGTTCATATTAAGGTATCTGTCGAAAATGGATAGTGTTGCTTTCACTTCAGTATTTCTGAAAACTTGGTAACTGAAACTAGAGTATTAAAGCGTGGGAAACTGGAGCAACTTGCTTTGTTTTGTTTACAATGTGACTGACTCAAAACAGTTCTAGATGAGAATAATGGAGCAAAACTAATGGAAATGTTTGAACTTGTCCCCCAGCAATACACAGTAGACTCATGATATTCCCATGTCTGTCCACTGAGTCATTCATTGTGTGTAAGGTAATATTTCTCAACTTTTTTCACCAACACAGCAACAAGCAAACAAAACCCTGTCATGTTCTACCACTCTAACCCCCAGATTTTGTTAGAATTCTGATATGCGACCATGCCTTTCATTGAGCATTGCCATTCTAGAAGCTCAAACGTAGAGTGTTAAGATAACTAAAAAAAAAAAAAAAAAATAAGTCATTTAAAATTTGTCAAAACAGTAAAAGTTATCAAAACTGATCCACTGCTTTGAGGCCAAAGGAAGTACTAATAAAATGGAAGTGAAAGTGAAAGTCACTCAGTTGTGTCTGACTCTTTGCAACCCCAAGGACTATACGGTTCATGGAATTCTCCAGGCCAGAATACTGGAGTGGGTAGTCTTACTTTCTCAAGGGGATCTTCCAGGGATTTAACCCAGGTCTCCCACATTGCAGGTGGATTCTTTACCAGCTGAGCCAAATACTGTTGTTATTAAATACTTGTTGCAATAAGCAAGACAATGTGATAATAAGAAAAACCTCGCCTAACAACATTGAAAAGACAGAGTTGGAAAGTTATAATTAGTGTCTTCTATACAGTTGTCCACAGAAGGGTATGATCTAGGGCTGAAACAATGTAGTCCCCAAGAAGAGTGTACACAACAAGACTGGCTTATCAGGACTTCCACAGTTTATACTTGTTCTGTTTTCCAGAACCATGTTTATTCTCTTTAATTTGGTTTCCAAGGATGTATCAGTACTGAGAAAGGGCATTTGGGTTAGTAGGTAAAAGACTAATTATCAGAAAGATATATCATCTCCTATGTGTTAGTAAAATTTAATTTTTCTCCTACTATCTATACTGAAAAATTTACTAAGGTCTTATCAGACCTAGGTAGCTGACAAAGCAGGTCCTGGACCGGATCACACTAGACATACCAATTCTTGAAGTCCTTGTAAACAGTACAATTACACTGCTAATGAAGAACATTAAAATACCATTTCTCTGTTAATTCTGCAATTTTGCCCCTGAATCAGCACTTCAGAGAGTGGGACAATCAGTTCTAAATAGCAGGTAAAAGAATTCCTACATAACTTTGATAACCGCAGAGACCAATCTCAATTATACATTTGTGTTTTTGGAGACAGCAGGTCAGCTTCAGCAATGCTACACACTGTTTACTGAGTTCACTGACAGATGGGAAGACATAGAGTTTCAGGGGCCTTCCTGTAATGCACTGAAAAACCTAGTCCTGCCTCTATCATGGGAGAAAAGTAGAGGCAATCAACTTGGATATGATGCTATTTCTCTCTTCCAACCAAGCTGGAGTGAAAAATGCTTGAAGATGGTGATGGCCAAGACCAGAGTCAGGAACTGGGGTCTGGGCAGAGTCTAGGGAACCATTAGAGCCTTGTCTTCTTGGTTTCCAGGTTGATCATATTTCCTTGGATTTGGGGGGTCTGCTTATCTGTTGACCCCTGAATATCCCCTGGCTTTAAAGGAACATAGTAGTATCCCATGATGGAGAAGATCAGGCAGACCACCAGCAAGAGGCAGGAAAACAAAATGAATTCGGCCCACTGTAGGAAGAAATACATATAAGAGAAAAATATGAAGAACCTGATACTAAACTGATCTTTCTAAGATGAAGACCGAGGAGCAGACTGACCCAGGGTCAGCAGTGTAGGAAGAGCTTTGGTAGGAGGAGACAGGGCTCACTGTCCTCAACTCACATGGACCTATGTGGTCATTATTGCAACTTACATGTCTCTTTTCCTGGCAAAATCTGTGTCTAATTCATCTCAGGTCAGAGGGCTGAGTGGGAGACAGAGGGGTCGGGGAAGGGCAGCAGAGGAAGATGGAGGGAAATCCTTGGGTAGACACATGCTCCTGTTTCTCCTAGGTACATACTTGAGCCAGGCCACTGAACTGTGCCACAATAAGCACAATGATATTCCCAAATGCAACTGTCAACAACCAGGCCGCCTGGAGTACAGACTTCATGCTAGAGGGAGCCTAGAGAAGACACAAATCTGTGAGTAAAGAAACTCCCTATACCACCCTCCTATACCATGCATCTACCCAGAAAACTTCTCCCACCCCAACTTCCAGATTTGAACTTCCCCCACAAGTTCAGCTATCACATCAGTTCAGGGAATGGTAATAATGTTCATAGTAACAACAAGATGGAGCTCTTAACTGAAACTTTTAAATCATTGTGTCATATAATCTTCATTAAAACCCTAAGGGATAATTTCTATTACTATTCTTATTTTACACAAAAATAGCATTAGACAGATGATAATTCACTTGCTGAAGATTACACAATAGATTTTCAGCCAAAATTTGAACATGGGCAGTTTGATTCCATAGTCCTTATTCTTAATGTTTCTGTCCTTTTCTGGATCCCAAACAGCATAGGGATCCAGCCTGCCATGTTCCTGGGAGTCAAGTTGATACTCTGTTCAGGGTCATAAGAAATCTAAAGCCAAAAACTATAGAGGTCTTGGCCATGGTCACATACCTAATTAAGGCAGTCAAAGTGTTGGTTGCTCAGTTGTGTCCAACTCTTTGTGACCCCAGTGACTGTATCCTGCCAGGCTCCTCTGTCCATGGAATTCTCCAGGCAAGAATACTGGAGTGAGTAGCCAATCCCTTCTCCAGGGGATCTTCCCAACCCAGGGATCGAACCTGGGCCTGCTGCATTATAGGCAGATTCTTTACCATCTGAGCCACCAGGGAAGCCCCAAGTGAGGCAGTGTCAGGATTAAAACTCCATCCTCTGAGCAGTAGTTCCATCTCCACTTTCCACTTGCAAAAACCTACCTGAGAATAAGAAAACTCAAGTCCTGTGACAGAGAACATGACCTCCCCAGCTGTAACAAGAGCATATTGTGGTAGCTGCCATGCGATGGACATTTTGTTGGCTGGGATGTATTCCATCTTCCAGGCCTGAGGACCCTGATTGGTTCTCTTAGTGAGGGAAACAAGAAATGGGCTTGTTAGGAGTCTCGAGTAAATATTCCTGGCCTATAGCATTTATGATCTTACATCCATCTCCTGATTGTATTGTCATTCTTGTTGTACCATGAAGAGATTGAGCAATTTCTACACAATTTCAGGTTTTTGAAATTCCTTTTGGTAACACTCCATTCACTTGCCTGGCTTCAGTCAATCAGATACCATTATAACAGAGCCCTTAAATGGTAGACTATTTTAATATTGTAGTTTGAAGTCCCAACATTTTGACCTACTGCATATTTTGATCCTGGTCAATATTTTAAATGTAAAATGGCATCCGATATATGAACAATTATCAGAAAAGCATGTACTTTAAAAAGTTAAGTACAATTAAAATATTTCTAACATTTTCCATTTAAATATCTTACTAAAATTACTTTATCAGAATAAATTATTTTCTTGGTAACCTTTACATTAAAGATTTTCCCGATCAATTTTTAAATACCTATATCAAATACCACCTGCTATTTTTTCTTTTATTTTCTGGCTGTTATTTTTAAACTCAAATGTATACATAAAGATTTTGTCAAAAAGATGCTATAATTCTATAAAATTTTGGTCAAAAAGAATCTTCAGGGTCAATTTTTTGTTATCAATGTTACCAAATATACATGATTCTACAGTCTTTTTTCCCCAAAACTACTTTTACTGTATGCAGGTTCTCAGCTGTATTTGGTTTTACTGTACAATAAATGGAATGAAATTTTTGAAATTATATATTTTTATAGGGATAAAACCAAGTTTTAGGTAGCAGGTGTTATTAAATAGTAGATGTAATACATGGATATATCATGAGATTAAAAATAGAGATAAAATATGAAGTTCAAAAGCCCTGAAATATAAAGTTCTTGATGTTGAAATGCCTTTGATTTTCTTATTTGGAAATAGAGTTGTTGCAGATATAATTAGCCAAATTATAATTAAATCATTGGGGTGGGCCCTAATCTAATATGACTGATGTCTTCATAAGAGTCAGAGTCACTGCATTCAAAATGTAGTAAGGGAAGTGTTGCTTTCATTGATATTGTGAATAATACTGGGCATATATTTGGGTTTTCTTAGCGTCAGAGAAGACCATGACCTGAGCTTGTAAATAAAAGTCACATTCTTAAATACTCACAGACAGTATAATAATTAAGTAAACAAAGTAGACTGAATGGGAGTGATACAGACTATGGTAAACTGTCTAAAGCATACAGCCACTATAGCACCAGCCAAGTGACATGGTAATACTTGTTACAAATTTTTCTGATTGAATAACAAAGAAATGTTAAGAAATCAGTTTCTTTGGTGAAATTGCTTAAATTTTAAATATTGTCAATTAATAATTATTATCATTTTTGTCAAGACTGCAACCAGACAAAACAGAACTACATGAGGAACTGGGCCCTCAGAACCTCTAATTTATGATCTCTACTCTAAATGCTTATTAGATCCTCACATTCAGAAACAATATATACAGCCTCTAACTTGAGCAGTATACTATAGACAGAACAGAGAAAAACTGAAATAACACCAGGAATGCAAGTGTTATGAACTGAGTTGTGGCCCCCTAAAACTCATATGTTGAATTCAAACCCCCATTACCCACCTGAGAATGTGACCTTATTTGGAAATAGAGTTGTTGTAGATATAATTAGTCAAATTATAATGAGGTCACTCGGGTAGGCCCTAATCCAATATGACCGGTGTCTTCATAAGAGAAATTTGGACATAGACAAACATACAGGGAGAATTCCATGAGAAGATGAAAGTGAAGACTGGGGTGATTCTTCTATACACCAAGCAACACCAAACATTGCCAGAAAACCACTAAAAGCTAAAGGAAGCTAAATGAAATGGATTCTTTTTCACAGCTCTCAGAAGGAAACTACTCTACCAACACCTTGGTCTTGGACTTCTAGCCTTCATGACTGTAAGACAATAAATTTCTGTTCTTTAAGCCATTCAGCCTGTGGTACTTTGTTACCATGGCCCTAGAAAACTAATACAGGTAGGTTGCTTTAACAGCAGAAAATCAATTAATGCACCGTATCAATAGAAAATCACATGATTTTCAGTAGACACAGATCCTCCCACTTTCCTAGTAAAAAACATACAAACAAAAACCACAACAGACTAGGAATGGAAGGGAACTTAACCTGATACCCAGTCAATGACACCTATAAAAACCCCACAGCTAACATACTCAGTGGTAAAAGACTGAATGCTTTCCCCCAAGTGGATGTCTACTCTCACCTCTTCTATTCAATATTTTCTTGGTGGTTCAAGCAAGAGCACTTCATTAAAAAAGAAAGAAGTAAAAGTCATCCACTGAAAGAAGTAAAGCTTCTTTATGCAGATAACATGATCTTGTATGTATAAAGTCCTAAGGGATCCACTAAAAATCTATTAAAACTAACAAATGAGTTCAGTAAGGTTGCAGGACATAAGATCAGTATCAGTTGTATTTCTACATATTTCCAATGAGCAATTTAAAAATGAAATTAGGGAAATGATTCCATAAGTAACAGCAAAATAAAGAACAAAATACTTAGGAATAAATATAACAAAACAAATGTAAAACCTATATTCTAAAAAGTACAAAAGCATTGTTGAAAATATTTACATCTTGAAGAAGACCTAAGATAAATGGAAAGACACTTCATGTTCACTGGTCAGGAGACAATATTGTTAAGGTAGCAAAACTCCTCATAATCACCTCATAAATTCAATGCAATCTTTAAAAAAAAATCTCAGCTGGCTGCTGATCCCAAGCTGATCCTAAGATTATATGAAAATTCAGGGAACCCATAATAGCCAAACCAGTCTTGAAAGGGAAGAATGAGCAAAACTGAAAGACTCCTACTTCCTGATTTTTAAATTGACTACAAAGTAACAGTAATTAAGAGATTGTGGTATAGGCACAAGAATAAATATATAGGTAAATGGAATAGAATTGACTCCAGAAATAACCCTCACATTTTTGGTCAGTTGACTTTTGACAAAAATATCAAGACCATTTAGTGGGAAAAGAAGAATCTTCAACAGATTGTGCTGAACAACTGGATGTTCACATACAAAAGAATGAAGTTAACCCCCAAGCTCATACTATATACAAAAATTAACTCAAGATAGATTAAAGTCCTAAATGGCAATTTTGTTGCTAAGTCATGTCTGACTCTTTGCAATCCCATGTACTATAACCCACCAGGCTTCTCTGCCCATGGGGATTCTTCAGGCAAGAATACTGGAGTGGGTTGCCATTTCCTTCTCCAGGGGATCTTCCCAACCTAGGGATCGAACCCAGGTCTCCTGCATTGCAGGCAGATTCTTTACCAACTGAGCTACATATAGAAGTCCTAAATGTAAGAGGTCCGTCTAGTCAAGCTATGGTTTTTCCAGTAGTCATGTATGGATGTGAGAGTTGTACTATAAAGGAAGCTGAGCACCGAAGAACTGATGCTTTTGAACTGTGGTGTTGGAGAAGACTCTTGAGAGTCCCCTGGACTGCAAGGAGATCCAACCAGTCCATCCTAAAGGAGATCAGTCCTGGGTGTTCATTGGAAGGACTGATGTTGAAGCTGAAACTCCAATACTTTGGCCACCTGATGGGAAGAGCTGACTCATTTGAAAAGACCCTGATGCTGGGAAAGATTGAGGGCAGGAGGAGAAGGGGATGACAGAGGATGAGATGGCTGGATGGCATCACCAACTCAATGGACTTGAGTTTGGGTAAACTCCAGGAGTTGGTAATGGAAAAGGAGGCCTGGTGTGCTGCGGTTCATGGGGTTGCAGGTTGCAAAGAGTCGGACATGACTGAGCTACTGAACTGAACTGAACTGAAATGGAAGAGGTAAAAACAATAAAACTTAGAGGTAAATATAGGCATAAATCCTCATGAGCTTAGATATGGCAATGGTTTCTTTTTTTTTTTTTTTTTTTTGCAATGGTTTCTTAGATGTAATACTTAAAGTATATGCAACCAAAGAAAAAGTTGATAAATTGAACATCATATAGATTAAAAGTGTTTGTACTTCAGTGGACACCATCAAGAAAGTTAAAAAGACAATTTTATGAATGGGAGAAAATATTTGCAAATTATATATCTAATAATGGACTTATATTTAAAATACATAAAGAATACTTGTATACTAAGTTGCTTCAGTCTTGTCCAACTCTTTGTGAACCCTATGGAATGTAGACTGCCAGGCTCCTCTGTCCATGATCCTCCAGGCAAGAATACTGGACTGGGTTGCCATACCCTCCTCCAGGGGATCTTCCCCAACCAGGGATCGAACCTATGTCTCTTATGTCTCCTGCATTGACAGGCAGGAGACATTACCACTAGCATCACCTGGAAAGCCCTTACAAGTCAATAATTAAAAGACAACTCAATTAGAAATTGCACAAAGAATCTGAATAGACATTTCTCCAAACCTGATTACAAATGGCCAATAAGTACATTAAAAGGTACTCAACATCATTAGTCATCAGGAAAATACAAATCAAAACCACAATGAGATACCATTTCATACCAACTGGAATGGCTATAATTAATAAGACAGAAAAATAAGTGCTGCAAAGATGTGAGAATATTGCCACTTTCTACTCATGGGAATGATAAATGTGCATTTACTTTGCAAAAGGGCTTCCCTGGTGGCTCAGATGGTAAAGAATCTGCCTGCAATGCAGGTAACCTCGGTCTGATCCCTGGGTTGGGAAGATTCCCCAGGAGGAGGACATAGCAACCCCCTCCAGTATTCTTGCATGGAGAATCCCCATGTACAGAGGAGCCTGGCAGGCTACAATCCAAAGGGTCGCAAAGAGTCGGACATGACTGAGCGACTAAGCACATGGCAGTTACTCAAATGGTTAAACACAGAATTACCATGTGACTCAACAATTCCACTCCTGGTTATATACCCAAGAGAAGTGAAAATATATGCTCACACAAACACTTGTACATGAATATTCATAGCAACATTATTTATATCAGTCAAAAGGTGAAAACACCAAATGTCCATATACTGATGAATACATAAACAGTATGTGTTATATCCATGCAATGGGATATAATTGGGCAATAAAAGGAAGTGAAGTACTGTTATATACCCTGAAAAGACTCTGATGCTGGGGAAGATTGAGGGCAGAAGGAGAAGGGAACGACAAAGGATGAGATGGTTGGATGGCATCACCAACTCAATGGACATGAGTTTGGGTAGGCTCTGGGAGTTGGTGATGGACAGGGAGGCCTGGTGTGCTGCAGTTCATGGGGTCGCAAAGAGTTGGACGCGACTGAGCAACTGAACTGAACTGAACTGTTATATACTGCAATATGAATGAACCTTAAAAATAAGCTAAATGAAAGAATCCAGACACAAAAGACCACATAGTATATCATTCCATTTATACTAAATGTCCACAATAGGCCAGTGTATAAGGAAAGTAAACAAGTAGTTGTCTAGAGGTAAGGGATTTGGGAGGAAATGGTGAGTGACTGCTGATGAGTATGGGGCTTCTTTTTGGAATGAGGAAAATGTTCTAAAATTACACAACTCTGAATTTTTAAGCACTACTGAATACATATTATTGAAAATATATCCTACGTGTGTTTTGAATATACAATGCATATTGAATATGTTAATACATTTTAAACCATTATATACTTGAAGTGGGTGAATTGTATGGTATATGAATTATATCTCAATAAGGCTATAATAAAAAATGGCATACCAAAAATGTCATGCTAATTAAATTAATTACAATAAATAAAATGTTGCAGATTATTATCACCCTTCTAGAAATGTTCCATCTTTTTCTTATTCACTATGTACTTTTTATATTTAATACAATGCAAAAAGTAATGGAATAAAATTAGAATCAAAATTGACATCAGAGGTCTAATACCCTGATGGCTGAACAACTGCTTTTGATGGGCCACAGTTAATTGATCCCCCAAACTTTGTGTAAAGATTGACATTTGCTACAAGTCTTGGTATTTCAGACTGTGATATACTAGCAGATCAATTTCCAAGGAGCTAGGAGAACCACATGTGAAGTCAGTCAAGAAGACCAAAATAATTTTTGTTTTCTTGGTGCCATAATGAGACTGGAGCAGACCATGTCACCTCACAGCAATGACTCAAGATAAATTATGTCTACCATTCCCCAAGATCCTATGCCTGCTGCCAATGTTATCTATTTTAAGTCCTCTCTGGAGACCTTAGTAGCTTTTCTAAAGTCACTATAGAAGCTATCACCTTACACTAGAGATAAGTATGTGATACCATCTTGCCACAGAGTCTTCTTTGGATCTAGGATATATATATAGACACATATAGATATAGATACATATAGAGATATATTATATATAAGTTTAGATATGATATATTATATAGATACAGATATATGGAAGGAAAGAGTGAGGATGGCCATGGGATACTTACATTAGTAATAACAAACAGATAAATTGCACCAAAGTCTAGTAGGCCCAAATTCAGCGAAAAATCTTCATTCTTTGTTCTACAGTGCACTGCAGGATATCTACAACAGGACAAATTTAGGTTAGAATAAACATTACAATTTAGAAAAGCACTTCCATCTCTGGTGGAAAGAGTGATTTCATCTCTCTACTGATAGTGAATCAAGCAGCAAAGCAACCATTTCTCTTTGAGGAGTCTTAGAGTAAGTTATTGTCTTGCAAGGCTTTTTCCACCTCTGATCTGAGATTTCATTGCCTGTTGGGTATTTTTTTTTTAACCTTAAACCTGAATGCAGAAGGTACAAATTGCTTTCTGTTGTGAACTTCAGACTCTAAGTCTTCTCATCTAAATCTTACGAATTTTTCTTTTCTGAATCTTATGAACTAGTGGAACAGCTTAAAACTGAATCTGAAAGGATAAGCTCAAAGTAACAAGGTGTTAATAGGAGTTACAAAAGGGCAGGAATGGGAGCCAATAATAAACCGGCAAACCTCCAGGAGACAGCCTTCACAACAAGTATGGTCTCAATATGTCTGTGCAGAACAACATGAGACTGAGGAAAGGAGTGAAAGGTTGCAAAAGAGGAGTCTGTGTATATTTACAATTAGCTGAGGTATATTAGGTATATAATTAGGTATAACTTCTATACCTAATCTGCCCACTTATACACAAAGAAAGTATTTAAAAGTCGGTTGTTGATGAAAGTAAAATATCCACAGGGTAGTGCTCTTACTCTCCTCTTTGCACAGTTCTGTAAGCAGACACACCATAGTCTTCATCAACAATTAGGGATGCATCTGTACCCAGGGAGACATTGACCTCTTCATGCAAAGTGTTAACAAACCTAAGGGTAGAGACATTGTTAGAGATTAGACAAACTCTCCCACCTGATAAATGGGCAGGGGCCTTTTCTGTTTTGTTTATTGCTATATGCCTAGTGCCTAGAACAGAGGCTAGCACATAATAGGTACATGATATATATTGTTAACTGAATGAATAAATGAACTCACACATAAGTAATTAGTAGTCTTAGCTGTCCCTATCTTTTTCTTTTCTCAGGTATTAGCTTTTTGTCTGCCACATCATCACCTGATCTCAACTGGGATGACACTATCATGATCACCCATGGCAGTTTGAGCCTCCTCAGTAACCCAGCTTAGGTGCACCCAATTTCTTTCTGTTTTTTAATGATGGAATTCGTCAACTGAAGCTCCAAAAAGGAAAATAATTATGTATATATAAATACATATTAGTATTTATATAAAACTTATGCTTTATCTTACAAATGAAGTCTGATTTGCTTTATACAAAACTCAGACTCCCAACCCACATTAGGTTAAGCTATCATTGTTTTGGGTCTTCAGACAAACTTGAACTCTTCCAGAACCATCTTTTTAATTTTTTGAACCTGAGCCCCTAAATCGTTCCGTTTCAATTTTTCATAGCATTTGTGTTAGTCCCTGGCTCATGGGATTAGAAGGGCAGTTCCCTCTAAAACCGTTGATGTTGATTCCTGGACTTTAGATCATCCTGCACTAACCTAGAAATTGCTCCCTTTCATCCTTTACTGGAGGTTTCCATTGCTCTCTGACCCAGGGAAGACATATTTTGATCTGTTTACTTTTTCTGAAAATCATGCAAAGGCAGATTATTATGACTGTTCCAGCCTTCAGTGAAATTCAAATTTTTCATTAAAAGTTCTCCTCTAAAATGCTATTCTCTATAACAACCATCTAATCTTCATGGCCATAGGCACATGCATCTGTCTATTTCCTGTCAGATTCCTGCCCCTGTGAGCAAGTGACCTCTTCAGGGCTTCATCTTTGTAACTGTGCCAGAGTGTCTAACAAGACCTTCAACCTTTTCTAGATTCAAGACCAAGTATGTTACCTTTACTAAACCATGATGCCTCTATAGGTTCATTTTAAATTTTACTTTAAAAACATAGTAACTATAAAAGATATTCAACTTCCAGTAATGAAGGGAGAAATATTTACTTCTAAATTTCTCTCTGAGGATCACAGACAGGAAGTACTTAATTTTTTTTTCTTAAGAGCAAGATAAGTGCATAAAATTCAGTAGAAGTAATCCATGTGACAGAGCACAGAGGGGTGTTCATAGATATAGGGTCATTTTTGATTATCATTGAGAAAGCAAGCCAAAAGACTTGGTTTTGAATCTGTGCCTCTCAATTCCCTGGGGAAATGCCTTGACACCAATCCTCCTGACATTCTAGGAAAATGCATCCTAATACAAGACAATCAGAATGTGAAGTTCTGTAGACAGACACATTGCGATCTTTCAACTGGAAGTGGAAATTCTGGTTTTTTGTCTTCAAGTGGAATCTGGAATAGTGTGGCATATTCCACAGAATGAAGAATATGGGGTCTCTTCTGAAGCCCCACAGCCCAGAAGAGACCCCAGATTCAAGAGAACAGAGAGGCCTGGGTCTCCTTGACATCCAAACCTCATGGCTATCATCCCATTGGTTGTTTTGTTTTCTTCATCCTTCACCTACAATAGAGGGAAGTAAAAATCAGTTACCAGTGACTAGAAGGAAGTGATAATCATAAAATTTGATCATAAAATCAAATCATAAAATCATATCATAATCAAATCATAAAATTTGATCATCAGATATATCCTTGGTAAGATATTGATGAGCCAGTCATCATACTCTAAGATAATTTGGAAATTAGTCCATTCCTCACTTACCATCATGCTAGAAATACTTTCCCCATCTTCTCGAATGATGAGGGTGTACCATATTTTCTCCTCCACAGAATGCTCAGTGTATACAGACACATTGTGATATTTCAATTGGAAGTGGAAATTCTGGCTTTTTGTCTTCAAGTGGAGTTTGGAATAGTGTGGCATATTCTGGAGAATGAAGAGCCTGTTAGATTCATCTTCTACCCCACCTTGAACACTGAGTCTCATAGTAAACCAGGGCAGTTGACCTCATCAAATATTTTCAACATTACTCTTTAACTTCGTAATTCCATTTCTGGGAAGATACCATAGGATAAATTATAGGCATGAATAAAGATTTATAAGTAAGGATGTTCATTACAGGATTACTTATAATAATTAAAATACTGATAAGGAAATATTTTACTAAACTGTAATATTTCCACAGAATGGAATATTATGTATCCATTAACACCACATACTCAAAGTTTATCTAAGGACACAGGAAAATGCTTTTGATGCAGTTTATCTTAAGAAAAATTTAAAGTCAATACAGCATATAGTGTTTCAACACTTTTAAAAAATCTGTTTATTCATTTATACAAAACTGCTATCTATAATTAATCTGTGTGATGGATTTATAGGTGAATTTTATATCTGTTGACATATTCCCCAATTTTCAATAATAAACATATTTTATTAAAGTATTTTTAAATGAATATTTCAGAATATGTATAATATAGTAGTGAAAATATGCAAGCCAAACTCTTCCACAGGGTGTGTGTAGGAAGCAGTTTGAAATGCTAAAACAAATTACCACCTATTGAGAGCTTACAATGTCTCAGACATTATGCTAAGCACTTTACACATAATATTTATCCTTACAACAGCTTATGACATAAAAATTACTGCCATTTTACAGATGATAAAACTGAGGCTTAGAGATACAAATAACTTGTTAAAGGTCTTATAACTACAGAGTGGCAGAACCAGGAATTGGATTGGGGCACTTCGACTCAACAAATGCATCCTATAAACCACTGTATTATGCTGCTGCCTTGGCACATAATCTGAATGTTTCTAACTCACTCAAGTCCATACGTCACCTGAAAAGATTTGATGGACTCTGCCAACAGAGTATTATTTTCATCGCCGAGCACTGTTACCTTCACCTCATCATCTGCCAGATTTAAGACTTGTAGGAAAATCTCTTGGGAATCTGGCTGGTGTGGGGCCATTTCCTTAGGACAGAGAACACATGTTAGAATTACCAACAAATCACCCTTGAGATACAATGAGATCATATACTGCAGTACTATCTTGATAGCCAAGTTTATCTAGTCAAGAGGATACAGTTTTCTACCTCTAAAGAGCATTTGGCTTTGAAAATTCTGAAGGCAGTTTGGAGCGGGAATCTCCACCTCACTGTAGTAAGCACTGATCAGAGCAGTTCAGTCGCTTAGTCATGTCTGACTCTTTGCAACCCCATGAACTGTAGCACGCCAGTTTCCCTGTCCACCACCTCCCGAAGCTTGCTCAAACTCATGTCCATCGAGTCAGTGATGCCATCCAACCTTCTCACCCTCTGTTGTCCCCTTCTCCTGTTTCAGACTTTCCCAGCATCAGGGTCTTTTCCAATGAATCAGTTCTTTGCAGCAGGTGGCCAAAGTATTGGAGTTTCAGCTTCAGAATCAGTCCTTCCAATGAATATTCAGGATTGATTTCCTTTAGGATTGACTGGTTTGTCTCTTTGCAGCCCAAAGGACTCTTAAGAGTTTTCTGCAACACCACAGTTCAGAAGCATCAGTTCTTCGACACTCAGCTTTCTTTCTGGTCCAACTCTCACATACATACATGACTACTGGAAAAACCATAGTTTTGATTAGATATACCTTTGTTGGCAAAGTAATGTCTCTGCTTTTTAATATGCTATCTAGATTTGTCATAGCTTTTCTTCCAAGGAGCAATCATCTTTTAATTTCATCATTGCAGTCAACATCTGCAGTGATTTTGGAGCCCAAGAAAATAAGATCTCTCACTGTTTCCCCATCTATTTGCCATGTAGTGATGGGACCGGATGCCATGATCTTAGTTTTCTGAATGTTGAGTTTTAAGGCAGCTTTTCCACTCTCCTCTTTCATCCAAAAGCTCTTTAGTTCCTCTTCACTTTCTGCCATAAGGGTGGTGTCATCTGCATATCTGAGGTTATTGATATTTCTCCCGGCAATCTTGATTCCAGCTTGTGCTTCATCCAGCCTGGCATTTCACATGATGTACTCTCCATATAAGTTAAATAAGCATGGTAACAATATACAGCCTTGATGTACTCCTTTCCTGATTTGGAACCAGTCCACTGTTCAATGTCCAGTTCTAACTGTGGCTTCTCTTGATCTGCATATAGATTTATCAGGAGGCAGGTAAAGTGGTCTGGTACTCCTATCTCTTGAAGAATTTTCCACAGTTTGTTGTGATCCACACAGTCAAAGACTTTGGCATAGTCAATAAAGCAGAAATAGATGGTTTTCTAGAACTCTCATGCTTTTTCACTGATCCAACCGATTTTGGCAATTTAATCTCTGGTTCCTCTGCCTTTTCTAAATCCAGCTTGAACATCTGGAAGTTCTCAGTTCATGTACTATTGAAGCCTGACTTGGAGAATTTTGAGCATTACTTTACTAGCATGTGAGATGAGTGCAATTGTGCAGTAGTTTGAGCATTCTTTAGCATTGCCTTTCTTTGGGATTGGAATGAAAACTGACCTTTTCCAGTCCTGTGGCCACTGCTGAGTTTTCCAAATTTGCTGACATCTTGAGTGCAGCACTTTCACAGCATCATCTCTTAGGTTTTTGAAATAGCTCAACTGGAATTCCATCGCCCCCACTAGCTTCATTTGTAGTGATGCTTCCTAAGGCCCACTTGACTTCACATTCCAGGATGTCTGGCTCTAGGGGAGTGATCACACCATTGTGGTTATCAGGGTCATGAAGATTTTTTTTCTGTATGGCTCCTCTGTGTATTTTTGCCACCTCTTCTTAATATCTTCTGCTTCTGTAGTCTTTCCCTTCTCCAGGGGATCTTCCCAACTCAGAATTGAACCCACGTCTCCTGCACAGCAGGTGGTTTCTTTATCAACTGAGCTATCAGGGAATCCCCCGTAAGCACTTGTGCCAGGTAACAAACTCCATTCTTTTTGACTTGGCTGTGGCCCCATACATCATTCCCCAATAGTGACTATTCAATCTGCTAAAAGGTATTTGAGTGTTTGGTAAGGTATCAAAGAGATGATTATATATCTTGGATACTGGTGTTTGGAAATTCCTACATCATTCAGGTGGGAGGTGGACTTTATTTTACACTGCTGCTCTACTCTTTTATCTACTCATTTGCTACAAATACTTATTATGCACCTTCTGTAAAACAGCTACTATGGTAGGGTCCAGTGAATCAAGATTGAACAAGTCAGAAAAATGAACAAAATAGATATGATCCTGCCCTGATGGAGCTTAAGATTTACTGTACTCACATTAATTTTTATCTCTACAGCAGCAGCAACTGCAAAAGCCAGGCATGCTAGGATCATGCCAACAGCCATTTTCCTAAGTGATCTGTAGAGGAAACAGGGGCAATTATACCTAAACTGTAGGTGCTAAAGAATAAAATCTAAACCTCCTAAGCTTACCTAATTTGTTCTCAATTACTTTCAAAGTATTTGTTAGTACTCCCCTTCATATATCCTTCTTTTTACCTTTACTTGAGTCACACTGAACTGTTCTTTGTAACACATCATTTTTTCCACCTTTATTTATGATGGTTTTTCTATCTATTATATCATAATAGCAAAAATAATAGTAACACAGCCAGAATTATTGAACTTTTACCATATACCAGTTACTATATATTATTACCTTCTTTTCCTCTTCTTTATAAGTTTTTCTTGATGCTGGCCACTCTCTTCCATCTCTGCATTTCCGGGCACTTTGTTTCCCTTCTTAGGCTTAACATCTTAACATAACTCATCTTGTGCAATAACCTCGCATATTTTCTAGCTCCCTTACTAAAGAATAAAGTCCTTAGGAGCAAGATTTGTGCTTTTACAAAGCACTTGGTGCTCAATGAATGAGTAAATGGCAAAAAGTTATTTGAATATATAAAATGATTATCAAAAGGAAATTGCTATTAAATCAGAAATTATAGATGACTTAACACCCTTCTCTGTCAAACTTTACAAAGAATAACACTTCTATTTAGAAAGGGGGAAAACAGTTTCTATCTCCACTCTTATGAGGTCCTTCATTTGTTTCATAGGGACAGTAAGAGATTTAAAGGGATTAGTTAATCACCAAAGACTTTGGACTTCTTTGAAGAGGCAACTTTTAAGTACAAAGCAACAAGTTGGTTTAGGAGACTAATCACATACTTTTGACTTTCCATGAAGTGTACTGCTAACTTTTCAACATCACATATGTAAGTCTGCACTAATGACTTGGACTCTCTAAGTTAAGAATTAATTAGATCTAATTCCCATCCTGTAGTATTAATAGGCATTTAATCTAATATAGATAAACAGTAGCAGAAAGATGATAAACCAAAATAAATCATTACTGAGCAGAAAAGATACTGACTCTTTATCAAACTGGGCAAATTCTGAGTCAGTTTGGAGTAACATAGGCGTAGTGAACACTTGTGTGCATGTATGCTGTTGCTTCAGTCATGTCTGACTCTTTGCAACCCCGTGGATTGTAGCCCATTGGGCTCCTATGTCCATGGGGTTCTCCAAGCAAGAATACTGGAGTGGGTTGCCATGCCCTCTTTGAGGGGATCTTCCTGACCCAGGGATTGAACCCATGTCCCTTATTTCTCCTACATTGGCAGGCAGATTCTTTACCACTAGCGCCACCTGGGAAGTTCATAGTGAGCACTTACGTGAAGTTAATGCCACACTTAGAGACCAGACGATAAATGACAAGGTCAAACAATGGTATGAAGACAAGAACCAAAAAGGGATTTAGCACCTGTAAAACGATGGTAAAAAGAATTAGTTACACGTGTTCTATCATGAGTGTGAGCATGTGCTTTCATTTGCATGTGTGCATACTCTCTCACATCCAAACAAACTTTCATCATACAACGTACGGAGTGATTCTGCATCTTTCAGTCCCTTTACACCCAAGACTGTATTACCCCTGCATAGCACGTTAGCTTCCAAATATCCCAAGGAACCAGTTTCACTCTGCACCGGTTTTTTTATCAATTAATTAGGAGTTCTTCCCTCCCATTTGCTCTAATCTTATCCAGTTTCACAACCAAGGGAAAAATGTCACGGTCAGGAGAAAGGAAGGAGAGAAGAAGGAATTGGGGACTGTTGAACAAAACAAAGAGTTAAAAATAACTGGAAGTCACCAATAAACAGGGCTTCTGAATTCATTGCTCACACAACAAAGCATTACACTTCCTTTGACAACATGATACTTGATGAGGAAAAAAAAATCCAATGCTTACACTTTCCCTGTGAGTTCAAAACTCCCTGGAGTTTTTTCATTAGCTACTTGCTTAAGAGAAGATATGAAAGAGAATTGTGAGGCTTAGAGAGAATATTTTCATCGCTATGTTTAGCCCTCCCCAGCATAGAAGGAAAAAACCCATCAAATTATGGTTGGTAATCCTCCTACTATATATAAAGTTATAGATAAGGGAAAAAATAAGTACCCAAGAATATAGAGAAGTCTCCTACCTGCATCTGATCAGGCTGAAGCACAAAGAAACCCTGAAACATGATAACAAATCACATTAAGATATTGGCATAAAGACAAAAAAAGCCTAGATCAACAATCTTGATAATTAGCAGGTGAGAAGCATAAGATAATATCCATCAGGTCTTTGGTTCAGGACCACTATTATCCTTGTAAGGGTATGTGGGCGAATAGGCTGGAATGGCTTAGACCATGGCTCCTGAATGCAGATGGGCCTAAGGGAGAACCTTATTTTCTGTGCACTATGCTTTTTTGAACTTGAGAGAGAATAGAGTCAGTGTGTTTTTATTAATCTCAGTAACTGTAGTCGTGGCGGTAAAGATGTGAAGGACAAAAAGGTATGATGGTTAGGGTAAAGTCTCCCATCGACACACAGTGTTTTTAAAGTTTGACCCTTCAGAGGGTCAAAAGGAAGACAACCATGGTAAATCCTGGACAGCCAGAAGAAGGAAAAAGATGAAATTATATTAGGCAAGCTCCAAACAGATTGGCTGATAAAATCCTGGCATCATTCCACCCTGCCTTCTCCACAAGTGAGATGGCAGGAGAGCATACAATAATCTAGGCAGCAGGAATAAATGAGAGAAGAGTTTGTCAATGAATGAAAATTTTAAAGAGAAAATTGTTTAAAATTTTTCCATTATTTCTGTATCCATGAACAAAATATCCCACCTCTGGATCCCTGCTGTGAACCCTGCCTGAGAGGTTGGGCCAATTGTGTTGTGGCAGCAATCTGTTGTGCCCTGGGGTGCCTGGTGGTGGTGGTTTGGTTGCTAAGTCATGTCCGACTCTTGCGAGTCCATGGACTGTAGCCTGCCGGGCTCCTTTGTCCATGGAATTCTCCAGGAAAGAATACTAGATTGGGTGCCCATTTCCTTCTGCAGGGGAGCTTCCTGACCCAGGAATCAAACCCAGGTCTCCTGCATTGAAGGCAGATTCTTTACTGACAGAGCTAAGAGGGGAGCTTTTGGTGGGGCATAGTTGGAAGGAAACATCCATTCCCCAGGCTTCATTTGCTCCCTATCCACCCCCTATCACTATCCACTCCCTATCACTTCATTTGCTATTGTCTCAGTGCTTCCTGTATACACTGAAACCTTTCCATCCTTACCTTTCTGATTTTCAAGGATAAGATTCTGTCTTTAAGACTCACTTTGCCTACCCAGTAACTTCATGCTAAAGGTATAATCTTATGTCACTTTTTAGGCAAAAAACACAAAAAAATTTTTCCTTAGTGTGGATTAAAAAGAAAATGATAGACTTCTCTGGAAAAAATCTCTTCTACTCACCAAATTCCCATTCATCCTGGTGGCTTGCAAGGTCCATCGTGAGCCCTACGGCAAACAGATGCTATTAGAGGAAGCCCTTTTCTTTTGAGAGAGAAGGGGCTGGAAAAAGAGGTAGTTTTCAAAAGAACTATTCTTACCTGCTGATCCAAAAGTGCCCAGAACATGGGCAATGGAATATAAAGGAATAGTACCCTGGTCAGTGCCTTCACGTCCATTATGAGCTGCTTCTGCAAAGAGGAGGAAGAAGGAATAGGCTGAATTGGCAGTTAAGGATTTCTTGCTTGGAGTAGAAATGGCCCAGAACAGTAAGAGAGGAGGTCAAATACAGCAGGAGGGAATCAGTTTGATTATTAGGAAAAACTCTATGGAGGCATCAGATGTTTCTGCAGTTCAACTTACTGGGTATTTCTCAGCTGCCCAGTCCAGCCAGTGCTCTTGCTTGGGATTGTCCCCAGAATGGTTCTTGAAATGGCTGGAAATGGCAAACTAGGGCAGAGCATAGATATCAGAAGAGAGAAAAAAAACAAACAAAAAACCCATCCCCTGCCTTCTCCACTTCACTATAACTTCCCTTAGACACACATACTCTTGAGTGACTTAATCTTACCTTTTGATTTCATCACACATTGAATTTCAGAATATTTGAAATATAATTTCAACATATATAACTACATTTCAGAAAACTTTTGCCAGTTTTTAAAAATGATTATATTATTTTTAGCTTAAAGGTTAAATAGAGGCATCGAGTGATGTTTGATCAATCCCACTTTCCAAATGTCACAGAAGCAGCGCAGAGGTCACTGAGAAAAGTGTATACCCATATTTGAAGGCCTATAGGCTCAGAACAGCATTTCTTTTCTTGTGATTGAAAAAGGCAGGCAAACAATTCATGAACTTACCCAGATACATTTGACCACTTGATTCAGTATGTTTCCTTCAGGAGGTGGTTTTCTGTATAGTTTACTTCCCATTGCAAACACAACTGCAGTAGATAAACAAAGTTCTTAGCTTCTCATTTAGCACATTTAGTTGTCAACATGAAGGAACACACTGTTGAAATGTAGGAGTGATTGACACATCTCATAAAGGGTGGAAACTGACTGATGTTCCCTGACTTTGGAGTCATAAAAACTATGGGAGCAATAGAAAAATAAAATGGTCAATGTGTAGACTTTCCTGTAATCACAGAAATGAAAGTCATCTCTGAATTCTCCATCTTCTATCTCATCTCTACATCTATATATTATCAACTTTCACTGATCCTATACCTTCAGTGTGTCTCTTGCCTGTCCCCTCTTTGCATCACCAGGGCTATGACTTGTATAGGACCTCACAACTTCTACCCTGTATTTTCAAAATGGCCACCAAGTAGTTTCTTAATCCCTGTTCATTTCTCCTTATCTGCTGCCAAATTAAAATCTTGTTTCCAAGACCTACCTATAAGCCCTAACTCCTGAAATGGAGTTTCCAAATTCATTATTATCCTGATGGTTATTATTATCATTAATGATCTCTTGGAGGTTTATTTTTATATGTAAAGTGTCAAGCATTTTATGTAATAGTACTGATTTAACCTGAAAAGGATTTTACACATAAAAAAATCAAGGATTAAGGAGTTAAGCAAGTTGTACAAGATTGCACAGATCGAAATTGCCAGAAACTACACTCTTTTTCATTATTTATTTTTGATATCACTAAACTTTGTTTCATATAATCTTTTAAATGATATGAAAATAAATTGTATTAAAATATAAGAAGAACAAGTAAATAATAGATGTATAACTTAATGAATTTTTACAAGTGAACATACCCATGTAACTAAGACCAGATAAAGAAACATATTCTAGATCCTAGTGTTCCCTTCCAGCACTGACACCCCCACCCTCAACTCACCTCTGCTAAGTTATGCCTCTTTCAATTCCTTTTTACAGCTTGGTAGTAAGATCAGAAACTACCTTCTTGAACTGAGGCCTGTCTACTCCATAAAGTACCTCATTCATTGATTCTTGCATCACACACTTTGCCTGACACTACTGAGAATAAAGATAAAAAAGACGTGACCCCTATCTGCAACAGAGTTCCCCACAACCAACTGCTTCCCACTTTTCCTTTCATTACTCTGTATTGGCACTGTATCTTCTAACCATTATTTATTATTCCTAAAACAATTCTTCTCTGTTTTATTTCTGTTCTTGAGCTCATTCTCTCTCAATGCATATCTTTATCTTTTAACTACATCTCTGCAGTTATCTGTAGGTGAATTTAATTTTCTTATTTTTACTTCATTTTCCACATACCAGCAATGAGATATTACTTTTACAATTATAAAATAGTAAGTTTTTTTTTTCCCAAGTGTATTACATTTAACTAAAATTTGTGGAAACCTCCATTTTGGTACCATCTCCAATATACTTTCCTCTTCAATGGATTTTCCAGCTCCAGCAAGATGTCCCTCTACCAAAAATGCCTTCTTCAGTGACCAGTAGCAATCTTCAATATCCTTACATCCAGAATGCCTGAATCACCTTACTTTTCTCTAGCTTAACTTTCTACTTTCTCCATTCTTCTCTGTCAGGTTCACTCCACCACTTTTTCTTTATTATCTTCTGAGTTTCTCCCAAACTTCTCCAAATAGCATGCTTTACTACTTATTATGGCCTTCTTATTGTTGATTAAAAAAAAAATGTTCAGATAAAGAATGCTAATCCTGAGAGACAAGTGGGTAGATAAAAAAGGTATCTGGACAAGCAGAAAATTTTGGATGGGAAATAGACAGCTCTTGAAACTAATAATGATCCTAGAAAGGGGCTGAAATTCTTATGAATTCTGGTCTAAAATGTGACAATGGAGTGATAAAAAGAAGGTCAGATGATCAACTTGACAAGGTCACACTTAAATTTGAAGGCCACTAAACTGAAGGAAATGGGTAGGGACCTTGAATTTCTCTAACATCTACTTCCACTAGTAGACATTGTTGCCTCTTACTTCACAAAGAAAAGAGAAAGCTTCAAATGAAAACTCCCTCAACTCCTGCCACCAAATCTATTAATATTTGTATCATACCCATCCCCTCTTCTCTCCAGTTACATGAAGGTAATGTTCCTCCTCTTGTGTAAATACAATTCTACCATGTTTGCTTTCATATTGATTATACTGTCTTACCTTACATCTTCAACATCTTTCTTTACTGGAGTGTTCCTAATAATAATAAAGCATGCTTAATATCCTCTCCTGACTCCATGTCACCTTTTAGCTATAAATTCTTACTGTTTTCTCTTTCATTCATCTTATTCACTTCCCGGTCTGCTCTAATTATTCTTGAAACTCCACCAGTCTACCATAACTGATATCATCAAATCAATGACTTTTGTGTCACCATATTTAATGGACATTTTTCACCCTTATCTTGCTTTCCCAGTCAGTAATATTTGTTACTCCGAATGATCCCCTTCCTGAAATCCTCTTGGTATCCAAGTAGAACTACTATCACTTTGGGCTTTCATTTTTAGTCTCATCTGTAGGCTTTCCCCTTGTTACCTGTCTTTTTTTGTTTGTTTAACTGCCAAATCCTTTACCTAATTCAGATACAAAATTTGAGTCAACACATTTTCATCTTAAAGGAAATACAATAACTTATAAGTAAATGCTGGCTTGTATAAAAGTATGCTTAACACTGATTTTTAATATTAATATAAATGTATCAAGACTTGACAATCTATATATTGGAGAAAATAATTACTATTACGTTTTCATTACAATAAGACTCATTCCATACAAATTTGACACATTATTCTAAAGCTTTATGCCATGGAGATTGTCCCCTAAAGATATGATTGTGGCATTATTGAAATCACCCTGGTTCTCAAAATGCCACATTCTGTTTTCTACCTCTCCATTTGCAGTTTTTTTCCCTACCTGGAGAGCCCTTCCCCAACTTTTCTTTAGTGAATCTTTATTTGAATGGCTTCAGTGCAACTTAATTATTGCCTTTGCTGTACATCCTTGTAGATATCTTTATTTCTGCACTTATCACAGTTAAGAGAACTTAATCTTCCACCAGGACAACAAAATTCCTTGTAAATACTTACCATAACTTGTTTATTTCTGATGCCTGGTGCTTAGCTCATTTGTTTGTCTTTTAAATATTGGTATTCCTCAAGGTCCTATCCTTGTTCTCCTTTATCATACTCTTAGTCATTCCATCTATTTTCATGACTTAACTGCTATCCATATACTAATAGCTCTGGCTCTATATCTATAACTCAGACATTTATTCTGGACTTTGAACTTGTATTTCCAAATAAATACAGATTTAAAAGTTTGGTACTCCCAATTAAATGTTCCAAAAACATCTAAATGTTACATGTACAAAACTAAATTCATTAGTATTGCCCCAAGTCTAGTCTCCCTTAGACCATACTCCTACTATCCACCCATTTGCTCAAGTCAGAATGCTGCATTCAGTACTGGCTTATCTTCTCTCTTACTTTCACACATCTAATCATATCAAGTTTGTCAGTTCTGTCAGGGCTGAAGAAGGTGAGCTAAGGTAGGCACTCATCTTGAGCACAAAATTTAAGGAAGTACCAAAAATTCAGTAATCAAGACAGAGTATCCTTTGTCTCACCCTTAATCCATTCTTTTTCCACATTACAGTCAGAAATACCACTGAAAAATAAACATCTAACAATCATTCCTTTATTTAAAACCCTTTTGAAGCTCCCTACTATTCTTCTGATAAAGTTCTAATTCCTTAATAAATTAAAAGTCTTTCATTATTTGGTTTCTGTCTGTTTCTCCTCTTTATCCTCTGTTCCTTCAAGGCCTTCAAATATGTCATACTATTTCTCAACCCTTTGTCTTATAGATACCATATTTCTGTTTCACTTTCAATCTCTTTGATTAACTGCTGTTAATGCTTTAGGTCTTACCTTCCCTATCATTTCTTTAGGCAAAGCTTTTCTGAGACTCAAAATCTTAGGTATCCCTCTGTGTTCTTAAAGCTTCCTCTGTATTTCTCTAGTTGTGACAGTGATGATACTATATTAAAAGATCCTGTTTACTTGTCTGTCTCCCTCTTCCTGCTGGACCAAATAAATCCTTTGAAAGCATGAATTCTGTAGCTACCTAATTCACCAACATGGTCCCAGTACCTAGCACAGAATCTGACACATTAAATGTTCATTAAATAGATGTTTGTTGAATGAATTAATGAGTGAAAAACTCAAATAAATTAAATTATAGCGAAAAATCAGAGAATTGATTTATTAGTACCCAGAAAACTGAAGTAACTAATGATGACAGCTAACACTTGTTTAACATTTAACATTCAGTTAACATTTCATAATTTGTAAACATTTCAAAAGCATCTCTTTTGATCTTCATAATTACTCTGAAATGTAAATAATATTGTGCGATGATCCAGAGAAAAAGACATAATACTAATCAGGAAAACTAGGAATATATTTGGCTTTGAAGAGAGAAGGAAGCAGAATGTATTATCACTGGGCCCTAGACTAACACATAAATTTCCTTGGAATTGGAATTGCAACTTGCCTGAGTAATATTACTAGCCCCCCAACTCTATTTGAAAATAATCAGAACAGTGAGCCTCGGGTTCTTTATCCTTAATTGGGCCCTTTATGTGTTTGAACTGGATATCCTCCAGGGGGGTGTCACCCAAAGGCTCAGTGTGAGAACAGGTTTCCAGGTCAATGATTACAAACAATCATGTCCAAGTTTCCCCTTAGACTGTGTAAACTAAGCAACACATATATTCCTCTTCCTCTTCCATTGCTGGTTTCTCAGTGGTAAAGAGAATGCCATTTGATCTAAGTTGCATCAGTTTTCCCCTGCTTATCCAACTTCTCTTATTCTCTTTGCTCAGGAGCAAACTTCTTGGAAGCATTGCAGAGCAGGGCAGAAACAGCTGACCCTAGAAGCTTTAAAAGGCCCCAAGAATTTTTAAGTCTTCCAGTGACCAGATAGTTATCAGATGAAATAAGCTGGTTCAAGAGGAAGGATTATTTTCTTTGCTTCACTATATATTGCAATGTAGATCAGTACATCTCAACTGTGACTACAGTTAGAATCAACTAGATACTTAAAAAATTTTAGATGCCAAGGCTGTATCCCACAGAGATCCTGATTTAATTGGTCCTACATGGCATCCAAGGATCAGTCTTTTTAAAACTCTCAGGAAACTTATTAGTTACATAACCATGGGCACTATTTTTTTTTTTTTTTAGGCTTCTAACTTTATTCAGTTAATTTATCTACAATGTCTAGGGAAAACTCCTACAATAACACTTACCTAATAGGTTTGTGTGAGGACTGAATAAACTAGTTTGTGTACAGTGCTTACTCATGCTTTCCACGTGGGAGGCATCAGTGGTTATTAGTTTCCTTTGCCCCACTGCACTTACCAAGAGCTATCAGCATAAGCAATCCTGGAACTCCAAAAGCCAATGCATAGCAGTCCTTCCCAAAACACTGTACATCTCCTACAGGAAAAAACCAAACCAAATTAATCCTGAATCTTAAGTTTTTGATGTTCTGTTCTATAAACTCAGGTTTTTGAGGTCACAGACATAGCCATCCTCTTTCCTCTCAACACCTAATCCATAATCCTTCTTTTGGGCCAGACAAATCAAGATTAAAAGAAATTCGCTCAGATTTTCAAACTCGTATAAAAGGAGAAGCTGGACAGTAAGAAGCCTTGAATGGATTTCTGGCTGGGCAGAGTAAAGCTTATACAGAGGCCCTTAGAAAAGATCCCAACCTCTCAGCATGGGTGTGACAAATGTAGAAATCAAGCTCCCTGCATTGATGGAGAGGTAGAAGACTGAGAAGTATCTAGTCCGTTCCTCTGCCTGAAAAAAAAAAAAGTCAAAACAGGACAAATCATCAGTTCAATGTACCTCCTTGGTCCACCCCGCCACCTCTTCAGACTAATTAAGAGGTACATACACAGATTCAAATACTGCCTCCATAGTATGTGAATGTCATATTAGATATTTTAATACATATCTTGTTGACCCCAAATAAACATTTCTCTTTCACACCCTAGTACAATCATCTTTAACATTTTTTTACCCTTTTATATTGGCAAAAATTATCATCTTGTATACTTTGTCTATGTACTGTGTCCTATACGTGTTTATTCTAGTATTAGTCTCTGTATTAAATGTCTGTATCTTTCAGTAGGTTGAGAGTTCCTTTAGGGCAGAAAAAAAATATTATTTTCTGTAATCCTCACAAGCATCACTAGCATAGCACCTGTTTTATATTATACTCAGTAAATGTTTATTAACTGAATTAAGTTAGTGAATGAGTGACTGAGTTAAATAATAGATTTTGTGGAATGTGTGGTAGGAATAGAACTAGAATATGGAACAGTTGAGTAAATTGTTGATCAAACAGAATAATTTACCTAATGCTCATGGGAAGTCGGCCAGAGACTATTAAAGAAAGTCTGTGGGCTGGGCAGTGGCCAGTGGAAACTTGGAAGTGGGTTTGTCCTATTACTGAAATATCTTTGTGGAACACTTACAAAATGAAGCAGCTTTCAAATAAAGTTGCTGATACTTTATTCCTTATGCATGTCTGTGCTTCATTCTGACTCCCCTGACACATCAGCACAATCTCCACTTTCCATTTATGGTGTGTTCTGCTTCCTCTTCTGGTCCCCCTTTAAACCTGCTCCATTCATCTATGTGTAGAATTCATTGTGCATAGAATCCCACTTGCCAGAGGTTGGTGATTTCTCTAAGGTTAGCAAGCAATTACAATCTACGAACCCTTGGGTAGATAAAGAATATAAACTAACCCACATGGTCTGAAAGGTTAGCGAAATTCAGGAAGATATGATACAGGGAAAGAACAGAGAGTAAAAAACAAACATATAAATGAAACATGATAAATAGCTATAGAAGAGGGAATAATACATGAAGACAGTCAAAAAGGAAAACTGAGAGGTAAAAAGAGGAAGCTAGAAATGTTGGTTGATCTAAGAATAGAGTATTTTCCTTGCCTAGTTGTCACTGCTTCCTTAACAGGTATGTTTTTACCTTTATTCATACTGCCCCCCCCTCCCCCGCCATGGACAGTGGAAAGTGTCTAGGAAAAGAAGGAATGATCATCAAGACAGGATCATCCAAAAAAATTCATTCTGTTTTATTCCAAATGGTCATTTTCTCCTTCGTAGAATCCCAAAGCTAGAGATGCTTACATCATCTCCAAACTATTCATCACCTCCCATTCCCAAAGTGATGACCATGTATCTTCTTAAATACCTCAAGTGAGAGTGAACTCACTAATATTTGAAGTTTTTCCTTCCACCAAGTGAAAAGCTAACTTCCTATAGCTTTCTCTCATTGATCTTTGGATTAACTTCTGACATCCTCCCAATATCTATATAAAAGTAGTAACTCAGAAGGTAAAGAATCTGCCTGCAATGCAGGAGAACCAGGTTCAATCTCTGGTTTGGGAAGATCCTCTGGAGAAAGAAATGGCAACCCACTCCAGTATTCTCGCCTGGAAAATCCCATGGACAGCGATGCGTGGCGTGCTGCAGCCCATAGGGTCGCAAAGAGTTGGACACGACTGAGTGACTAAACAACAAGCAACTTCCAGCCTCTAGAGATAGTTATAACATTCTCTTTTAGGTCTTACCTTATCCAGTCTAAATATCTTCATTTCCATCAATTTTTCTTCCTAAGCTGCCTCTTTTTAGTCCATCTGTCACCCTGGTCATATTCCTTTGAAATGTTTCAGTTTTTCTCTTCATTAATGATCAGTATCCAGCACTGAACACTACTCAGATATGTTCTAACTACTGGATCACTTCAATCTTGGCAAATGGCTACCTGTCATTTAATGCCTGCTCTAATTCTTGAAAACACAGAAATGACAGAACTCTTACATGTTTTTCTTCAAATTGGTCTCCACCAAAAGCTGCCACACAGGGTTTGATACCTCCTGTCCCCAAAGCTATTAGACTCAGGCCAACCATTGACAGGACTCTGAAATGGAAAGGTGAGAGTACTAACCATACTGATACTAAACACAACTGTAGAAATGGAATATAGAGCTATAAGAGAAAAAATATGTGTACAAGGGCACGACCTCCTTCACATTTCTATATTGTCTCCTAGGAGAGACTCAGGAGCATTTACAATCTTCATAAACCTTGAGTTTCTGCCAGAAAGTATCATTACATGGGAAGATTTTTGTCCCTGATAGTTTCATTTACCTCATGTGTACAATATATAGAAGCTGATACTCAAGGAACTCCAGAGTTAAGACTCTGTTCTCAATATCGTCATAGTCAAAGGGGCACGTCAATAGAAAGACCTTGTGAACCTTTATTCCACATATTCTTAGTAACCACAAAATAAAATCTTAAGTTAGTCATAACTAATGGAAGAAATGTCAGTGATTTCTGATAGGACAACAATAATAAGGTATCTAATATCCATTAAATCTCAAACAAAATTCTTAACTCACTGGAAAATACATGTCTGGCCACATTATAAACACAAATGTATACAACCTGCTTCATGAACAAGTCTAATCCTCTCTGACTCAACCAACAAATGTCAGGACCTATCAAGATTCTCTGGCATCATAAACATCAATAACAACAAATTGGAATATATGGGACTACACATAAATGGAAATAATTCAAGCTTTGAATATGAATTCTACAATATACTATAAAGAAGTACCACACAAAAAAATAAAGAAGTACCACAAACATTTAAAAAAATTCTTAAAGTACAATGTGTGGATGGGTGAACATGTGAAGGAATATGGAGGGCATGAAGATTTTCATGTCTTCAAGCATATGTAGAGTTTCTGTGAAAAGGATGCTAACTGAGATTTCTGTAAGTCCCCAAATATTTAATAAAAACAAATGAGCTCAGATAAAGCAGGAAAGAGTTCAACTAGTCAAATGTTTTTCCTTAACCAATTTGGTATAATAAAATAATAGGTTGTAAAATAAAAAGACATCTCTAGTAAGAAGATAGAGAAACATCTATAATGAATGCATGAAACATTTACCTGTCCAATGGAGGAAAGTGGTCCTTTTCCAATGAGGAGGTTCATGATTTACATGATATCTACATGATTTACATGATTTTACTCACGTGTGTAACATTTGTCCCCCCAGTATTGGTAAGGCACCCATGGACTTGATCACATGGCCAAGCACATACACCAAGGAGAGATAGATGATTGTCCTGTTGAGAAAGTTAAATCAGTCAGTCTACAAACAGAATTCAGAGATTTGGGCAATACAGACTCAGGGTTTATACTGTTCTCAGTGCCAGGATAAATGGAGCAGGAGGAGGAAGGGTTGGCCGAAGAAAGAATTATATGAGAAATGCAAATAGAAATACTAATGGTGAATGAAGCAAACAGACTAGAAAAAGGGACAGTAACTCTTCATTTTATAGCATTAGGGGCATTCTTTTCTCATGCTTTCTGTTTTTCCCTACCTACCCCACACAGAAAATCCATGATCTTGCACAGATATATCATGAACAGGTTTGATCTGTAGTGAGAGATAATGTTTTAAGGAAGGAGAACCAGAAGAACAGGATATGTTTGACCTGAGGTTTTTTCCCAAGGAATGTCTTTGATTGTAGAACTCCATAAAGGTCGAGAAAGAATCACATAAACAGGAAAATAAGGGAACAAAGAACTTTCTTTAAACACAGTCACTGGGATAAAGAGGTAAAGGGTTTAATCTGAACACTTGGGTTGTTGTAATCCCCACCACGGTTTCCTCATGGACTATTTAGCAAGGGTAAGAAAGGAGCCATGGCCTTTGAACAGAATGTTCAGTGATATATAGCTCATGCAGTTGATAGGGACTTATTGTTATGTTGTTTTTTCTTTCTTTTTAACTTTTTATTTTATATTGGAGTATATTATATTGGAATATTTTATATTTTATATTGGAGTATAGCCAACTAACATTGTTTCAGGTACACAGCAAAGAAAGAGACTCAGCCATACATATACATGTATCCATTCCCCCCAAACGTTATTTGTTTTTCAAAAAAAGATCTCAATGATACCTAGTAAGTGTAAGAGCAAGGAATTCTAGTAGGAACCTACATTGAGATACACACACTGAAACATGGCCCGCTATCAAATACACAATGTGTATTATGTATATTGGGACACCAGAATTCTCTTTACATATAAGTAGAATATTACTACTAAAAGGAACCTTAGAAATTATATAGCTTACTTCTGCAAATTTAAAGTACCATGTGCTAAAGTGGAATACAAAAAAAAAATGGAATGAAGATGGCAAAGAGAGGCTGAAGATGCCAGAAACCTCAGAATGTGAATTTCTCATTCTAAATGCCTAATATTCCTAGGTTGGATCAGCAGGGAAAGGATCTTAGAGGGTTTATAATGGGAAATAGGAGATAAGAAAAGGGAAGGGACAGGCTTTCCTAAAAGGCCTTGTAGTGTCTTCTGGAGAAAAGTTTTCTTCACCGGAATAAAAAGAATAAATAGAAAGAAACAGAATAAAAAGCGATTGAGAAAAGGACAGCTATTAAGAACACAAAATAGATGATGTATGCTAAATCATCACTGAGAAAAAACAAAAGGAATCTAAGCTGGAGTGATAGTCTGTGTTGGGAGATTAGGGCAATATCAGATTGTTGGACTAAACAAATGATAGAAGTGTAATTGCCTCAAAAGAAAAACAAGCTGCCTTCTAGGTGAAAGATTCAAGAAATTAGTCAGAAATATGAAGAATATAAGTGAGGAAGCCAGCAGCAGAGAACTTTAACAGAAGGAGAGCGAAGTCAAGAGAGACTTGGAAACTCTGCATTTGAAATGCAGTTGTCATTGGGGATATTACAGTCCTAACCACAGGACACAGATCTGCTTCAGACAGACTTCAGTCTTCCATTTGCACATGAGGAAAGTGAAATGCAGAGAAGTCAAAGGACATTTTTAAAGTGCCATGCTAATTAGGATTAGAATTAGGTCTAGAACTTCTTTCTTACAGACTGCATTCCTTCAGTTTTATGAACAAGTTAATGTGGAAAAAGGAAAGGGAAAAGAAAGAAGTTTTAAATTTTATTTCACCATAAGAATATCAAAAGCCAGAGACATTTTAAATTAGAGTTTAGGAACTGAGGAGTATGTGCAATAGGCAGAGACCTACTGTAAGAAAGGAAGAGACCTAGCATAAAGAGGGTCAGCTCTAACCAGACAAAAAAGATAGGGGGAAGGATATGCTACAGACCCAGTCAGATAAAGAGGAAGTGTAGAAAAGACATCCAAAAGTATATTTGGCAAAACATATTTAAGAGAGTGGCTTTTAGTGATTGCCATGATCAGGAGACCAGACTGACAGGCACAGGTCACAAGGTATAAACCAACACCAGGGACTATGACTAAAAATGTTATTTTCTCTTAAAAGCAACTTGGCATCAAAAATAGCATCTGAGCATGTAATTAACCTTCTCAGTAGATACTTATAGAAACAGTAAAAACCCAGTATCCATGTTTAAAAAATTGTTTTCCATTGTGTATCTACTGGCTACTCTCTCCTACATGTAGCCCTGAAGGAAGTTTCACTTCTCTCCTGACACAGTGAGTTCCTTGTACAAAAGTCAGGGGCCATGGGTGCCCATTTTCTCTTAACAAAGCTAGGATTCTGGGACTTCAAATAGAGGAAGTACCTTTAATATATGCTGTGTACTAAATTCAGAAAATTGTGGTTTGAAGGTATGAGCAATGTTTCTAATGTTACAGGAAATTTTTCATGCAGAAGCTAACTTCTGAAGAAAAGGAAAGGAGTTTGAAATACTTGTTTGTTCATGTTGTTGTCATCATTGTCTTTGGACATGTGAGCTCACCACACCCCCACACATCCCTAAAGAACAAGTTATTCGTGTTTTCTCCAACCCACTTTCCTCTGAAAGAGATACCTATTCATCCCTCAAAGAATTTTGTTATTTTAAAAGCAACCACAATACCCACAACAAAATAAAAGTCACACCTACCCTCAGTCTTCTTCCTATGTTCATCTGAGGATGAATATATTTATTAACTGAAATATTTTTTGTGGGCCTCCTATGCACCAGCCACTGTTTTAAGTGCTGTGCATAAAAAACTACAAATGAGGCTTTGTCTTCTGTTTAGAAGAAGATATTAGATTCATATACACATAGTTATTATAAGAGAGAATTTGTCATGTGAGGGTGAGAAATAGGGAGTTCAGAGCATATTAGATTAATTCTGGCTAGTGGTAAAAAGTAAGGGGCAAAGGATATTCCATTGCATTGGTGGCATGTGAACTGAGCCTTAAAGAGTTTGGATGTGGAAGGCTGGGGAAGAAAGAGATTTCATGAAGTAGAAACGATGCAAACAGACATAGAAAAGAGATGTTCCTGGCCCTCATTAGGTAAATATTAGTATTTGGTTCATCTATTGGACATTCTTGAAAGGGAGCAAGTAAGACAATAAGAGCAGAAAGGTAAGTTGGATGGATTAGTAGACAACATGTTAGCAGAAATTTTGAGCAGAGTAGTAATGTGAATGGAGATTTCTTTTAGGAAAATTAATTTGACAGTAGTGCAAGGATTCAATTATGAACAAAGATCATGGGAAACAATGAAAACGTCACATGTGTCCATTATAATAATCCAGTTCAGAGGCTAAAGACAACCAAAACTAGAGTACTGGTGACTCAGTGTTGAGGTGGGAGGAATATGAGATAATATAGAAACAGAATTGGTAGAATTTAAAAACTGATTGGTTGTAGAAGTATAGGGTAGCTAGGAGAGAGGATAAGGTGGATTATCCAGGAGATGAATTCTAATGTGCAGTTACAGTGCACACTTGGGGCTTGAGTGATAGGTTAAGATTACAAAGTTTGAGGAGACATCAGCATATAGCTAAAATTGACACCACGGAACTTGCTAAGGGAAAATCTGGAGAAAGGGAAAAGGGTAAAAGGTATACACTGGGGAAATGCCTACATTCAGGAAAGAGTGAAGTAAACAAAAAGGAAAAAAAAAAGCCAAATTTGGAAGAATCCAAAAAAGTAAAAGAACCAGAAAATACAGTGTTAGAGAAGCCCAGGAAGTTTCAAGAATATAGGAGCAATAAACAGACTAAAATTCTCAACATGAATAAGAATTTACAAAAGATCACTCAATTTGATAGCTTCATTACCAGT
The DNA here is from genome assembly GCF_033118175.1 of Dama dama. Taxonomy (NCBI): domain Eukaryota; kingdom Metazoa; phylum Chordata; class Mammalia; order Artiodactyla; family Cervidae; genus Dama; species Dama dama. The sequence goes on from NC_083699.1 coordinate 52,338,394, forward strand.
GATCTTAGAGAGAGGAATTTCAATAGGATAAAAAGATGACTTATACTATTATTGCACTTACCATAATCTGTTTTATACTAAAGCTAGTTGACCATGAGCAATGTGAAGCAGGTAGTATGTCTTATCTGCTTATCCCTCACGGTTCTTTGGACAAATAGAAGCTGCTCAATAACATTTATTGAATTAAAATCGATGAAATTAAATTGAATCTAACTGGATTATATTGCACTGCATTATATTACTCTGCCCTAAGGAGTGATAATGAAGAGTAAGAAAGGAAGGCAACAAATATTAAGTGATTGTTTTAAAATTTTGCAGGTGGTGATAATAAGACAAAGAAGATAGAAAAAGAAAGGTTAATAATAATTTTTTTGTTTACAGCCATAAGATATTTGCCATTATTTCTAGGACAAGACTATCTCTGAAGAAGAAATTGAAGGCAAGAGATGGAAATATTGAGGGTACAAAGATACTAACGAGAGTGACCTAGGTGATGGTGATATATATGTAAAAACTCATCCAGTTGTACACTTAAGCCTTTCAGATTTGTATACTTTAAGTTATACATCAATAAAAATAAATTCAAAATAATTAAAATTACCTCATGAAGGATTGAGATTGAGGGTACAAAGAGAGATGGCCAAATTTCCTCTGAAATAGTCAGGAAGCTATTGTTCACCAAATCCCAGAGCTATACTTCTTACAAGGCAGTCATTTTAAAAATAAATCAAAATACTATAAATATGAATCTTTTATTCTATAACTGAATGAAGAACATACCATGGCTTATGCTTTTTTTCTGCATGTAGTGCCATCCTTCTATCTGGATGGACTCGGCGACTACTACTACATAAGGAGCCCACATAGACCTCAGGCACCTGCCATCTCTCTCCCAAGTCAAGAAACTATTTAGTACTGTGTTATGGCTGTAGCATTACATTAGATGCTGAATAAATACTTTAGATAATGGATATATCTAGGCCAAAGTGAGATAGAAACCAGTGTTTACTGGAGGATTCCTTGGAATACTTGGTCTACAAGATACCCTGAAAAAATATTCTACAGTCAAACAAGTTTGGGAAATGCTACATGTCATAACCTTCTCTAGGTGATTTTATAATATTAATTAGCATGTTAAAGGCTATAAGAAATCATGCAGTAAAGATACCTTTTTAGCTTTATTCAGTCTAGCATTTTCCCAAACTTATTTGACTGTGAGAGCTTTATGTTCCTACATAACATTCTTTAGATCCTATACAACAAATTTTCAACAGAATGCACTTTGAGAAATGCTAATTTAGACAATTCCATAGATGACAACTCCACAGAAAATACCTAAGTGATGGATACCTGAGATCCATCTCTGTCCCATGAGAATGATGTTATAGATGACAACTATAACATTATCCCCAAACATCTCTTGGTGCTATTTTTAGGGACTTAAAAGATATTGAAATGAATAGACTATTAGTCTAACTCATGAAAATATTTATTATAGTTTTAAGAAAGAACCTACAGAAGGAGATTAGAAAAGAGAATCAGAGATAGTAAAAGAGCTGAAAAGAAAGGCTTATAAGAAGATACTAAAAGAGTTGAAATGACTCAGTCTGAAGGAGAGATGGATAGTATATAAAGTTACTACATTTAATTATATGTTTTCTTGTGGGTAGCCATCTTATCACCTGAGATCAGAACAAGAATTGGTTTTAAACTTCAGAACAGAAGATTAAAATTAGATACAAGAAAAAACCCCTCCTTACTGAAAAGGGTATAAAAATATTGGAAAAACTGATAATGAAGACACAAAACCTTTCTATATTTCAGTCTGAGAGAGATTCTTATTTATCATGGATGACACAAGTATATTCTTGCTTGGAAGCAAGAGGCTTGAAGTGATAGTCTCTGCACGTTTAATCTGTGAAGCTTCTTGGAAATGTGACCTCCCATCATCCTTACTTGAATTTTCCCAACCATGAGTCAGCAATGGCTGCTCCCAGGATGGGAGTGAAGTAACAGAGGCTGCTGAAGGCATGGTACACAGATGTGGAAGTGTTTTCACTCCAATGCAGGAAATACAGGAAATACAGGGTCAGCACAGCTAAAGCAAAAAAAGAGAGACAAAACAAGGTAGATGTATTAAAATGATTTATGGAGTAAAAGAGCATTTGATAGGGTCTTTGCAGGTTATCTTGATCTTCAGCACTCCTATCAGTAGTAACTTCTGAGCAGCAAAAGTAGGGTCCCTCGGAGTTGTGAGGGTGAAAGAGGCTATGCTTAGTGTGTGTGTGTTAGTTACTCAGTCATGTCCAACTCTTTGTGACCCCATGGACTGAAGCCCATGAGGCTTCTCTGTCCATGGAATTCTCCAGGCAGGAATACTGGAATGGGTTGCCATTTCCTTCTCCAGCGTATCTTCCTGATCCAGGGATTGCACCATGGTCTCCACATTGCAGGCAGATGCTTTATGGACTGAGCCACTGCAATATTCCTCCCTTCAGTCATCATGCACATAGCATCATTTAGGTCAATCTGAAAGATAACATGGCCTAATGTTATCTTTATCTAATATCTAATATTCCTTCCTTCTCCTTCCCAGCAGCAATATAATCCATAGACCTAAGGAACAAAAATTAAGAATGGAATGCTGATAATGAGTTTCTCTACTTATGTACTCATAGGCTGTGTTCTGGTTTCCACTACTCCTTTCTATTCTTTTCCTGTATGAGTTAGAAGGTGAAATCCCACCAGGCATTTTTTGGAAGTCTTCGCCAAAGGAAAGGACCAGCTAGATGAAGGTAAAATGTAGATAAGAGAAATAAATGCATATAAGACAGATTGTTACAAACATGGGGTGAGAAGAGTGGAGAAAAGTAGGACTGGGAGACACAAAATTACCTTTCATGCCATAATAGGAAAAGCGCTCACAGAATTCATTCACCACAATGAAGACAATACTCAGTGGATAGTTGGAGCCACAGATTTTCTAGGAAACAAAAAGACACTGGTTCAAGCATGAACAATATATCCATATTTAGACCATTATACTGTCTCACAACAGAAAAAACCATTTATGTCACCATGATAAGTCATGCGAAGCAATGGTCCCTACTCTTCATGAAACAGCCAGTATCCTACTAAAAGTGCTTGCATTGCTGATTTAGCAATCAAAGAAGCTATTCTAAATATTCCTTTGTCCCTCAAACATTTAATATGGAGCTGCTCAGGCATTTCTTGATATAGACACTAGGACCTGTTCATCTTCCCACAGGTACTTAATGGAAAGCCTGGGGCACCGGGCAAGAGAATAACCATCCTTATTTCTAGGAACATAACAAAGAATTGGCCTCTGGAACACTTTATGTCCAGGTAGTTACAGTCAAATGTCAGTACCCTGCTTAGCTCTACACTGTGGATTAACCTTTCTGTCCCCACTTGCCCCATTCACTGTGCTGGGAGGAATCCTAGCAACATGAAGGCTTCTTGCCAGGAACGGAGCCCAATACAGATTGTTAAAGATTAAGATGATTGATCACCTTAATCTTTGGCAGAGATTTCTTAAACCTTCTCAAATTAAATGTCCACTTGTTCTATGAAACAGATTCTATAATATTTTCATGCTAATCCTTTTGGGCATTAAAAGGACTATGCTATTTCATGCACTGTATCAGTTGGAATAAAAGGAATATCATGTTTTACTACAAATCCCTCTCATTACAATAGCCCAACCAACATGAGAAAGGGATGGAGATACGTGGCCTTGGTTCAATCAAATCATGAGATTTTTTTATTACCTTTCCTTATTCATAAATAAGATATACATGCATTTTTGTAAGTAGCCTCAAATTATTTGGGACCAGAAGATATACAACTAAATAAATGATTGATAAATTAATGTGTTCATTTTTTTATCTACATAGATATATATGGATATACATAAACAACCCTCCAAAGTATTAATATGTATTAATGTATGATTTTAAAAAAAAACTTTCTTAAAAGACACAGTGAATAGTCTTCTTACCTTCCCGGCTCACAGCTTGAGAATTATATAGCCTGAAGTTTGGTTAACACGGCTTCTACTAGCTATGTAACACTGTCACTAACTGTGCTAACATACTGATCCAGGCCATGTCACTAAACCTGGCTTTATACTTCAGTTTTGTTATTCCAAAGAAACTACCCACCTCTAGAATACTTCTTTGCTTGTTAAGAACTAAGAACTAAGTAAATACTGGCTAGTATTACTATACCCTCTCTACTTACAGGATTTTGATATGAGGATTAAAAAAGAATTGGGAAATGTTTTAACAAGTATTAATATATAAAGTAAAACATTATTACTTCCCTGTTTCCCTGTCCTTTCGCCCACTATAAACTGAAACACAATAACAGAGACTATATCTATTCTAAAACTTCTCTTGGTGTCCAGCATAGATTCTGTGTACAGGGGAAACTAAAGGCTGAAGTTTTGGAGGTTTTTTTGGTAAAGAAAGAACAATCACACACAGTTCTCCAGAAAGGAGTACTTGCCAAGTTTCCCTGGACATGCAAAGTGCTTTTTTTTCCACCCCAGAGAGATTCAGAATATACAATGAAAAACAGCCAAGTCCTGGATACCCACTGAAGAACTCTGACCACCGCCTCCTGCTGCTTCCTCTCCTAAGTTGAAAGAAACTCCTGTTTAGATCTGGTTTACAGGTTCATTCTAACTCCAAGAGAGAAAAGTTTTTAATACTCTAATACAGCTCAGCCTGAAGCTCCAGGGGCCAAGGACGAGAACCAAGAGAGTAAGTCTGTTCCTGACAGAGGCAGAGATGAATCCCAGGACTCACCGGAGATGGCTGCTTTGGAAAGCTGGGGGGTCGAGGTGGTACCTCTTCAGTGGAGACAGGTAAAAAAAGAGTTTCCTTGGAATCATTTTTCTGGAAGGGATTCATGGCTGGCTCCTCTCTCTCTCTTCAAGCATTTGGCTTTGGTAGGCAGTTGGGACAGCTGCCAGGCTACTGTGAAAAGGGGGACTGGGAGGGGAAGAGGGGGTGGCTTCAGCAACTAGTTTTAACCCTGTGGGTGTCGGGCTTAAGCAGCTTCCTGCGAATCAGAAAGCTATATGAAAAAAAAAAAACAAAACTATTGGGTCTCAGAGACTAGTTTAAAAGAATGTTCATGTAAAAGGTAAAGCACAGGGAAGTGAGATACTGTAAAATGCTGGAGAACTGCACATGAGTGAAAAGTAGTTAGAAATATAATGCCTAGAACATAGCCTGGAGCACAGATTTAAACACTGATTTCAGGATAATAATAGCTGCCATTTATCACACAACCATTGTGTGTATATATATGTGTGTGTGTGTGTGTGTGTGTTTATACACACATATATTATCTTCATGTTCTTATTCTTACTACCATCCTCACTTTACAGGAACTAATATCTCAAGAGATTGCAATTTTTCCAAAGTCATATGGCCATCAAGTGGCAGATCTGGAATTTTCACTGTGCTATTATGGATAGATTTGTATCAGTAATGCCTATGGCTATTACTTAGGAATGGAAGCTATGGAAATAGAAACATAGGAATGTAGGAGAATTGAAACGCATTGAAAAGGGAAGTTATCTACAAAGTGAATTTGGAGAGATACAAAAAAATGTTAATTTTTGGTTTTCAACATAGTAAAGTTCAACTGGAAATGTCTTATAAGCAATTAAAGAGGTGGAGCTAAAGAAAACAAAAGGAAAAGTTCAGTGATATACATTTGGGAATCATTCTTCTTTTAAAATTCATTCTCTATGTTGTCACTTTCTTACTTCAAGATGAACCTATCATTTCATTTGTAAATAAAATTTGATTTGTGTAAAAATTGTGAACCAGTTATTTTCTAGGTACTATTACAAACACCATTTTTCTTAATATTTAGTGAATGGACTTCCAAATGACTCCAGAATACATTTAGTTCTTATCAGAGGAGGAACAGGATCAGACATGACTGTTGCTGCTGCTGCTGCTAAGTCGCTTCAGTCATGTCCGACTCTGTGCGACCCCATAGACGGCAGCCCACCAGGCTCCCCCGTCCCTGGGATTCTCCAGGCAAGAACACTGGAGTAGGCTGCTATTTCCTTCTCCAATGTGTGAAAGTGAAAAGTGAAAGTAAAGTCGCTCAATTGTGTCTGACTTGTAGCGACCGCATGGACTGCAGCCTACCAGGCTCCTCTGTCCATGGGATTTTCTAGGCAAGAGTACTGGAGTGGGGTGCCGTTGCCTTCTCTGGACATGACTATTAAATAACTATTATTTTTGCAAAGTCAAAGAGGTAAAAGAACAAAACAGTATGGGTGCCCATTTAGTTGTCAGTCAAAAGGAAAAGGAAAAGAATGGCTAGAGAGAAATAAGAAAAATAAGGATTAAACCAAAAAAGAAGTCAGGAAATAGGAGAATGCATTTTTTTTTTTTTTTAGAATATGAGAACCTATGATTCTATCCCTCATAAAATTCTTACATTACCTACTTGAGTAATTTATTGACAAATAAGATCAGGATAAACTCTACTCTTTCCTCCCTAAACTCTATCTCAGACTTTGACCATGTTTTTTTCTCAGCTTCTGTTACACTCCTCATCCTATTTCTCTCCTGTCAACCTTTACCCAAAGAAGAGTCCAGCTTCATTTCTGCTTGTGACATTAATGATTAAGCTGTAGTTATTCTTTCAGGAAGTACTGCCCTTTCTGACCTAGTTTGGTTAATGACTCTGGATACAAAACAAATGAACAGTCAGAAGTTACTAGTCAAGTTAACCACTAGAGGCTTAGATGCCTTTAAGATCTAATTATATCGATGGCTCCTCCTGCTCTGGCCTTGTACCTCTGAAATAGCATTTGGTATAGCAGAGCAGATGGAATAGCACCTGTATGCAAGGCACCAACTCATTCGTGCTCATAGGTGCCCTAAATACCAAACTTTAGCATATTGGCATTGGTTCTCTGATACTTGTTTGCTTAGGTGAAATTTTTCATTGATTATGGTAATACAATGCTAAGCAGTCATAGAATCAAATAATATCAGAGACGGAAGGAATCCTAATCTTGTCATATGTAAACTAAACTTCCCTGATAATAAAAATCACTTAGGGATATTTATATATATTTATATTTGTACATGTACTTATGTACCAATATATAAATTTCCAGGGTGATACACACACACACACACACACACACACAGATCTAAAGGGGTAGCTAAGAACTTGTATTTTTAACAAGCATCTCTGGTAATTCTTATATTAGGGATTTGGTGAACACTGGTTTGAAATCCCTCTGCTAATCTAGCCTGAAGAATATTATAGACGAGCTCAGACTAGAATCCCAGACTCTAAGACCTATTCTAGAGCCTTTTCGATTTTACCAAGATGCTTCTTATACAGCATCATTTTTGCTAAGTTGAAATCAGAAGGACAAAAGGGAAAAAAAAATCAAAGAAAAAAGCAATTCATGAACAGAAATGAGTATAAACTCTTCAGAGATAAAAAAGAATAATAGAGAAAAATAGCCTAAGATATAAGAGTAAAAATATTTGTGACTCAATGATTATGACAGGAGAGAGTGATATTTTACAGTCATGTACAGAAAGGAGGCTGAAAGTCTCAAATGATAGATACTTATATAGTCAGAGAGAAGAAGCAAATATGAAATTAAAAGAGGATGTGTTTAGCAAACTATGAATACAAAATCATCACATAAAAAGATTGTATTTAAATATCAGCAAAAACAAATAGAAAAGGTAATTTAAAAATTATACCAACTCTAATAGCATAAAACATACCTAGGAATAAATCTATTAAAAGATGTTTAAGACATGAATACATGCTACAATTAAAAAATAAGTTAAAAAAGACATCAGTATTAAACACTCTAAAACATTATAGAAAGAGATTAAAGATCTAAATAAATGGAGAGACATATCATGCTCATGATTTGGAAGACTCAGTAAGATGTCAGCAATCCCCAAATCAATCTATAGTTGCAACAAAAAAATCCAACAGGTTTTGTGAATGTAGAAAATTACAGGTTGATATTTTAAATTCATATGGAGATGCAGAAATCTAAGAACAGGAAAGGCAATCTTGAAGAACAATAATGGAGGATTTGCACTACCCAGTAGGAGATCTATTTTAAAGCTATAGTAATTATAAAAGAGTGGAAATGACACAAAGATAGATAAGGCAACCAATGCAACAGAACAGAGTTCAGAAAAAGACCCACACACATACTTTGGCATTATTTAGGCCAAATAAGACACGGCAGTGCAATGGGACAAATGACTGTTTTCAATTAAAAAAAATACCATCTGGATACTCATATGGAAAAAAGTGTTTAACTTTATCTTACATCATGCATAAAAACCATAAAAGACTATAAAATATAGATTACATTAATATTCAGTTCAATTTGGTCACTCAGCCATGTCCAGCTATTTGTGACCCCCATGGACTATAGCACGCCAGTTTTCCCTGTCCATCATCAACTCCCAGAGCTTGCTCAGACTCATGTCCATCGAGTTGGTGATGCCGACCCGACAGAGAATGTCATTCTCTGTCATCCCCTTATCGGCCTGTGTTCAATCTTTCCCAGCATTAGGGTCTTTTCAAATGAGTCAATTCTTTGTATCAGGTGGCCACAGTATTGGAGCTTCAACTTCAGCATCAGTCCTTCCAACGAACATTCAGGACTGATCTCCTCTAGGACTGACTGATTGGATCTCCTTTCAGTCCAAGGGACTCAAGAGTCTTCTCCAACACCACAGTTCAAAAGCATCAATTCTTCAGTGCTCAGCATTCCTTATGGTCCAACTCTCACATATGTGACTACTGGAAAAACCATAGCTTTGACTAGATGGACCTTGGTCAGCAAAATAATGTCTGCTTTTTAATACATTGCCTAGGTTGGTCATATAGAGAGATTAGATTAATTCTACATAGATTACAGATCTGTTAAAGTTTAAAAAATATAGCTTTTAGAGGAAAATGTGGGAGAATATCTTTATGACTGATTAAGCCAAGATTTCATTTTTTAAGCTAAGATTTTTAAAAATAAGACATATAGCAACCATAAGCAATTAACATATGGTATAGCATTACCATAATTAATTACCAAAAATTAATAACTTTTGTTCACCAAAAGATACCATTAAGAGTAAAAAGACAACTCACAAATTGATAGAAGACAGCCATACTACATATATTGGCAAAGGATTTGTGTCCAAACTACATAAATCACTTCAAAAATCAATAACAAAAGACTTATATTCAGATTGTAAGTCTTTTGCAATATAAATAATAATTCAGTAATAACCTTGCAAATTAGTCAAATGTATCTGTAGAACGAATTTCTGGAAGTAACATTTCTGTGACAAAAAGTGTTTTATAATTTTTAGAACTGCCAATTCATTTCCTGTTTTCTATTGAGTTGTTTGTCCTCTTCTTGTAAACTTGTAAGATCTACTTTTATATCATTTATATTAATTCTCTTCCACCCTCTATGTTGCTAATAGTTTTTTATTGATTTTGTTTGTTGACTTTTAAAATATAACTTAAAAGGCACAAATCTTAAGTGTAAGACTGTAGTATTTTCTACATATGTGTAACTCACACAACCACCACCCAGATAAGATTATATATATATATTTAATAAATATTTACTTACTTATAATCTATATAATACATTACATACATTATATATTATACTACTACTATGAATTGATGATGAGGTGATGGAATTCCAGTTGAGCTATTTCAAATCCTAAAAGATGATGCTGTGAAAGTGCTGCACTCAAGATGTCAGCAAATTTGGAAAACTCAGCAGTGGCCACAGGACTGGAAAAGGTCAGTTTTCATTCCAATCTCAAAGAAAAGCAATGCCAAAGAATGCTCAAACTACTGCACAATTGCACTCATCTCACACGCTAGTAAAGTAATGCTCAAAATTCTCCAAGCCAGGCTTCAGTTAATATGTGAACAGTGAACTTCCAGATGTTTATGCTGGTTTTAGAAAAGGCAGAGGAACCAGAGATCAAATTGCCAACGTCTGCTGGATCATCGAAAAAGCAAGAGAGTTCCAGAAAAACATCTATTTCTGCTTTATTGACTATACCAAAGCCTTTGACTGTGTGGATCACAATAAACTGTGGAAAATTCTGAAAGAGATGGGAATACCAGACCACCTGACCTGCCTCTTGAGAAACCTGTATGCAGGTCAGGAAGCAACAGTTAGAACTGGACATGGAACAACAGACTGGTTCCAAATAGGAAAAGGAGTACATCAAGGCTGTATATTGTCACCCTGCTTATTTAACTTATATGCAGAGTACATCATGAGAAATGCTGGGCTGGAGGAAGCACAAGCTGGAATCAAGATTGCAGGGAGAAATATCAGTAACCTCAGATATGCAGATGATACCACCCTTATGGCAGAAAGTGAAGAACTAAAGAGCCTCTTGATGAAAGTGAAAGAGGAGAGTGAAAAAGTTGGCTTAGAGCTCAACATTCAGAAAACTAAGATCATGGCATCTGGTCCCATCACTTCATGGCAAATAGATGGGGAAACAGTGGAAACAGTGGCTGACTTTATTTTTCTGGGCTCCAAAATCACTGCAGATGGTGATTGCAACCATGAAATTAAAAGACGCTTACTCTCCTGGTGCACTGGGAAGACCCAGAGGAATCGGGTGGAGAGGGAGGTGGGAGGGGGGATCAGGATGGGGAATACATGTAAATCCATGGCTGATTCATGTCAATGTATGACAAAAACCACTACAATATTGTAAAGTAATTAGCCTCCAACTAATAAAAATAAATGGGAAAAAAAGAGACGCTTACTCCTTGGAAAGAAAGTTATGACCAACCTAGACAGCGTATTAAAAAAGCAGAGACATTACTTTGTAAACAAAGGTCCATCTAGTCAAGGCTATGGTTTTTCCAGTGGTCATGTATGGATGTGAGAGTTGGACTATAAAGAAAGCTGAGTGCCGAAGAATTGATGCTTTTGAACTGTGATGTTGGAGAAGACTCTTGAGAGTCCCCTGGACTGCAAGGAGATCCAACCAGTCCATCCAAAAGGAGATCAGTCCTGGGTGTTCATTGGAAGGACTGATGCTGAAGCTGAAACTCCAGTACTTTGGCCACCTGATGTGAAGAGCTGACTCATTGGAAAAGACCCTAATGCTGGGAAAGATTGAGGGCAGGAGGAGAAGGGGATGACAGAGGATGAGATGGTTGGATGGCATCACCGACTCAATGGACATGGGTTTTAGAGACTCCGGCAGTTGGTAATGGAAAAGGAGGCCTGGTGTGCTGCGGTTCATGGGGTCGCAAAGAGTCGGACACAACTGAGCGACTGAACTGAACTATGAATTTTGTCAGTCCCTTTGAAGAAGCTCTCAACCTTTTAGAATATATTTTTATAATATTTTTTTCCATTCTTGAGTTGCTAATTTTGATTCATCTCAACACATTGGAAATTATTAATCTAATTATTACATCAGTGGTATGTAAATGATATAATTACTGAATTCTGGCATGTCTAGGAGTGCCTTCTTACCAAACTATGGATGATAATACTTGATGAATATGTAATTCATAGGTCACACTCATATCCTTGTACAGATGCAGCTTTACTAACTTTAGAGATTCAGTGTAGTGTTATGGAATCATTCAAAGCCCACTGATTTTTATTCCTTTGTAGCCAACTTACTTTCACTACTTTTATTATCAGTTTCATCAAACCATTCAGAAAGGTCAAACTAAAAGAATATGAGGTTGTGTTAACTAACCTTATTTTAATAATCATTTCATATAGACACATATCAAATCATCACACTATACAGCTTAAACTTATACAATGTTATATGTCAATTATTTCTCTATAAAGCTGGGAGAAAAAAGGTATGTGCTTAGAATCATGTGAAGATGGTTCTGGCAGAGAATGTCATATCTGGGAACTTGTCTTATCCACAGCTCCCTACATTTTAATGTCTGAAACTGCATCAAATAAAGAGATAACTGAAGCAAAGAAGATATTATCTCATCCCTCTCTAAGCTACTCATATTTAAATAAGTGGGGTATAGAGAATGATATGCTATGTATTCAATATCCATCAAAATGATTTTTAAGAACATATTTCATTTATATGGGAAATAATAAAAGGGGGAAGAAATTAGTTATGGAGTCTAGAATGACAGTGGCTAAAAGACAAGGAAGGGAAAAACCAGTGAAAATAAAACAAAGGAAGGTCCGAGGGCCAGAGTGAGGACCTCAAGTAGAACAAACAGCCCTCCTGGCTAGCCCAATTTACAGAGGGCAGGCCCAGGGGGTAGGAAAAAAACATATAAAAAGAGGAGTCAAAGGGCCGGGGGCCTCTCTCTCTCCTCTTCCACGCGTGTGCTCCTTCTCTCTTTCTCTCTCTCTCTCTCTCGCCCCCTCTCTCTTCTCTTCGTGTCTTTGGGTTGGCATGCCCTCATGCCTCAAGGATGTATTTTTCTGCTATTTTCTAAGTAAAATTGAGCTGTAACACAGAGCTGTTAACACTGATCTGTCTAAGAGCTATAACATGGTCTGTTCAAGACCTGAGAGCTATAACACGGTCTGTCCAAGACCCGAGATCTAAAACATGGTCTGTCTGAGAGCTGTGATGCGCCAAGGGCTTTAATGTCCTTCGCTTCAAATTTTTGTTGAGACAAGACAGAACCAAGGAGAATACACTCGCCTGACATCTATATGTGTGTGTGTATATATATATGTATGTTTATATACATATACTTATATATGTATATTTATATATACATATATTTATATATATGTGTATGTATATAGCTAGAAAACTTAAGAGGTAATGTTTAATAAAATTTTTTTTCATAATTTCCAAAACTTGGAAGTAACCAAGATTCCTTCAGTAAGTTAGTGGATACATAATATTATATCCACATAATGTAATATTATTTACACTAAAAAGAAATGAACAAGACATGGAGCAAACTTAGGTGCATACCAAGCCATGTTCATAGCAGGGAAGATTATGCATGTATGGGAAGAGGAAGTATATGAGAAATCTCTGTACTTTCTGCTTAATTTTGCTGTGAAACTAAAACTGTTCTTAAAAATAAACTTTATTAATTAAATAAAGAAACTTGCTGTTCATTAGTGACTCTCAATCTGGTGTTTATTTCCCTCAAATTCAAAAATGTTACAGGTATAAAGATTAATTATTTATCTCATGAACACAACTGCTTATTTTTATCTCAAAAGCAAAATAAAAGGATTAAACAATATCAAAGAGATAAAAGAACGTGATAAAATATGTGAGAGATAACAGAACAAGTGTTTCATTAAAACAATTACTTAGCTTCATCTTTACCCTCAATTTTAGCTTAAGTTTCAACCAAAATTTAAGGAATATCAGAAAGACTCAGAGACATAATTAAAACCAGGACATTTATTATATATCAAGTTTTGACATTTCACAATTGAATACAGGAGTGTGGTAAAACAGAACACTGAACTTGAACTTTAGAACACCTGATCTGCCACTGGTTAACTAACAATACGTGGACAAGTAACTTAAACTGAATTTGTTTTCTCATCTGTAAAACTTCATAAGAGTTTTGTTAAGATTAAATAAAAACACATGAAAATGCTGGTACCCATAAAAGGTAACAAATGTAAATCAACTGAAAATTCTGAATTAGATTAAATTTATTATCAAAGTTAGAATATATTTTCCTCAGTCTTAGAAATTTTTATTCCTGAGATAAAATAAATTATCACATCTTGCAAATTTTATACTTATAGCTGAATATTTCTTCAGTCATCACTGTCACTTCCTGATTCACTCAGCTGCAAATCATTTCCTAAAATAAAAAAGCAAAACTCTAGTAATTAAATATTTAATATTGTAATGTTTTTGATAACAGATATTTTGCAATATATAACCCCGAGGTGATCCTGTTTAGTCAGCGTTACGTTCTTAAATTATAGAATAAGCAGTCTGATTATTTGTCACATCAGTAGTAACTAATTAATAATGCCTGTAAAGAAAAGACAAACCATTAATCTTCAGCAGTTTTAGTATCACTTGGTGTCTATTTTAGTCTTCTTTCACATACCAACATAACCCTTCTTTTATACCACTGACTTAATTAAATGAGGAAATGAGAAAATGTAGTTTAGCATAGGGGTCCCCAACCCCCAGGGCCAAGAACAGGTTCTGGTCCATGGCCCGTTAAGAGCTGGCCATGGCCCGCCACACAGCAGGAGGTGAGTGGCGGGTGAGGGAGTGAGTGAAGCTTTATTTCTGCAGCCACTCCCCATCTTCACATTACCTCCTGAGTTCTGCCTCCTGTCAGATCAGTGGTGGCAAAATAACTCTAATGTGCTGTGCTTGAATCATCCCAAACCATTCCCCCCACCCCTGCCACTGACTGTGGAAAAACTATCTTCCACAAAACTGGTCCCTAGTGCCAAAAAAGTTGGGGACCATTGGTTTAGAAGATCAGACTATTTTGAAGGGTGTAAAAGAGTTGTATAATTGTTTATTTAAAATTCAGTCAGTCATTAAGTAATATATGTGAAGAGTAACTCATCACTGAGTCTTTCGTAATTCATCCACATGCTTACAGCATGGAACTTATATTCCAGTGGGGGAGACAAACAATAAACAAATATATAATGTGATATTTATCCTAAGTAGAGATAAATATTACATAATTTAGATGGGTATGGGGAGAGGGTGGGAGGTAATATTTTAGATGGGGGAGTTAGGAAAGCCTCCTCAGGGTGGGACATTAGAACAGAGATCCAAATGTAGGGAGAGACGCATGAAAATACATGAGTATGGAGGAAACTGTCCAGGATCAGGAAAAAGCAAGTATAAATGCCCCAAGGCGGAAGCATGCTTTTTGTGTTCTCAGACAGCAAGAATACCACTGTGGCTAGACTAGAATGAATGAGGGAAAGAATGTTAGGAAATAGATCATAAAGATATCCAGAAGACCACAGTGAGTAGGTCTGGAGAAGGAATGGTAACTCACTCCAGCATTCTTGCTGGGAAATCCCGTGGATAGAGGGGTCTTGTGGACTACAGTTCATGGGGCCGCAAAAGAGTTAGAAACGACTTAGTGACTTAACAACAAAGAGTGTGTAGGTCATGGTAAAACCTTTGAATTTTGTTTGAAATATAATGGGAACTCAATTCATCGGAGCTCATCTGGTGGTGAATCCTCCTACAATGCAGGAGACTCCGGTTCGTCCTGGGTTGGGAAGATATGCTGGAGAAGGGATAAGCTACCCACTCCAGTATTCTTGGGTTTCCCTGGTGGCTCAGCTGGTAAAGAATCTGCCTGTGAAGAGGGAGACCTGGGTTCAAGCCCTGAGTTGGGAAGATACCCTGGAGAAGGAAAAGGCTACCCACTCCAGTATTTTGGCCTGAAGAATTCCATGAACTGTATAGTCCCATGGGGTCTCAAAGAGTTGGACATGACTAAGTGACGTTCACTTTCAATTCATTAGAAAATTTTAAAAAGGCAACTGACTTAAACACTGTATATCAGTGAATAGACTATAATAGTGTGGAAATAATATGGAATCAGGGAAGACAGTTAGTTATGAGTCTATGCAGTTTCTCGTGTAAGATATAATATTGTCTTTGAGAAAGACAAATACTGTATGATTTCACTTATATGTAGAATCTAAAGAACAAAACAAATGAACAAATATACAGAGAAACAGAGTGACAAATACTGAAAACAAACAGGTGCCAAAGTGGAGGTAGGTAGTGTGAGGAGAGAAATAGGTGAAGGAGATTAAGTTGTACAAACTTTTAGTTATAAAATATATGTTACGAGTATGAAATTTACAGTAGGAAGAATATAGTCAACAACTATGTTAACATCTTTCTATGGTGATGGATGACAACTAGACTTTTCATTGTGATCACATTTAAATATATATATTTAATACATATATATTTAATAAATATATTGAAACTCATAGAAAAAAATCAGGTTTGTGGCTACTGAAGGTAGGGGGTGGAGGATGAGGGAATTAGCTAAAAGGCAATCAAAAGGTACAAACTTCCAGCTATAAGATAAATACTAGGGATGCATAACATGATAAAAATAATTAACACTATTGTGTGTTATAAAAGAAAACTGCTAAGAGAGTAAATCCTAAGAGTTCTCATCACAAGGAAAAAAAGTTTTTTCCTATTTCTTTGATGTTTTATCTATATGAGATGATGGATATTCACTAAACCTATTGTGGTAATCATATCAGGATGTATGTAGTCAAACAGTTGTACACTTTAAAATTATACAGTGCTGTATGTCAATTACATCTCAAGAAAACTGGGAAAGAAGAAATAATATTGGCTTAGACTCAGGCGATTCAGGTGAAGGTGGTGATCAGTGGTCAGATTTATAATTTGCTCTGAAGATAGAGCTTACAGGACTATCAACAGTATTAGACTTAGTGCATAAGAGAAAGAGAAAAGTGAAGAATGACCCCTAAGTCTTCTGGTCTTACCAAATGGATAAATTGTAGTATCATATACTGAGATGAGAAGCAGCAGATTACAAGACTGTGTAAGAAAAATCACAAGTTGAATTTTTAAAATGTACATTTGAAATACCTAATAAATATTCAAGTATATATGGTATATACAATTGTATATATAAATCTGAAGCTCAAGGTAGAGGCTAGACCTGAAAACTATCTGGGAGTCATTGATTATAGGGGGTTTATTTGGAGCTATAGGATTGGGTAAATCTTTGGGGTAGGAAATTAAAATGGTTAAAAATTAAAAATAAAATAAAATGGTTAAAATTTTTTTCTATTTTTAAACTACTCCACAATCAACAAAAGCTGATATATTTTGAAGTTAATATCCGATTTAATAGGAATAGTTTTTAGGCTATATATAACTTGTTGTATGACAACTTAGCCCATTGCATGAACTCCAGAACTAATTACATGATTTGATAAGGAAAACTGCTAAAGATCTTACAGGACCATTTTGTCATTTTCAAGCTCAAGTTTCTACTTATTATACAACTATTGTATGGCATAAGAATGTTCAACTTTATGTGATATCGGTACAATGAGATTCTCAAGTGACAGAAACTCAAATGTCCTGAGTTCCACTTTTCTTAATAGACTTCATTCTATGGAAGTTATAAGCACAGTATTAACAATGCTGTTAGTTGAAATGTTCAGTTATGTAGATATGAGATTAGCTTTGAATATGAAATGCTTAGTAAAGAAAATAGGTTTTCAAATAAAATGGTAATTACAAATTGGGAAAAAGAGTTTACCCATAGCAAATGCATTCTGATACCTAAACCAATGTTTCTCAATGAGAGCAGTACTGCTCCTTTAATAGACGTTACAGAAATGTACATGAGAGGTTGCTTGTCCCAGTGATTTGTAGATTGCTTTATAGATTGCTAGTGGCATACTGTGGAAGGGGAATTTTGGAAGCTTAAATATCTTGCAATGCAAGGACCATCATGCACAATAAAGAGCTATATATTCTGCAAAACTTTTGAAAGTCCAGTGGGATATTCATGTACTTGTAAGATCTGGCTGTAATTTTAAGGCCAGGACTAATTGCATTCTTATACACTAAAAGTATTCTTTTGTATAGATTTAAAATTCTCTAAAATTTACAAGGGCTTCCCTGGTGGCTCAGACTATAAAGAATCTGCCTACAATGCAGGAGACCAGGGTTCAGTCCCTGGGTCAGGAAGATCCCCTGGAGAAGGGAATGGCAACCCACTCCAGAATTCTGGCCTAGAGAAGTCCTAGACAGAGAACCCTGATGGGCTCACATGGGGTCACAAAGATTTGGACATGACTGAATTACTAACACATACACACACAAAATTTACAAGGATGTAACTATCATGTAAACTGAAAGAAAACTTTATGTTTTTCAGAATCTTACAAAGATTTTTTAAAATTGTTTTTGAAAACACAGCGATTGTCTATGCTGCTCAATGTCTTTGGGTCAGCAATACAGCCCTTCAAAATGTGTCTGTGTATGCAATTCTATGAATATAATGTATATACTTTTCCACTCATTTTAACAAGTTAAATAAGAAATATTATTAACACATGAGTTGAATATTGTCTTGCTTCTCTTAATCCCACATATAATCATTAATAGTAAGGGCAAACATATAGTACTTCGTTATGTCTTCTGGCCATGCCTGAATAAAGTAGAATATATATTACCTTACTATAAATTTTTGTCTTAATATTATATTAATCATTTTCAAAGATATATGTGCTTAGATGATATCAAACTATTAAATTCATTTCACGTTAGTAAAAGGGATTTAAAATATGTTATGAAAAAGGGTGTTGAGTCTGCTAAGGTTGAAATGGGATGACTACAGTAACAGTAAAAAAGGGTTTATTTCCTCCTATTAGGAAACCTACAGTTTGGATACATTATATCAAGAAAAGAAATCCACTATTTTTTAAAATTCCAATTTGTTATTACTGGTATAACAAAATTGCTGCTGATCTCTCTATATCATTTTTACATCCAAAATATTTCTAAATTCTTTTATTATTTCTACAGTTTGTTGATTCCTTTGGATTTTCTATGTAGACAATTATATTGTCTACAAATAAGGATGATTTTATATCCTGTTTCCAATTCTTATTTTCATTTCTTTTACTTGTTTTATTGTATTTTCCAGAACCTTCAGTACAACACTGAATAGACATGGGGTGGTCCTAAGATGGTGGAGGAATAGGACAGGGAGGCCACTTTCTCCCCCACAAATTCATCGAAAGAACATTTGAACACTGAGCAAATTCCACAAAACAACTTCTAAATGCTGGCAGAGGATAGCAGGCACCCAGAAAGGCAGCCCATTGTCTTCAAAAGGAGGTAGGACAAAAGATAAAGAGACAAAAGAGGTAGGGACGGAGATCCATCCCAGGAAGGAAGTCTTAAAAAAGAGAGAAGTTTCCAAACACCAGGAAATACTCTCACCAGAGGGTCTGTGGCAAGTCTTGGAATCTCAGAGGGCAACATAACCGGGAGGAAAAATAAATAAATAATTAAACCCCACAGATTACATGCCTAATGGCAACTGCCAGCGGAGAAGCGGCCCAGTGGCTCGCATCTGCCACTAGCAAGCAGGGGGCTGGACAGAGAGGCACAGGCTGCATTGCTTAGGGTAAGGACCAGGCCTGAATGTCCCGAGGGTAAGGACTGGGCCTGAATGTCCCGAGGGCAATTTGAGGGAACTAACTTGAGATAACAACCTAGACTGTGGGATAGTCAGAGAGAGAGAGAGAAAAAAAAGAGAGAGAGAAAGAGAGAGAACTATCCCACGAAAAGCCCTAACCTAAGACACTGCCAGGCCTGCTCACAGAACAAAGGACTGAGCAGAGCTAGCCGGCTGCGAAACAGCCCATCCCCAGCCTGAGACAGGCAGGCGAGGGCAGCCAGAGCCAGAAGGGGGCAATAGTGGCCCCAGAGAGGCCTCCTCTACCAAACTGCAAGCAGGCTTCATTGCTAACCAAGACTTCTTGGGATTCTGGATGGTTGACATCCACCGGGAGGGTCACAGCCAGAGATCAGCTCCCCAGAAGAGACACACCGCACACCTGAGAAGGGGCGCCATTGTACACCCAGAAAATCGAGCGGCTGGGATGGGGGAGGCGATAAGATGCACCCCCCCCACACCTGCAGGTGACTGCGCTCGCCACGCACCTGGTCACCTGAGCTGCTCGGACCTGGGAAGGCCACAAAATGCAGGCCCAACCGAGTCTGCGCCTTTGTGGAGTACCCGAGAACCTGAACCTGAGTGGCTTAGACCTGGGAAGTGCACACAACTCAGGGCCCGCCTCAGACAGTTCCCAGCAAAGCAACCTAGAGCCTGAGACGTGTAGACCATGAAAGCACACACGCCATGAGCAAACCCAGTGCGGCTCAGACACTGCGCGCACTCCCCACACACGCCAGTGATATTTGTTTGCAGTGCTCCTCCCTCCCCACAGCAGACTGAACAAGTGAGCCTAAAAAAGTGACCACCATCGCCCCCTTGTGTCAGGGTGGAAACTGGACAGTGAAGAGACCAGCAAACAGAAGAAGCTAAAGCAGAGGGAACCGCTTTGGAAGTGACAGGTGCAACAGATTAAAACCCTGCAGTTAGCACCAACTACATAGGAAGGGGCCTATAGATCTTGAGAAGTATAAGCCGGATCAAGGAACTATCTGAAAATGAAATGACCCCACACTGTCTGCAACAGCTCCAGAGGAAGTTCTAGATATATTTTTACTATTATCATTTTTTTAATTAAAAAAATTTTTTTTTATTTTTAAGTCCTCTATTACTCCTTTAATTTTCATTTTTATAATCTGCTATTACCTTGCAAAAAAAAAAAAACCCTATTTTTAAAGCAAACTTCATATATATATTTTATAATTTTTGTGACTTTGTTTTTTTAATATTGTCTTTTTGAGAATCTAACCTCTACTCTAGATTTTTAATCTTTGCTTTTTGGTATTTGTTATCAATTTTGTACCTTTAAGACCCCAATCTTCAGTACCCATTTTAACTTGGGAGTGAGATTACTGGCTTGATTGCTCTCTCCCCCTGTTGACTCTCCTTTTTCTCCACCAGGTCACCTCTATCTCCTCCCCGCCCCTTCTCTTCTTTACCCAACTCTGTGAATCTCTTTGTGTGTTCTGGACTGTGGAGAACACTTAGGGAACTGATTACTGGCTGGATCTGTCTCTCTCCTTTTGATTCCCACTTTTCTCCTCCTTGCCACCTCTGTCTCCTTCATCCCTCTTCTCTTCTCTGTGTAATTCCCTGAACATCTCTGAGGGGTCCAGACTGTGCAGAGCACATAGGGAAGTGATTACTGGCTAGCTTGCTCTTTCCCCTTTTGATTTCCCCTCTTCTCTTCCGGGTCACCTCTATCTCTCTCCTCCCTCTTCTCTTCTCCATGTAACTCTGTGAACCTCTCCAGATGTCCCTCATTGTGGGGAAACTTTTCATCATTAACCTAGATATTTTATCATTGGTGCTGTATAGATGGAGAAGTCTTGAGGCTACTGTAAGAATAAGACTGACAACCAGAGGCCAGAGGCTTAAGTCCAAAACCTGAGAACATCAGAGAACTCCTGACTCCAGGGAACATTAATTGATAAGAGCTCATCAAAAGCCTCCATACCTACATTGAAACCAAACACCACCCAAGAGCTAACAAGTCCCGAGCAAGACATACCATGCAAATTCTCCAACAACACAGGAACATAGCCCTGAGCTTCAACATATTGGCTGCCCAAAGTCACACCAAACCCGTTGACATCTCAAAACTCACTACTGGACACTTCATTGTGCTCCAGAGAGAAGAAATCCAGTTCCATGCACCAGAACACCGACACAAGCTTCCCTAACCAGGAAACCTTGATAAGCCACCCATCCAACCCTACCCACAGTGATAAACCTCCACAATAAAGAGGAACCACGAATTGCCAGAATACAGAAAAGCCACCCCAAACAAAGCAATATAAACAAGATGAAAAGGCAGAGAAATACTCAGCAGGTAAAGGAACAGGATAAATGCCCACCAAACCAAACAAAAGAGGAAGAGATAGGGAATCTACCTGAAAAAGAATTCAGAATAATGATAGTGAAAATGATCAAAAATCTTGAAAACAAAATGGAGTTACAGATAAATAGCCTGGAGACAAGGATTGAGAAGATGCAAGAAATGTTTAACAAGGACCTAGGAGAAATAAAAAAGAGTCAATATATAATGAATAATGCAATAAATGAGATCAAAAACACTCTGGAGGGAACCAACAGCAGAATAACGGAGACAGAAGATAGGATAAGTGAGGTGGAAGATAGACTGGTAGAAATAAATGAAGCAGAGAGGAAAAAAGAAAAAAAAAGGATTAAAAGAAGTGAGGACAACCTCAGAGACCTCTGGGACAATGTTAAACGTCCCAACATTCGAATCATAGGAGTCCCAGGAGAAAAAGACAAAAAGAAAGATCATGAAAAAATACTTGAGGAGATAATAATTGAAAACTTCCCTAAAATGGGGACAGAAATAGTCACCCAAGTCCAAGAAACCCAGAGAGTCCCAAACAGGATAAACCCAAGGCGAAACACCCCAAGACACATATTAATCAAATTAACAAAGATCAAACACAAAGAACAATATTAAAAGCAGCAAGGAAAAAACAACAAATAACACACAAGGGGATTCCCATAAGGATAAGAGCTGATCTTTCAATAGAAACCCTTCAGGCCAGAAGGGAATGGCAGGACATACTTAAAGTGATGAAAGAGAAAAACCTACAACCCAGATTACTGTACCCAGCAAGGGTCTCATTCAAATATGAAGGAGAAATCAAAAGCTTTACAGACAAGCAAAAGCTGAGAGAATTCAGCACCACCAAACCAGCTCTCCAATAAATGCTAAAGGGTCTTCTCTAGACAAGAAACACGGAAAGGGTGTATAAACTCGAACCCAAAACAACAAAGTAAATGGCAACGGGATCATACTTATCAATAATTAACTTAAATGTAAATGGGTTGAATGCCCCAACCAAAAGACAAAGACTGGCTGAATGGATACAAAAACAAGACCCCTATATATGTTGTCTACAAGAGACCCACCTCAAAACAAGGGACACATACAGACTGAAAGTGAAGAGCTAGAAAAAGATATTCCATGCAAATAGAGACCAAAAGAAAGCACGAGTAGCAATACTTATATCAAATAAAATAGACTTTCAAATAAAGGATGTGAAAAGAGACAAAGAAGGTCACTACATAAAGATCAAGGGATCAATCCAAGAAGAATATATAACAATTATAAATATATATGCACCCAACATAGGAGCATCACAATATGTAAGGCAAATGCTAACAAGTACAAAAGGGGAAATCAACAATAACACAATAATAGTGAGAGACTTTAATACCCCACTCACACCTATGGACAGATCAACTAAACAGAAAATTAACAAGGAAACACAAACTTTAAATGATACAATAGACCAGGTAGACCTAATTGATATCTATAGGACATTTCACCCCAAAACAATGAATTTCACCTTTTTCTCAAGTGCACATAGAACCTTCTCCAGGATAGATCACATCCTGGGTCATAAATCTAGCCTTGGTAAATTCAAAAAATTGAAATCATTCAAAGCATCTTTTCTGACCATAATGCAGTAAGCTTAGATGTCAATTACAGGAGAAAAACTATTAAAAATTACAACATATGGAGGCTGAACAACATGCTGCTGAATAACCAACAAATCACAGAAGAAATCAAAATATGCATAGAAACAAATGAAAATGAAAACACAACAACCCAAAACGTTTGGGACACTGTAAAAGCAATGCTAAGGGGAAGGTCCATAGCAATACAGGCTTACCTCAAGAAACAAGAAAAAAGTCAAACAAATCACCTAACTCTACACCTAAATCAGCTAGAAAAGGAAGAAATGAAGAACCCCAGCATTAGTAGGAGGAAAGAAATCTTAAAAATTAGGGCAGAAATAAATGCAAAAGAAGCAAAATAGACCATAGCAAAAATCAACAAAGCTAAAAGCTGGTTCTTTGAGAAGAAAAATAAAATTGACAGATCATTAGCCAGACTCATCAAGAAACAAAGGGAGAAGAATCAAATCAACAAAATTAGAAATGAAAATGGAGAAATCACAACAGACAACACAGAAATACAAAGGATCATAAAAGACTATTATCAGCAACTATATGCCAATAAAACATACAATTTAGAAGAAATGGACAAATTCTTAGAAAACTATAACTTTACAAAACTGAACCAGGAAGAAATAGAAAATCTTACCAGACCCATCACAAGCATGGAAATCGAAACTGTAATCAGAAATCTTCCAACAAACAAAGCCCAGGACCAGAGAGCTTCACAGCCAAATTCTACCAAAAATTTAGAGAAGAGCTAACACCTATCCTACTCAAACTCTTCCAGAAAATTGCAGAGGAAAGTAAACTTCCAAACTCATTCTATGAGGCCACCATCACCCTAATACCAAAACCAGACAAAGATGCCACAAAAAAAGAAAACTACAAGCCAATATCACTGATGAACATAGATGCAAAAATCCTTAACAAAATTCTAGCAATCAGAATCCAACAACATATTAAAAAGATCATACATCATGACCAAGTGGGATTTATCCCAAGGATGCAAGGATTCTTCAATATCCACAAATCAATCAACATAATACACCACATTAACAAATTGAAAAATAAAAACCATATGATCATCTCAATAGATGCAGAGAAAGCCTTTGACAAAATTCAACATTCATTAATGAGAAGAATCCTCCAGAAAGCAGGAATAGAAAAAATATACCTCAAAATAGTAAAAGCCATATATGACAAACCCACAGCAAACATTATCCTCAATGGTGAAAAATTGAAAGCATGTCCCCTAAAGTCAGGAACAAGACAAGGGTGCCCACTCTCACCACTACTACTCAACATAGTTTTGGAAGTTTTGGCCACAGCAATCAGAGCAGAAAAAGAAATAAAAGGAATCCAGATAGGAAAAGAAGAAGTAAAACTCTCACTGTTTGCAGATGACATGATCCTCTACAGAGAAAACCCTAAAGACTCCACCAGAAAATTACTAGAGCTAATCAATGAATATAGTAAAGTTGCAGGATATAAAATTAACACACAGAAATCCCTTGCATTCCTATACACTAACAATGAGAAAACAGAAAGAGAAATTAAGGAAACAATTCCATTCACCATTGCAACGAAAAGAATAAAATACTTAGGAATATATCTACCTAAAGAAACAAAAGACCTATATATAGAAAACTATAAAACACTGATGAAAGAAATCAAAGAGGACACAAACAGATGGAGAAATATACCATGTTCATGGATTGGAAGAACCAATATAGTGAAAATGAGTATACTACCCAAAGCAATCTATAGATTCAATGCAATCCCGATCAAGCTACCAATGGTATTTTTCACAGAACTAGAACAAATAATTTCACAATTTGTATGGAAATACAAAAAATCTCAAATAGCCAAAGCAATCTTGAGAAAGAAGAATGGAACTGGAGGAATCAACCTGCCTTACTTCAGGCTCTACTACAAAGCCACAGTCATCAAGACAGTATGGTACTGGCACAAAGAGAGAAATATAGATCAATGGAACAAAATAGAAAGCCCAGAGATAAATCCACGCACCTATGGAACCTTATCTTCGATAAAGGAGGCAAGAATATACAATGGAGAAAAGACAATCTTTTAAACAAGTGGTGCTGGGAAAGCTGGTCAACCACTTGTAAAAGAATGAAACTAGAACACTTTCTAACACCACACACAAAAATAAACTCAAAATGGATTAAAGATCTAAATGTAAGACCAGAAACTATAAACTCCCAGAAGAAAACATAGGCAAACTCTCTCTCTGACATAAATCACAGCAGGATCCTTTATGATCCACCTCCCAGAGTATTAGAAATAAAAGCAAAAATAAACAAATGGGACCTAATGAAACTTAAAAGCTTTTGCACAACAAAGGAAACTATAAGCAAGGTGAAAAGACAGCCTTCAGAATGGGATAAAATAATAGCAAATGAAGCAACGGATAAAGAATTAATCTCAAAAATATACAAGCAACTCCTGCAGCTCAATTCCAGAAAAATAAATGACCCAATCAAAAAATGGGCCAAAGAACTAAACAGACATTTCTCCAAAGAAGACATACAGATGGCTAACAAACACATGAAAAGATGCTCAACATCACTCATTATCAGAGAAATGCAAATTAAAACCACAACGAGGTACCATCACACACTGGTCAGAGTGGCTGCTATCAAAAAGTCTATAAGCAATAAATGCTGGAGAGGGTGTGGAGAAAAGGGAACCCTCTTACACTGTTGGTGGAAATGCAAATTAGTACAGCCATGATGGAGAACAATGTGGGGATTCCTTAAAAAACTGAAAATAGAACTGCCATGTGACCCAGCAATCCCACTGCTGGGCATACACACCGAGGAAACCAAAATTGAAAGAGACATGTGTACCCCAGTGTTCATAGCAGTGCTGTTTATAATAGCCAGGACATGGAAGCAACCTAGATGTCCATCAGCAGACAAATGGATAAGAAAGCCATGGTACATATACACAATGGAATATTACTCAGCCATTAAAAAGAATACATTTGAATCAGTTCTAATGAGGTGCATGAAACTGGAGCCTATTACACAAAGTGAAGTAAGCCAGAAAGAAAAACACCAATACAGTATACTAATGCATATATATGGAATTTAGAAAGATGGTAACGATAACCCTATATGCGAGACAGCAAAAGAGACACAGATGTATAGAACAGTCTTTTGGACTCTGTGGGAGAAGGCGAGGGTGGGATGATTTGGGAGAATGGCATTGAAACATGTATATTATCATAGGTGAAACGGATCACCAGTCCAGGTTTGATGCGTGAGACAGGGTGCTCGGAGCTGGTGCACTGGATGACCCAGAGGGATGAGATGGGGAGACAGGTGGGAGGGGGGTTCAGGATGGGGAACACATGTACAACCGTGGCAGATTCATGTCAATGTATGGCAAAACCACTACAATATTGTAAAGTAATTAGCCTCCAATTAAAATAAATAAATTTATATTAAAAAAAGAGCCATTGACTAGACATAATGATATTAGTCCTCCTTACCTTCTTCTTGATTTTAATGAAAATGTTTCTGGAGTCTCTATTAGTATAATATTGGCAGTAGTGTTGCTTTTTGTAATTAACTTTTATAATATTAAGGAAATTCCCTTACATTCAATCTTGAGTAAAAGTTTTAAAATTAATAAATATTGGCTTTTGTCAAATTCAAATTTGTTGATATGATCATATGGCTTTATTCCTATAATCTAGTAATATGGTAAATTATTATTGATATTATTTCAGATGTTGAACATACATTTCTGTGATGGGCTTTATTGGTTTGTGATTTAGCATGCTTGTTTTAATATCTTACTTAGTAATTTTACATTCATGTTAAGTGAAATTGGTGTATAAGGCTTTTTGTCTTGTTCTTGTTCAGTTTTGGTATTGAGATTATCCTAGAATTATAAAAGAATTGAACTGCTTCTCCCAGTGTTCTATTCTCTGAAACAGTTTGTAGAATTGTTTGTTCTTTGAAGATTTGTTAAAATTCATCTGTAAAATTATCTTCAGTTTTCTAGCATCTTGGGGATATGGAGATAGGGTTAAGGAGAAAGAGACATTAATTGTTAATGGTTTCCTCAGATTTTCCACTCCTTTTTGAGTCAGATTGGGTAAATTTTATTTTTTTTTCCTAGAAAATCATCCATGTGTGTGTCAGTTACTCAGTCATGTTCTACTCTTTGCAACCCCATGGACTGCAGCCCACCAGGCTCCTCTGTCTATGGAATTCTCCATGCAAGAATACTGGAGTGGGTTGCCATTTCCTCCTCCAGGGTATCTTCCTGACCCAGGTATTGAACCAGAGTCTCCTGCATTGCAGGCAGATTCTTTACCATCTGAGCCACCAGAGAAGCCAAAATCATTCGTGTTTATGCCAAATTTACTGAGATAAAATTTTTGTAAAGTTCTCATTATTAAAAAAATAAAATATATAATTTTAACCACTTTTTCATTCCTAATATTGTTTTTTTTCTTTTTTTTTTTTTTCTTCATCAGCCTTAGTTAGAAGTTAGTCTTTTTTTAGCTTTCAAAGAAGTAACTTCTAGCCTTGTTGATCTTCTAATGTTTCTTTGTTACCTATTACACTAATTTCAATTCTAATATATAATATTTTCTTTCTCTGCTTTAAGATACTATTGTTCTTCTAGTTCCTCAAGTGAAACTCTCACTCATTTATTTTCAATTTTTTTAAAAAAGAACATTTTGAGGCTATAAAGTTCCCTATAATTACCTTTTAGGTGGCACCCCAAAATTGCTGAGATATTTTTGATATTACTTAATTATAAATATTTCATAATATCATTGTAATTTCCTTTTAACATGTAAATCATTGGATATGTGCTCCAAAGTTTCTAAGCATGTATTTTGAACTATTTTTTGTTATTTATTTATATTCTCATTATCTATAGTCATATGGTGATTAATAAAATATGATTTCTTTTAAATGGTTTATTTGTCCTAGTAGAAAATAATTTCATAAATGTTTTACATTTATATTCTTGAAAGAATACCTGCTTTTTGTTTTTATATTGTAAGATTCTACATATTTACTATTAGAACAGGCATATTCAGTCTTTCAAGGCAATAGAAATAAAACAAAAATAAACAAAAGGGATATAATCAAACTTACAAGTTTTTGCATAGCAAAGGAAACCATAAACCAAATGAAAAGACAACATATAGAATGGGAGAAAATATTCACAAATGATGCAACTGACAGGGCTTAATTTCCAATATATTAATATTCTTAATGTTCCAAACCAAATAACCCAACTGAAAAATGGGCAGAAGATCTAAAGAGACATTTCTCCAAAGAAGAAATACAAATAGCCAATAGATACATTAAAAGATGCTAGACAAAGCTAATTATTAGAGAAATGAAAATCACCTCACATTAAACAGCCATCATTAAATGGTCTACAAATAAGAAATGCTGGAGAGGGCGAGAAGAAAAATATATACTATACTGCTTGTAAGATTGTAAGTTGGTGCAGCCACTGTGGAAACTAGTATGGAGGTTTTTCAGAAAACTAAAAACTGAATTACAATATGATCCAGCAACATCCAGAGGAAAACCATAATTCAAAAAGATATATGCAGCCTATGTTCATAGCAAGCATTATTCAAAATTGCCAAGACATGGAAACAATCTAAATGTCCATCAAGAGATCAATGGATAAAGAAGATGTGGTACATATTTACAATGGAATACTACTCAGTCATGAAAAAGAACAAAATAATGCCATTTGCAGCAACACAGGTGCAACTAGAGATTATCATACTAATTGAAATAAGTCCAAATAAGAGAGACAAATACCACACAATATCACTTACATGTGGAATCCAAAAGATGACATGAATGGACCTATCTATGAAACAGAAACAGGTACTTTGTCAATGCTAGTATTATGTGATAAGCAAAATAAACAAGATAACGGCCCTCTTGGAGCTTATAAGAGAATAAATCCAATAACATATAAATTTATAAATGACAATTGATATAAAGAAGATACTGCTCTGAAGGTCTATAACAAGGGGATTTGATCTTGTCAGAAGAGACTTAAGAAAGACTTTCTTGATCAAGTAAATCCTGAAATATAATCTAGAGAATAAATTATCTACATGGAAAGAAAGATATATTTCTAGCTGAATAGACAGTGTAAGTCCCTGAGGAAGGTAGGTAGTTAGGACTTCTGTGTCTAGGGCTGAGGGGTGCAGGTGAGAGATGCAAATTTACAAGTTATATGTAAATAAGTATTGATTGCAAGAGAAATATAGAACTTATCTGAGGAAAGATTATAGAATAAAAAGAAAAACGGACCTAGAATTAAGCTTTGAGAAACTTGAGCTGTAATGACTGAGTAGAAGATTATAACCCAGCAAAGAAAAGACAGAAAAGTATCTTGAAAGAAAAGAGAAAAGCCAATAAGGCAGTATGTCACAGAATCAAAAGAAAATGACTAACTTAATAAGAAGGTAATGGTGATTTCTGTTAAATTAATAAAAAAGAAGCCATTCTATTTAAATTTTAGATCATAATCAGTGTGGTTCCATTGTGAATTCTTACTTTTCCAATTACTCATGCTTATGTATACTTACTTAAAGTATTCATCAGAAGGCCATTGTTGTCATGATGTTTATTCTGACCGGACACTATCTCAGGAATCCTGTACTGTGGCATGATAGACATGGTAGGATGTTCTGAGATATAGTTCTCTGGATCAGGAGAGGATTTGCACTCTTCATCTTCTGAATCACTGGAACTATCCTCACTGCTTGAAGATGATGGACTTTTAGAATCTGATGAACTATCACAACTACTCATCTGGTCCATTAGACTAGCTTCTGCTTTCAGTTCTGAAAATTAAACAGAATTTAACAGTTAGGTCAAATAAATAATGTTAACTATAAATATTAAACAAACATAACAAAATTTGAATGTGTCAATTTCTAATGAACTTGATGAGGAATAAATAATGTATACATTCACAGCATTTTATGCATTTTATTTAAAAAGCTCCTCTACTAGTACAAAATGAAAAGTAAAACCCTACTTCCTACCCCATCCTCAAGTTCTTTTAATCCTACTCTCCAGGAATAATCATTCCTAACAGTTTCTTGTCACCGTATATGTTCTAAAATTCTGCTTGGAAACTGGCATTTTAGATTTTGACACCCAATTCACCTGTTGTTAAAGCTTGAGTGTGGTCTTTGTTACCACCCAACCAAGAGTTATTTTCTGAAGGGGTAGGTTATAAGATGCCCTGACTATGCTATTCCTCCTTTCGTCTTTTCTGAGGTCTCTAACCAGATTACCTTCCTCTTTTCATCTTTCAGAGTTCTCCTTTGGTTGTCTTTTGCATTATTTCCTGGGTGTATAGTTTTACTTTGTGGGAAAAATCAGAAACAGATAAGTCTATGTCATCTTGTCCCACAATACATTTTAAAAGACTGAATTTATACAGAATATGTTCTCTACCAAAACAAAATAAAATTTAAAATTTATAAATGGAACCTAGATAATCTTCAAATATTTGAGACATAAATGCTCTTCTGAAAAACCCATGGTTCAAGGAAGAAATAAAAAAGATTTTAGAAAATACTTCTAATGGAAAGAAAATGAAACCACAATTTATCAAAATCTGTGGAATAAAAATAAAGTACATTTTGGAGAAAAATTTAAGACATTTAATGATTATGTTGGAGGAAAAGGAGGTTTCAATTAAGTGAACTAAGCTGTACTTAAGCTAGAGAAAGAAGAGCAAAATTAAACAAGCAGAAGGAAAAAAAAAAAAGAGCAAAAAACAAGAAAGACAACCAAAAGAGTGAAAATAAATGAAACAAAAATTGATTGCTTTAGATAAATAATGTTGATAAAACTCAGCTGGGTTTATAAAGAAAAAAAGATACTAAACATGAATTAGAGAAGGAAATGGCAACCCACTCCAGTATTCTTGCCTTAAGAAATCTCATGGACAGAGGAGCCTGGCAGGCAACAGTTCATAGGGTCGTGAGAGTCGGACATGACTTAGTGACTAAACCACCACTGCCAAACATGAATTACTAATATAAGGAGTCAAAGAGGTGACAGCACTACAGATCTTACAGCATTAAAAGAATAGCAAGGAATATTTCGAACTACGTTATGCCCCTGTTGCTGCTAAGTTGCTTTAGTCGTGTTCAACTCTGTGCGACCCCATAGATGGCAGCCCACCAGGCTCCCCCGTCCCTGGGATTCTCCAGGCAAGAACAGGGGAGTGGGTTGCCATTTCCTTCTCCAGTGCATGAAAGTGAAAAGTGAAAGTGAAGTTGCTCAGCCGTGTCCGACTCGTGGCGACCCCATGGACTGCAGCCTACCAGGCTCCTCCATCCATGGGATTTTCCAGGCAAGAGTACCGGCAGTAAATTAGATGAAATGGATCAATTCCTTAAAAGGCACAAACTACTAAGGTTCACTCAAGAAGAAACAGCGTGAATATCCCTAAAAATTAGGTTGTAGTTATAACCTTCCCTACACCCTGCACACAAAAAATCTCCAGTGACAGAAGACTTCACTAGTGAATTATACCGGTTATTTAAGGGAGAAATAATAGCAGCCTGATGCAAATTCTTCTGTATAATTAAGAAGGAAGGAATACTTTCCAATTCATTCCTTAGGGACAGAATTACTGCTACAGGAATTCAACAGAGACATTACCAAACCAAACTCCCAATATCCTTTATGAACCTGGTCACAAAACTTTTAAGCAAAATTTTAGTAAATCAAATTTAATAATATATACCAGTGGTTTTCAACCAGCTACGATTTTCTCACGTAGGAAGACATCTGGCAATGTTTGAAAACATTTTTGGTTGTCTCAATGGGGGGCAAGTGGTGATACTAGCATCTACTGGGTAGAAGCTAGAGAGGCTGCTAGGTACTTTACAATACACAAGTCAGAGCCTGACAAAGAACCATCGGATTCCAAATGTCAATATTGCTGAGGTTGAGAAGTGCTAATATTTAAAAGGACAATATATAATGACTAAGTGGGGTTTTCCAAGGAATACAAACTTTTAAAAATCAATCCATATAGTTCACTATGTTAAAAACTGAAAAATAAAAGCCATCTCAAAATAGCAGAAATTTCAACAGTAGTTCTTGACCAAAAAAAGAATAAAAACTTTCAGCATAATAGAAATAGAAATTAAAAAAAAAAAAGAAAAAGAAATAGAAATTAACCTGATGAAGGACATCTAGAAAGAACTTACAGCTGAAATCATACATAATTGTAAAGAACTGAAACCACATGTAACTGTAAAGACTGAATATTTCCTAGCATCAGAAACAAGAGGTTTTCCACTTTGACCACATCTAGTCAGTGTTGAATTGAAGGTTCTACTTGGTACAATTAGTTGTGAAAAAGAAATAAGAACCATCAGATTGGAAAGGGAGAGGTAAAATTGTCATTATTCACAGATAACTTGACTGTAAATACAGAAAATCCTAAGGTACCTTCAAAAAAGGCTCAAGAATAGTGAGTTTAGCAAGGTTAAATATAACAAGGACAATATACAAAAATCGGTTTCATTCCAATCCCAAAGAAAGACAATGCCAAAGAATGTTTAAACTACCACAGAACTGCCCTCATTTCACATGCTAGCAAAGTAATGCTCAAAATTCTCCAAGCTTGGCTTCAACAGTACATGAACCAAGAACTTCCAGATATTCAAGCTGGATTTAGAAAAGGCAGAGGAACCAGAGACCAAACTTCCAACATTTGTTGGATCATAGAAAAAGCAAGAGGATTCCAGAAAAATATCTACTTCTGTTTCACTGACTACGCTAAAGCCTTTGAATGTGTGGATCATGACAAACTGAGGAAAATTCTTCAAGAGATGGAAATACTAGGCCACTTTACCTGCCACCTAAGAAACCTGTTTGCAGGTCAAGAAGCAACAGTTAGAACCGGAAATAGAACAACAGACTGGTTCCAAATTGGGAAAGGAGTACATCAAGGTTGTATATGGTCACCCTGCTTATTTAACTTATATGCAGAGTACATCACGCAAAATGCCAAGCTGGATGAAGAAGAAGCTGGAATCAAGACTGCAGGGAGAAATATCAATAACCTCAAATATGCAGATGATACCACCCTTACGGCAGAAAGTGAAGAGGCACTAAAGAGTCTCCTGATGAAAGTAAAACAGAGGAGTGAAAAAGCTGGCTTAAAATTCAACATTCAAAAAACTAAGATCATGGCATCTGGTCCCATCACTTCACAGCAAATAGATGGGAAAACAATGGAAACAGTGGGAAACTTTATTTTGGGGGGCTCCAAAATCACTGCAGATGGTGACTGCAGCCATGAAATTAAAAGACAGTTGCTCCTTGGAAGAAAAGCTATGAAAAAACTAGACAGCATATTAAAAAGCAGAGACATCACTTTGCCAACAAAGGTCCATCTAGTTGAAGGTATGGTTTTTCCAGTAGTCATGTATGGATGTGAGTGTTGGACCATAAAGGAGGCTGAGCGTTGAAGAATTGATGCTCTTGAACCGTGGTGGTGGTGTTGTTCAGATGCCCAGTTGTGTCAGACTCTTTGCAATCCCATGAACTGCAACACACCAGGCCTTGCTGTTCCTCACCATCTCCTGAAGTTTGCCCAAGTTCATGTCCATTGCATTGGTGATGCTTACCAACCACATCATCCTCTGAAGCCCTCTTCTCCTTCCCCTCAATTTTCCCCAGTATCAGGGACTTCTCCAGTGAGTCAGCTGTTCATATCAGATGACCAAAATACTGCAGCTTCAGCTTCAGCATCAGTCCTTCCAATGAGTATTCAGGATTGATTTCCCTCAAGATTGACTGCTTTGGTATCCTTGCAATCCAAGGGGCTCGCAGGAGTCTTCTCTAGCACTATAGTTTGAAGGCATCAATTCTCTGGCGTTCTGCCTTCTTTACGGCCCAAATCTCATAACTGTACATGACCACTGGGAAGACCACAGCCTTGACTATACGGACCTTTGTTGGCAGGGTAATGTCTCTGCTTTTCAACATACCGTCTAGGTTTGTCATAGCCTTCCTGCCAAGAAGAAACTGTCCTCTGATTTAATGGCTGCAGTCACCATCCGCAGAGATTTTAGAGCCCAAGAAGAGGAAATCTGTCATGATATGTCCACCTTTTCCACTTCTATTTGACATAAAGTAATGTGACCAGATGCCATGATCATACTTTTTTTTAATATTTAGTTTTACGCCGGCTCTGTCTCTCTCCTCCTTGACCCTCATCAAGAGGCTCTTTAGTTCCTCTTTGCTTTCTGCCATTAGAGTGGTATCATCCACATATCTGAAGTTGTTGATGTTTCTCCCACCTATCTTGATTCCAGCCTGTAACTCATCCAGCCTGGATGTTGTGCTCAGTGTATAGCTTAAGCAAACAGAATGACAGCAGACAGCCCTGTTGTACTCCTTTCTCAATCTTAAACCAATCAGTTGTTCCACACAGGGTTCTAACTGTTGCTTCTTGACCCGCATATAGGTTTCTTAGGAGACAGGTAAGATGGTCTGGTATTCCCATCTCTTTAAGAGCTTTCCATAGTTTTTAATAATCCACACAGTCAAAGGCTTTAGCGTAGTCCATGAAACAGATATAGATGTTTTTCTGGAATCCCCTTGGTTTCTCTATGACCCAGTGAATGTTGGCAATTTGATATCTGGTTCTGCTGCCTTTTCTAAACCCAGCTTGGACATCTGGAAGTTCTTGGTTCATGTAATTCTGAAGCATAGCATGCAGGACTTTAAGCATGACCTTACTAGCATGGGAGATGAGTGCAACTGTCCAATGGTTAGCACATTCTTTAGTACTATCCTTCTTGGGAATTTGAATGAGGACTGACCTTTTCCAGTCCTGTGGCCACTGTGGGGTCTTCTAGATTTACTGACATATTGAATGCAACACCCTGATGGCATCATCCTTTAGGGTTTTCAATAGCTCTACTGGAATCCCATCACATCCACTAGCTTTATGAACAATAGTGCTTCCTAAGATTCACTTGACTTTGCACTCTAGAATATCTGGCTCTGGGTGACTGACCACACCATCATAGTAATCCGGTTCTTTAAGATCTTTTTTGTACAGTTCTTCATGTATTCTTTCCATCTCTTCTTGATCTCTTCAGTATCTACTAGTTTTCTACCATTTCTGTCCTTATTGTGCCCATGAAGCCTTCTTGTCTCCCCGTGCTATTCTTTGGAACTCTGTGTTTAGTTGGATGTACCTTTTCCTTTCTCCTTTGCTTTTTGCTTCTCTTCTTTCTTCAGCTATTTGTAAAGATATCCTCAGATAGCCACTTTGCCTTCTTGCTTTTCTTTTTCTTTAGGATGGTTTTGTTTGCTGCCTCCTGTACAATATTACAGACCTCTGTCCATAGTTCTTCAGGCATACTGTTAACTAGATTGAATCCCTTGAATCTATTCATTACTTCCAGCACATATTTCACTTCTACATATTTACTTAAGATAAAACATTTGTCTTTTCAAAGAATTATGTGTGATATTCATAACAGTTTTATTTGTAAAAACCAAAAACTGGAAACAACTCAAATGTCCATCTTGAAGTTGAGCAGATAAGCAAATTGTTGTCCATTCATAAAGAAGACCACTACTCAGCAGTAAAAAAGGATTGAACCATTGATACATGCTTCAATAATGGATGATTATCAAAATAATTATGCTTAGTGCAAAAATATAGACATAAAAAAAGAGAACATACTATATGATTCCACTGATATAAATGTCTAAAATAAATTAATGATAGTGACATAAAGCAGATCAGTACTTACCTAGGAATGGATGGAGTGGGGAGGACTGGCAGAGCGGTATTACAAATGACCGGGCAGAAATGTTTTAGAGTGATAAATAAGTTCATTATCCTGGTTGTGGCTGTAACTTCAGGATGCACAAATATCAAAACCTAACAGACTGTAGTTTAAATACCTGAAGATTTTGTGTCAGATATACCTCAATAAAGCTGTTAAAACATGTACGAACACATGCACAAGTGATACTACATGGCTTCTGAGCCTGTGTAATTAAAAAGATAAAGATTTCACCTCTCTCCACACTGTCCTTTCTCCTTTCACTCTGCTTCTCAACACTTATTCTTGGAACCTAGCCACTAGGTTGTGAGGAAACCTAGGTCACCTGGAAAGGTTATGTGTACTCTAATCATTATAGCAACAACAGTTCTGAGATTATATTTTCCTTATTGTTTGTAAAGTGAACACTAATATAATAGGGATCTAATACTATACTGGGCTTAGAAGGGGGTAAGTGGAAACAGACAGTGATATATAAGTTATGAAGGCTAAGTGTAGAAGCAAATAAACTTTAGTGATCAGGATCTTGCTCCTACCACATTTAATTACAATAACACAAACACCCAAACTGCAGCTAGAAAAGAAATAGATATATAAGTTTCCTTACTTTCAAAGGGACTGTGCTTCCCTAGAAACACCTTCCTGCTGAGAAGTGAGCAGCAATTCAGAAGAACTTGCCTGCTGCTTTGGCTTCCTACATCTCCTCACTTCACTATTGGTTTGGCGACATCTTAGACATCTATAGTCTGGCTATACATAAAAAAAACTTCAACAGGAAGAAGCTGTGAAGACCTGAATTTGAATCATAACTGTCAAAGAGAAGAAAACTCCAATTACACATATTTAAACTTGTTCCTCTGAATAATAAATAAATACTTGTTCCTCTGAATAATAAAAAATGTAAATTCTGTTATATATAGGCTCATGTACATAAAATCATTAAACTACATTCTTCCTCTAGAAAAACCCATAATTTAAAAAATGCTTTTAGAATTGTATGGTTAGTTTGCTTGTCAATTAAAATGAAAGATTTCACTTAACATTTACTAATAATTTATTGTAAAGGGACATTACATATGCATAGATTTTACCTCTTTCAATATCATCCATCGGAGATGCTGGGGACATCTTGTCTTCGGATGGAGAATGTTTTATAAGATTGGGAGTCCTAGCTGAATTTCGCATTTGTTGCTGCTGCTGTTCTATTTGATACCTAATTTTACTACTTCCTTCAAACCTGCCATTAAGAATAGCAAAAGGTCAAAACTAGTATGATGATTGCAATATAACAACAATTTCAACTTACAAAGCTGCTAAAACTGACAGCTTGTTCTTTATTCTAGAGATCTTTAAAATGACATTCAAAGATTAAAGCATTAACTTCATTCATTATATAACAAATGTTTATTGAGCCCTGTTATATACATGGCATACACACAGGTTCACTGAAGGATACAAATATGAATAAAAACAAAACCATCGCTCCAAACTGAAGAGATAAGACATACACAAATGACTGAAATAAAATGAAATTATATGTAAGTATACAAGAGGTACAATATATTCCCTAAATTTTGAAACTTTCACCCTGTTAAATCACTCCCACATTTTTCGTTTATAACATTAAGACATGTTACTAAAGAAGATTCGTATACTCTCCTTTCAATACTTTTAAGAAAAGAGTATGTATAAATAACACAGTTATGTTTGACTTTCCTGCTCCCATTTCCAGTCACCAAATCCTGTTAGTTCTTCCTTCACAAAGTATTTGGAACTTCACTTTTCTCTTCATTCCTACTCTCAAGAATGATGGTTTATGCATTTTTCTGTTTCCCACATGGTTTCATTTAAATTGATTTGCTTGTTATATTTACATTTCAAAACAAGAATGTAAGCATGTTGATCCCTGGTTAAAAAAATTTTAATACAGTATATAACCACCGCCAATAAGACACTGCCCTAATTTCATAGTTAATATTGAAAGCATTAGCTCACCTAACTCTAGCTTCTTCCAGCCTCATTCCCCATTTCTAATATTGGTACACAAGCAAAGAAGCAAATTTCTGCTCTATTCAAGCAAATCTTATTCATGGGTTCCAAATAAGTCAGATAAATTCCTACCTTGTTTACGTCCTCATGTTCTCTCTGATAATTAAATCAGTATTTTCTAAACTTTTCCACCAAAAAAAATCATCTGAGAGGAGAGGATAATTAAAAAAAAAAAGGTTCCTAGGCTCCTTCCCTGATCAGTTGAGTTCGGGAACTCATATGTTTAACAAACACACAATGGTAATTCTTATCAGCAAATATGTTTGAGGAAAACAGTCCTAAATCTTATCCTCCTCTTAAGGTACATCAGTCAGAGCCCCGTTAATGCTCTGGTGAACCATAACTTCTCCCTTCTTTTAATTCCTAGAACAAGTTTTGTCTATACTATTAATATTTTTATGACTTTTAGAGCACAGCCCTTTATGCTCATGCTAATTAATCTACTGGCTATTCCCCCCCAAAATCTGAGATGGCTATACTCTCTTACTGACTTTTTAAATGCAATTACATGTTATCCAATTAAAATGTAGAAGTTTTGAGGTTACTATTTGTATTGGAAATTCTCCCTTTTCTTGCTTCATGTTTTCTAGGTGCTTGATAAAATTTTACTAATGATAATGATATTATTTGGAGAGTACACGATGACTCCTTTCAGTCCAGTTCTACAAACATATCTACAATAGAATAAAGATATAACTACATATAAGAAAACCTTTAGAAACAAAAGAAGCTTTTATATATCATAGGGAGAAATGGTAAAAGCGTCTGGCTAAAGGATCTTCATCAAATTTAAACTTGCAAAAAAATCAGAACATCTTGCACCACACAGAAAAATCCTTATAATAATGTGACTTAATCCAATAACTTTTTTCATTGACATTTTCTTAGCAATTTATGTGTTGATAAAATATTTCTTTCATTAACCACATACCTTGTTTTTTTTACAGTGATGTTGCTGCTGAGTTTTTCTAGACGACATTCCCCAGTATCATGGTTAATAATCAAAATGCATTCTTTTAAGTAAGGTTTCTTTGAACCTTTGAAAACAGTTACTGGTGCAGTTGAACCCTGTTTAAAAAGTTTATTATTATTACTTGAAATTTAGCATAGAAATTCAGTTCAAAGAGACTGAGATCTTCACTTCCCTGGTACCTCAGCTGGTAAAGAATCCGCCTGCAATGCGGAAGACCTGGGTTTGATCCCTGGGTTGGGAAGATCCCCTGGAAAAGGGAACAGCCCCACTCCAGTATTCTGGCCTGGAGAATTCCATGGACTGTATAGTCCATGGAGTTGCAGAGTCAGACATGACTGAGTGACTTTCACTTGAGGTCTTCTGTCTTTCTCAATCTATACTGTACTTCAAGTCACCTAAGTTAACTACCCAAATTTACTACTCTGGCAATAAGGACTATAGTAAAAAAACACAGATGAAGAGAGACTGAGATCTCAAAATTGCTGTCTTGAGGAAAGAGACCAGAGGAAGTAGTTGCGCTAAGCCAGTAAAGATTTGTTTCATAAACCTTTGTTGATTTGGTCTACAACAGGCCATTGGGGTTCAATTCTAATACAGCCAATGTACTTTACAATAAGGGGACAAAAGTTCTGAATTATATTCCCTACCCCTCCTCTTCTTCCTTCTTTAATTTGTCAAGTCTGAAATCTTATTAAAGAGGTGCTCCACTATGCAGATTAAGTAAAATGAATGTATCAAGAAACATGTTACATTAAACCCACTGATTAATTTTAGCACCCTTAAAAGTGGGCCAAGCAGACATTATATGCCTCGTGATGTAATATAAAAGAAAGTACAAGGCACAATCTACAAAGCATTTTTGCCTGAAGAAAAAAAAAAAGCCTTACAAACAATCTAACTCTAATCAAGCTTTTAAAAATAACTACCAGCTTATAGGAAACATGAGGAGAGAGAAACAAGATACATAATACCAGACAGAAGTTATTTGAAATCCAGAATGTGGGTACATACTCTAGGACAATTAATCTGGTTTCTCCAGCAAACTGATGTCATAATAGAGGTCAGGGAATTTTACAGAATAAAAGAGGCATAAGAAACATAATATCAGAATGCAATATAGGAATATAAAATAGGTAAACAATAAGGGCCTACTCTATAGCAAAGGGAAATATGCTCAATATCTTATAATAACTTATAATGGAAAATAATCTGAAAATATATATAGATATGTATAATTGAATCACTTTGATATATACTTGAATTAACACAACCTTGTAAATTAATGACACCTCAACAAATAAATGAATACATAAATACGCTATATAAGGATTTTACATGGATTCCTAGGGAGAAAAGCTGAAAAAAGACATTTTTGAAAGCATCATGAAAATATAAATATGGACCAGGTCTTTAATTAATTTTATGGTAAGTGATGGTTGGCATGGTCCTTAAGTGAAAATAAAAATATCCTTATCAGTTAAGGATGTATACATAAGCATTTGTGAATATCTGGGATTGCTTTTAAAATATGACAGGAAAAAGAAGTAGTAGGAGACTATATTAAAAACAGCAAAATGGTGATAATTCTTGAAACTCAATAAGTATATAGGAGTTCATTATACTATTCTATTTTCCATAATAAAAGGTTAGAGAACCCTGGCTCACTCCTAATAACCCACATTTACCGACATGCTCCTCTTCTATCCTTTGTCCCCACTTTCCTCAACCCTGAAGGAATTTTATGTTTCTCATTCTCTTATTTTATCCCACATATATGTATCCCTAAACAATATATTGTTATAATTGCTTGGTTTTGAACTTTATAGAAGTACATTGAATTTTTACAGCACTAATTATAATAATTTTGTTGAACACAATAGTAATATTAGATCAAGTTAGAACAAGGTGACTTCTAAAAATCTGCAGTCCCATGGACTGTAGCCCACCAGGCTCCTCTGTCTATGGAATTTTCCAGGCAAGAATACTGGAGCAGGTTGCCATTTTCTATTCCAGGGGATGTTCTCCACCCAGGGATTGAACTCCTGCATCGTAGGCAGATTCTTTACCACTAGCTGCATTGTAGGCAGATTCTTTACCACCAGGGTTACCTGGAAAGCCCCCATAAAAGACTAAAGTGAAGTGCTGCTCAGTCCTGTCAGACTCTTTGGGACCCCATGGACTGTAGTCTGCCAGGCTCCTCTGTCAATGGGATTCTCCAGGCAAGAATACTGGAGTGGGTAGCCATTCCCTTCTCCAGGGGACCTTTCTGACCTAGGGATCAAACCCAGGTCTCCTGCGTGCAGGCAGA
This sequence comes from Dama dama, assembly GCF_033118175.1. Lineage (NCBI taxonomy): Eukaryota > Metazoa > Chordata > Mammalia > Artiodactyla > Cervidae > Dama > Dama dama. The sequence goes on from NC_083699.1 coordinate 52,379,854, forward strand.
CTCTTTACCATCTGAGCCACCAGAAAGGTTGAAAGGGCCTATCATATTTTAAAAGTTAATAATTATCAGAGATTGTACCCATGACCACAAGGAGGAGCATGAGATAAATTTTGTAATTGAGGCTGCCATACAAAAGGGATAGATTAGAGACATCTGAGAGGTTGGGAGAGAACATGATGAAGCCAAAAGAAAGAAACAAATTTTTCTAAGACAAAATGATCTATAGGAAGTTAAACATGCACAGCACATAGAAGAGGACACATCTGGAGGGGCCTATAAGAAAGAGTAAGATGTGGATCACTCAGGAGAAACCCTGGTAAGGTACAGAGCCAGAAGCATGATCTTAACAAATATACCTACTTGGCTGGTAAATACATTTTTTAGATGTCTTCACTGGAAACAAGTGAGTAAAATACCCCCAAATAGCAACCCAAGGGCCCCATGTTACATTTAAGAGAGTCACGCAATATATTCTCCTTAAAAATACTTGTATTCTTATTTAGAATATAAAACATTTAAAAATACAATACTTTGTTACTCTGAGTTTCTGAAGAAGGAAGACTGATTAGAATTTTTTTTATTGCTCCAAGCATTTACAGTACCAAGATCTGTACAGGTACTTAAAGAATGTTCATATAAATAATATGAACATTTTTTATTATAAATAAAAGCTAAACAGGTTGTTCACAATCCCTATGCCTGCCTTCTATACTCTGAACAATTTTTAAAAAAATATTTATTTACTTATTTGGCTGTGTTGGGCCTTAGCCATGGCACGCAGGTTCAGTTACCCAGTAACATCTGGGATCCTAGATCCCTGACCAGGGATCAAACCCACGTCCCCCGCATTGCAAGGCAGATTCTCAACCAACAGATCACCAGGAAGATTGCAAACAAGTTTTTAAATTTTTTTTTACTCATTAAATTGAGCACCACTCTTATTTTAAACTTCAATTTCTGACCTTATTTCAGGTCCCAAGAAAGGGGTATTAAGGTTCCAGGAAACTCCTAAGCATATGAACTCTCTTTGCTTCTGAATAACTGCTGAACACATCCTACTACCTCATGTTTCTGCTATAACCCGACTTCAGAATGCAATTATCAGCTCACCTAGATTACTGCTATCCTCCTTCCTTCTTTCCTTCTAGTTTTGTTTTCCATCTGCTGACAGGCAAATCTGAGCATGTTGGATTGTGAATAACAGGAAAGGAAAGGAATCAGTAATGGAGTGCAAGAGCACTATAGTACTCCCAAAGTAACACAACAGAAAACAAAGAAAAAAAGAAAAAAGAAATGCCTCATAAAACTATTAAAGAACAAAAAGAGAAAACAAATTAAAATAATTAATATATATATATATATATATATATATATACTATAACATGATAGAAATAAAAATCAAGAATATCAACTTTGAACTAAATATGGATAGAATTCTCCTAATAGAAAGTACAAATTAGGTTTAAGACTGAAACACAGAATATTCCATTAATAAAAGGTATACTTAAAAATGTAAGTAAATAAAAGTAAGAGATACTAAGATTCCATGAACATGCTAATAAAAAGAAAGCAAAGGTGGCAAAATTAATATTAAACACGGTGGTATTTAAGCTTAAAATCACAAAAACAAGGTTAAAATGTTTATTATACAATGATAAAAGACATACTTCATTTGAAAGTATAATTGTAATAGGACATTAAAATAGGGCTCTAGTCCTAAAATAGGCTAAAGTCCAAAGAATGTGGTGGGCTACTTTGTTAACTGAGCTATGTAAACTTAAAGCAAAGAAACAGGCTATATTCATCTTGGAAGGGACTTTGACCAACAGGGTCATCTAAAGTGTCATGTAGCCATCAGATATATGGAACTCTCACATGTCCAGGGTTTGAGAGCTAGAGTTGTTGAGCAACCACTAGATACACATTCATTGCATAATATGACATGTAGCTGGAAGTTTCCTGTGGGCTATTTCACTGAAACCTACAAAAGTACCTCACAAGATAACACTAAACATATCCCAGACTTGGACAGCACCAGTGACAAATCATTTGCAGTCAAGTATCTCTTTTCCTTTCAAAATTCAACATTTTGAAATTTTATAGCAGTCAACCATAGAGAGTTTTTTGTAAAATTGAGAGGCTTGTAAATGCCCAATGCTGACTCCCTTAAGAGTGTTCATTTTCATTCATTTCTTCTATTTGATACTATCAAAGAAAACCTAGAAAAATGAAAATGAGAAAATTCACCCTATCAAAGAACCACCAGAAACTTAAGGTATTCTTAAAAGAATAATAAAAGTTCTATTTTATGGAATGCCTCCAAGCTTCTAGGCATTTTCACCAAGATGATGAAAATAAGTTGATAAAGAAAATAGGAGAATCTATATGCCTCAAACTAATAATCAATACATTTCTACAAACACCCACAAAATTAAGAAAAGTGAAGAAACATAAAGCTCCTACCTAGTTAAAGTTCTTTAATGAAGGGGGAAAGTGAAAGGGATTCGTGTCTGACTCTTTGTGACCCATAGACTATACAGTCCATGGAATTCTCCAGGCCAGAATACTGGAGTAGGTAGTCTTTCCCTTTTTTTAGGGGATCTTCCCGACCCAGGAATTGAACTGGGGTCTCCTGCATTGCAGGCAGATTCTTTACCAACTGAACTATCAGGGAAGCCCAATGAAGGAGGAAAACTCCACAAAATTTGAGAATATAATTTCTAGTCTTATTCACAATTGTTTACACACTGTATGCCCTGGAGGGAAAAAAAAAAACAACTGCTTTTAGCAAACAGTAATTTAAAAAATTCTTTTCCATTCCAGCTACGCGAGAGTCACAGTACAGGATAAAATTCAAATTCTTTTGCATTACACAATAGGCCCTTCTTTACCTGATTCCTAAATATCTTTCCATCTCCCACTATGTCCTTATAGGCACCCTTTCTTACCTAGCCATAGTGGCCTATATGTAGTTCTTCAAGTGTAACAGACTTTTTTGTTGCTTTGTTGTAGCCCATATCTTTCTTTTCTCTGCCTAGAGGTCCTTCTCTTTCTTTCACCTGGGTAATTTCAACTCATCTTCCAAGACAGCATTCCCAATGTCTCCTTTCCCTCTCCAGGCTGAATGATCTCTCCATTGTACTCCCATAATATTCTGTGTATACCTTTATGATAGTCCTTACATTATGAAACTTTAATCAATTATCTCCTATCTTTCTCATTAAATGGTAATATTTTTTAGGACACCTACCACATCTAGTCTACCTCTGTATTTTTCTTTTTTGGCTGTGCTGTATACTATGTGGGAAAAAACCACCTGATGTCTTTCAAGAAATTTTAAATTTAGGTTTTTCTTTAATAAACCTCACAAAGCAAAAAAAAAGCCTTAGATTACTAGGTACTTAATTTCCAAACTATTTTAGAGATACTAGAATCTGAACACTTTTTAATAACAGTAAAACAAAGCCTTACTTAACTACACTGTTTCACACTGAAATCTATTTTTCATTTCCTTCAGTTTCTAAGGGAACACATGAGAAACACACAATAAAATGCCCCCACGAATTTAATTAACATTAGGGAAAACCTCACAGGCACCAACTTATATAGTCTGACATAAAAGTGAGGTCTCAATACATAGTATTGGCTGATAAAAAGAAAAAGGTGGAAGGCTAGATAGAGGATAGAGAGCTTACATGTTATATCTCTAAACATGATAAGCCATCTCATTAATGTATATTAGAGAATGTGGATGAACTAGCACAAAACCATTCCTATTACAAAAATTAAACAAGACAAAGGAAAAAAATCTCAGAAAGTCTGGTGTTTCCTATGTTAAACTATAAATTTACAATCTTGGTTTTCTTTGAGAATAGATCAAGTGAGTATAAAAGAAACAAGTTGAATGCTGCGAAATTTTTAACTCAAGGATTGAGAAAACTAGAGCATACAATGTAAACAGTATTTGATAACATCTGAAGATTTTTGAAATGGGCAAAACTTTTGGTAAAGGCCCCCTGACCTAGTTTCTCTCTTTACCAACCCATTCCCTAAGTAAGTTATTGCTAAAATCACTCCTAAAGCACAAATCTAACCATGTTAATTATCTGCTTAAAAACCTCTGAAAGTGAAGTGTTAGTCACTCAGTCTTGACTAACTCATGCTCAGACTCTTTGCAACTCCGTGCTCTGTCCATGGAATTTTCCAGGCAAGAATACTGGAGAGGGTTGCCATTCCCTTCTCCAGGGGATCTTCCTGACCCAGGAACTGAACCCTCGTCTCCTGTGACTTCTTATTTGCAGGCAAATTCTTTACCCACTGAGCCATCAGGGGAACTTTAAAAACCTCTAGTGGTTCTCTAATACCTATGGGATAAACTTCAAATTCTATATTACAACTAAAAGATTCTTTATAATCTGATCCCAATCTACCTTTCCAGTCTCATATCAATCATTTTTCATCATTCTGTAATTTACTACATGCATTCATTTAGTCACAAAATTCCAGGCCTTTCTCCACAGAAACCTTTCACATATTGTTCCTTTTGCCTAGAATATTCTATTCCTCTTATAACTGGTGAAATTCCACTTGTTCTTTAAGTCTTGGCCCAAATAGCATCTGTTTTGTGAAGCCTTTCAAGATTCCACCAGGCAGAGCATTTAATTCTGTTCACGTGCTTAAACAGAATTTTTTCAGAGCTCTAATCTATAGCACTAGATGTTCATGTGCCTGTCTGCTATAACAGATTAGGACGAGGTGGCAGAGGATATGCTATTATTCCTAGTTTGTAGTACAAAATCTGGTTCATAATAGTGATTTAATAAATATGTTTAGACTTCTAGTTGCTTCACATCATTTAATAAGATAGTTCTTGAAAATTACAAAGTAAAGTTTAAGGTTTCAAGCATTTTAAGATTGTTTTATCTAAGATAGTTTAAGATCTTTTGCTTTGCTGTATTTATTAATTACTTTAACTGATCATCACTATATTAACTGTGCAATTATTTTCATTTAAATTTAGTAAAAATCCTATAAAAAATCTCTTCAGTTTAAATAGTAATATATATACTCACTTCAATATTTGGTAGAGTAATTGTCACCTGTTCACCTTTGCCGACTTCAAGCTCTCCTTCACAAGAAGTGTCAATAGAGGCAGGTTTGAAGTCATCTAAAAATACATACAGATACAAATTTTTATAATATGGAATAATACCTGAATATCTGGATATCAAAAAATGAGATTGTTTCAGAGTGATAAATCATTTTCCAGCAGCCAGTAATTAAAATGGATTAGAAGAGTCTTAATATTAAAAACAAACAAATAAAATACAATCCAGTTTTTCTGTATATATAATTCTGAGGAAAAAAAGAAATAACTACACTCTAAAACAGTGTTCCTCACATCATGATGCCTTAGAATCTGTTTATATCAAGATGATCCAAACTAAGATGTTCCACTGCTGAAAATGAAATAATGTCAGTGTCTTCACAATTTGCTAAAACCAATAGTCAGTGGAACATTTTCAGCTTTCAGGTTTTTGTTGTTGTTCTTCAGTTGCCCAGTCGTGTCTGACTCTTTGCAACGCCATCGACCGCAACATGCCAGGTCTCCCTGTCCTTCACCATCTCCCAAAGTTTCCCCAAGTTCATGTCCATTGCATTGGTGATGCTTACCAACCATGTCATCCTCTGAAGCCCTCTTCTCCTTCCCCTCAATTTTTCCCAGTATCAGGGACTTCTCCAGTGAGTCAGCTGTTCATATCAGATGACCAAAATACTGCAGCTTCAGCATCAGTCCTTCCAATGAGTATTCAGGATTGATTTCCCTCAAGATTGACTGCTTTGGTATCCTTGCAATCCAAGGGGCTCGCAGGAGTCTTCTCTAGCACTATAGTTTGAAGGCATCAATTCTTTGGCGTTCTGCCTTCTTTACAGTCCAAATCTCACAACTGTACATGACCACTGGGAAGACCATAGCCTTGAGTATATGGACCTTTGTTGGCAGGGTAACGTCTCTGCTTTTCAACATACCGTCTAGGTTTGTCATAGCCTTCCTGCCAAGAAGAAACTGTCCTCTGATTTAATGGCTGCAGTCACCATCCGCAGAGATTTTAGAGCCCAAGAAGAGGAAATCTGTCATGATATGTCCACCTTTTCCACTTCTATTTGCCATAAAGTAATGTGGCCAGATGCCATGATCATACTTTTTTTTAATATTTAGTTTTAAGCCAGCTCTGTCTCTCTCCTCCTTGACCCTCATCAAGAGGCTCTTTAGTTCCTCTTTGCTTTCTGCCATTAGAGTGGTATCATCCACATATCTGAAGTTGTTGATGTTTCTCCCACCTATCTTGATTCCAGCTTGTAACTCATCCAGCCTGGCATTTTTCATGATGTGCTCAGTGTATAGCTTAAGCAAACAGAATGACAGCAGACAGCCCTGTTGTACTCCTTTCTCAATCTTAAACCAATCAGTTGTTCCACACAGGGTTCTAACTGTTGCTTTTTGACCCACATACAGGTTTCTTAGGAGACAGGTAAGATGGTCTGGTATTTCCATCTCTTTAAGAGCTTTCCACAGTTCGTTATGTTCAGGTTTTTGTTTTCCCCTAAATTCTTCTTAAACCACCTTGGTCTCCTACTACCACTTGTCTGCTGTCCTGTGGAAAAGTGAGAGAGTTAGTCGCTCAGTTGTGTCCAACTCTTTGCGATCCATGGACTGTAGCCCACCAGGCTCCTCTGTCCATGGAATTCTCCAGGCAAGAATACTGGAGTGGGTAGCCATCTCCTTCTCTAGGGGATCTTCCCAACCCAGGGAATGAACCCTGGTCTTCAGCATTGCAGATAGATTCTTTACCTTCTGAGCCAACAGGGAACCAAGGAATTCTGCTATCCTAGCAGAAAACAAAACCAGTGAAAACACAGCAAACACATATTCATGGGGAAACTTTAAAGAAAGCTTATTTATTTTAACAGCTTGAGTTTCTCATGGATATATACACCACTAAAAAAATGTGTAAATTTAACCAAATCTGCCACTTCACACGAAATTAAAATAAGCTTTTATTTTGGATTAAAGTATGTCATTAAAATATATCACCTAAATGGAACTTAGGGTGCTGAGATATAAGTATTTCACATACTAAACAAGCTTAGAAACCTCAAAGAACACAAAGAGAAACTCCAACTAGATTAAAAACCTAAACATTAAGACCAAAACCAATAAAACTCTTAGAGGAAAATATAGGCAAAGAACACTTTGACATAAATTACAGCAGATCCTCTATGACCCACCTTCTAGAGTATTGGAAATAAAAACTAGAATAAACAAGTGTGACCTAATTAAACTTAAAGGCTTTTGCACAGCAAAGGAAATGATAAAAAACGTGAAAAGACAATCTTCAGAATGAGAGAAAATAATAGCAAATGAAACAACTGACAAAAGATTAATATTCAAAATATACAAGCAGCTCGTATAGCTCAAGAACAGAAAAACAAACCACCCAATCAAAAAGTTGAAACAGACATTTCTCCAAAGAAAACATACAGATGTCTAATACACACATGAAAACATGTTTAATATTGCTTATCAGTAGAGAAATGCACATCAAAACTACAATGAGGTTATCATTTCACACCAGTCAGAATGGCCATCATCAAAAAATATAAAAATAATAAATACTGGATAGAGTGTGGAGAAAAGGGAACCCTCCTGCACTATTTGTGGGAATGTAAATTGATGTAGCCACTATGAGAAACACTATGGAGATTCCTTAAAAAACTACAAATAGAACTACCACATGACCCAGCAATCCCACTCCTGTGCATATACTCTGAGAAAACCATAATTGAAAAAGACACATGTACCCCAATGTTCATTGCAGCACTATTTACAATAGCTAGGACATGGAAGGAACCTAGATGTCCATGGACAGATGAATGGATAAAGAAGTTGTGATACACACACACACACACACACACTTATATATATATATATATATACACACACACACACACACACACACAAGGGAATTTACTCAGCCATAAAAAGGAATGCATTTGAGTTCGTTCTAATGAGGTAGATGAACCTAGAGCGTGTTATACAGAGTGAAATAAGTCAAAAAAAGAAAAACAAATATTGCATACTAACACATATACATGGAATCTAGAAAAATGATGCTGATGAACCTATTTGCACAGTGGCAATAGAGACACAGACATAGAGAACAGACATGTGGACGCAGCGGGGGAATGAGAGGGTTGGACAATTGGGAGAGGAGCATTGAAACATACATATTACCGTATGTAAAACAGATAGCCAGTGGGAATTTGCTGTATGCCGCAGAGAACTCAAACCTGGTGCTCTGTGACAACCTAGAAGGTTGAGACAGGACGGGAGGTGGGAGAGAGGTTCAAGAGGGAGGAGACATATGTATACCTATGGCTGGTTCATGTTGATGTATGGTAGAAACCAACACAAGATTGTAAAGCAATTATCCTCCAATTAAAAATAAATAAGTTTAAAAAACTAAGATATGAAAATCACTTAAAACTAATTCACATCAGTATACATCAATGTTTGATAATAATTCTGATATAGAATTCCTTCACTGTTGTCAAGTTATCTTCTGATTTTTTTCAAAAGAGAAGCTGGTGTCAGGTAAGAAGTTGGGCATGAGCAATGAGGGGTGGCCTATCCAAAAAGGATGCAAGCTGATCTCTAAAACAAAAATTTTGAACAATGGACTAAAGGGTTTAAAACAACAGACAAGTTATAGCTCAGTTCCACTCAAGCGGACAGATCTTCTATTAGACACACTCCCAAGACATGGGAGCAGGCTGACCCCAAAGCAGCTGTCTTCCTCACCCCTGTTGGTTTCCCGCTTTATATACTTCCTATCTCCTTCTTTTGGTTGTGCCCAGTGCAAAATAGGGCTTGTACCCACCACCAGTCAAGGAAAGGAAATACAAATGGGCATACACTCAAGGCCAACTGGCAAGTTATATAACAACAAACTCTGTTGTGTATGTCTTCTCATAATTCCATCTGTTATGATCAGATATATGTACCTGTAGAATATTTACGAATCCTTAAAGGGCTCCTAGCTGCCTAAGGTTACTTGGAGAACTGCCCATGGTTAGTTTGTATCCACTATGTGCCAAGGGCTCATGTGCAGGAGTTGGAATAGTCTCTGTGGTTAATTTTGTAGCATATCTGTGAGCTCTCCTGGGTATGCCTGGAATGGGGTTTAGTCCATTGTTCGAAATTTTTGTTGTGATGAAATAAAATCCAAGGAAGAGAAATAAACCAACTTGACACTTGTAATCCATATTTTTGTATAAAGGATCTTGATTTTTAGGATTTACAACTAATTCATGTTAAAACAACATCTGTGGGGGTCAAACAAGACATCTGCAAAGTCAAAATCTGCCAGTAGGCTATAAATCTATAATCTCTATTTTAGTGTTTAAAAACTGATTCTTTTTCTTTATAATATATCATTACTTTCGATCTTCACAACAACATTTTGCTTTTAATAGTCTCACCCAAATTTTACTGATGGTGAACTCCTCTAAGTAATGAAGCCAGTAAAAGGTAACTAAGGAACTCAAGCCACTATTCTTCTTCTTGTTCAGTCGCTAAGTTGTGTTCGACTTTTTGTGACCCCATGGACTGCAGCACGCCAGGCCCCTCTGTCCCCTGCTGTCTCCTAGAACTTGCTCAGATTCATAACCACTGAGTTGGTGATGCTATATAATCATCTCATCCTCTGTCTCCACCTTCTCCTTTTGCATTCCATCTTTCCCAGCATCAGGTGGCTGTTTGCATCAAGTTTAAGTATTGGACTTTCACCTTCAGCATCAGTTTTCCAGTGAACATTCAGGGTTGATTTCTTTTAGGATTGACTGGTTTGACCTTCTTGGCAATCTGAGGGAGTCTCAAGAGTCTTCTCTGGCACCACAATCCAAAAGCATCCATTTTTCAGTGCCCAGCCTTCCTTATTATCCAATACTCACATCCATACATGACTACCAGAAAAACCATAGCTTTAACAATATGGACTTTTTGGGGAAAGTTATGTCTGTTCTTTTTAATACTCTGTCTAGGTTTGTCAGTTTTCCTTCCACAGAGCAAGTGTCTTTTAATTTTATGGCTGCAGTCACCATCTGTAGTGAATTTGGAGCCCAAGAAAATAAAATCTGTCACTGTTTTCATTTTTTCCTCTTCTATTTGCCATGAAGTGACAGAACCAGATGCCATGATCTTAATTTTTTTTTAATGTTGAGTCTCAAGCCAGCTTTTTCACTCTCCTCTTTTACCCTCATCAACAGACTCTAGTTTCTCTTCAGTTTCTGCCATTAGTCGGGCATTTATTCATAGGCTTTTAAGGGCTATGAATCTGGCCCAGTCTGGCATTTTGAATAATGTACTCTACATATAAGTTAAATAAGCAGGGTGACAATATACAGCCTTGATGTACTCCTTTCTCAATTTAGAACCAATTAGTTGTTCCATGTCTGGTTCTAACAGCTGCTTCTTTACCTGCATACAGGTTTCTTAAGAGAGAGATAAGGCGGTTTGGTATTCTGATCTCTTTAAGAATTTTCCACAGTTTGCTGTGATCCACACAGTCAAAGGCTTTAGCATAATCAAAAAAGCAGAAGTAGATGTTTTTCTGGAATTCCCTTGTTTTCTCTATGATCCAACAAATGTTTGCTCTTCCTCTTTTTCTAAATATAGCATGTGCATCTGGAAGTTCTCAGTTCACATACTGCTGAAGACTAGATTGAAGGATTTTGAGTATATCCTTACTAGTATGTGAAATAAGTGCAATTGTATGGTAGTTTGAACATTCTTTGGCATTGCCCTTCTTTGGAATTGGAATGAAAACTGACCTTTTCCAGTCCTGTGGCCACTGCTGAGTTTTCCAAATTTCCTGGCATATTGAGTGCAGCACTTTAACAACATCATCATTTAGGATTTGAAATAGCTCAGCTGGAATTCTATCACCTCCACTAGCTTTGTTTGTAGTAATGCTTCCTAAGTCCACTTGACTTCACACTCCAGGATGTCTAGCTCTAGGTGAGTGACCACACCATTCTATATTACTCTATCCTTCTATATTATATGGCTTCTTTGCCTTAGATCCACAGCTCTGAACTTTTATATATATGCGTGTTTCTGGGGGTTGGTGATAGGAGATGAGCAATAGTCATAAGTCCCTTTGGGAATCTGATGAAAATTATAGACCAGTTATAGATACGACAACCCTTTATGCAAAACAGAAAAAGAGACACAGAAGTACAGAACAGACTTTTGAACTCTGTGGGAGAAGGTGAGGGTGGGATGTTGCGAAAGAACAGCATGTATACTATCTATGGTGAAACAGATCACCAGCCCAGGTGGGATGCATGAGACAAGTGCTCGGGCCTGGTGCACTGGGAAGACCCAGAGGAATCGGGTGGAGAGGGAGGTGGGAGGGGGGATCGGGATTGGGAATACGTGTAAATCTATTGCTGATTCATGTCAATGTATGACAAAACCCACTGGAAAAAAAAAAAAGAACATAAATATAAAAAAATGCATTTATGAAAAAACATATCAAATACTATATAATTTCAAGGGATTCACAAGCCCTTAAAAGCCTATGAATAAATGCCTATAGTATATGAGATACACATAACATATAGAAATGAACCCAACATATCTGTAGCTTTGCTTAATGATAAGTTGGAATTTATAACCAATAAGTCTATCAACACTATTCTGAACCTATCTACATTTCTAGTGATTACTGTTGGAATTAATAAATTCTACTTTTTCTTGTTTATATTAAGTGTGTTATATTTTATTTACCTCACACAATAAATTTCTTTTAAAGTACGCAACTTTTGTGTTTCAAGGGGTTAAATAGAGCTCTAAAATTATAAAATTTATTGAATAATCTCATGTCATGCTTTGCATATGTTTTCTAATGTTTAAGTTGCTATGATTCCAGACTAAAAAGTTTATTTCTTTCAGTTTTTCTTGGTTTGGAAACCCCACTACTAATTTTATCATTTGTTTATTTTCTCTGGATTTCCTTTGACTGTATTATTTTCTTCAAGTTTACAACACAATTACTTATACCACAATTACTTAAACCCCACTACTAATTTTATCATTTGTTTATTTTCTCTGGATTTCCTTTGACTGTATTATTTTCTTCAAGTTTACAACACAATTACTTATACAACACAATTACTTATACAATTAATTAAGAGTAGAAAAACATTTCCTGTTTTGTTCTCAATACTTTTCTGTTACTTTTTGACTGTTTTGGCTGTAGCATCACACAATGTCAGTATCTTCACAAAGGAGCCCACAATTAGTATCATAAATTTATTTCCTGGGATTTGAACTAATTCAACTAACTCCAAAATGCATACCCTTTTCATTATACCACACTAATCAGAAGTACATTACTGTAAATATAATTTTAATCATATGTTCATTAGTGTACTCTCTAATATTTGCTCACACCAAAGCTTAACAACCACTTTTGGGAATGGCTCCACTTGGTGCCTCACAGTCTTCCTGCAGTCACTGTCCATGAGCTCATCATTTTATGACAGCAAAAAATGGTGTCATTTACAAACTTAGGAATTTCCATCTTTATTCACTTATCTAGATATAAATTGTAAAACTAGTGCTAGCCCAAATTCAGCACTTGTTCTAGTGAGTCCTATTGCTCAAACTCCTCTACCCAGTGAGGCATCTGCAGTTAAGCATTTAGTTTATCATTTATAGAGCACCCCACATCTTCCCTACCACATGCCAACTATCTTTTGATAGGTTTTACTGCCAAGCCCTGATAAATGCTTTCTGAAAGTCTAAATAAATTACATTTTCTGGCACTCGTCATACACATTTGAATATAACCTTTGAGAATAACGGTGACTACTATTTATACTCTACCATGTACCAAACACTTTGCTAGGTTGTTTATACTATCTATTTTAATTCTGAAATTCTGAAATGTAAATGCTATTATTATTATTATCATTTTACAGTTAAAAAACTGAGACTGAAAACTCAGAGAATGTTCCCAAAGTTATATTACATATATAGGTGGTGAAGGTCAGAATTCACATCCAGGTTTTTCCAAAACCTAAGTGTATTGAACAGGCATAATTACCCAATTACCTAAAAACAGATTACTACTTTCTTCCAGGTCATACTGATTTGAGTGTTTGTTATAAATTAGGCCCACCCTGAAGGGGATTAAGAGGTACAGACCTCCAGTTACATTATAAACAAGTCTTGAGGATAAAATACACAGCATAAAGAACATGGTCAATAATATTATTATAACTTTGTATGGGGACAGACACTAGACTTATGGTGGTGATCATTTCATAATATATGCAAATATAAAGTCATTATATAGGACACCTGAAACTAACATATGTCAATTTTGTTTCAATAAAAACTGTTTAAATAAATGGTTTTTATTTATTTAAAAATGCTAAAATATGTTCTTACAAATTATGATACTTTTAATATGTATTTCACAACCTTACCTGATTATGAAGATATTTACATTTAGGGGATAAATGAAAGCTTTGAGCATTATGTAAAACTGATACTGAAAATATTATATTTTTCACATATCTATCAATTTAAGAATATTTCATAATTTTAATAAAAATGAGAGAATGCTGAATTTATTACTTCATTCTATAGATAAGATGAGCTCAGCAGTTTAAAATGAATTTTCTAAATTACAGTTAATAGAAAAGTTGAAATTAATGTATTATGTGTGTATTTCTGTTCTACTTCATTACTGAGCTAAAACATGAATTTTTTTTAAAAATAGAAAAAGTTCTCCATCAATCTCCTTCAGAAAAAAAAATATCTTTATGCACAGTAGTGATAATTAAAAATAATAAACATTTTTGTTTCCCAGAAAGAAAATGCATAATTTTTTAAAATAAATAAACAAATCATGTCCACTTGCCTGTAAGAAAGTCTATAGTTTTCATCACTTACACTGAGTAATGAAAGGTTCTCTCTGCTTCAACAAGAAAAAAACTAAGGGCTAAACACCTTTCTAATGTCTTCCACAGGATTAAAAGTATATTCAAACACCTGGGTTTATTGTGGTTATTACTGTTGCTGTTTTGTTTATTTTCATTCTTGTAACTGGATCATCCAATACTCTGATTCTGAAGACACAATTCCAGCATTTTGAGACCTCTTATAAACAAAAGACTTTAAGGCATCTGCAAAGCGCTTTTCAAAGTCTATTTCTTTTTCACTTAATTTGGGCTTTATGCCCTTAAAAAGATATACCCAAGTGTCATGAAAATCGAGTCTTCAGCAAATTTGTATAATCTTAAAACATAATTAAAAAAAATTAATACTATGATGACTGGAAACCTGACAAAGAAGAGGAAAGGAGAAGGAAGATATTATTTGAGAGAAAGGCATGGAGAAACCAGATAAAACTCTACCATACTTTTGGAAAATGGAACTGAAGAAGGAGAGAAACTGCACAGCCAGCACTAGCTGTCTCACTAGACAAAGTGTGGTAAAGTAGGGTCAGTGTTGAAGATCTGTTTGCAAATACACTCCCATTTATTCTATCAACTGGATATTAATTTTGCTTAATAAAACCCTTTCATAAAATGTAAAAATATATCCTTGGAAAGTTAAACCTGTAGGCTCTTGATATCTTCACTGTGAGTTACTATAATTAGATTGTGTACAACTAAGTAAACCTAAAGAGAATGTGAGTTTTAACAAAGCATGAAACACTTCAGAGCAAAAACTATAAAGATCTCTAAAACAGTCTTACAACAGAATGACTGAGAAGGGTGGAATGATGAGACACTAAGGAAGGGTACTGTAGTACGAGGAAGTGAAAACATACCTACTGTACAATTTTGCCACAGAAAAACAAGAGGTTATGACTCAATGATCTCAAAGTTTCCTTCACACTCTATAATTCTATGAGGGTTATTATGCAAAGAATGAATGTTTTACATACCAAATCATAATATACTATGATTTCCTTCCTGGAATCTACACCATCCAGCAAAAGAGTTCTATTTCCTACCTCAACAACATAAAAGAGGAAAATGTATCAAAACTAGTTCCAGAGGACAAAAGAGCTTTCTAATAAATTAATAGCGCACCCTTCAATACTGTGATCATCAGTATTTAATAAATGATTGAATGAAATCAGGAGTCCAAAAGAGATATAGATATAAGAATGATCCAAAATCTTTCCCCAGAAATACACTAAATAAGAACCCCCATCAGTCAGAGACACCAAAAGTGAACACAGGAAAGAATATTTCCCTACCAACCTAAGGGCATTTTCTTTCCCATTTCCCTTTGCCTCCCATCCATTTGTCACCTTACTACAGTTGTTCCTTGAGTAACACGCACGAGGCTGAGATTCACAGGTCCACTTACATGAGGAATTTCCCCCCACTAAATAGAGTATCTGTATTTTCATTTTAGAGATCTTTAAATTAATGAAGTATGAGGAGAAGTATGTGTTCCATTAGAGGTCACATATATGGAATCAAAACACTAGAGTTTGAGTCTGATTCTACCCAACGGCTTCAGCTTCTGGACCTCCGCTGAGTCGTGTATCGACTCCCTGGTTTCTGAGGCAGAGACAGCAATAAGTGGATTTTCCACTGCGCGAGATCGACCCCCTAACCCCTGCGTGGTTCAAGGGTCAACTGTACCTTCTTTTCCACCTCTGAATCGTCCACCAGTCAGCTCTGACTCCATCCATAGTCGCCTCCAGACCTACCCCACATAGCGTCCCTTTCTACCTGCTGTTGTGCTTAGTCGCTCAGTCGTGTCCAACTCTTTGCGACTGTAGTCCGCCAGGCTTCTCTGTCCAAGGGGATTCTCCAGGCAAGAATACTGGAGTGGGTTGCCATTTCCTCCTCCAGGGATCTTCCCAACCTAGGGATGGAACCCAGGTCTCCCGCTTTGCAGGCCTATTCCTTACGGTCTCTGCCACCAGGGAAGCCCTGCTGGTCTCCCTTAAATCACTCCACTTAGAATTACCCACACCTGCTGCTTCCATCTGCCTGCTTCCACCGGCCCCCTAGCAATTTCCGGATAAGGCAGCGGGTTGCACAGCGCACCGCATTCTCCCACAGAATAAGAGGATCAGTTCGAACACGACTTGGAGAGGGTTGTGTTTCTGCACCCCCAAACCAGAACTCCTCCCTTTCCCCTCGGGCGTCCTCACTCACAGCGCACAGTGTGGAAGGCGCAGCGAGGCTGCTTCTCAAAACTGCCCCCTAATTTGAGAACTCGCTCGCGGCTGTCAATATGCGAAGGTCCAGCTGCTCCATTCATCCTTCTCCTGCGGCTCTGACTTTCCCTCGGCCGCTAGCGCCAACTACCAGTTGCCAACTCAGCCTGAACCAGCTGCGCTTGCTGCTGCCAGTGCAGCCACTACGGACTCCGCCCCGCGCCAGCTGAACGCCGTCCCACTGGGCGCTGATTGGCTTCCTGGAGAAGGGCGCCCCGCCCCTTGGCCGCGAGGCTCCTGGTCCCTGCGCCAACTTCACGCGTTGCGACGCACGCAGTCCCCGGGAGGCCGTGCTTCTGAGGTAAGGCGCTGGGAGCCGGGTTCTTTGGTGGAGCAACGCAAGGCGAGAATGAGGTAGCCGACTTGAAGTGGCGTCTGGGGAAGGAGGAGGCCCCGGGATACCCAGAGGGCAGGACCACAGTCTTCTGGACCAACTGACTGGGCTTTTAGGAGCTCTTTGAAGGAGAACCGGCCTTTTTGAGGAGATGTGGTGTGGAAACTGAGGAGGGGAAGGTGCGGAGAGTGCGCGCGAGGCCTAATGTCTTGTCTGAGGCCTGGTAGCGCCAAAGCCGGGTCTAGAATCCGGAGTAAAGGAGCCCGTGGCCTCAGAGCGCAGTCTGTGGACCTGACTGGAGGCGACGCTGTTATCTCAGCTGTTGTTATTTGGCCTAATATTCCTAAGGAAGTTCCAGGTGGTATTAGTACCGGAATGGGGGAGGGGAGGGGTTGAGGGGAGGTTGTTAAGAAGAGGGGATAAAGATTCAGGGTTAGGAACTGCAGATTTTTAGGATCAGTTGCAACTAGTTTGCATTGGGTTGCTGTCTTCATTTCTTTTCGTCGCAGAGATCCTTGGCATTAAGGGCACGGCCTGGAAAAAGAGATTCCCAGAAGATCAAGGCCAGAGAGCTTTTGCTCTGGCAACTGGGCAATAGTATTAATTATTGAAAAATAATGTCTTTTGTTTTTTTCCGTCTAAAAAGTTAATGACTTTAAGGGTAAAGATGACAGATGTGCTGTATTAGAGGAGAGGTACCCAAGAGAAAGTTTACGAATGGTTGCCATAACAGCGGTGGCTTTTCAAGGTGATTGAACACTCCCTTTCTTGACTGCTACCTTCTCCAAATTGTCATGTGTTGTTCCAGGCAGGAAGATGAACGTGGCAGCCTCAGCCTATCTGCTTGTCTAAATTCTGGTCTTTTAAAAGTGTACTGTTTCCTGTGGTAGTTAAGCATTCAGGTTCTGGAGCAAGAATCTTTGTGAACCCCAGTTTCATACTCCACAGAGTGACTTGTGCTAACCAAAGTTAGGTATGCTGATCAGTAAAAATTTGGGGGAAAAAATAATGGTACTTATAACTTAGACTTTTTCAGAGGATTAAATGAGGTAGTACAAGAAAGCATTTAAAACCATGTCATAAAGTAAAAGCTCTCTGAATGGTTATTATTTTTGAGATCTGACTGTCATGTAACATTTTAGGGCCATCTTTGGTGGCTGCCTTCTTTTCCAAATTTTAAATTCTTCTAAGAGGTAGGAATTATTATTTTGTTTACAGCTTAGAAAGTGTGTTCGTGGAAGCCCAGTCTTCTGACTCTATGTTTTTCATTCTTACCATCTATATCATGTATTTGGCATTTAACATATGTTATAGAATTAAGTATTTTATTTTACATATGTGTATATATGAGTATGTGAACACTTTTCTTTCCTGAATGTGAGCCGAGAATCTGTCCTCTATACCTCTGTCATAGAGCCGTGTGCTTGTTTGGTGGTGATGATGATGTTTCAGTAATGTTTTATTATGTTAACCAGAGATCAAGAACAGTGTTATAAGTCTGTTTTACTTTAAAAAGGCTTTACAGCAGAAATCTAAAGTTTCCATCATATAACAAGGGTAAAAGTAAAATGTCAAGAAATTGAAGTTTTGGAATACCCAAAATTTGTGTGTTTATTCATTCTTTCAATCTACATAAATATTAAGATATTAAGTACCTACTACCCACCAAATACTAGTCTATCTTCTGGGAATATAGCCGTGAATCAAAGAGATAAGAAGGCAGCCACCAGGAATGGTATGAGTTTTACCCTTGTGAGGCTTACCTTCTAATGTGAATTTTCTCTAAACATATATTTAAATAAACTATATTTTACTAGCTAGCCCAGGAAGAAACAGATTAATGAACTAAATAGAACTAATGAATTAATAGAACTAAATAGAATTAATGAACTAAAAAATATATTGAAGTGACATTTCAGATTGCTTCTCTTGTATCCATTCATGATAAATTACCTCAAGAGTTTATGAAAACTATGTGCACTTGTTCTTTTTTCACCAATCTGTAACTTCATCTAACTTTATAACTTCCTATCATATACCATTCAGAAAATTAACTTACATATGTTTTGAAGGTTAAGTTGTAAGTAAATGAAGATATAAGTAAAACAAAATCATAAAAAATATAGAAAAATTTAGGAGATTATATTTTAGCTCTTAGGGTAGGAAGGACCTTTGTAAGCGTGACACCAAGGGTAAAAGTCATAGAGGGAAAGATTGTTATACTTGACTACATAAAAATTGTAAATCTCTGGTAAAATGTAATTAAACTTTAAAAAAATAAATGGCCGACAAGGATAAAGTGTTTATGACAGTGAAAGTGTTAGTCCTTCAGTCCTGTCCAACTCTTTGCGACCCCATGGACCATAACCTGCCAGACTCCTCTGTCCATGGAATTCTCCAGGCAAGAATACTGGAGTGAGTTGCCATGCCCTTCTCCAGGAGATCTTCCCAACCCAGAGATCACACCCATGTTTCCTGCATTGCAGGCAGATTCTTTACCTTTTGAGCTACCCAGGAAGCCAAAATGTAAATGTGTTTACAGCCAATGTAAAAGATAAAGGGTGTCTAATCCATGTATAAAAAGCTTAAAGCTTCTACAAAGGAATAAGACAAGCTAATAGAAAAATTAAGGGGTGCAAATAGAAAATATGTAAAAAAAGAAATGGCCAATAAACGTGGAACATGTTGAACCCCCCTAATAATCAAGGAAACAGAAATTAAAACAGGATGATACCATTTTTCACCTAGCGAATTGACAAAAATGCAAAATATAACATTATTTACTATTAAAGGCTTAGTAAAATGAGCACCTTCAAACATTGTTGCTGGAAATATAAATTGGAACATCTATTTTGGAGTAAAATTTATGCTTAATGAAAAAATTTAAGAATACGTATCTTGTCATCCAGCCATCTGACTTGAAGAGAAAAATTCATCCCACAAAGAACTATCATGAGTACATAAGACATGTACTTTGATATTCATTGCAGCATTCCTTATAATGGCATATACTCTGAATGACTTCCAGTAGAGGAGATGCTTAAATATATTTTGATGCACTATTATGAAGGAAGCATAGCATAATACAGCCATTGGAAAGAATGAGGTTAACTCTGTCCACTTTCTTGGAAAGTTATATGCCTTCTATGTGCCAAGAGTTGTGCTGGGCTTTTTAAAAAAATATTTCCAGAAAACTTATTTTTTTTAATGATTTATATTTTGCCTAATAAGGAATGCTTTCTGGATGCCTGTATTATGACCAAAAATGTGAACTGTGGTGCCAGTTATGAAGAATAATAGCTTAAAAAGTGGCTTAGAAATAGGTTTTTGGAAATATGTTTCGTGTTTTTTTACTCTTTTATGTGGGAGGGGATATTGAACATTGAAATGGAAATTTGAGTCATATTGATCTGTATTTGAATACTTACTCTACCACATGGAGGAGGGGTGGTGGAACAATGTAGGTTTATTCTTCAAACTTTATTTTTTTTTAATCTGTAAAGTGGAGATGAATAAAGGCTCTGCCTCATAGTCCTGTTGCAAGGATTAAATGAGATAATGCTTATGAAAGCACTTCACATGGTGCTTAATTCAAAGTAAACAATGCTATGTTAGCCTTTATTAATTATTAATAAATAACATCTGTATTTTTTATGGTTTCTTTGAGCTTTGGATGCCTTAAAACTTTTTTTTAAAGAAAAGAGTTAGCAACAAATTAAATTAGGATGTGGATTTTTTTTTTTTTAAGATAATTGATTTTGTTTACTATGCTATTTATAAACAAGCTTTGGTTATTTTATAATGACATTTCTGAAATTTGTGTTGGGAATCCCCAAGACCAACTTCAGGTTCAGTGATTTGCTAGGAGGGCTCATAGTTCTCCAGATATAATTATATTCATAGCTATGATTTATTATGCTACAAGGACACAAAATAAAGTCAGCAAAGGGAGAAGGCACATGAGGTGAAGTTCAGAGGAGAACAGGTACTCTCTTCCAAGAGAGCCCTATCCCAATGGAGTCACACAGGATAATGCTTAATTCTTCCTGCAATTAATTGTGATAACGTGTTGAAGTATAGTCTACCAGGGAATCTCACTAGCAACTCAGTGACCAGAGTCTTTATTGGAGGATGGTCATGTAGGTGTCCTCTGCTCAGTTCAGTTCAGTTCGGTCACTCAGTTGTGTCCAACTCTTTGTGACCCCATGAATCGCAGCACGCCAGGCCTCCCTGTCCATCACTGACTCCCGGAGTCTACTCAAACTCATGTCCATTGAGTCGGTGATGCCATCCAGCCATCTCTGTCGTCCCCTTCTCCTCCTGCCCCCAATCCCTCCCAGCATCAGGGTCTTTTCCAATGAGTCAACTCTTCACATGAGGTGGCCAAAGTATTGGAGTTTCAGCTTCAGCATCAGTCCTTCCAATGAAAATCCAGGACTGATCTCCAGGACTGGTTGGATCTTCTTGCAGTCCAAGGGACTCTCAAGAGTCTTCTCCAACACCACAGTTCAAAAGCATCAATTTTTCAGCACTCAGCTTTCTTCACAGTCCAACTCTCACATCCATACACGACCACTGGAAAAACCATAGCCTTGACCAGATGGACCTTTGTTGCCAAAGTAATGTCTCTGCTTTTTAATATGCTGTCTAGGTTGGTCATAACTTTCCTTCCAAGGAGTAAGCGTCTTTTAATTTCATGGCTGCAGTCACCATCTGCAGTGATTTTGCAGCCCAGAAAAATAAAGTCTGACACTGTTTCCACTGTCTCCCCATCTATTTCCCATGAAGTGATGGGACCAGATGCCATGATCTTAGTTTTCTGAATGTTAAGCTTTAAGCCAACTTTTTCACTATCCTCTTTCACTTTCATCAAGAGACTTTTCAGTTCCTCTTCACTCTCTGCCATAAGGGTGGTGTTATCTGCATATCTGAGGTTATTGATATTTCTCCCAGCAATCTTGATTCCAGCTTGTGCTTCTTCCAGCCCAGCGTTTCTCATGATGTACTCTGCATATAAGTTAAATAAGCAGGGTGACAGTATACAGCCTTGGCGTATTCCTTCTCCTATTTGGAACCAGTCTGTTGTTCCATGTCCAGTTCTAACTGTTGCTTCCTGACCTGCATACAGGTTTCTCAAGAGGCAGGCCAGGCAGTCTGGTATTCCCATCTCTTTCAGAATTTTCCACAGTTTATTGTGATCCACACAGTCAAAGGCTTTGGTGTAGTCAATAAAACAGAAATAGATGTTTTTCTGGAACTCTCTTACTTTTTTGATGATCCAGCGGATATTGGCAATTTGATCTCTGGTTCCTCTGCCTTTTCTAAAACCAGCTTGAACATCTGGAAGTTCTCGGTTCACGTATTGCTGAAGCCTGGCTTGGAGAATTTTGAGCATTACTTTACTAGCGTGTGAGATGAGTGCAATTGTGCGGTAGTTTGAGCATTCTTTGGGATTGCCTTTCTTAGGGATTGGGATGAAAACTGACCTTTTCCAGTCCTGTGGCCACTGCTGAGTTTTCCAAATTTGCTGTGTTACCATGTACCAAAATTCCAGACTTCAGGAAGGAAAGCAGGTGTTCAACATAAACCACATTGTTTTTACGAACAGTTTAGGCCCAGTGAACCACACTCATATTAAGAAATTGGTGGAAACCTCCTGAAATCTAAGTTCTTAGACACCAGCCAAAGAGCCAGGCTTATAAGGAGACCTTTGAAAATGATAGCAGTCTTTAGGCCTGTATTGGGCTTCCCAGGAGACTCAGTGCTAAGGAATCTACCTGCCAGTGCAGGAGATGCAAGAGATGTAGGTTCAAACCGTGAGTCAGGAAGATCCCCTGGAGCAGGAAATGGCAACCCAATAGCAACTCCAGAATTCTTGCCTGGAAAATTCCATGGACAGAGGAGTGTGGTAGGCTACACACGGGGTCTCAAAAAGTTGGAAACAACTAAGCACACATACACACACAGGCTTGGATTAGCTCTTTTCTGCATACTTTGTCTTTTATGATAAAAGAAAATTAACTCCTAACCTAGGATTGTTGTACAGATTAGAGAGAGTGAGTGTGACACGCCAAGCACAGTTTTGGACTCTTAGTGAATGCACAATAAGCAGTACCTACTGTAGCTGTTACATGAAGGTATAAGAATCTCTAACTGGAGAAATCCACGTTTCTTCCTATAAGGAAGAAATGAGAGAAATCTACCTTTCACTTTTCAAACCAAGCAAAGCTATTGCCGTTTGTGTTTCATATGTTATTTAGGGGGTGACCTAACTAAGGACTGTTGACCTTTATGTTTTTGATTCTGTTGAATATAGGTGGTATGAGAAATGAAGCCAACAGGTACAGACCCGAGAATCTTATCTCTGGCTGCTGAAGTTGCAAAAAGTCCTGAGCAGAATGTCCCTGTTATACTGTTGAAGTTAAAAGGTAAGAAAATCTTTTTTATGATTGGTTAATTTGTTTAAATATCAAAACAAATTCCATCATATTAGCATTTGTTTTTAATTTGTTCAGTGAAATCTTAACATTGTGATAAAGCAGTGATTTCTTCCTTTTTAATGTATTTTTAGTTTTTATTCAACCTATAGAAATACAGATAGCTCTTGGATTTATTGAGCATAAATAAGTATATCTTATTTCCTTTTGCCTTAGAAATAATAAACAACACACCTTTAGGAAGCTCAGAGTTGAAGAAAATCAAACAAGATATATATTGTTATGATCTCATCCAGTATTGCCTCTTGGTCCTCAGTCAAGATTGTTCTCGTATCCAGGGTGGTTGGACTACAGTTTCCCAGCTAACACAGATATTAAGGTAAAATGAAGCAAAAAGTCAGCTTTTTGTTGAGGGATGTAGTAGTAGATTCTTATTTTTAAATTTGCTTTCTTTTCTTAAAATCTCGCTAACAAACATTGACAACTGCTTCCATGGTATGTTATGGATGTATATTGTTCCTAACTGTACTTGTGACTATTTCACCGTCTAAAATTTCATTCTATAAGCTCTGCGAAGATGATGATCTTGTCTCATGCTCACCACTGAACCCCAAGGACCTTATAGACTCTTCATTGGCTAAAGAATATTAAAGAAACAAAGAGATTAAGACTCTGGCTCTATACTGGAAAAACTTAACAGTAGAGATGGGTTGACAGTCGTGTGGATTTATCATACAAGGCATAATGAAAGAGGTACTGAAATGAAAGGCATTTCAGGAGAGATACAGAAACTTCATTTCGCAGTATATTGATTTAGCTATCTCAAATTTATATTTCATTAGTAACCCAAATCATACCAATAAATTTAGAAGCAGCATTTACTGATCTATTGCCACGCTAGAAATTAAGAGAAAAAGAGGTCAAAACCATTTTTTATATAGGGGGCAATAAAATAAGCCAGATGTTCTCAGTGTCTAAGCCGCTTCCTAATTAAGTAACTGAAAATGTGCAGTACTCATTGGATCTTAGGTTTTGAAACTGCTTACTCATAATTAAAGATAGATAAAGGCCAGATTCAAACTATACCATTAGGTATACCTTAACAACTGTATGTAATATTTTTATACCTTAATTTTCAAGATTATTTCCTGAAGTAAAAAAAGCCTTATGTCTTTGTTTTGTTAGATATGTTAGCTCATGGAAATATTGATTGAGCTAGACTCTCAGAAGTAGACTCCAAGTCTCAAGAAATCCACATGTTTGTGAATGTACAAAAATGTATTTCATTTATTAACATTTTCAGTAAGAATAATACTTTTAATTAACTTTAGAAACGAAAGGGAAAAGAGAAACTGATGCTTATGGGTATAAGTCTCTTGACCTTCAGAACCAATATGCAAAAAAAAAAAAGACGTATTAGTTAAGTTTTTAGTATACTCGATATGTAGTAACTGTTACACAAGCCTCAGGCATTAGTACTTACTCATTAGAATACAAACATAGAGACCATTCTTGAATTGGGAACTTTTTTTGGTATTAGTTTGCAGAAATACTTTTTATTATTGAACCTTTTAAATATACTCATTTCATACCTAGGGGATGACTTTATGTACGGTTTCAAGAGGACCCATTTTTCTAAATGACCTTTCATTGTATGCTGTGGAATGTATCTACTAGAGTTTTTGCTGTTTGTCCTTCTGATGTAGGGAATATGCAATCAGATATTTTTCAGGTTTTAGGAAAGGAGATTTCTTAGAAAGAATTGGTATAAAATTAGAGTGTTCCATTTCCTAATCTATCCCTTGTAGACTAATACTACCCTAGCTATTTTTCAGCTGTCTGATGTCTAAAATGTATCAGTTAACACATATGTTATTCCCAAGTTAAATTCTCAAGGTATTCTATTGCTTTTAGAGTGTGTGTAGCCCATTCACCAAAAACTTGCCTCTTTCTCTTTATTGTGAGCCAAGTGTATTTTGTTTCCTATAGAACTAACAAGTAAATTTTTAGAAAATAGACATGCTAGTTCTAAGTATAGGCAAAATTCACACCACTGTTTACTTGTTAACAAAGTTGTTATACTGTCCATTAAAAATTCTTTATTGGCTTGACAACAAAAGAAAGATACTAAAAATTCTCATTAAGACACAGTGTCTAGAAGCCTTAGCATTTGTCTAAAATTTGTAATTGGCGCAAACTGAGTCACAAACTTATGCTCTTATTTCAGCCATTGCTGTGTTGGCTTGGAACCGGGAGAAGATGCAGAAGAATTTTACAATGAATTACTTCCATCGGCTGCAGAAAATTTTCTGGTTTTGGGGAGGCGATTACAAACATGTTTCATCAACGCAGCTAAGGTATGTTTGTTTACTTAGGGGTTTGTGTTTTGTAGCCAAAACTGTTTCATTCTTGAGGTGATATTCCACATTGTTTTTTTAGATGTGCAATATTTGGCTGAAAGTGTAGTTAGAGTGGCTTCCAAGGTGGCTCAATGGTAAATGATCCACCTGCCAGGCAGGAGATGCGGGTTTAATCCCTGGGTCAGGAAGACCCCCTAGAGAAGGAAATGGCAACACATTCCATAATTCTTACTTGGGAAATCCCATGGACAGAGGAGTCTGGTAGGCTACAGTCCATCAGGTCGCTAAGAGTCGGACAGGACTGAGTGACTTCATTTCACTTTTCACTTTCATGCACTGGAAAAGGAAATGGCAATCCAGTCCAGTATTCTTTCCTGGAGAATCCCAGGGACAGGAGCTTGGTGGGCTGCTATCTATGGGGTCGCACAGAGTCGGACACGACTGACGTGATTTAGCAGCAGCAGCAGCAGAGTAATGGATTCAAACATTTTAGCTACAAAAAAAACCTTTACAGTTGAAAATTTTACAGTGCTGACTGAAGCATATTGTATGACACTATGCTTTTTGAAGTATCCGCTTTACTACTGAGTTTTGAGCAACACCCATCAATATTTATTTCCATAGCATAATTTCTACTTTAATTAATAGCAGAGGAAAGTATTGTTTTCTAAGCCCAAGGCTTTTCTTTGTTAACTCCAATGGTAAAGAAGAAGAAAGGTGAACTTTCTATTTGCTCATTCAGATCCTCTCTAGTCAAAATATTTCAACCAAAACATTTGGGTTCATATCAGTCCAACAAATATTTCTTGAGTGAATTATGCTGAATAGTAAATGTACTTTTTTTTTGACCCATGGATTATTTTGAAGTATGTTGCTTAGTTTCCAGATAGTTGAGGATTTTCTTGATATTTTATTGTTATCAGTTTCTAATTTAATTCTGTCCTAGTCAGATAACATACCGTGTCATTTCAGTCCTATGTCTCCTGTTTTGGCAGGCAGATTCTTTACCACTGAGCCACCAGGGAAGCCCTGGATCTGATTTCTTTTTCTGGCTGTGCCACAAACTAACTCTGGATTCTTACACAAATCACTTGATTTCACTCTTCCTCTGTTTCCTCCTTTGTAAAATGAATTTCCATCTCATGAAGAGCTCAGACCATTATGAAAGCTTTATGTTTTCATCAAAGCCCTTTTATTTAATATTGCCCATTTAAAGGCAGTAATAATTATATTATTTTCATTCATATTGTCCTTCAGTACATTTCATAATACTTTTCCTGTTTGTTATTATGGTGTTAGTATAGAGATAAAAATTTTTTTAGTATATCCATCAAAGGGAGTAAATAGCTACAAAAAAAAAAAGAGGGCCCTTTGACTACAGAATAAATTAAAATTGATGGATAAAAAGATGATGACAAGAGAAAGAGGATTCAGTGCACAGGCCCAGAAGAGCCCAGAAGTAGTGTCCAGAATCCAGGCAGGAAGCTACTATCTGAGTCCATGACTCAGATAACAGTGTGGCAGGTGCTGGTGTGATGGACAGGCTGGTTGAGCAGGAGGACTCGCTCTCTTTGACCTCAAGGCCCAGCCTCTGCCTCTGAGCCCATTCAGTTCCTCCTGTAGCACT
Source organism: Dama dama (assembly GCF_033118175.1). NCBI lineage: Eukaryota > Metazoa > Chordata > Mammalia > Artiodactyla > Cervidae > Dama > Dama dama. The sequence goes on from NC_083699.1 coordinate 52,406,937, forward strand.
TGTTTGTTGATGGGTTATCATGGCATCAGCAGCACAGACTAAAATGAAACAGTTTGTATTTTGGTTTAAAATTAATTAAAATTCTGTTTCTGCTGTCAGCAAAGAATAACAAGAAAACTGAACTTATCTATTAATTCTATCTACCTAGTAGTTTGTCAATCATATATATTTTTAAATTAGTTGGTATGTTGGTAATGGAGTACATAGTGGGACATACATAGGATTTTATGGCCTAAACTGAAAACTTGTTAAAATATACATATATACAGGCATACATACATATGTGTATACACACAGACACACACATACATACATATATACATATATTCTATGTTTAAGAATAGAAAAGCACCTATGCCAGAATTTTGAAGTGACTTAGGGATAAATTTTGTTAACCAGTCTCAGAGGCTATGAATTTAAGTTTGACATTATCTGATGGACTTTTAAAAGAAAGTAGTGATTTTAGGAACCCAGCAGTATCCTTTGAGATTGGTAGCAATGAAGATTATGTGCCCTTTCTTTTCAGTGAAACTGGCTAAGGCAATTTATTGGACTAAAGGGATTCTTGATCTAATGTGACACTTCTTTCTTTTTTGATTGTTGTTATATTTGTTAGTACATGTCTGTTTAACCACCTGTCTAATCCTGCACTATAATAATAGGAAGAAAATGCTTTCATTATTATAAAGAGTAACCATAGCAATCATATTTTTGCTGTTACTACTTTTATACTGTAGTGCATTCAGAACGTGGATGAGATTAATGGCCTTTATATTAACTTTGCAGTAAAATTATGTGGCCAGGGAAAGACAGAACTGTGAATGTATTCTGTTTCTTATTTCCCACTTTGACACATACTCTAATCTAGAATAATTCCTCACTCTGCTTTTCAGAAGGAAAGAAGCAGAAAAAAATTGTCATTTATTTATTGGATAAATATTGATTTAACTGTGTGTTTGAACTGTTTTAGACACTGGGTGTGTAGTATATAGTGGGTGTATAGTGGAGAGCTAAATAGCATGGTCTCATGCTCTCATGGAGTCATAGAGTAGAAGCTGCAACTGAAATATGCTGAATGCCTATATGCTGACATCTATATGTGCATATTGCAGTGATGTTCAACCCTGGCTGCATACCCAAGTCACCCACCTAACTGTGTAAAAAGCAGATGTCTAGACTTTTAACTTTGGAGATTCACATTTCAGTATGTTTGGACTAAAACCTGTACATAGGAATATTTTTAAAACTCCATAGATGATTCTTATGAATGACTGGTATCAAAAAATCCCTAGTGTATCAGCTTATAGTTCTTATGCTTCTTATATTGTCCCATTTGACCTCTGGATAGCAACCACTTCTGATATATATTACTAGCCTTAACTGCAGTTTTATAAATTAAGAAAATAAAAGCTTCAAGATTATATACCTCATAAATAGCTAAGATAGATCCAAAAACCTGGTCCTAAGACTCCCCAGAGAGAAGTCTGCCTTTTATTAATTAAAACAATTACAGTAAAGTCAATTCTTCTGTGTGTGTTAAGGGTGAAGAAAAAGATGCATTACTACACTTTTTTGAAGTTGTGACTGATTCTCTCTTCTGGCTATTGGGAGGCCATGTTCAACTCATCCAAAATGGTAAGAGAAAAGATTTTTAATGTAACTGATAGTCATTTTAATGTAACTGCTAACAGTTTGATTTTTGTTTTCTAAAACAAAAACTTCATTAAATACAGATAAATACAGTTAAGTAAAAGCACATTGAAATAACCCCATACACAAAAAGTAAAGGCAAATTTGGATGTTCCAGCTTTAAACAGACAACATTAACAATAATATTACATTAAGGGGAGTATTGTTAAAATAAAACTTTCTCCTTAGCTTTTTCTATGTAGCAAATTTAAAATAAGTCTTAATAATTTTAACAGTTTATTCTCAGGGAAAAGTTTTTTATGTTTGTTTTGAAGATTACAGTTGTATTTTTAGACTTAGTGTGACAGAAATCCTTATGTAAAGAGTATAGATGTGATTTAACTCACAGCCTAACTATTGAGGTAAGATTAAGCTTTTATATGGTGACATTTTACTAAACTGGAAACTTTATAGGCTATTTCTGTACATACATTGAAAAATATAAATATATGTTTTATGTTTCCTTAAGACTAGAAAGTAATTTTTAATAATAAGTGTGACAATGTTCCTCCCTTCTTTAAAGATTTACTCTAAGAAAAATGTAATATATAAAATAATATAAGAACATTGATATTTTTAGAAAGTAAAAATTGAGCTGAATATTAATATTTTATTTTTTACTTTCATAATTATGCATGTACATCATTTACAGAGTCAGAGAGTTCCATAAGGATTATTTAAAAACACGTAAACACAGTCCTTGGCCCTCACACCTCTCTCCATTTCCCATTTTCCAAAGGCAATTACTTTCATGCTCAAATATTTGCTTTTTAAAAAAAACAAACCATTATCTGTTCATTTCCCTTTATGGAAAAAATATTATTATAAACTTCCCTACTATAAGAACTATTTTACCAAAATGTAAAGAGCTTAGCTACACTATGGTGTAATACTAAAAACCTAGTTAAAAGAGAGACAGCAGGAGACAGACTATGTGAAAAAAGTTTTAAATATGCCATGTTCCTTTTCAAAATAATAACTATAACAAAAGTGACAATATTTCTCAGGTCAATCTGTCAATTTAAAACACCAATAAAATAGGTATTAAATAGGATGTCCAGTAAGTTTTTCTCTCAAAAGAACCACTTCCTTGGAGAAATGGCTGACTGTATATAGGTATGAGGTAGAAACTATGCAGGGTAAGCCAGAAGTATCTTGAATACTAGACAGGAAGGAAGCAGTCAAAATCTGTTAGGATTTTGTGAAAAGGACTCAAGAGCCAACATAAGGAGGCTTCTGCTAGCCAGAAATGGGAAAATTGAACAGTAATGAGGGTAATAACTACAGTGGATTAAAACACATTAAATATAGTGAGATTATTAACTTTAACCTTTTACTATGGGAAGTAGAATAGCTTAATTAACCCCTATGTACTCATCACTGAGATTCAATCATTATTAACATGTCTCTAATCTTCTTATTACTTATTTCCTGCCGCAATTAAAAACAGTTAGCATTAGAGTCTGCTAGGGAACCAATTCATTTTGAAAACTGGTAATAAATAAATAAAGAGTCCATCATTTATACTGCCTTTTCTTACATATTGATGAGGAAAATTTTTTCTTTATAAACATATTCCAGCTAATAAGTGAAAAGGGAATGATATAATCATGCTATTTTACAACCTTTAGTGAATTAATTATCCATCACTGTCAACATCTCAAAAGGAGAGACAGTCAGATATGAAGTGCCTCATTGTAATGTCTCATTATAACCTCACATATGACATGTATATAACAAAAATTCAAACTTGAATCATTTTGATCCTGGAGCTCCAACTACCAATTTGTAGAAGGTCAGAGAAACATTAAATTACACCAGAGGAAAGCAGTTAGCAAAAGTAAACTATGGGAGGCTGAAAGGACAGTTGACATAATTTTGTAAACAAATAAACTGCAAGGGGTAAAAGGGTTGAGTAGAAACCCATAGGTTAAAAGAAATTTGAGAGATAACCAGTTACATTGTGTGGCTCCTTTTTGGATCCCAGTTCAAGTAAACTTCTGAAAATTCACCAAAAAAATGGCAATAGGAGCCGTGACTGGATATTTGGTAAAATCAGGGAATCATAATTATTTAGGTTAGATAGTGGCTATATTTTATGTTTTAATCATTCATACATAATATTTTTGGAATATGTATTGAAATATTTCTGGATAAAATTATTTGATGTCTTGGATTTGCTTTCAGATAAAATGGGAGGCAGGAAGTAGATGGGGTTGGTGAAGCAAGAGTGGCCATGAGTTGATCATTGTTGAAGCTGAGTGATTAATACATGCAGGGTCATATATACTACTCTTATACATGTTTGAAACTTTAATTGTAAACTTTAATTTTAAAAGATTGGCAAATATCAGTTTTTGTTGGGAGACCAAATAGTTATCTGACTATACTTGAAAATAATATAGGGGCTCCAAAAATAAATCTTATAATAATATAGCATAAATGTTATTAAAGTAGAATAACTTCAACAAATTATTTTATCATATTTTTTCCAAAATAGAGAAAAGACATATAAACACTGCATACTACATGATTTCAGTGAATTCAGAATTAGTTATTAATAAACATCTTTAGGTAGACAAAAATAGAAAAATACACTTATCCCAGCTACAGAGAATTTTTTTGCTATTGAAAAATAGAAAATAAAAAACCATAAAAATATTTAATAATATCAGAAGTTTTTTGAAGTTGTTAGATTTTTAAAAATGGTATCTAGTGAAATATTGGATTATGTAAACAGAAATGAAGAATAGTAGTTAGTATGTGAAAGAAATCAAATATGTCCCCTCAGGAGACTGAAAGAGGAAAAAATGTGTAGAAGCTAGGATAGTGTTCACAGAGCTGCCTTGCCAGCATACCTGATCCCACTTTAATTAAAATTCTGGTCAGTTAATGAACAAAGGACTATTAACTGACATTTAATGGGAACCTATGCTGTTTCTCCCTGGAGAAGAAAATGGCATCCCACTTCAGTAGTCATACCTGGACACTCCCATGGATCGAGGAGCCTGGTCCGCTACAGTCCATGGGGTCGCAAAGAGTCGGACACGACTGAGCGACTTCACTTCACTTCTTTACTTCATGCTGTTTCTAGACAAACCCAGATAGTGTATTGTCACCCTGCTTATTTAACTTCTAAGCAGAGTACACCATGCAAAATGCTGGGCTGGATGAAGCGCAAACTAGAAATCAAGACTGCTGGGAGAAATATCAGTAACCTTATATATGCAGATGACACCACCCTTATGGCAGAAAGCAAAGAGGAACTAAAGAACCTCTAGATGAAGGTGAAAGAAGAAAACTGGCTTAAAACTCAACATTCAGAAAACTAAGATCATGGCACCTGGTCCCATTGTTTCATGGCAAATAGATGGGGAAATAATGGAAACAGTGGTAAACTTTATTTTCTTGGGCTCCAGAGTCACTGCAGATGGTGACTGCAACCATGAAATTAAAATACACTTGCTCAAGAAAGGCTGTGACCAACCTAGACAGCATATTAAAAAGCAGAGACATTACTTTGCTGACAAAGGTCCGTCTAGGCAAAGCTATGGTTTTTCCAGTAGTCCTGTACAGATGTGAGAGTTAGGCCATAAAAGAAGGCTGAGCACCAAAGAATTGATGCTTTGGAACTGTGGTGTTGGAGAAGACTCTTGGGAGTCCCTTGAACTGCAAAATCAAACCAGTCAGTCCTGAAAGAAATCAACCCTGAATATTCATCGAAAGGACTGATGCTGAAGCACCAATACTTTGGCTACCTGATGTGAAGAGCCAGCTCACTGAAAAAGACTCTGATGCTGGGAAAGATTGAAGGCAGGAGAAGAAGGGGATGACAGAGGACAAGATCGTTGGATAGCATCACTAAGTTAATGGACTTAAGTTTGAACAAACTTCTGGGAGATAGTGAAGGACAGGGAAGCCTGGCCTGCTTCAGTCCATAAGATCACAAAGAGTCTGACCTGACTTAGCAATTGAACATAACAACAACCCTGTTCTAGGACATTTTACAGTAGTCTGTAAGAGAGTTGTTAGTTTTAACTTTACAGAGGAAGAAGTAAGATTTTCTGAGAGCTTAAGTGACTTGCATAAGCATGTAGTGCCAGGTCTTCATAACTGGCTGTTCAGAGCCTAAAAATTACAAACCAAATACTCTTCTGGGTAGTTAGTGATTTTATTATTATTTAAGACAAGGTATTAGCAAATATGGTACATTATATAACAGTTAAATTTTTAAGTACATGAGCTGCTGATTATGATCATCTGAACTATTGCTATTCCTTCATATTCTCTTTTTCACAGAAAATGTGATTGTCTTCACTCAAATCACTGTTAGAAAAGGAGACTCAGTTTTAGGATATGTTGTATTTTATTTTAATTTAAGGGAAGATAATGATACATTCTTAGTATTTCTTTATTTGTAACTTCATAAAAATGGAATAACTGCCTTATTATGGTTATGGAAATAACCAAGTATAACTTTACTGCAAAGTATATTAAGGCAGAAAGTTTAGCAGAAATGCTTGCGCTTTGATCTGGTTTTGAAAAGACAAGTAAATCCCAGTTGTATCATCATAGAATCATAATCTTTCTTTTTTTTCTCTTTTTTTAGTACTGCAAAGTGATCATTTCTTGCACTTGCTGCAAACTGATAATGTTCAAATAGGATCTACGGTCCTGACTATGCTACAGAACATACTGCAGATCAATAGGTGACTTGGCTTTATAAAATATATAGAATTTTTAATTTTTGATTAGAAGCATTACCAGTTTTACTAAAATCAATTGTATATGACTTGTACATAACATTTAAGAAGCTTTGTTATTACCATTGTATTTTTAAAAAATGAATATAAAAAATATACTGTAAAAGAAAGTTTATTATTGAATTTGTATCTCATTTCAGAACTTAGCCCTATTTCAGTCTTAGAGAAGAAAAATTACTGTGATATCTGAAGGAGAATATTGGGATCACAATAATAAATGACTAATCAGATAGCATCACTGACTCAATGGACATGAATCTGAGCAAACTTTAGGAGATAGTGAAGGACAGGGAAGCCTGGCATGCTGCAGTCCCTGGGGTTGTAGAGAGTCAGACACGACTTAGTGACTGAACAATCATGTACTTATTTAACAGACTGCAAGCTCAGTATTTGCCAAGTGCTGTGCCCTTCTAGAGTATAAAAGAAGTAATAGACAAATTTTCCCAGGTTAAAATAGAAAGGCAGAGTAAACACTGTTGAAATCATTGATTTTTTTTTCAGCTCAATAGGGATTTATTAAGCATCTAGTATATGTGCCAAGTATTGTCTATCATTGGATTTATAAAATTGATTAAGATATAAACCTTATCTTCAAATAGCTTACAGTATAGTGGGAGAGACTAATACATAAACACAATTATATTACAGTATAATAAGGTACAATGTTAATTAAGTATTAAGAGGTGCTCCTAAACCAAACTGAGGTGGGGGATAGATACTTCCAGGAGAATGTAACACCTGAGATGAAACTTTAAGGATGAGAAATTAACCAGTGAGAAGAGAAAACAATATTTCTAGGCAGAGGTAACAACATAAGCAAATGCACAGAAATAAGAACATATAGAACATGAAAAGTAGGCTAGAGTTCATAAGACAAGATATCATGGAAGAGAGAACTACACAAAGAGAGAACCCCAGAGATCTGCAGAATCCCCTTCAAGTTTTCAGTAGAGTATTGATCAGCACCTGCATTTGAGGAAACTACTCAATGTCTTGGAAACAGTATTCCAAAAGGATTAAAAGGAGCAGTACCAGAAACTCACACAGAGCCAGAATGCTGCCTGATTCCAGCTGCAAAACTGGAAAATTTCATGAAAAATGGAGTATTAGGTAGAGTACTCAGGATAGTTTCATCTTGGTAGTGGGGGATAATAGCAGTAGACTGAGCACTTTTGTGGATCATCTAAACAATAAAGGCAAGATCTGAAAGGATCAAATTATTTCCAGGCAATTTCACTTCATCTGGTTATTGAAACTGCCTACATCTTAAAATAGTGTACAAAGGCAGGAAGTTTAGCAGAAATGGTCATATTTTGATTTGGCTTTAATAAGATGAGAAAATCAAACTTGTGCAATCATAGAATCTCTATTTTGATCTCCTCCCCCCCCTCCCCTTCCTTTAGTAATAAAAAGTAATCATTTCTTGCAGGAATCATTCTGCAAACTGATGATGTTCAGTTAGGGTCTATAGTCATAACTATGTATAAAATTCTAGAAAATGTAAACTAATCTATAGTGACAGAGGTATAAATAAGGTGCCAGGGAGGGTAAGTGGAGAAGGAGTACAGTGAAACAAAAGGAAACTTTAAGGGGTGATGGGTATATTCATTATCTTTATTGTGATGGGGGAATGTCAAAACTTAGCAAATTATACATTTAAATATGTGCAGTTTGCTGTATATCAGTTATACTTTAATGAAGCTTGTCAAAATAAAAAATCATCAAGTCTTGATGAACATCAAAGTTTTGGAGTTTCAGCTTTAGCATCAGTCATTCCAGTGAATATTCAGGACTGATTTCCTTTACCATTGACTGGTTTGATCTCCTTGCAGTCCAAAGGGTTCTGAAGAGTCTTCTCCAACACCACAGTTCCAAAGCATCAATTCTTTGGCACTCAGCATTCTTTATAGTCCAACTCTCACATCCATACATGACTACTGGAAAAACCATAGCTTTGAGTTGGCAGGCCTTTGTTGGCACAGTAATGTCTCTCCTTTTTAATATGCCTTCTATGTTTGTCACAGCTTTAAAAGAGCAAGCATCTTTTAATTTCATGGCTGAAGTCACCATCTGCAGTGATTCCGGAACCCAAAAAAATAGTCTGTCGCTGTTTCCATTATTTCCCCCATCTATTTGTCATGAAGTGATGGGACCAGGTGCCATGATCTTAGTTTTCTGAATGTTGAGTTTTAAGCCAGCTTTTTCACTCTCCTCTTTCACTTTCTTCAGGAGGCTCTTTAGTTCCTCTTTGCTTTCTGCCATAAGGGTGGTGTCATCTGAATTTCTGAGGTTATTGATATTTTCTCAGCAATCTTGATTTCAGCTTGTGCTTCATCCAGTCCAGCATTTTGCATGGTGTACTCTGCATATAAGTTAAATAAGCAGGGTGACAATATACGGCCTTGATGTACTCCTTTCCCAATTTGGAACCAGTCTGTTGCTCCATGTTCAGTTCTAACTTGCTTCTTGACCTGCATACAGATTTCTCAGGAGGCAGGTCAGGTGGTCTGGTATTCCCATCTCTTTAAGAATTTTCCACAGTTTATTGTGATCCACACGGTCAAAGACTGGTATAGTCAGTAAAGCAGAAGTAGATGTTTTTCTGGAACTCTCTTGCTTTTTCTATGATCCAGTGGATGTTGGCAATTTGATCTCTGGTTCCTCTGCCTTTTCTAAATCCAGCTTGAACATCTGGAAGTTCATGGTTCACATACTGTTGAAGCCTGACTTGGAGAATTTTGACCATTACTTTGCTAGCATATGAGATGAGTGCAATTGTGCAGTAGTTTGAGCATTCTTTGGCATTGCCTTTCTTTGGGATTGGAATGAAAACTGACCTTTTCCAGTCCTGTGGCCACTGCTGAGTTTTCCAAATTTTCTGGCATATTGAGTGCATCAGTTTCACAGCATCATCTTTTAGGATTTGAAATAACTGGAATTCCATCACCTCTACTAGCATTGTTCGTAGTGATGCTTTCTAAGGCCCACTTGACTTCTCATTCCAGGATGTCTGGCTCTAGGTGAGTGATCACACTATCATGATTATCTGGGTCATGAAGATCTTTTTTCTATAGTTCTTCTATGTATTCTTGCCACCTCTTCTTAGCCAAAACAAATTCAATATTGGTTTGTCCAGCATAGGCAGATATGTTCAGCAGGCAGAGAAATAAAAGTCCATGGAAAGACTTGTACACACAAATGTTTATAGCAGCTTTATCTGTAATAGTCAAAGACAAGACAACTCAAATGTCCACTGACAGTGAATAGGACTTTTGGAAGAGATCTCGACTAGAATTATGGACTTACAAGTTATCAGGCTAAAAAGTATAGTTAAAAACATGAGAGAAGAGCTCAGTGAAAAATATGAATTGAGTAAGAAAAGAAATTGGCCCAAAATGTAATCCTAGGCAGTAACCTTTTAGGGGTGTACTGGGGGGAAAGCCTGCAAAGAAAACGGAAGGAAAAAAAAACAGTAAAAAATCTGTAAACAGAGGAGGTTAAGTGGACCAGAAGAAACTTTTCCCATAAAAGCTGAATAGTGGAGAATATCAGTTATAAGTGTTCATGGTTATTTTTTCTAACTGGACAAAAGTTTATTTATATTGTTGAGTAAGAGTCTGTTTGCATTGCTCTCAGATAAGAATCTTTGCCATTATTTGCTTTCTACAAGCCAATGTCTACTTTTTTTTCTTCCAGTTATTTTTTCTTTTTTTATTGGTAGAAAATTGCTTTACAGTGCAGTGTTGGTTTTTGTCATAAAACAACATGAATCAGTCATAGTTATATATATCCCCTCCCTCCTGAACCTTCCTCCTGTCCCCACAGCTCACTTCTCTAGGTCATCACAGAGTGCCAGGCTGGGGTCCTTTTGTTATATAGCAAATTCCCAGTAACTATCTGATATTTTACACATGATAGTTGTAAATATGTCAATACTACTTTCTCAGTTCGTCCCACCCTCAACTTTGTGTCCACAAGTCATTCACTACTAAGTTCATCAGTACCATTTTTCTCGATTCCATATATATGCATTAATATTATATCTTCTTTTTTAATAATTAAATTTATTTAGTTTTAATTGAAGGATAATTGCTCTACAATATTGTTTTGGTTTCTGCCAAACATCAACATGAATTAGCCATAGGTATACCAATGTCCCCTCTCTCTTGAACCTCCCTCCCACCTCCCTCCCACCCCTCTAGGGTGTTACAGAGCCCCAGTTTGAGTTCCCTGAGGCACACAGCAAATTCCATTGGCTATCTGTTTTACATGTATATGTAATGTATATGTTTTGTGTTACTCTCTCCATACATCCCCTCCTCTCCTTCCTCCCCACCCCACTGCCCTGTGTCTATAAGTCTGTTCTCTTATGTCCATGTCTCCATTGCTACCCTGCAAATAGGTTCAACCGTTCCATCTTTCTAGATTCCATATATATGTGTTAATATATGACATTTGTTTTTCTCTTTCTGACCTAGTTCACTTTGTATAATAGGCTCTACATTCATCCACCTCATTAGAACTGACTCAAATGTGTTCCTTTTTATGGCTGAGTAATATTCCATTGTATATATATACTACAGCTTCCTTACCCATTCATCTGCCAATGGACACCTAGGCTGCTTCCATGTCCTAGCTATTATAAATTATGCTGCAGTGAACATTGGGGTGCATGTGTCTTTTAGAATTGTGGTTTTCTCGGGGACTATGCCCAGGAGTGGGATTGCTAGGTCATACTGTAGATTTATTCCTCGTTTTTTAAGGAATCTCTGTACTGTTTTCCATAATGGTTGGGTCAGTTTACATTCCCACCAACAGTGCAGGAGAGTTCCCTTTTCTCCACATCCTCTCCAGCATTTAGTGTTTGCAGATTTTTTGGTGATAGCCATTCTGACTGGTGTGAGGTGATACCTCATTGTAGTTTTGATTTGTATTTCTCTAATAATGAGCAACGTTGAGCATCTTTTTATGCAATATCTACTTTTACAGAATTGCAAAATATCCTAATCAGTAGTAAATGGATAATCAAAGGAACATACCCCTAGAAAATCATATACTCCTTGGTGGGGTGAGTAAAAGGACACCTAGTAATCCCTTTTGACTGTTTCTAAGTTTCAGATAATTTTTCATGATGTCAGTAATACAACATGAAGTTGTTGTGTAATGATGGAATACTAAAAGAAAAATTTCCTCCTATTTTAAGTACGTGATAATTGATTTTCTATAACATGTTTGTCTTCATCCATCATTTAACAATGAACCATATACTTACTGTCCTGTGATTTTTCCTTTTATTATTGCCTTGAAACTTTTGAACCATCTGTTTACTATTTTGTACATTAATCTTTCTCCAATAATTGATTGCAGGTTTCTTTGACTACTTTGTATTCCCTATTTTACTTAGCATGGTGCCTTACATACAATAAGAATTCAATTAGTTGATTTAATGTGATGTATTCTTGGAACTAAGCTAGCCACTTAAAATATTCGTTAATTTCCTGGATCAGGCCATAGACATTAAGTTGCTGCACCTTTTTTGTTTAATTTGTTGTGATACTGATGCATCATTTAGTAACGGTACATTTTTTATTTTTTTATTCTATTAGTGGTGATTTACTCAGAATAGAAGGGAAAATCCTGCATTCAATTTTAGATGAAGTTGTTTTCAAACTTTTATCAACTCCTAGTCCAGTCATAAGAGGTACTGCTACAAAGCTACTACTGTTGATGGCTGAATCCCATCAGGAAATTTTGATTTTACTGAGACTGAGTGCCTGCTACAAAGGTAATACATACATTTTTTCTTTTCTTGAGATTTTTTGAAAGAACATCTTTATTTATGGTATATGGAAAACAAAATACCTGTGTTGTGAAAAAGTCATTAACTAAAGTGTGCAGATAAAAACTCTGTCACAACAGATAACAATTCAAGGGAAAAACTACATAATCCAGCCATCTTCATGTCTCAACAGATGGCATATGATACTTTATCAATGAAGTTACAATGAATAATTTGCTCCCTTACTCACAGACAGTTGTGTGTTGAATATGCCATATAGTGTAGTAACATAATGACTGAGATCGGTGATCGTCCCTAACTTTATTGAGAAAATAGAGCTTTGCTTGAGAACTTGACAGCCTTTTAATCTTTACATCATTAATAATTACTCTTTACCTCCTATTCTGCCTTTCCTCAAAGACAAAAAAATTGCCATCACCCCCAAAATCATATGTGAATGAAAATTCAGAAACTTGAGAAGGAAAGGGTTCAGTGTATCACCGTTACCTTATGATAGCTTTTCTTTAATTGAGCATTTACTATATGTCAGATACTATTCTGCATACCTTATGTGTATTAGAATATTTAATCTTCATAACAACCCTGTGAGATGTTTGCTATCCTCATTATATAGCAGTGGAAACAAAAATGTGGAACATCTAGGTAGTTTATCCAAAATCACTAAGTTTTTTTGTTTTCCAACTGCTAAGCAAAGTGAGCTTTTTATTTCTTTGCTAGGCAGAGTCATGAATTTATTACAATATATTTTCTTATTCAGTGTGGTCAGGAAATAGATTTCTAGTTCATTAAGTATCTTACTTATTAATACAGGGTTATATTATATTTTATTAATAATAATTTATATTATATATTGGAGATGGAAATGGCAACCCACTCCAGTATTCTTGCCTGGAGAATCCCTTGAACAGAGGGGCCTAGCCAAGCTATAGCCCATGGGGTCACAAAGAGTCAGACACAACTGAGCAACTAACTATATTGTATATAAAATTTCAAGAATTAGAATACAATGTGATATATTTAATGGACTTCCCAGGTAGTAGTGATAAAGAACCCACCTGCCAATGCAGGAGACACAAGAGATGCAGGTTCAATCCTTGGTTTGGAACATCCCCTGCAGGAGGGCATGGCAATCCACTCAGGTATTGTTCCCTGGAAAATGCTATGGACAGAGGAGTCTAGCAGGCTACAGTCCATAGGGTTGCAAAGAGTCGGTTGGACATGACTGAAGTGACTTAATACACACAGAGGTGAGTGACTTACCTTACCTGAGTCATTACTGTGAACTTTGTGGGAGAAAAGTGCCAGTAATAAAACTCTCTAGATGATACTGTGCTAGATACATATTATTTCTGTAATTTTATTTCTTCTATAGAAATGTGAATGTCCAACAGAGTTCATTATAAAGGAATTCTATCTTAATCTGTCTCCCTTTCTTTTCTCAACAGTAGAACTTATTCAGTTGCCTCAAGATATTTTACAGTTATTAAAACTGCTGAGAACTTGAGACATGGAAAGACCCATATATTGCTATGCTGTGCTTAGATACTCGGTTATGTCCAACTCTTTGCAACCCCCTGGACTACAGCCTGCCAGGCTCCTCTGTCCATGGGTATTCTCCAGGCAAGAATACTGGAGTGAGTTGCCATTTCCTCCTCTAGGGGATCTTCCCAATCTAGGGACCCCAGGTTTCCTGCATTGCAGGCGGATTCTTTAGCATCTGAGCCCCCATGGAAGCCCAGTTGTACACTCCAAGCCCATTCTCTTGCTTATGTATATTGCATACATTGTAATAATCATTCCTCCATGCCTTAGAAATAGTACTTACTTTGTAACTTACATTACTACTCAGTTTTAATTTGGGATGGAAGTGCAGTATTTTAATGTTATAGCACTTCTCCTGTAATAAATGCTCAGGAGCCTATTAATTAACCCCATATCACATACATTGTTGATATTTTTATTTAATAATAACTTCCTTTAATTAGTAGTAACTAATAGCCTGCTTCAGTACTTCCACAGGATAAGCATTTACTCAGTATATATTCAATATCTTTTTAAAAATGTTCTCGTATAAGGTATTTATGTTGGAACAGGAAAAAATATATATATAACTCTACCCTTTGACTTACCATAATGATTCCACTCTCCTCCCTGTTTTTTCTAATTGAAGAAATTGACTACACAGATTTTGCATCAGATCTCACAGTGAATACCTCAGAACTCTTAGGACAGCAAGAAATCTTAAAGACCTCTATCTAGAAGTTTTTGAGAAAAGGAAGAAGAAAAATGTGATTAATCTTGTTATTTTCATTTGTTTCTAAACTAGACATTTTAACCTCAAATTAATTCTGATTAGATAACAAAATCATATTTTATTATTAATAGCTATGCCTTTGTTATTCCATTTCAGGACTTAGAAGTCTACTAAATAAACAAGAACCTGGGACAGAGTTTAGTCAAGAACTTAAACAGCTCATTGGTCTTTTAAGCCCTAAGGCCTATCAGGAAGTAAAAGACCAGGTATTGAATTATAAAAATAATTTGCATGATATTTACTAAAATTTCAGTGAACAATTTAGTTTGAAAATACTGACTAGTAGTAGTCTCCTGAATCTTTTGCTTTCTCTCCCCCTTCCTTTACTTATTCACCCCTAAAATCCAGAGCAGCTATAGTTTGATGAGAGAAGTTGTTTTATGGTTTAAATTTTTAACCCTAGAGCCTTTTTTTTAAATCTATACAGAGCCCTTCATACTCTTGTATCTTTGAATAAGTGAAGCTAAGCATCAGAAGTGAAGCAAAGATGTTAAAGCATTAAATAAGCAAAATTGTGAAATCCTTATAATGAGAATGGAAGTGATATTAATCAGAGAGAATTTGAAGCTGACCAGACTGCATCTTGAATACATTTTAGATATTGCCTAACTGAGCCTCCTTTGGGAGATGAGGTTTAATATTCTTAGGCTGTCCCTGTCCTGGGTTTATATAAATGTTGCCTTCTGCTCAACTTATTAAAGATGGAGATTAATACTTGCCCAGGCTGATATTTTAAGAAGTAAACTTCTAAAAACAACTTGCCTAGGGATGTCTTTAAATTAATTCTGGCCTTTAATTTCAGAAACGACATAAAGCAGCTTGCTTGATTCAAGCTTATTGGAAGGGTTTCCAGACTAGAAAGAGATTGAAGAAGCTTCCATCTGCTGTGATTACTTTGCAGAGGAGTTTCAGGTAAAAAATTTGGGTGAGAGGATTGATGATCTGAGAGGGCTAGATATATCTTATTAGAGTATAGCTGAGTGAAAACTTAGAGTTTTTTTTTTTCTTTTTCAATATTCTAGTGTATTTCTTTTATTCTTGCTTCATACATTTCTGAGTGCCAGCACTTTGTTAACCTTAATATACTTTCAAAAGCAGAGGATATAACATAAAACAGGAATCTAACGTAACAAGTACATAATCCTATTCACTTAAGACTTTTGTGAACCGGGTCTACAGAGGGAGCCAATAATGGTCAATATCTCATTAAACTCTTAAAACCAAAAGTTGCCATAATTGTTCAAATGTAATTATGGTAAAAATATGTATGAATATAAAAAAGCTGAAGTATGTTAACCTGATTTTCCTCAGTAACTATGTCATGGATAGATTTGGCCATTGACATATGACATAGTTTGTCATTTATCTCTATTTCAAGTAGACTAAAAATGAAATAATGAAGATGTGGCCCAGTTTTTACAAGACTACATCTAGATTCTTAGAGGCAATAAAAAGAACATACACACACACGCCACACACATATGATTTAGCTCCTAGGTCATCATTGATAAATTAGAGCCATTTCAGAGATGATTTCATGTAACCTAACTTAAAGCTAAATTTTAGTTCATTGAAGTGTCACTTGCATATTCCAGAAGTCATTTTTTTTTTTTAAGAAAACTGAAACTATTTTAATAACTGCAGCTGCGTTTCTCAGTTACAAACATGTTTTAAAATAGTGAACTAAAATAGGTTGCATGAAAAATCACTGGTGAGATGGCCCTGCTTTATCATTAATGACGTTAGGAGCTAAGTTGTTTGTATCTGTGTGTTTTGTTTCAGTTGCCTCTAAGAACCTGCGTGGATTAGTGGTAGATATTGAAGCCACTCTGGCTGTGTCCCTTAATGGACATTCTTTTCATTGGTAAAGTTTTCTTCAGAGAAGACTTAAAACATTACTAATATCATTGAGCATGAGTTTCGTTGGTAGCAAAAAAGCTACCAATGAAATTTTTAAACATGTAATTTTTTAAACATGTTTCAAGTGCCTAATATATTCCAGAGCCTATGGTAGGTATTGGGACAGTTAAACAGACTTGAGTTTGTATTCCTCCTCAGCAACTTATGGGCTGAATGATCTTGGATAAGTTTCCCTACCTCCCTTAGTCTCAAATTTCCCATCTATAAGGTGGGATAATTGTCTGTGTAACTCACAAGATTAAAATAATAGAAATTTTTTTAGCATGTTACTGGGCACTGAGAATGTGGTAGGGAGGGAAATGTACATTTTTTGCTGTTGAAGATTTACATATCTAATTAGGCAGACAGATCTATTAAATAAATAGTACGCATGAGAGGCAAGTATAATCCATTCAGGCATTGTTCAAGGTTTATTGTCTATCTTACCTGCTATTTCTTTAAAAATATTAATTATTTCTTTGGTGAAATAAATTTGGGAAATGATGGATATTTTGAGAGTCACAATATATTGTTTATAAGAGTCTGAGATGTTCTTGGTATAGCTTTACCTTTGTAGTGAACTCAGGTAGAATAGTTACCACTCATGGATTCTACCTGCTATCATTTTCAGCTGTGCATCCTCTTACAGTTAAAGGTGCCCCTGTGCCATGGATTCAGACCTTTAATGTTTAGTCTTACAGTAGTTGCCAAATTTGCCAGTCTATTTTCCTTTGCAATATTAAAAAATCTCTATTTAAAAGTATCCTAGAATTACAGATTTTGTCCACTTAGAAGTGTATCTATGGAATCTAATTAATAGTCCACTGTTTATGTAGCAACACCAGAGTGGTTATAAATATATCCCTTAAAAGGCATTTTCCATGAGGCCAAAATTGCTTATATCTCACATTATAATGAGTTTTTAATTTTTTAATCTCCAGTTTGCTTCAGGCTTGAGCACCTTTCCTCTTCTATTAGTTGCAACAGTTTATGCAAATTTCTTTTACTTCCTTTGTAGCTGGGCTTTCTGCAAAGGTTATTTCTGTCTGTTTGTGGTCAGGTCATTATCTCAGAGTAATTTCCCTCTCCCGTGTTTTTTTGGGGGAGGGACTGCCCACCCCTCATAATCATGGACCTAGATTCATCAGAGCTTCGGATTAAACAAGAGGTATTCTATTATAGTCGCACTCTTTTTAAAGCACTTTCTTGGGGCTTTCTTTTTTAATCATTTTTCATGGTCAGAAACTTTATTTTCTGTTAAAATTTCATTTTCTGCCCTTTTCCTCAGCAAGGTTTTCTGAAGCAGCTAACAGCCATCTCAGTTACCCTCAGGATAGCTCACAATTTGCCTACCTCTAACATGGTGCTGGTATTTAAGTTATCTTATTTGTTTGACTTGTAGCTGAAGAAAACAATTTTTCCCTCTCTCTATTTTAGGTTCATTGGTTGGGGTCATGAAGATTATACTGACAAAAACAGATTAACAAAAACAATTTCTTAACGTGTGAAACACTCTGGGAAGACTTCTTTCTATGCTTCGTCATTCTCTTTTGCCTCCAGCTCAAAACAGTCTTTATGCCAAAGTGGCATATTCCACTACCTTTCAACTTCCCCTTGAAACTGATCTCAAAGGCATAACTGTATCTCTTCTTTGTTTGCCCTAGGGACAGTGATTATAGGCAGCAATCACTCAGATAAATATTGGTTGAATTAAATGAACAAAACCCATTAAGTACTTCTTTGAAATTTTTATTTTTTCATAGTTTATGGAATTCCATCCAGTGAATGAACCAGACTTTATTTATATAACTCACTGTTGTAGAATATGGGCTTCCCTCGTGGCTCAATGGTAAAGAATCTACCTGCCAGTGCAGGAGATGCAGGTTCAATCCCTGGGTCAGGAAGATCCCCTGGAGTAGGAAATGGCAACCCACCCCAGTGTTCTTGTTTGGGAAATTCCATGGACAAAGGAGCCTGGTGGGCTATGACTTATCAACTAAACAGCAATAACATTGTAAGACATATGGTTTGTTTTCAACTTGTTACTATTGTAATGATGTGGAGAAAATCCTTGAACATAAATATTGACATATGTATCAGATTTTTCCTTAAGGAGTATTAGAAATGGAATTAATTGGTTATGATTTTTAAGGTGTTTGATACATAAATATTTCTCCAGAAAAAAATTTGATGCATATATCCAAATATTTATTCAGAAATGTTGTATATGCAGCACATGAAAACTTATTTCATCATATTCTAACTACACTAGGGATTATCTTTAAAATCTTTTTTGCTCTCTGTACTTATATGATTACCAGTGAGGTTAAGCCTTTTTTCATATACTTCTTGAGTAGATATATGATTATGAAAATTATGTGTACTTAATGTTTCCGTCATAGATCTAAACGAACAAAGATGTTAATGAAGCTAAGTAGACAGAAGGAAGAAGAGGACCACAGATTACAGCTGCAAATTCAAAGGCAGAGAGCCATGAGACTTTCCCGAGAAATACGGCTGAGTATGCTTGAAATAGTTCATCCAGGTGTGTGGCATTATCAGTTTATAAGCATAAGACTGATAGGGTAGCTTTTGATAAACCAAATTTCCTAGCTACCTGATGAGTTAATTTTTAAATGTGGACCTTTAGCCCTGTTTCAACTTTTTCAGGTAAATCTTACTAAATCTCTTCAGTCAAAAAAAAAAAATTCTTATTTTTTTCTGATTAGACTTACTAGTTGATGATGAGCAATCTCTCCACTAATTTTTCTTAATTTTCAGATAAATCAGTGAAACATAAAATTTTATGCTTAAAGATAGATGTCTTTGACATAAAGAAAGAACCCCTTGAACTTAGTAAGATGTTAGAATATTGCTACGTTGCTACATTCTGCCCTCAGAACTTAACTCATGCCTCAGTACAAACCTGGTGACACCTTCTTGCCATCTTTGACACACAAAACTGAAATTAATGTTAAAGTGTAGCCTGGGAAATCTGAGTCTTTTCAACATTCCTTTTTTATTCTTCTCTCCCTTCCTACTACTTATTCCCAGTATCCCTCAATAGCCTCTTACTTTTCTTCCTTTCCCTTAAATATAGATCCATCCCAGGGTTCCTTCCTTACCCCATTATTCTCATATTGCTCTTCCTGGGGTATCCCATCCATAACTGTAGCTTCAATTACCAAATGAGTGCTTAGCACTGTTAAGTCTTATCTGCATCCTCACCCTTTTTCCTAAGATCTAGACCAGCCCTACCAAACAGAACTTTTTACAAAATAAAATGTTCTTTGTCTGCACTGTTCAGTACAGTGCCAATGGTTAGAGATAGCTGTTGACTTGAAATGTGGCTAGTGCACTTGAGGGCCTTAAATTTTATTGTCTTTAAGTAGCCATTTGTGACTACTGCTTACTACATTGGACAGCACAGCTCTGTAGCTAGGTGCTTATTGATTAGCTTTACTTAGATAGCCACAGGCATCCCCAAAGCTAGTCATTATCTGTCCCCACAGATTTCTACTTCTTCTATTCCTAATCTCTCAGGTAATTGCCCAGCAGTCTACTCAATGTCCCATCTATGAGACATCCTGGAATTTTTTCCCCTCCCTCCACATGTAGTTCACGACTAAATCCTATGAATTTTGGCACTGTCTCTCAAATATATCCCTTTTAATTTTTAAAATTAAAAATTTTTTATATTTTAAATTTATAAATTTAAAAATTAAGTTAGCTACTGTGAACCCTAGAATATATGCTGACCAATTGCTAGAAACTAAAAAGAAAATTATCTGTAGAACCAAGTGAGTGACTCAAGAGAAATTTAGAACCATACAGAGTAGATAATGTATATGCACAATGTGCCCTTTCCTTTTGGTGGTACTGAATGACTTTCTAACTATTTACTTATGATTCTTTTTTTCTAAATATTCTTGCTATTGGATTTTTAGTCCTTTCTCATTTATAGGACTCAAAATAATTATGTGAGTCTTTTTTCTAAAGAAGATGCATAAACTGAGAAGACTTTTGGAGCTCTTTGTTTCTAAAATCTTATAACCATTGTAAAATAATAGAATTGGGAAAATCATATTGAAAATAATTAAAGGACTACAAGATTGTTACTTTGATTGTCCTGATTCTAGAATTTGAGAAAGCATAGAAGTGAGTATGTTGTAACAGTGTCTGTCATCTTTTTAGGTCAGGTGGAAAAATATAACCGGGAAATAGAAGAGAAATCAGCACTGATTATCCAGAAACATTGGAAAGGGTACAGGGAAAGGAAAAAATTTCGCCAACAGAGGCCATCTCTTACGGAATATAAAGCAGCTGTCATACTTCAGAGAGCAGTAAGTCTGATGTAGTAAAAAGAGTACTGGATTAGTAGGCAGAGACATGGGTTCAAACTTGACTTTTGCTGTTTATCTGCTGTAAAGTCTTGCTTAAGTCACTTAGCTTTTTCTAAGCCTTAGTTTCTTCCTCTGTCAGAACCTCCTTAGGGCCAAAATGATTTAGATATTCAGTCTTTATTACTTTGATAGAACCTTGTGCGTCATTTACCAAAATGCAGTGTTGTTATTTGTTAATTTTTTTTGTTTTTACTTGAACTATGAGTATCTCAAGGATAAGTCACTAAGTCTTATTTATTGTCAACTTCTCGCATGTGCTTGATACATGAATGAATATCTACCCTGTCTTTTTCACTCAGTTGTTATGTGGATCAGATGACCTAATTTATGGGAAAGTATTTTTTCAATTGTAAAGTCCTGTTTAAGTGCAGCATATCATATTGGATGTTTTAAATGCATAGATAATATATTAAGTATAATTAGATCATTATAATTCTTGAATTATAGAATGGTGTTCTTCAGTGATTTTCCTGGGGTTTATCTGGAGCATAGTAATATTTTATAGCACAAGACTGTCTATTTCACTTAATATCTAGTTTTCCTAATATATAGTTGTTTACTTACATATAGTTAACGTTCATATTAGGATTTCAGTCTTATAGCATTTAGATTTATAATCCCTTATTGTAAAATTTTAGGTCAGTTTCAGTTTTTCACAGTCATAGATTTTGAACAGTCTCTCTGTTGATTTCCCTGATTAAGCTTTTACAAAGTTTTTTTCAAACCATTCAAAAAACAGAGTAGTACTCTACTCTGGGAGAGATAGTCTGCTGCCTACATCTTTCTCATTCAGGCCAAGTCTGCAATAGATGGTCCTGTTCTGTCACTGAATCACATCCATGCATGTTGTTTACCTTCTGCTAAGCAAGGCCATCTAAGGATTAACCCATAGATACCAGTGTTAGCCCTGGAGGAGGGCCTGGCAACCCACTCCAGTATTCTTGCTTGGAGAATCCCCATGGACAGAGGAACCTGGCAGGCTGCAGTCCATGGGGTCACAAAGAGTTGGAAATGACTGAGCGACTAAGCATAGCACAGCACTAGTGTTAGAGAGTGATGGTGAAAGGAGGAACCTGTGGGTTCTTTCTAATACCTTCACCTCATGACTACCTCCTTTTTTTCTGTTTTTTTTCCCTGTTCTGCTTGTCATATGGAATCTTAGTTCCCTGACCAGGAATCAAACCCATGCCCACTGCAGTGGTGCAGTAGAAGTGCAAAGCCTTAACCACTGGACTACCAGGGAAGTCCCAAATTTTTTATTTTGATTACATGTTGAAATGCTAATATTTTACATATATTGAGTTATGCTTATGTAACTCAGTACATGTAAAATACTAATTTCACCTCTTTTTGCCTTTTACTCTGTGTAAACCAGCTAATTTCCAATTACACATCCTTATTCATGTAGAATAAGGGATTTCATGTAGAAATCCCTAAATTCATTAGGGATTTCTGTAGTAGTATAGTATTGGAATTAAATTTGAAGAATTAGCTGCCTTTACCCTTTTAATGCTCCAGGATTTTCTTTTCTTGCTTCTACATCTGTTAAGAAGCTCAAAGGGGGCCCCCCAAGAGCATGGGAGTACCGGGCATCAATAGGGCCAAGCAAGGTCAGTGCTAGTGATCTGTTAGCAGAACCCTGCCCTCCTTGGCTGGCTTTAGACTCCCAGGGAAGTTTCTGAGAGAGATGGCCAGAGACGCTTAACTGGTCCTCTCTAATTTGGTGCAGATGGCAGACAACTTTTCTTTTGCAGAGTACTGCAATCTGCTAAGCCTCCAAATGCTCTCTTTTTATCCTTCAACATGGTGTCCTCCAAAGTTACCCTGTTAGTGCTCAGCCAGGAGCAGTTAGAAGGGGTTGAAGCATGGGTCCGCAGAAGCACTGGCAGACCTGAGTTTTAAAATCTGGCTCCGTTTTTACTGTTTGATGAATTTAAAGGTAGTAGACCAGGCGGATTTCCTGATCACCCACACTGAGGTTTTGAAACAATATCTTACCTTCTGGAAGGGGGATGTAGCATAGCCCAGGAAGACTGCCATGGACATGTTGGTCAGTTGAACTCAGGAGGCCTGTACTAGATGATCTCAGGCTGGGGCATTGTGCATGAGGAGACGCCTTGCTCAGAGGAGCCAGTCCATGACCTTCAACTGTGGGTTAATTTGAGGAGCTCACAGAAGATAGTGAAGCCTTGGTACCAGGAACTGAAAAGCAGTGAAATCCCTAAACCCAGTAAGGATAGTGTGACCATTGCTGTTATTTCTGGAGAAGCCCTGGGAGTCAAGTCCAAGATTTATATCTACACACCAACCTTACATTTGGACTTCAAATTGGACAAAGGAGCAAAGCATTCCCAGCCTATTCCTAAAGGGTGGACAAGCTCCCTTTGAACCATATCTGGAAATGTGTATACTGTACCTGATAATATGCAACAAAAAACAGAACCTCATCACACAGCTGTGTTAGGGGAAGGTGACAGTGTCCAGGTGGAGAATAAAGATCCTGAGAGAAGCCACTCCATCCTAATTCTTGAGGAGCCATTAAGAGAACTAGTTGTTCAGCATGGAAAAGTGTACTTACCCTTAGAGAATCCAAAATGTGATGCTTTCTTGACTTGAAATTTTTCTAATCTTCTGTTTATTGTCAATGAGGTGCTACTAATTTTCAAACATAACTTAGACCCTCATGAAAGGACACAGCCTCATATACTGCAGAGATACCAAAACTATGACGAGATTTTTTTTATCAAGTCAGTTCAGTTCTTGACATTAGCCAATGCTATTTAACTGACAACTACAGTAAATCTATAAAGTTCTTTTCACAAGAATTCTGTAACTGTGTATGGTGACAGATGTTAACTATACCTACTGTGACAGCCATTTCCAAATATATACAAATACCAACATTATGTTGGACACCTGAAATTAATATAATATTGTATGTCAATAATATTGTACCTCAACTTTAAAAAATAAAGAAGATAAAAAGAACTAAAACTTCAAAAATGGTTGTGAAAGAGCCAAACCTAAGAATATTTTGAATAGAGAGATTGTCATTGCTGATGACAGCTTGCAATGGGTGAGGGAGTTGTAATTGCATTTGTTTATCTGAAATTTGGTCTTTATAAATCATTCACAATCCTAGTTTAAAAACTTGTTTTATACTCCTTGGGAGTCGGATGCTAGGAAAATAACTGTTTGCTGTTTACATATGCCTGAGTTTGTTTCAAACTAAGAACTACAGAAAGTGAAAGTGAAGTTGTGTCCAAATCTTTGCGACCCCATGCACTGTAGCCTAACAGGCTCCTCCGTCCATGGGATTCTCCAGGCAAGAATACTGGATTGGATTGCCATTTCCTTCTCCAGGGGATCTTCCTGACCCAGGGATCGAACCCAGGTCTCCCGCATTGCAGGCAGATGCTTTAACCTCTGAGCCACCAGGGAAGCCTAAGAACTACAGAATACATACCATTTTAGTGGAAGAATAAAATATTCTCATCAGCTAGAACTTTCTGAATGTCTCCTTCTACTCTAGGTTCATTTTTGATGAACACAAATGAAGAGATGTCTCAGGCCATTCTTGATTTCAGAAACGTGGAAAATGACTTTGAAAGAGCGAAAACCTGAAAATCAAATATTGGAAACGAGTGACAAGCACAAGGGCAGGTCTGACTGCCTTCTAGAATTTTCCATTTGTGTGATCCACCTATTCATATTCAGTGCATCCAGTTTCCAAAGCTGACTTTGCCAGTGCTTCTAAAGAATTCCACACTAAAGTGATAAACATGGTTTTTATAGCAATGAATGTGAGATATTTCCTGGCACCAGCAAATAAACCTAATTATTGGTTCTTTTACAAAAAAGAAAAAGAAGAAGCTCAGAAAGGTGATGTTTGCTTGTATCTCCTCTAGAGCCAGAATGATAGCTAATTCTTGCTACCTGATTATAGAAGAAAAGTACCATGTATACATATCCATTGAAGACCAACTGCAAAAGCACTTACTGAAACAAACCATTGGCAGTTGAAAAAAAAAAAAACATTTGGAAATAGATATAATCTCAGAGATTCCTAATATAACAAAGAATGAAGAAGAGACAGAGAAAGAGATGTCAAGGTGAACTTTGTCTGGTCTAAGGGCAAAAATTCCCCTGTTCTGGAAACTTTACTTTTGAGTTCCCAGCATAGCATCATAAACCTGACTTGGTCCTAAAAGCAGGAGGCAGAGGAAGGATAGGAAATATAAGGAAGAAAAATCAAGAAAAGGGAAGAACAGAAGAAAAGGAGA
Source organism: Dama dama (assembly GCF_033118175.1). Lineage (NCBI taxonomy): Eukaryota > Metazoa > Chordata > Mammalia > Artiodactyla > Cervidae > Dama > Dama dama. The sequence goes on from NC_083699.1 coordinate 52,432,088, forward strand.
AAAGTCTCTCAATAGGAGAATGAAAACACAGTTGCAGGCTTGAGTACTATAGTGAAAACAGATATTAAGGAAAGTTTATATACTGATATGAAAACCTCCAACCCCTTTTTACTTCTCAGCTCTCAGTGCTGTCACCCAGGCTTAAACCCTGTTGAAAGCATTTTCTTGAGGAAATCTGAACAGTCCAAGAGAATAGTTAAACTCACATTGAGGTGCTCCAATGAAATAGCCTAGTTCAGTAGCCCTAAAAAGAAGTACACAGTAGATTAACCCTACCCTCCTGCTTATTTCCTCCTCCTCAGCATTTCTAAACAGCCGAAAGTATCACTGGACATCTGAGGAAAGCTAACACCAAACAAACAGAATAAAACTACTTGATGGAAACAGCTATTGCAGGGATAAGAAAACATTTTAAATGTATTATTTTCTCAGAGAGCTAAAAGAAAATTATACATGAAACAAAATCAAGATGCTGTATAACAGGGAATAAATATAATAAAATTTGCCAGAAAAAATAATACAAGATATAATAAAAGGGATAGGAAAAAAGGTTTGGGAAATCTAGAGAGCAGGGCAAAAAGAAAAGAGAACCAGTCTAAGAGATCAAATATCCAAACATGTGAAACAGAGGAGAAAAAAAAAAAAACTGGAGGAGAGAAAACAAAATAGTTTGATTTCCCAGAACCAAATATCGTGTGGTTTAATTCAAAAGGACTAACCAACTGTCCAATACAAAGACAGAAATATACTCACATTTATTTCACATTACTGTGAAATACACTGGGAACAAAAGTACTCTTCAACAACATAATTGGAAGCTAAAAGGTATTGGAGTTAGGCTGACACATGTTTGAGGGAAAATGACTTCCAATTAGAATTCTGCATCCAACCAAACCATCAGTTAAAAATAAAGATAGACTATAAAGGTATATTTATGCATCACAAATCTCTGAAAGAAAGGAATAACTCAAGAAAGGAATCCAGAAAACATAAAAATGAAGAGTCACCAAGATGATGGTGAATGGGGATATCAGGATGACAGCTATGCACCAAGCATAGAGAACGATTGATTCAGATTGGAGCAGGTCAAAAAGCTCCAGAATATATATCCAAGAAAATTAATTTGGTAGATTGCCTGATATGTTTTACTTTGTGAACAATTAGGGCAGAAGTTGTTATGTATAATCAGTGATAAATACATAGAAAAATAATCAAGGAAAATACTAGAATTATTAATTCCTTGCTTATTTTTCTAATGTATTAAAATATGCAAGGAAGAAAAAAGTAATCATCACATACTATATGGTCATAAAATGAATAGCCTTTATGTAGGCATAATGTAAACACTGAACATTAACATAACTAAAATTATGATTTAATAATATTGAATATTTAGAGATATAGAAAGTATGTGTGAAAGAGAGCTAAGTCCTTACCTTTCAGATAAGAAAGTCAACAGATAATACCTATTACTGAAAAAAGTCACAAAAATGTAGATGGAAATAAACATCAGAAGAAAAACCTGAAAGAACTAAAGCTGATGTCTTTGAGAGAGGACAGGCTAACTCGGCAGAGAGCTGTAAATTTTTAACAGTTCTTCTAAAACTGATAATTTAAACGATAGAGTTACATCAACAAATTTTTGGAAAGCATCAAATTGTAAAATATATTAGGTTGCAGGTCATGCAGTTTTCTTGCAACTCTTCAGCTCTATGGTTGTAGCACAAAAGAAATTGTGGACAGTATGGAAACAAATGAGCATGATTGTGTTTCAGTAAACATTTGTAGATGCTGAATTTTGAATTTCCCTTAATTTTCACGTGTCATAATTCTTTTCCTTTTGAACTTTATAATCATATAAAATGTAAAAGGGCTTCCCTGGTGACTCAGACAGTAAAGAATCTGCCTGCAGTACAGGTGACCTTGGTTCAATCCCTAGGTCAGAAAGATCTCCTGGAGAAGGAAATAGGTACCCATTCCAGCATTCTTGCCTGGAGAATTCCATGGACAGAGGAGCCTGGCAGGCTACAGTCTATGGGATCTGAAAGAATCGGACACGATTGAGCAACTAACACTTGCACTTCACTTTCAAAATGTAAAAAAATCATTCTTCTCCAGCTACTCAAAAACAGGTAGCAGCTGAATTTTATCTGTGGGCCATAATTTTCCAACTTTTGCCTTTAATAAAGTGAACATAGAGCAAAGGAGAAGAGTGAAAAAAATTGGGCAAAATAATTTCTTGTCTCCAAATCTTGCCTGTTACAAGATTTCTTATCAGGAATTCATTCTGAAGAACAAAAGGAAGCACATTTGTTTACCAAACTTTTTCTAATTTACTGTCTCCTTGATCTTTACTATCTTTTGGCTAAGTACAATAGGGGATCCCTGTTTTCTGTAGACGTAGAACCTGTCTTATGGAGATTGAGTGACTTGCCCAAAATCAAACAGTTTTATAAGGGACTAGAACTTAGACTAGAACCCAGAACTGGTTCCCTGTTTATTTCTCTTTATTGCCTTCTGTAAAAATAATACATGAGTATATCCTTGTAAAATATTAAAACACTACAAAAGATATAAAGTTATTATCCTCTGTCCTGTCTGTCATCTCTCCCTGTATACCCTATGAGTTAACAACTATTACAGTGTTGTCCCTACTATATATTGTTGTAGGAAGAAAACAGTTCTATCAGGGAAGAAAAATCACACATCTTTGTTTTTTTTCTCCCAGACTCTTAAATTCCTGGCAAAATGCCGTAAGAAAAAGAAACTATTTGCTCCTTGGCCTGGACTCAGAGAACTCACTGATGCACGCAGAATTGAACTGAAACAACAAGTGGATGACTATATCAGAAGACATCCAGTGTGTAGGCTTTTGTGTGTGATTATTGATTATTGCAGTGTGTGATACTCACCAACAAATAAGTCTCAGTTGTATATGTACATTTATTGTTGGCATAAGGTAATGCAATGGCTTTATCGTAGCCTTACCATGGCATTACCATGGCTTTACTATGGCTTTGGAGTCTTATAATTGCGTGGACCATAAAGGTAAAGTCAATAGTAAAGGACATTTCACTTAGTGGTTTTCCGTACTGCATCAGCAAGACTGTTGGTACATCCTTATTGAACATGAAGTGGTATTGTGATTTGGGTTTATTTACATTCTCTAATAATTAGTGATTTTTAACATCTCTTTATGTGTTTATTGCCTATTTATCTCCTTTTTTGGAGAAATTTCAATTGAAGTCCTTTACCCATTTTTAATAAGGTTTTCTTTTTTTTTTTTTTAGTGTTGAGTTTTAGGAGTTCTCTGTATATTCTGGATATTAATTCCTTATCAGATGTATGATTTGTAAATATTCCATTCTGTGAGCTGCCTTTTTACTCTATTGATAGTGTCCTTTGATGCACAAAACTTTTTCATTTTGATGAAGTACAATTTGTCTAATTTTTTTTGTTGTCTGTAGCTTCACAGTGTCATATTAAAGAAATCATTGCCAAATCTAATATCATAAAGCTTTTCCTCTATCTTTTCTTCTAAGAGTTTTGTAATTTTAGCCCTTATGATTTAGGGCTTTGATCTCTATTTTTTATTAATGCACTGTGCGTGATTCTGATGCATTCTCCTATTTAAAAAAGAAGTGCCTCTTTAGCCATGCTCTAGTACAGCTGTTACTCTGTGGCTGACAAGTAAGATGTTAGTTAGAACAAGGCAGCATCCATGATCTAGGAACTGGAATACCCGAGAAAACTGTAGTGTTAGAAACTTTATCAGTTTCAGTGTTGAGGTTATGTCATCCTTGTTCTAAATATTAATAATTAGGTCAGTTCCCTTTAAAGTAGCTAACTAGCCAGAAGAATATGATCCTTTGAATGATTCTGTCCCTTGTTCTGTGAAATTAGAGGCTGTATAACATTTTGGCTTATATAAGTTTGAGAGAAGGAATAGGATAAGAAGTAAGGCAGTTTCTCAGGTGGGGTTCAGAACAAAGGGATTGGTCCTATTACTCCTCCAGGCCAGTGTCTTTACCAAACCATTTGTAACTTTCACTGATTCCTCAATCTTACCTCTTCTCCCAGAATACTACACTATGTGAGGAAGTGAGGTATAGGAGTATATCAAAAAGAATCTTGCCCACCTGCATTTTCAATGAATCTGCTTTTAAGAAGTTATTTAATGTTTGTTCAAGAGTACAAGATCGGGCTTCCCTGATGGCTCAGTGGTAAAGAATCTGCCTGCCAGTGCAGGAGACATGGGTTCAGTCTCTAGTCCAGGAAGATCCCACATGCTATGGGGCAACTAAGCCCATCCACCACAACTACTGAGTCTGTGCTCTAGAGCCCAGGAGCCACAACTACTGAACTCACATGCAGCAACTACTGAAAGTGAAACACACTTTGATATATGTGTCTTTCATGTAACAATTTTCTTGTCTTTTGTTCCCAGGGTTCTCAGATATCAGATGTGACCAGCAGCAGGGAGCTCCATTCCCAAGCACAAGAACGACTGCAACACTACTTCATGGGCAGGGCTCTAGAAGAGAGAGCTCAACAGCACAGGGAGGCACTGATGGCTCAGATCAGCACCAACATTGAACAGTTGATGAGTATGTGCTTATTCCATTTCTGTTTCCTAAAAGGAACACCTATGCAAGATTTTGGTGACAGCCATAATCTTCAGAAGGAAAATAGCATTTAGTGGTCTATTAGCCCATTTCCTATCCTCAGAAATTTCTACTTCTGGATCATATCAGCACACAATGTTTTCAACTGATGCATATCCCTTAACCTTCCTGACTGCTTCCCTCAGCCTTTCTATCATTCATATGTACCAACTCAGACAAAGTTATTAATTTCAAAGATGCTGAGCCCTACTAGCCAGACTTTGTTATATAGTAAGAAAAGCTTCTTAAGCCTACTTTAAAAGTAGATAATGACAGTATTTTATGGTGCCATTATATATTTTTAATGAATTGTTTTCACAAAAATTAATTCACTTGCTTCTCACAACTGCTGGTACATTAAATGAGAGATCCCATCCCATGAAGCCAGTGTTTCAGATGGGTTCTGAAACACTTTTATTATTTGCGGAGCAGAAGGCATCAGGGTCCTCTGTTTAGTGCCATTTACTTGTAAATTTTGTATTTTTTAATGGATGGGTTGCTAGAACTGAGCCTCTCATCTGTAAGAATTCTGCTGTTTTTTTTTAAAGTTCCTACTCTTTTAAACAAATCACCTAAAAAAAAATCTACCTCTTTGTTCTTTCCCTTTAAACACAGAAGAATGGGCTACATCTTGTGAATAGTCACATACCAACTACAGCTGGCAATAATAGACTCAGAGTTAGAATCTAGTTTCTGCTGCTATTGCAGAGTTCCAGCTCTGCAGTTTCTAAGTTTTTGTTGTTTGGTACGAAACTCTTCCACTCACCTGTTTATTTTTTGTTACTACAGAAGCACCAAGTCTGAAGGAGGCAGAAGGAAAAGATCCTGAGCTCTTCCTAAGTAGATCCAGGCCTGTGGCAGCCAAAGCCAAGCAGGCCCATCTTACCACCCTGAAACATATGCAAGCACCCTGGTGGAAGAAGCTTGGGGAAGAAGCAGGAGATGATATTGACGTCCCAAAGGATGAACTTAGTGTAGAATTAGGAACTTTATTCATTGGTGGAACCAAACCACCTTAAAGGAGTTACCTGGAGGAATGACATATCTATATTTAGAGATTATATTGGTTCTACCTCTGACATGCTAGTAGATTAGTGTTATCCTTAACTCATGGTTTTCCAGAGGTTCTTCTCCAAACAAGACTTGAAGGAAATAGGCAAAGAGTTATTTTCTACCTCAATTTCAATTCTTTTCTTTTTCCACACCTCCATCCTTGGCCACACATACAAATTGGTGTGGCTTTTATTGTGAAACTAAACTCAACATTGTATTCTGTTGGTAATATATGTTTGAAATGTGATATTTCTTTTTTGTTTCTGCTGTTTTCCAATTAAAAGGTGTTTTCTAAATAAATATTTTCAACAATTGTTCTGAAAAACTTGTCAGGTTTACTTCAACTTTTCACATTTATTGATTTTTCTATTAAATAGGCTTCCCAGATAGCACAGTGTAAAGAATCTGCCTGCAATACAGGAGACACAGGAGGCACAGGTTCAATCCCTGGATCAGGAAGATCCCTGGGAGGAGGAATCTGGCAACCCACTCCAGTTTTCTTGCCTGGAAAATCCCATGAACAGAGGAGCCTGGAGGGCTGTAGTCCATGGGAGCTCAAAGAAGCAGACATGACTTAGCAAATGTGCATGCATTCACAGGAAATGTGCTCTTGGAATTTATTAAGGTGAGGGAAAGAAATGGTTAACTGAAAGACAATTAACTATTTTCTACCAGTGTTTGAATTCAGCTTCTGTCTTCCTATTTCTAAAAGTAACTACATTTAAAAAGTCCGCTTGGGATTCAATGCCAGAAAAATTTGTGCTAATAAAACTGCATTCTTTCTATTAAACTAAGAGAACAATATAACATACTATTTCCATTTCGGTCTTGTCTCCTAGGAGTCTCAGAACTAAAATAATGTTTAATTTCTGCTATGGTTCTCAATATCTACATAATTATTAGGTTCTAGCCTAATAATTTTGAATTTCGCTATTATTTCTGTGTTTTAATACCAAAAGCCACCTCTATTTGTGTTTTGACAATACAGAATTTACATTAAAATCAATTAAATCATTGACTCTATATCATAAGGAATCTGGAGTGTGCTTTTTTCTATAAAATGAGTAGAAATACCAGTATTTCTGGATGGAAAGACCAAATGCTATAATGTTCATCCCTCTGAAATTTAGTAAAATTCTAGTCAAAATTCTAATGTAATTTTTATTCATAATTTAGAAAATGAGTAAAATTCATTTGTAAGAATAAGCAGATGAGAGTTCTGGTTTCACTTAGAATATAAAAAGTTCCATGAGAACGTTTCTTCCATCTTAACAACAAAAAATTGCAAAGTGATCTATGAAAATCATTTTTCTTGAGCCTATCAGATAGTTGGGGCCTCAAGATAACCAAATAAATCGATGGGACTCAGTATATGAAATAAACCATTTGATCTTTAAGAGCACAAGAGACAAAAGTGGCTGGAAAAAATCAACTAAAATTTTAACAGATTCTTAAAGGTGAAGTGTGAGTTCCATGTCAGAATATTTAGGAACTTTAGAAGTTAGAGTTTTACCAAATACAAGAAAGTTTGGGAGCAGGGCAGGAGACCTGAAGAGATACCTTTGTGGCATAGGCAAATAGGAGATGACAGGCTGCTACTGGGTGACATGCCTAAAGCCTCACCTGCTTTCCCAGACCCTTTTTTTAAAGATCTTAGGCTGCTAGAGCAGAGGTAGCAAGCCCTCTTACTTCAAAGGCTCAGACAAAATTCCATTGTATCTAAGGAAGGAACAGAAAACCTAGCTGTCTGTGCTGGGGACAGGAGTGATAGGAAATAGTCTACCGTGATACAGGTAGAGTCCAGTGTCACTGAGGGAAGTATGGAAATAAAAACTCTGTCTCCTGGGAGGGAGGCCAAAAATGACGTTGGGCCCAGAAATCCTACACCTATGCAAAGCAGATGTCTGGTAAGCTAATGAAAAGGAGCAAACTGCTAAAAATCAACCACAGATATGAGGCAGTTTGACTACCATGGCATAAGAAAGCCCTATCTCCAACCCCAGGAAGAAAAACATGGCCTAAAATTTAGGCTGGATCAGGACAAAAGACCACCCAAGTCTCAACAACGAGTCTAGCACCAAGTAATAAGCAGCAGTAGTTAAGCATGGAGACACCCCTTCCCTGCACTCCCCCACCCCACCCCCGTGGGAAAGGCAAACAGGGATGCTTGCAAGTGGAGGTAAAGCAGGAACATAGAAAAAACTTCAAGCTTTTCAGACCCCACTACAAGCATAAGGTAACAGCAACTAAAAAATACAGGCACTGAAGCCTATAGTACATTGAAAATGAAAAGCCAGACCCAGCTAAACTCCTGAATGGTTTAACTCAGCCTCCCTGCAACACTGCAATATAATTCATTTTTTTCTTTTAATTTCTGACTTAATGCTGTCTCACTTTCTGACTTTAAATGCTACTATGTTTACTATAACAAAACAGTAATTCAGTATTACTCAGATAAATGAAAAATAAGACATTTTAAACAGTGATATTGTCAATTATTTGATCATCAACATTTGTCACAATTTAACTTTATTGGCTCCTTATTGTGAAATTCAGACTTAAATTGAAGAAAGTAAGGAAAACCACTAGGCCATTCAGGTATGACCTAAATCAAATCCCTTATGATTATACAGTGGATGTAACAAATTCAAGGGATTAGATCCGATAGAATGCCTGAAGAACTATGGACAGAGGTTCATAACATTGTACAGGAAGTGGTGACCAAAACCATCCCCAAGAAAAAGGAAGGCAAAATGGTTGTCTGAGGAGGCCTTACAAATAGCTGAGAAAAGAAGAAAAGTGAAAGGCAAAGGAAAAGGAAAAGATATACCCAACTGAATGAAGAGTTCCAAAGAATAGCAAGGAGAGATAAGAAAGCCTTCTTAAGTGAACAGTGCAAAGAGATAGAAGAAAACAATAGAATGGGAAAGACTAGAGATCTCTTAAAGGAAATTAAGAGATACCAAGAGAACATTTGATGCAAAGATGGGCACAATAAAGGACAGAAATGCTAAGGACCTAATAGAAGCAGAAGACAGTGAGAAGATACACAGAAGAACTGTACAAAAATGGTCATTTGGTTTTTTTTTTTTTAAAGGTGTTAAAGACCCGGACAACCATGTTGGTGTGGTCACTTGCCTAGAGTCAGACATCCTGGAGTGTGAAGTCAAGTGGGCCTTAGGAAGCATTACTACAAACAAAACTAGTGGAGGTGATGGAATTCCAGCTGAGCTATTTCAAATCCTAAAAGATGATGTTAAAGTGCTGCACATCAGTATGCCAGCCAATTTGGAAAACTCAGCAATGGCCACAGGGCTAGAAAAGGTCTGTTTTCATTCCAATCACAAAGAAGGACAGTGCCAAAGAGTGTTCAGACTACCACACAGTTGTGCTAATTTCACAAACTAGCAAGGTAATGCTCAAAATCCTTTAACCTAGTCTTCAACAATATGTGAACCAAGAACTTCCAGATGTACAAGCTGGATTTAGAAAAGGCAGAGGAACCAGAGATCAAATTGCCAGCATCTGTTCAGTTCAGTTGAGTTCATTTCAGTTGCTCAGTCATGTCAGACTTCTTGTGACCCCATGGACTGCATCATGCCAGGCTTCCCTGTCCATCACCAAATCCCACAGCTTACTCAAACGCATGTCCATCAAGTTGGTGATGCCATCCAACCATCTCATCCTCTGTCGTCCCCTTCTCCTCCTGCCTTCAATCTTTCCCAGCATTAGGGTCTTTTCCAATGAGTCAGTTCTTTTTATCAGGTGGCCAGAGTATTGGAGTTTCAGCTTCAGCATCAGTTCTTCCAATGAATATTCAGGACTGATTTCCTTTAGGATGGACTGGTTAGATCATAGAAAAAGCAAGAGAGTTCCAGAAAAAAAAAAATCTTCCTTGACCTACTCTAAAGCCTGTGACTGTGTGTGTGGATTACAACAAACTGGAAAATTCTTAAAGAGATGGGAATATCAGACCACCTTAACTGCCTCCTGAAGAATTTGTATGCAGGTCAAGAAGCAACAATTAAAACCAGAGGTGGAACAATAGACTGGGTTCAAATTGGGAAAGGGGTATGTCAAGGCTATATAATGTCACCCTACTTATTTAACTTCTGCAAGACTGAGGGGAGAAATATCAATAGCCTCAGATATGCAGATGATAGCACCCAAATGGCAGAAAGCACCGAGGAACTAAAGAGCCTCTTGATGAAGGTAAAAGAAGAGAATGAAAATGCTAGCTTAAAATTCAACATTCAAAAAACTAAGATCATGGCATTCAGGCCCATCACTTCATGGCAAATAGATGGGGAAAAAATGGAAACTGAGTGGCAGATTTTCTTTTCTTGAGCTCCAAAATCACTGTGGATGGTGACTGCAGCTGTGAAATTAAAACATGTATGCTCCTTGGAAGAAAAGCTATGAGAAACCTAAACAGTGTACTAAAAAGCAGAGATATCCCTTTGCCGACAAAGGTCTGTATAGTAAAAGCTATGGTTTTTCCAGTAATCATATATGGATGTGAGAATTGGACAATAAAAAAAGGCTGAGCACCAAAGAATTGATGCTTTTGAACTGTGTTGCTGGAGAAGACTTGAGAGTCCCTTGGAGAGCAAGATCAAACCAGTCAATCCTTAAGGAAATCAACCCTGAATATTCATTGGAAAGACTGATGCTGAAGCTGAAGCTCCAATACTTTGGCCACCTGATGCAAAGAGCCTACTCATTAGAAAAGACCCTGATGCTGGGAAAGACTGAGGGCAGGAGATGAAGAGGTGACAGAGGATGAGATAGTTGAATGGCATCACTGACTTGATGGACATGAGTTTGAGCAAACTCCAGGAGGTGGTGAAGGACAGGGAAGCCTGGCGTGCTGCAGTCCACAGGGTCACAAAGAGTTGGATATGACTGAGCAACTGAACAGCAACAACTTTATTGGATGTCTTGCTCACATCATAGCTCATTTTCTATACAGAATAGAGTACTAAAGTGGGTATAATACAAATAGAGACCCAATACCTAACATTTATTTTTATAAACCTATAGAGTGAGTGTCTAGAAGTAGAAATTTCTGCTAGTTAATAGAAATTCCATAGAAAAGCTACTCTGCATCCTGTTTTTCATTTTAGGAATATTCATATCTGTTTAAGTCATTTTCAAATTATGACAAAATAGAATCCAAAGGCATGATTGCTATTATAATGATTAAATTTTGAAGATTTTATTCACCTTATAGCTGAAAGTTTGTTTTCATTGACCAGCATGTCACTATTTCTCTCACCTTCTAGCCCTTGGTAACCACCATTCTACCTTCTGAGTTTGACTCTTTTTTATTCCACATACAAGTAAAACCATACAGTTTTTCTCTCTCTGGCTTATTTCACTTAGCACAGTATCCTACAGGTTCATCTTTGTTGTCACAAACACAGGATTTCCTTCCAAGAAGTGACCAAATAATATCATGTTTATATTTTCTCACATCTTCTTTATCCATTCATCCATTAACACTTAGGTTTTTTTCACAACCTGTTGATGATTATGAATAATGCTGTAATGATGTCTCTGAGATACTGATTTCATTTCCTTCAGATATATACCCAAAAGGGGGATTTCTGAGTTACATGGTAGTTCCATTTGGGGAATGGGAGTGCTGAGGAATCTCTGTGCTATTTTCCATAATGGTTAAATGAATTTACATTCCAACCATGTACAAAGGTTTCCTTTTCTCCAAATTTTCTCAACACTAGTTACCTCATCTTCTTTTTTCTTTAATATAAAGGCCATCTTAACAGGTGTGAGGTGTTTTCTCATTGTGGTTTTGATTTGTATTTCCCTGATGGTTATTGATATTGAGCACCTTTTCATGTACTTTTTGGCCATTTGTGCCAAGAAGTTATTTAGGCATATAATGCTATCCACTGGAATTAATTCAAACTACAAAAGTTGAGGTTATCCCCAACAAAACTTCCCTCACTTCAGATGCCATCAATTAAGGTGTACTCAGACTGCCCACACTTCTGACCAACTGACCACAAATTTGGGAGTTGATGCAAACTTATCAGGTTTGATAGTTCACTAGAACAAACTAGAGAACTCAGGAAACATTATACTTTTGAATAGTTTTGCTGTAATGATAAGATTTAGCCAAGTAAAGAATACGTTTGGCAACAGTTTGGAGGATCTCAACCATAGAGCTTCCACCCCACTCCCCATGGAGTCAGGATGCATTACCCTCTCTCCACGGCACACTGAAGTGCTCACCAATCAGGAGGTTCAGCTGAACCTTAATGTTCAGTTTTCACTGGAGTTTCATTACATAAGCATGATTAATTGTACCATTGGCCATGTGATTTAAATCAATTTTCAGCCCCTGCCACCTCTCCAGTGGTCAGGAAGTCAAGCTGATATCATGTGGCTCAAAGCCTTAACACTTTAATCCCTTTATACTCACCACAATTAATAAACACATTCCTATCACTTAGGAAATTTCAAGGGTTTAAAAGCCCTATCTCAGGAACTCAAGGCAAAGAACAAATCCTTTCTTATAAAATACCCACACATTATTATCTCTGATATAAAGAGAGATGTGCCCATATCTGGGCATAAGCAGTATCTACCTTACTCTTTTCTGTTTTATACTATATGATGTTTAGTCAAAAACTGAGACACACAGAAAAGCTGGGGAAAGAAACCAACTTTCATCAAGAGATAACACAACCAGATTCAGAGATGACTCAGATATTGGAACACACACAAAAAAAAGATGTTAATAACTGTGATTAATAAAAGATAAAATGTAAAAGTTGACAACATGCATAGAGAAATGGGGAATTTCAGAGATGTAGGTTTAAAAAATAGATTAGTGGAAATGCTAGGAAAAGTACAATATCAGAAGTTAAGTTCATTAGCAATTCTTTGACAAGTTCATTAGCAGACTAGAATTGAATAAAAAATAGATGAAGTTGTCAATACATTAGTAGAAATGTTCCAAACAGAAACACCAAAAGGCAAAAAAAAAAAAAAAAAAAGATGAGGGGTGGAGAAGTAGGGAGAATAGAGCCTCCAAGAGCTATGAAACATACTAGCAGTATAACATGCAAGTAACTGGAGTTCCAGAGGTAGAAGAAAGAGAAATGAGGTAGAAGAAGGTAAAGGAAAATGGCTAAGGACTTTTGAAAATTAATGAAATGTAGATCCAATAATCCCAGAGAATCTCAGCAGGATAAATAACAATTATGTTAAAAATGTAAAAGCACACCTAAATACATGATAGTTACATTGCTTCAAATCAAATATAAATAGAAAATCATGACAGCAGAGAAAAAAGAAAAATCATATACCAAAGAACAAATAGAGTTTTGCTAGATTTCTCATCAGAAACTACATAAGCCTGAAGACAATGGAAGTGACATCTTTAGAATGCTAAAAGAAAAAATTATCAACTCAGAATTCCATATACAGCAATAATATCTACCAGAAAATGAAAGTAAAGTAAAGATTTTTCCAGAAAAACAAAGCTGATCATAAAGGAAAAACTTCAAAAAAAAAAGATGGGCATCCAGTCCCATCACTTCATGGTAAATAGATGGGGAAACAATAGAAACAGTGACAGACTTTATTTTCTTGGGCTCCAAAATCACTGTGGACGGTGACTGCAGCCATGAAATTAAAGATGCTTGCTCCTTAGAAGACAAGTAATGACAAACCTAAACAACATATTAAAAAGCAGAGACATTACTTTGCCAACAAAGGTCCGTCTAGTCAAAGCTATGGTTTTTCCAGTAGTCGTATACGGATGTGAGAGCTGGACAATAAAAAAGGCTGAGCGCCAAGAAATTGATGTCTTCAAACTGTTGCTGGAGAAGACTTGAGAGTCCCTTGGAGAGCAAGATCAAACCAGTCAATCCCTAAGGAAATCAACCCTGAATATTCACTGGAAAGACTGACGCTGAAGCTGAAGCTCCAATACTTTGGCCACCTGATGAGAAGAGCCAACCCACTGGAAAGGCCCTGATGCTGGGAAAGATTTAAGGCATAAGGAGAAGGGGATAACAGAGGATGAGATGGTTGGATGGCGTCACTGATGCAGTGGACATGAGTTTGAGCAAACTCCAGGAGATGGTCAAGGACAGGGAAGCCTGGCGTGCTGCAGTCCATGGTGTCGCAAAGAGTTGGACACAACTGAGTGACTGAACAACAACAAAGATTTTTTAGACAGAAGGAGCAAGATAGAAATTAGATCTACACAAAGAAAAAAGTGAGGGAAATTGTAAAAATTAAATATAAAAGAATTTTTCTTATTTTAAATCAATTTGAAAGTTAATTTACTGTCAAAGGTAGAGAATCTTAAAAGCAGAAAAAGAGAAGTGACTTTTCATGTACAAAAGATCCTCAAAAAAAATCAGAAGAATTTTCATCAGAAATTTTACAGGCCAAAAAGCAGTGGGCCGATATATTTAAAGTGCTAAAAGAAAATACCCGTCAACGGAGAGTCCTTTATCTGACAAAACTGTAATTCAGGAGTGTGAGAGAAATTAAGACATTCACAGGTAAACAAAGCTGAGGAAGTTGATTATCACTAGACCTGCCCTGCAAGAAATGTTCAAGAGAGTCCTGCAGGGTGAAATGGAAGGACATTAGATAGTCAAATCTGGTATAAAGAAATAAATACCTCTATGAAGGAATCTGGTTGATGGCAGGCATCTGATTGAAGACAGCAGCATCTAAGAAAATAGAAACCCTACCATTTGGATGATCACCACAGCCTTTTCTAAAACCAGCTTGAACATCTGGAATTTCACGGTTCACGTATTGCTGAAGCCTGGCTTGGAGAATTTTAAGCATCAATTTATTAGCATGTGAGATGAGCGCATATATAACTATTTATCTATTAAAAAAAGACATAGAGTTTCTCTTTTTCTGGAGAACCCTAATCCTGAGTCCTAACTAATATTTAAGTATATTAGGCAATCCTGACACCTAAAAATTTAAGAACTCTTGATCTAACATAATCATTGCAGCATTAGTCTTTAGCAGCTGGTCCCTTCCCTAATCTATTTGAGAATGTAAGGATATGCTATTCATAGACCCATCATCAAATCATCCCGCCTTGCCTCTTTTCAGGAACCTAATTATATTACTACTGCTAAATACTATATAGTATTTAGTATACTATAGTATTTAATACCATATAGTATACTATATATACTGCTATACTACTACTGCTACTGCTAAATAATAAACATTTATTGTGTGATATATGCCTGACTCTGGTAAGTATTTTATCATCATTGTCTCATTTATTCCTTACAACAACCCTACAAGATAGGAACATTTATAATTTTCATTTTCTAGATGTGAAAACTGAAGCTGTGAGACATTGACTATTTGCCCAAATTTAAAGCCAGGTCTATACAACTCTAAAGTGAACCCCTTATTCATTTCAGTTAATCATTCATTTCCTTACTCACTCTTTTGGTACTTGAGATTTTTGTAGATATTTAATTAATTGTGTGAAAATGTCCCATTTGTTTTACAGAACACTTCTTAAGAGTTGGGATGGTGCTCTATAATTTTTTTAGTCCCTTCACTATTACTGCAATGTGCTTAGTTGCTCAGTAGTGTTTGACTCTTTTCAACCCCTTGGACTGCAGCCCACCAGGCTTCTCTGTCCATGGGATTCTCCTGGCGGGAACACTGGAGTGGGTAGCCGTTTCCTTCTCCAGGAGATCTTCCCGACCCAGTAATTGAACTGGGGTCTCCTGCATTGCAGAAGGATTCTTTACCAGCTGAGATACCAAAGAAGCCCATTTTATATATATATTAGTGCAAGATTTATGCACTTTGAGGTGTTCATTAAAGACTGAATTCTCAGTACTTGACAAACTATCACATCAGAGATTTTAAACTAACATACTATTCATTTAGTGAATACCTATAAGCATCTATGATGTAAAAAATCCTGTGCTAGATGCAGAGGGCAGATACAGTTTCTGCTAATGGAGCTTATGTTACAAAATAAGAGAGAAACATTTAACAAATAAATGACTTAATGTGTGATGACTATTATTTTGCAGGAAATAATGTGTACATGAGGGTCATTTAATCTGGGAGATGGTGAGAAAAAGCCACTCAAAGAAGTGAAATAAAGAATGAACTGAGCAGCTTAAGGAGTAAAGGAGGAGTGTTTCATGGAGAGAGAATGGAAAAATACTATATTTATTCAACCAATGTATTATGAAGAAGATGCTTGGTAATTATTTGTTGAGTGTGGATTTGGCTAGCACATATGAAAAAGTGGTCTTGCCCTTCACTAAGAGACCAAGCAATTTTAAGTGATTTGACTTTCATGTAATACACTAAAAAAAAAAAAAATCAGAATAGAAAGATTAAGTAAACCAGGTTAAAATAATAAATATGAAAGGAATAAACCGGCTTCATAGAATGCCCATATGACATGCAGAAGACAAGGGAGTGGAGGCAAGGTCCTAGATGGCTATCTCTGGAATATGCAACCCTCCACACTACACAAGTATAAAAAAGTCACATAGCTTGATGGGAAAGAGTCTCCCAGAGAGCAGAGACTCAACACATGTGTCCCTTCAGGAGTCCTATAAGGTGTCTTATTCCTGGATCTATAAATTATGCAGCCAAATCTTTCATTCATATTAAACAGTCTTTCTTATGCCTGTCAACTCAATTAAAATGTGTGTAAGGAAAGGAAATGAGCTTGGTAATCTTGAAGGCTGAGATGAATAAAGCGGGAGAGAAAGGCTAGAACTGCAATTACTTCAGGAATCAGAAGACAGGTTGTTAACTGCTGGTTATATAAAACCTATTAATAACTTAGTTTTGACTCTTGGTTGAATATACTTTCCTAAACAGTATGCTTAGAACTCTAAAGTAGTAAATGCAGAAAATATCTTAATTGTTAAATAAAGCTTCTAATAAAGATTAAGGAGAGTTCATTGAGCAGGACACACCTAGGACAATTTAAAGATGTATAGGAGATCTGTAGACTTTCTCACAATATCTGCTCTAAATGCAAATTGTCAGATTTATTATATCAGCGATGGTGAAGTGGCTTTGTTCATCTTGGTGATGTCCTTAACTAGGAATATTGATGAGGGTAGGTTTTAGTGATACAGTCCTTGAAAGTATCTATGAAGCATATCAGAGATGTCCATTTGATGTGTAATTTGAGTTCTAGTGGCCTCTTTGTGCCAGTATATTCTCATTAAATACAGTTGTCTCCTGAAGGACTTTTAGAGTACTCTCCAAAAGAGGGGCCTGCCACTTTCCCTAAGATACATGATAAGAACACTCTTCAAATTGAAGGGCTAGAAAAGTCTCCATCACAAAGCTTGCTTAAAGGCCTGAGATTTATTCTTTGAGTCCAGGTGAAAAAATAAACCACATCAGTGCCTGACACATGGTCGGTGCTTAGTAAGTATTTGCTGAATCAGTGAAGAATAAGAGGAATTTTCTGAATGATTAGGAATTTTCTCTTTGATTTCAGATTCCTCATGCTCTTGGCTGTAAGTGCCTCAGGATAAGTCACCATTGCTCCTCATATGACTTCTTCATATATTGGAAATGCTCAGTAACAATTCATACAGAAATAGTACCCGAGTTCTTATGGCATGAATGTTTTTTTTCTCCTCTACAAAATACCATGGAGCAGCTCCTAGAAAGACCATGCCTGGGAGACAACTCTTGTCACCTCCCAGGCAAGGAAGCCTGACCTCTTCAGCTCTCCTCTTCTCCCATGTGCTAGGACTCCTGCTTGGCCCTGCCCCTCTTTGGGAAAAATTACTGCTTGAGGATACTCAGAAAGAACTGAAAGATAGTATCAAGATAGGAGCATAAGTTGGCAAGTATCTGTATCCCTCAGGCATCTCTGATGCCTCTAAGAAGCCTGTACTAAAACATCCACTCTGCACTTAAAACCCTCTCAAGAAACAACCTGCCATCCTTGTTCCCCATCCCAAAGTTCATCCAGCAGGAGGTAAGAAGACACCTGCAGCTTCATAGATATAAGAGGCCTTCAGATCCCAACCTCTTCCATCCTCAAAGATAAAACTATCTATAGGGACCCAGGGAGAGCAAAAACTGGAGCTGAGCTGGGAAATACACATCAAGGGCTGCTGAACCTTCCAAGTTTCAAGGAGACAAGAAGCTGAAACAAAAGTCATCAGGCCTGATCTCAGTTTTCCTAAAGTCAGATCAGTCTCTCCAAGGGTCTAGTACCTAATCAGGAGTGCCAACATTCCCAGGAGGAAAAGTTCAAGAAAGTTCAAAAAAGAACAAAAGTTCCAATTCCTGTAGACAGCCTCCTCTGACATCAGATCTAGGAGTTAATTAACATGAAGGATGACTACATGGACTACAATAACAACATGGAGACAAATGGCCTGAAATCTAGCCAATATCATATTGGCCTCCTTGGGACACCAGAGCAAGGCCAAAGTAGTTCACAGAGCAGCGGTCCCTCTGGTTTCATCATAGGTGAGACACCAGTTCCCATCTGCTGTGGCTGCATTCTGCAGGCAGCCCCTAGTCAAGAAATGGGCACCCAAGTATGCACACATATCTCTGCACTTCCAGAGGAACACCCCTGACTCACTACTTCTCAGAACCAGGGGTTTCAGAAGAACAATATTTTCTTAAACTTTGAGTATTGGATATTTGGTACATTCTGGATCCTTCTGGGATTTTTGCTGAGGTAGAGGAATATAGCCGATAAAGACCCAGACCTCTGCAGGCAAGTACACACAGATACTTTCATACAACGTCCAGATCTCCTAATTTAGGCTTCTTCGTCCTCTCTGGAATCCTAATTCCTAAGGATTTTATTTGATGACTATATTTAAATATAAGTCACAGAGATCAGATACTTGAGAGGTCTGCAAATTATCAGGGAGAAATTTCAGCTGTTGATACAGTCAGCTGGGTGCCTTAACCCTGAACAGCTGCAGTTGATTATCAGCAACATTCCCCTGTTCACTGACCTCAAATAAAATCTCTGGGAGAGCCTGCAGAATATGCCCTGCAAGCCCTGGCTCACGTTGGCCCTGGAAGGGCTGCCCTCTGTCCCAAGTTTTCAGAAGTACAAGAGAAAGAAACAAAAGCCAGCATGCCTTGTCTCAGTTTTTCTAAAGCTGCAATCACTTGAACTGACTATACCCCTTCTCTGCTTATTTTTCCCTAGGCATTTTGCCATCTACCATATTACGGCTGATCCTTGAACAGTGTGGGAATTAGGGGGATGGCCTCTCTGCAGTCCTAAACTCCAGAATAAATCACAGTTGGTTTTCCCTATACCTGTTTCTTCCTTACAGGTGGTTCTGTATTCACAGGTTCAACCAACCCCAACCCAAACAGTGTAATTTTTTTTTTAATTAGTGTATAAGTGGACTAGTGCAACACACACCTGTGTCGTTCAAGGGCCATCTGTTTTTCTCTCTCTTCGCTAAATTGTTATTTTCAAAAGGGCAGGAACTTTTATTTCTTGACTCCCACTATATGTACAGGTCTAAGAAAAGTACACAGTAATTACAGGCGATTACAATTTTAGATGGGTAGCGAGCAGAGGCCTTACTGATGTTTGAACCTTAAAGGGTTATGTAAGGGTTAGGGTGAGGATGCATATGGTGGGCTCAGTGCCTGGTACACAGTAAGACTCAACAATTCAAATACTAATCGTCAAGACAGTGCCTGAAATCACGGGAACTGGCTACTTCCCCCCCTCCCACTTCCTTGGGGGCTTAAGGAGAGAATGCATGTTTCCTGCGCTGTTACCTGAGCGCGTCACTGACCCCTGTTCCAGGAACCGAACCCTCAGCCTCTGCGTAAGAGCCAATTTGAGCTCCACTTCTTAAAAGGCATTTCCTAGTATTCACCGTTCTCTCTCTCACTCATGTCCTTAGAAACACCTCTGACCATTTCATACAGACGCCAGGTTGTAGCCCGAGTTTCATTAGTAAGTCACTGTTTGTCTTTGGGCGAGTCACTTTAAACTGATTCTCATTTTTCATCAGTAAAGGTAAACCGTCATATTAGACAACCTACTTTCCGGCTGTAACATTTTATGACTCCACGAGCAAAACTCATATCCCCACTCCCTTCTCACGTCTCATTCAACAATCCTAATGGCAGCTGATTCCCGCTGTGCAGTGTCTCTGCAAAAGGCCAAGCACGGTCAACCTCGTAGAGGAATTAGAAGAAATCGGCCGACCCATCTCACTTTGGAAGCACCTGACCCTAAACAGAACGCCCGCCCTCCCGGCATTTCCGGCTCTTCCACAGATTTTCTTCCGGAACACTTGCTCGCGTCTGACTCCGCCCTTGCTCCACTCTTCAGAGTCCATTGGCTGTTTCTTTGAGGAAGCGGAACATTTCCCGACATCGATTGGTCTCTGGCATTGTTGATGGGTTAGTTACAAACAAGGCGTGCCTGGTCTCCCTGGTAACGTCCTGCCGACCGTCCTGATTGGTCCATATCCTAATCCCATCTTCCGTCCCAACTGCGAGTGGCTGAGTCCCTTGGCCGGGCGCGGCGGTGGTAGGTGTCGCGTACGGGATTCCTGAGCTGACGTGGCTTAAATTTGGGAGGGGGCAGCTGGAGCCTCCGGCGACAGCCTCTTCCAGGTGAGTGGGGGACATTCCCCAACTCTTCGCCTTCTTGAGTCTTGTAACGGTCACCCCCGCTACAGGGCCCGCGGGGCTGCCGAAGCTGCTACATTCGGTCCTCTCCCCGTCCAGCCTCTCCTGATTCCGCCTAGGATCTGGCCCTTCTCTCCGCCTCCCTTCACCTACCAGGCCTAGTTGTAATCGTCCACACGCCAGCTGGCCCCGCCGGATGGCTTCGGGGTTGCCCTATGCGGCCTCTAGACACATATCCGCTGTCTGTCTCCTCCCCGGGAAGTTTCTCCTCCGGGAGCGATGGAGAAAGGCGTTCCGGACAGTCCTCTCCTCCACGGCCTTGTTCCTGAGCGGCCTTCTCAGGCTGACCTGCGTACGCAGCAGCTGAAGTCGGAAAGAACCTGCCGGGGCCCTGCGCTCCGGCCCTAAACAAACTTGGTGTCGGGAAAGGGAGGCGGGACCCAAACAAATCCAAAGTCTTGAGGGCAGAGATCGCAGAAACATTGGGGATAATAATGCCAAAGAGGGCCTGTAGAACGATCCCGCTAATGAATTGCTGGAGAGATTCAGAGAAGGGAACTAATCGTGCGATCCCAGCAACACTAAAATCCCAGGAATCAGAGGTGGGCAGGCTGTAAGAGGAAAGGGAATCCTGAAGAGAGTTGGGGTGGAGGGGGGTCTTGATTTTGATTTGGTGGTGTGGAGGGTTGTTTATTCTGCATAACAAAGAGTGACGTGTAGGAGTGTGAAAGGGAGGATGAGCCGCTGGACAACTGAGGAATTTTTGTATGACTTAAAGAGTTCCAGTTGGTCTGTAGGGAGAAGACAATTTAAGAGTGTTAGAGACAATTTAAGAGGGCCAGAGATATTTAAAAATCACTGGATAAGTACTTTCACTTTTGGAAATAGTTGGAAGTTTAATGAGCTTTTAAAGAATCTCAATATGTACACGCTGCTGTTTTTAAAATGGATATCCACCAAGGATCTACTATATTATAGCACAGAGAACTCTGCTTAATGTTATGTTGCAGCCTGGATGGGAGGGGAGTTTGGGAGAAAATGGATATGTGTATATGTATAGGTAAGACCCTCTCCCTGCACCTGAAACTGTCACATTATTAATCAGGTATATTCCAATAGAAAATAAAAAGTTAAAAAAAAAAAAAAAAAGAATCTCACAGTTCTGAACAAGCTGGCAGTGAAGAACTCTGTACAGAAAGTCTGGAGGGCTTTTGAAAAGAATGAAGGAATTAAATTGGGTTGGTCAGAATGATTATGAATGGTCAGAATCAGGAAATGTTCTTTTGGGAAGTGGCAGGATATGGTCATGGATTGATACTGGAAAAAACTGAAGAGAATTCAAAAACTTCAGATATCGTACACTGTTAACACAGCTTTTAATTTTTATCCTTTGACCATGAAAGGATCGTTTATGCTTTCCTCTTAACCGTGTTAAATTTGTTGGACTACATCAGTAGTTTCCAAACATACTTGGCTGTTTGCTCTATCAGTAAAACATATTTGAGCAACCATCCTCTAAATACTGTATACTTAATTATAAATACTATATTAATAGCACTGTAAATATATTATTTATAAACTATACCAAAACATATTAAAAAGGATGAAAAATTCTTTCTCATTTTCTGGAACACTCCCAACCCAATCTAGAGATTACATAAAGGTGTTTCCTTACTTTTTGCAAAGTGTTTGCATCCCTGAGGACTTCTGGATGGGGAGACTCCTTTTTTATTTTTTGAGGACCTCCATTCCTCTGGGTGGGTTTCCCTGGTGGCTCAGAGGTTAAAGCGTCTGCCTGCAATGCGGGAGACCTGGGTTTGATCCCTGAGTCGGGAAGATCCCCTGGAGAAGGAACTGGCAACCCACTCCAGTATTCTTGCCTGGAGAACCCCATGGACGGAGAAGCCTGGTGGGCTACAGTCCACGGGGTCGCAAAAGTCTGACATGACTGAGCGACTTCACTTATTCCTCTGGGATGCAGCCTCCCTTAAAATTAATCATCTTTAGGATGCAATTCTTTTTTTTTTTCCTTCTGTTTGAATCTTAAAAGTCTCTTTTTTTTCTTTCCCCTTTGTATTAGTGGATTAATTAAAGAGATGCTGATTTTATTCTTGTTGATAAAAATAAATCATAAACTTCTCTAGCTTAACAACTATTAGAAATAAATTATTTGGGACACATCTCCCCACTGATTATTACATACCGGCCTATTGTTAGGAACCACTGTATGAAAGGATGTTAGGATATGTAATACTCCATTTTTAATTAAGCTAATATAAAATCAGCAATACGTGCTTTTGGTAAAAGTGAATTCACTACAGAAAGATATGAAAACACCGATCTCTTTCTCTGCTATATACTGATCCTTTTCCCCATTCTCTACTTCCCAGAAGTACACACTGTAAATAATTTCTTTATTGTTAAGAAATTTTCTAATCATATTCAAGCACATTTGTATCATACATCTCTCTCCTTTTCTGTCACACAAGTTGAATAATAATGTAACTTACTTTACACTTTTTGTCTCTCTTAATACTGAAAGGTGGTTTTTCCTTATCCATAAGTATAAAACTACTCTGTTCTCTTAAAAGGCTGTTCAGCTTTGCCTTGTAGAAGTATCAAAATATATTTCGCCTGTCCCCTACTGATGGACATGGAGATTGTTTTCAGTCATTAGCCATCCCAAATACCGCTGTAGTGAATAGCATGTGCATATATCCTTTGTGTCCTTGCATGAGCCTATCTATGGTATAAGTAATTTGGAGTTCTCTGGGGCCCTACCACTCTGAGTCATCTCACTTTACTACTGTCTGAAAAAAAAAAAAAAAGTGGTTATGTAACTATAAGTATATATAAGCATATGAGTGCCCTCATGCCTCCAAGCCCTATTTTCAGCCCCAGTAAAGTATGTTGGGTGATGAGTTTGCTCAGAAAATAGGTTATCATATGTATCTCTACCAGTCAAGAAGCTTGTTGAGCTATTGACTGGGAAAATAGCCTCCCTATGCCTTAGTTTATTCACATTAATACTGATGATATCCAAAGAACCTCCTTGGAGTTGTTTTAATAATAAAATAAGTAAAATGGTAAGGATAAATAATTATAAGTAAAGTGGTTAGAGTAATACTTAGTGCATAGTACTGTGTATATAGATTATTACTACCATTTATTTCTAAATTTCTTGAGTGAAAACAGTTTTTTCATATCATGAAAAATAGTTTTTCATTTTCTAATTCTAAAATTATAATATTGCATATGTTTTTCCCAGCTATATAGCACCATTCCTATTAGTTTCTCAAACTGGTTGAGGATCACTTAGAATTAAGGAAAACTACTGAGGGGCAATTAAACATGCTTTGAATAAGTTTGAGAAGTGACCTGGAGCTATAACCATTTTCTGTGTTGTTGTTTCAGTAGGAAAATGTGATTAAATTCCAAAGCAAATGGTGTGTATGCATGTAGTCACAGACATACACTCACTGTCTTCAGTTAGTTTATTTTCCCATGCATTTTGTACTGGATTCTCTGTGGTTAGGGACATACCATATATTTCTTTTTATATTTTTGTGATTCTTAGCATAATACTCCACACGGAGTGGATATTTTGAAAATTATTATTATCAGTGAAGACTGAGGAAAGACGACTCATTGAATTCTGAATGCCACCTCAACGCAAAAGTGTTGAGACCCTGTGGCAGAGTTTGTAGAAGGTGTGGCCAGCACTGACTTTGACAGATTGTTTTATTTGCCTGAATGTTTTATTGAACTCCAGCCTTGGCATAATGCTTTTTATTTTATTCTTTTCCCAGGTTGCTATTTGTGATTTTGGTGCTTTATATACTAACAGCAAGAGCGCCAATTGTCCCATAGTCACAGATATTCCTTAAATGAATTTATTGCTATATGTTTCCCCCTTTACTAATTTTTATATGTGCATTTACCCATTTCTGTCCCACAGTGAGCCTTTCAGAGGCAGAGATCCATCTTTCTTCATTTAACTTAAGCATGGCTACCTGTGGCTCTCTTGCCCTCAAGTCCCCAGCCTCTGAGCTGTCTAAAGCACTTAACTGTGGGTGCCCAGGATGGCCTTCGTTTTACACTTCTATGAACTCCTTTAATGTCACCAGCTACAGAAACCACTCTTGCATCATGGAGTCGTAGTACTGGGCATGAGGATGCTCCTTGTTGATCTCACTCATCTTAAGATGTGGAAACTGGCAAGTGACTTACCAGTATAACGCAACGTGCTGGAGGCAGGGCTGGCTCAGTGCCTGGCTCCCAAGTTTTTGCTCTTCCCACTGTGCCATCTACTCAGGACCTCTCAGGATTATTGAATCAGTCTTTGAGAAATTCCTTTTACCTTGGTCTGAAGTAATTCTTCCCCGGTACTGATCTTTCCCTTCAAATATAAAAATTTTTAAACAGTTGTGAGAGAACACATTTTCCATTGAATGAGCATTTATCTTATTCAATAATGCTTATTTAGCTGAGGATCTTAAAAAGTTGTAGTTTCTCTGAGTGTCAGTTTTTTCATCTAAAAAATGAGGATGGTGATATCTATTTTGCAGGTTTAATGATTAGGAAAAAATGTATATAGACTGTTTGATACAGATGTTCAGTAATTGTTACCGTTAATATTATCATTATCCTATGTTCATCTGTATGTGTTGTTCATGTGCAATAATTAGTAGGATGCCTACCCTTCTAGACATCAAAATCTCATGTGTTGTAATGGTGGATTGGGGGCAGTGTTAGCTTTGAGAAACATTCAGGATTTTAATTTTATATTTGGAAAATGAAAAAATTCATATTTTTATGATAGAAATTACATGTCAGTCACATTCTTCGTGGCTAATGATGATATGTAAAAAATTTGATCTAGGCATACCATCCTGGGTTTTTTTCAGTTTCTGTTGAAGAACCGAGGTCTTTTCCCCACAGTTTGGGAATTGCACTTTCATGGAGAAGTTCAGCATATTCCTCTGTCCTCTGCATTTCCTGGAAATTGGCAGCTGGATCCAGAGACTTTACCAGACTGAGGTTCAGTCCCTTTGGGAAGTCTATAGGTGGTGGTGTGTTCTTTCATCAAACAGCACATGATGTCTGGTTTTGCTCTTCCTTGAGGCTAGCAGCTCTCGATGTTCAATGTCTAGATCCATGAATTCATTAGAGTTGTAAAATATTAGACTAGATGTTCCAGTTCTACCATTGTTTTCATTTGTTACCTGGAATAACTTTATAAGTAGAGATGTGTCCCCTCATCTACTATTTTCTTCCTAAGTGGTAAAGTCCAAATAGAAAAGATAAGAAAATCCTTGTACTTAACCTAGTTTTCACAATTCTTAGTTCAGATGATGACCAGTTTATTATTATGAACTTGTGGATTTTAGTATTTTGGTGGATTTAAATATCTGTTGCAATTTAATTCATATTCTTATTAGAAACTCAGTTGTTCCTTTGTGCTGTGGGAATCTTTTCAGTTTGTTTCTTGGGCCCTTTTAACATGACTCTACATTAGTCTTTGATAGCTTCCTTGCTGTTTTGTGTGATAAGATGTTTCAGGCTCATTTTGTGCCATTTCCTGCTTCAGAACTGAAATCAGTCATTTTCTCTAAGAAGCCCTCCTATTTTATTTTTAAAGTTACTTCTGTCTGTCTTTTTTTTTTAAATGGGAAGTAGTGTTTTAAGACTCCAGTCTAGGCACTAGAGATACTTATTGCTTCTCAGTTTGTCATTGTTTTTTCAATGGACAGAGCTAGGAAAATATATTTACTAAGGCAAAGTACCCTGTAGGTTCATAGTAACACTTTTGCTTGAAATTCGAGGTTAGTTTTTACTTGGGGGTTCTTAATTTCTTTTGTATTATATGTTTGTCTCCTTTTTCCTTAATGAGTATATAATAGAATTACTATGCCCATAATTACTTTAAGTCCACAGGAAGCATATAATAGTCAAGGAGTAATAATGCTGATAATGATCACCATCAGTTTTGATTTTTAAAACTTTTATGTTTTTTTACATATGCTATTCATGTTTTTCCCAATTTTTAAAATTGGAGGCCTATGTGTTCTCAGAGCATAGAATCATTAAATACTATTCTGTCTCCATCCTGGCCTTAGTTCTATGAGTAACATATTTAGTGCTTATCACCAGTCTTTATGATGATGTTTCTTCAGTCATTTTGGTTGTCTCAAGCTCTCTCTCTTAACAGATGCCTTAGGAAAGGCTCCTGGGAAAATTTATCATGAATTTTCTTGCAAGTTTATAACATTGTGTCTGTGCTCCTTACATCTGTAGGTCATTTTACAGTCCATAGGGTCGCGAAGAGTCAGACACGACTGAGCAACTTCACTTTCACTTTTTACTTTCATGCACTGGAGAAGGAAATGGCACCCACTCCAGTGTTCTTGCCTGGAGAATCCCAGGGATGGGAGCCTGGTGGACTGCCGTCTAGGGAATGCGCAGAATTGGACATGACTAAAGCAACTTAGCAGCAGCAGCAGCATTTTTGCTAAAATTAAAATCTTTAACTTGCCTTTTCTTTCCATAAATACCTCAAATCTGTAACTCCATTTTCCGCCCCCTGGCAAAAATATTACTGTTGAAAAGTCTGACAGTCTTTTTGTTGTTGTTGTTGGCTTATAAGTCACATGATATTTCAGCCTAAATCTCAAAGAATTTTAAAAAATTTTACTAGAATGTCTTGCCGGTCATTTTGGGTTGATATTCTCAGGTACCTGATGGCTTCTTTCAATATGTTACTTCAAATCTTTAAAAAATTTTTAGATAAGTGCTCTTGGATTTTGTTTTTTTGTGTGTTTGTTCTCTACCTTTGCTTTGGTTTCTTTTTCAGGGAATCCTACTATCCTCATTGCCTATGTTCAGTATTTATCACTTCTCTTGATTCCTTCTTTACTATTTATTTCTTTGAATTTTTTTAAAGAAACAAATTATTAGGAATAATTTTAAATTTATCATAGAAAGTTTACAAAGATAATTCAAAGTTCACTGTACCCCTCACCCAGTAGTCTCTAATATTAACATGTTACATTAGTAAAACGCATTTGTCAAAACTAGGAAACCAACACTGGTGCACTACTATTAACTAAACTCCATACTTTGGATTTCACTCCTTTCTCCATTGATGTCCTTTTTGCTGGTATAGGGTCTTGCCTTGATGTTCATGGCTGCTGACTGATCAGAGTGGTAGTTGCTGAAAGTTAGAATGGTTGTGGCAATTTTTAAAAATAAGGCAGCAATGAACTTTGCTGCATCGATTACCTCTCCTTTCATGAGCAAGTTCTCCGTAGCATGCAGTGCTGTTTGATAGCATTTTACACACAGTAGAATTTCTTTGAAAATTGGAGTAGATCCTCTCACACCCTGCCACTACTTTATTAACTAAGTTTATGTAATATTCTGAATGCTTCGTTGTCATTTCAACAGTCTTCATAGTTTGTTTACCAGTAATAGATTCCATCTCATGAAACCACTTTCTTAGCTCATCTAGAAGCAGCAACTCCTCGTCTGTAAAAGATTTATCTTGAGATTACAGCAATTCGGTCACATTTTCAACCTCTACTTTTAATTCTATTGAGAGTTCTCTTACTGTTGCCATCACAGTTGCACTTACTTCTTCCACAAAAATCTTGAGCCCCTTAAAGGTCATCAGTGAAGGTTGGACTTGACTTCTCCCAAACTCATGTTAATGTTTGTGAAAATGAGACAAGACAAGGAGGTCATTAATCATAGACCAGTGACTAAGGAGATAAGGGTTAATTTATAAGATTTGACCTATAAATTCTTTGGCCTCAGCTCCCTTCCCTGGAGATAACAATATTATTTTCTTCATGGTATAGAGAGAACGTCTTCCATGTGAGTGTTTTAGCTCTTCCTTTTAGGAAGAGAAGGGGAGACCTGCATACTCTACCTGTACCTGCTGTTTTCCAGCTGTCTTTAGCTCAAAAATAATCCTTATGCCAAGTGGCATATTTTGGAATGAGTGGCACATTCTGCTACCCTTTGGTTCCCCCTTCTTCCGTGGATGACTATGAATCTTGTGGCTTTGGTATTTTTTCTATATCCATGTTTACTCTGGAGTTTGTGAGAAACTTTGTCTCATTATTTGTTGCTTGCTTGTTTTGGTAAAGACTGTCTATGGGTTTTTAAAATTTTGTTATCTAGTTGTTTTGTCTATTTTTATATGGGAATTTAGGAAGATCCAAAAGGTATGCTGTCTGCTACTACCATCTTCTCAGAGTCCCATCAGTTGGTTGTATTTTTTTTTTTCTTCTGCTATTATTCTCAACAGAGTCTGAAAAATCTGAAGATAAAGTGATTGTTTGGTAAGTTAGGTTCTATTATGACTCTTTGATTAGTACAAATTTCTGTGCCTAATAAAGACTCTTTAGTTACAGTGTTCATTTCCTTCAGTAATGGTTCCTACAGAAAATTGAATCGCTAGAGTTGAAAAAAAAGTTTAGAGTCTGTCCTGGTGAGTTTTGTTTGTTTTTTTAACAACTGTATTTGTGAGTCTCATAACTTGATGAGTGATTATTATGTTCCTTCAGTTCAATCACTCAGTTGTGTCTGACTCTTTGCGATCCCATGGACTGCAGCATGCCAGGCCTCCCTGTCCATCACCAGCTTCCAGAATTTACTCAAACTTATATCCATTGAGTCAGTGATGCCATCCAACCATATCATTCTCTGTTGTCCCCTTCTCCTGCCTTCAATCTTTCCCAGCATCAGGCTCTTTTCAGATGAGTCAGTTTTTTGTATCAGGTGGCCAAAGTATTGGAGTTTTAGCTTCAGCATCAGTCCTTTCAATGAATATTCAGGACTGATTTCCTTTAGGATGGACTGATTGGATCTCCTTGCAGTCCAAGGGACTCTCAAGAGTCTTCTCCAACACCACATTTCCAAAGCATCAATTCTTCGGCCCTCAGCTTTCTTTATAGTCCAACTCTCACATCCGTACATGACTACTGGAAAAACCATACGTTTGACTAGATGGACCTTTGTTGACAAAGTAATGTTTCTGCTTTTTAATATGCTGTCTAGGTTAGTCATAGCTTTTCTTCCAGGGAGCAAGTGCCCTTTAATTCCATGGCTGCAGTCACCTTCTGCAGTGATTTTGGAGCCCAAGAAAATAGTCTCTCACTGTTTCCATTGTTTCCCCATCTATTTGCCATGAAGTGATGGCACCATGTTCTTAGTTTCCTCAATGTTGAGTTTTAAGCCAATGTTTTCAGTCTCCTCTTTCACTTTCATCAAGAGGCTCTTTAGTTCTTCTTCTTTCTGCCATAAGGGTGCTGTTATCTGCATATCTGACATTATTGATATTTCTCCCAGCAATCTTGATTCCAGCTTGTGCTTTATCCAGCCCCGCATTTTGCATGTTGTACTCTACATAGACGTTAAATAAGCAGGGTGACAATATACAGCCTTGACGTACTCCTTTCCTGATTTGGAACCAGTCTGTTGTTCCATGGCCAGTTCTAACTATTACTTCTTGACCTGTGTATAGATTTCTCAGGAGGCAGGTCAGGTGGTCTGGTATTCCCATCTCTTTAAGAATTTTCCACAGTTTGTTGTGATGCACACAGAGGCTTTGTTACAGTCAATAAAGAAGAAGTAGATGTTTTTCTGGAACTCTCTTGATTTTTTGATGATCCAGCGGATGTTGGCAATTTGATCTCTGGTTCCTCTGCCTTTTCTAAATCCATCTTGAACATCTGGAAGTTCATGGTTCACATGCTGTTGAAGCCTGGCTTGGAGAATTTTGAGCATTACTTTGCTAGTGTGTGAGATGAGTGCAATTGTACTGTAGTTTGAACATTCTTTGGCATTGCCTTTCTTTGGGATAGGAACGAAAACTGACCTTTTCCAGTTCTGTGGCCACTGCTGAGTTTTCCAAATTTTCTGGCATATTGAGTGCATCACTTTCACAGCATCATCTTTTAGGATTTGAAATAGCTCAACTGGAATTCCATCACCTCCACTAACTTTGTTGGTAGTGATGCTTCCTAAGGCCCACTTCTCATTCCAGGATGTCTATCTCTAGGTGAGTGATCACACCATCATGGTTATCAGGGTCATGAAGATCTTTTTTCTATAGTTCTTCTGTGTATTCTTGCCAGCTCTTCTTAATATCTTTTGCTTCTGTTAGGTCCATACCATTTCTGTCCTTTATTGTGCCTATCTTTGCATGAAATTATGTTCCTAAGCATTTGTATATGACTCTTACATTGCCATTTCAGTAGTTATATATGTAGTTATATATGGTCCTATGTTACCCTCCTAGGAATGATTCTCTCTTCCTTTCCTGTTTTGTACATCTTTTCAAAATGCCATATACTGCTTATCTTAGTAACCAGTTACAGAAACAAAGAGCTTCCCTGGTAGCTCAGCTGGTGAAAAATTGGCCTTCTTTGCAGAAGATCCCGGTTCTATTCCTGGGATGTGAAGATCCCCTGGAGAAGGGACAGTCTACCCTTTCCACTATTCTTGGGCTCCTCTGGTGGCTCAGACGGTAAAGAATCTGCCTGCAATATGGGAGACCTGGGTTTGATCCCTGGGTTGGGAAGATCTCAACCCACTCCAGTTTTCCTGTCTGGAGAATCCCCATGGGCAGAGGTGCTTGGCAGGCTACAGTCCATGGAGTCACAAAAAGTTGGACATGACTGAGTGACTAAGCACAGCATAGAAGCAAATGTCTTGCCATTTCTTAATTAGGGACCATAAAAGTAAATGAAAATAAGTAAAAGAAAATGATAGCAGAGTCTAGTTTTATTCAAGTGCCTATTTTGTGTTATAGCTTTTACGTTTCTGTTTCTTCCTGCTGAGGATTTTAAAAGCCAAATAATATTTTGTTAATCAGCATAAAATTTACCATAATTGCATATGATAATGCTATGCACAGTCCAGTTTATTTTTATTTTTCCTATCAGAACATTAATATTCTCACTTTTAAGGGCTTTATGGACTGGCAAGTGATACTGATCTAAATGAATGAATGATTAAATAAATAAGGAAGAAAAGAGAAAGAGTATGTGTCGGGGGCTGGGTTTCAGGTTATCTGTTTCTTTTTTTTTTTTTTTTTTTATCTGTTTCTTCTTAAGTGAGATTTGGTGGCTTGTTATCTTTCAAAGCCTAGTTCATCTATGTTGACTAATTTATAAGCATAGAGTTATAGTTTTCCTTAGGTCAGTAGTAAAGTTTCTTTCCTCTTTCATATCTGATGTTAATAATTTTTGTCTTCTGTCTTTTTTTGTTGTCAGCCTAACTGAGCTTTGTATATTTTATTCACTTCTTCAAAGAATCAGCTTTTGGTTTTATTCATTTTCTCTTATTTTTCTATTTTCAGTTTTATTAATTTCTGCAGGTAAAAAGAAAAACATTTGTTGAATGGTGGAGTGTATTTGACAAATTAGAAGTGGACAGTAGTCTAACAGGGGAAAGCATAGTTAGAATTCCATGTTTGCCCATGAAATTATAATTAAAGAAAACCTGTAAGCATTAAAGATAACCTTTAGGTATATTATTTTGCACTAACAATTATGTATTTGTATTTCATTTAAAAAATATTAGTGATGGTGCTTAAAAATCTCTGTGTAGTTATCACTGAAGAGAACAGTGTTTTACTACACTGTACATACTCAGAAACCTTTTTAAAGCCATCAACTTGCTGTGTAGTCTAATATATATATATGTATATCACCTGCACAGTTTTCTTATTTTACTTACAGATGATATAGTTACCATCATAGGAGAAACATGTATCCATTTGACTGATTTTTATGTTTTCTTTTCTTGCAGAAATGCTGAGTCGACTGTCAGGATTAGCAAATGTTGTTTTACATGAATTATCAGGAGATGACACTGATGAGAATATGAGGGCTTCCTTAGAACCTGTGAGTAGCTCTGTTCTGAATTAAACTGATGAGATGTATATTCTATATTCTTCTGATGGCAAGAATTTAAGATGAAAGACTGTGAGCAGCCTCCCTTATGCTAGGTGGAAGAGAAGATTAAGAAAAATATTGAGACTTTGTCAATGATCCTTTTCCTGTAAGGTTTGTAGCCTAAAAGGACCAGTAATGGAAATCAAGTCCTGGATAAGATTAGAAAGATTGTCTTCATTTGTCCCCCTGGGGCTTGTTTAGTACTAGATTGTTTTAACTCAGGTATGTTCTCTTGTTTCACAGGAAAGGTCCGAAACAAGAACTGGAGCAACTTTCTGGTTTCAGACTGTTTGCCATTATAAACTCATCTAGCCCTTCTCTTATTGTGTGTATTGTAGTTTTTGAAGGTCACATAGGAATCAAAGAAAGTCGTTTCACTTTCTGAAAAGACAAGCAGTGTTCCCTGGAGATTAAGAGAATTTTATTCCCCTACTCTCTTTAATTTTAAATTTTGGGCTCTTTCACTTAATATTATGTGACCTTTCCTTCCCCATCTCCTCGGAAAGATTTCTTAAGTAAGGACAAGAGATAAGATGAAGTTGGAATGAAGAAACTCCTGTTGGGAAGCTTATACCTTTTCACTCGTAAATTGGCAACCTTTTGTCTAAATACCAGGAATTACCCCAAGAATCTGACATGGAATTTAATGATAGAACACAAGAGGATGTTCTGGAGCGCCTGGCTAATGTGGAACAGTTGGTGGTGGAACTAAAAGAAATCATTAGACAGAAGGATGCTGAATTGCAGCAGAAGGATGAAGTTCTACAGGTACCATTGTCCTTTCTTGCCAAGCATTTGATAAAAGACAGATATAAGAGTTAACTTCAGTTTTTCTCTTCATTTAGACTATTAGAGAATCTGATTTCCCTAATACTGTAAGATGATGCCTACTGAGAATAACTTTTGTTATATACTGGATAAGTGATGAATAAACATTTGTGTATTTACCATCATTGTTCTCTGACAGGAAGAAAGAAAAGCTGCTGATAACAAAATAAAAAAGCTAAAACTTCATGCTAAGGCCAAATTAACTTCTTTGAATAAACACATAGAAGAGATGAAGGCACAAGGAGGGACTGTTCAGTCCACAGAACCTCAGTCAGAGGAGCAACTCTCCAAGGTATAGTGACTGGGTATAATATATACTTTCTGAGGAGCAAAAGCCTCTCATTGTCACTAATCACAAAAATTTATGAAGCTGAAGTAATACAGCACTAAATGCTGTCCTTTTATTGAGCTCACAGTCTTAACTGGGCTATGGACCAAGCACAGAATAAAACGCCAACAAAAACATGGAAGTTAAATATCAGTTGTAACCTACACTTGCAGAGAATTAAAAAGGCTAGCAAGAAGAAGTAAATATTGAAGTGAGGCATTTAGCTTTTGAATCCTTGGTTAGAAGAGTAAACTAGGTGATCTCTAAGGTTTCTCCCAGCTCTGAAATTCTTTAATTTAGTGACAGACTATGCTTTGTCTTCATGTGGCCACATAATAGTACTTTGAAGTTTCATGCATTGTGGGCTTAATCAGCTGGATTATTTTAGGCTCCAATAAGGGATGTGCTCTAGATTTATGATTGCCACCAACAAACAGTTTAAGGTGGAAGATAAGAGAAAGGAGTAAGCAAAGTGTTGCCTTTTGAGAAATTGAGCATTGTTCCAGTACTTGGTCTTACTGTCTTTCCCAGATATTCACATTCAGTCAGCTAGTTAGAGAACAAGAAACTTTTGGCAAATTTGGTATAGAATAAAGAGAGACCAGCCCCATCAGATATACACATTACAGTTGGCTTAGATGTCACTCTGCATAGGAGATCTTTTAGTTTGTTTTAGCTTTCACCGTGTTTTTTTTTTTTGACTCACTAGTTTTCTTATCCACAATGATTTTAGTTCTTGGGAAATGAGACTTTAATCAATTCTTTAGGCATAACCCTTAGGTTGCTAGTACCCTGGTTAGTCTTTCCTTCCTGGGTCTAATGCTCAGAAGATATTACTTTTCCTGCGTTGATAGATAGCCTTATTTAGCTTCTCAAAGCTGATTTTAGAAGCTTCTCTTATTCTTCTCAAATAATGCCTTCATCTGGATTCTTCTTATCTTACTTATTGGTTTTTCCTCTCATTATTCTCTCTTCCCCCTGGCTGTCTCTAGCACCAGCCTGTCTCTCCCCATGTGACTTTGTTTCTTCTAACTTCTCCCTCTGCTATGTTGTTATATTTTTAAATTATCCATTTTATACCTGCCCCCCCCTTTTTTTTAAAGCTCTGAGACCTTAAACAAATCAGCATCATGTAGCTTCATTTCCTCCCTCTGTTAAATAAAAGGGTTGGATTAAATGATTTCTAAGTTTCAGCAATCAGTCACAGCAGCTCTTTAACTATTGTTTACCCATGACAGAGCTTGATAGTCTCTGGAAAGTGTAGTTGAAGACATGATGGCAATCCTTAGATACTTGACAGACTGTTATGTGGAAGAAAGTGTAAAATTATTCTGTGTGGTTCCAGTAAGCAGAATAAGTTCATTTTGGAGGGCAAGGAGTGGTGGTGAATTCAATTGGGAGGCAGAATCTGGTTCAGTCAAAAGAAGAGCTTTTAGGGGAAAAAAAAAGACTGTTGAAAGATTTTAATTCCTCTCCTCCTTCCGTCTCTTTTATGATTTTTTTGTCTTTCACTTAGCAGCTGTGTTTTCCTGAATTCTGTCCTCTAGTTCTTCAAGGCAGTGGGATTATGAGTTTTATGTTAAGTTTTAGTCCTGTATTGCACTAACTGATTTTGCCCTCAGACTAAAAACTATAAAAATAGGAAATTTGGT
This sequence comes from Dama dama, assembly GCF_033118175.1. NCBI lineage: Eukaryota > Metazoa > Chordata > Mammalia > Artiodactyla > Cervidae > Dama > Dama dama. The sequence continues at coordinate 52,467,240 of NC_083699.1, forward strand.
GTCATTTCTTCCAGGTATTAACTCCCCTCTGATATCCTCCTGCTTCTGGTTGCTCCCCATCATTTTCAGATAGCTATTTGTCTATCTTGTCCAGTTTATACTGCGGAAGGATGGGTCTGACAGGAACTTCTTGGCCATACTCAAATTCAAAAACTCTTAAGATTGCTTCCTTGTTATTAGGTCAAGTGTTATTTTTTGCTCGCATTTATTGGATAGCACTATAATCAAGGAGCTGTATAGGGCAAATTAGATTCTTTTAAATAAATAACTTTATTTCCTGCGTTTTCAGCATGACAAGAGTTCTACAGAAGAGAGAGAAGTAGAAAAGATAAAACATAAACTCCAGGAGAAAGAGGAACTAATTACCAGTTTGCAAGCCCAACTTTCCCAGGCACAGGCAAACCAAGCTACACAGGTAGGGGTGTAAGTTACCTCATAATCATTAAGTTAATAAACCACTAAAGCTCAATGGATTATTATACTAAATAACAACAATAGTCATGTAATATTTTTCTGTGTCTCTATCAACTCCTTCCTTCCTTGTTGCCTTCCCTTTTCTTTCCTCTTGTCTTTCCTTCTCCACTAAGTCTAGTAATTCTACTAGACTGTGCATTGGTGTTATCATCCATGGTTGATATTTGTAGATAGCCAAATATCTTTTTCAATACATGGTTTCACACATTTAATTTCAGAAGAGTTTTCTTGAATCATATAGCTTGTAGTATTTGGTCTGTTTTCTTCCTTAGGGACTTCTATTACCCATATATTCCACCTTTGATTATCTTCCATATTGGTCACTTTCAGTTCCTTTTTATCTCTTCCTTTTCAAAAGTTTCTTTTTTTTTTTCTTCTTTAAGGCATTCTATTTCGTGTTTATTTACTTTTGTAAATAAATTGTTTTGTGTTCAAAATAAATTGTTTCATGTTTTGTGTTCTTTTCAGAATGCATTTTGATTCAAAAGAATCAAATTTTTCCTGAATTTTGTCACCTCATTTCTGAGTTTTTCTAATTCTGATTTTAAAACTGTTCTTTTGTGTCATATCTAATTTTCTTATTTTTTAAAAACAGCTTTTGAAACAGATTGCAATTTTGACTTTGAGCTTGCCTATGGTATGCTTTTCTCACCTGCTTGGTTTTCTTTTCTTTTTTTTTAATGATAACTTTGGATGGGATTTGACCTGGATCCTTTTATGTTTCTTATTTTTGTGTGAAATTAATTTTCCTAAACTTTTTGAAGGAGGCTTGATTCAGAAAAATGTTTTTTATTTAACAGACTTCTCTTTTTTGTTATTTTTGTGTTGTGTTCGAAGATAAGGCAATTGGATCTCTGAGGTTTCCTGGCCTTCCCCCTGCCCTTCACTCTGATCTATACTAACATTGCTTGATAGTAATATAATGTGAGTCACATGCATAATTTTAAATTTTTTAACAGCTATATTGCAAAAGATAAAGAAGAAACAAGTAAAATTAATTTTAACAATTATTTCATTTAGCCCAGTATATTAAAAATATACTTTTCAGAAATATAAAAATTCTTTTTATGTTAATTTACATTCTTTTTTCTGCACTAAGTCTGAAATTTAGTGTGTATTTTATATTATATCTCAATTTGGATGCTGAATTTTCACTGGAAATTCTTCATTTGTGTTTAGATTTCATAAAATTTCCAGTTGAGAAAATGGACTCAAATACTCAAATTGTTCCGTACATATTTAGAAACTTGCCTGTCACTGAACTGAGGGCCAAATATCATTTTCCTTTAATATTTGCATCCATGTTTAGAAACTGGCTAATTATTTAGGATAGTTAATTTGAAAAAAATCAACTTTAAAGCTACATGTGTGAGAAATGAAAGCACATGTTCACAAAAGGACTTGTATATGCATGTGCATAGCAGCTTTACTTGTGAAACCAAAAGCTAGAAATAACTTATCTGTCAGCAGGAGAATATTTAAATACACAATGGGATACTACTTAGAAATAAAAGGAATGAGCTATGCATCAGTAGTACACCTTTATTTTAAATTTAAAAGTATATCTCTACTTATTTTTGAACTAGAAAAATAATAAAAGATATATTTATATTTTAATCAATTAAGTATATTATGATTTAATCATAATTATGATTTGCATAGATGTCAACTATTATTCATACTCTCTTCATTAAGTATTCAAGTAAGCACATCAGATAGGTGTATAGGAAAAAAATCATTTAAATTGCATCAATCCATTGACACTGGCTGGATAGCTGATGTGTTTATTGTAACACTAGGAGCAACATGCACATTTATTACTTGCACAGCGGTTCAACAGTATATTGCATGATGCAGCTGGTAAAGTGAAATATAATCATACAAAAACATAATTGTATTTAATGTAAAAATAATTTATTCTTTAATTAAAATGAACTAATATTAATAATTTAATTTCTCACTTACATTAGGCATATTTCAAGCCCTTGAAAGCCACATGTGGCTAGTTGATGATGAATTGTGTAGCACATGTGTAGCCCTTCTTTGTCTTCTATTTCTGTTATCCCTATTCTGCTTAATTTCTATTTCACACCTGGAGGTTTCTTCTTGGTGCAGTTTGTATTTTGGGTGGCAGTCCTAATGAGTTAGTTTTCAAACTTCAGGTAGGCCAGATTATTCTAGCCTTTTTGTCCTTTTTACAGTGGACCCCTTTACTCAGCCAGAATCAGAGAATGGAAAAGCTTTGCCAACTCAAGCTGTTGTCCTAAGATTGGCCAACTGTGCTTCCCAGTAAGAATTTATTGGCCATTTGGGGATTTTCCTTTTCTCAAGGCAATCAGATGTTGCTCTGTTGCTGCCTTCCTCCTATTGCACAGACTCTGATACCAGAGTCTTTTGGTGATTTGTCCCTACCTACATGTATTTTAGGGTTTGTAGTACTGCCTTCCTAATTTTACTGTAAATATTGTCAATGAGTTTTTGGTTTTGTTATCTAGTTGTACTGTCTGTTTCTGTGTGAGGATTCAGAGAAATTAAAAAACTGCTCCCCTTGTTTAAGTTTCCCTCTGACAAGTAATTTTGGTAATTTTTTTAAAAAACCACAGTTCATGCAGTTCCCTTCAGTGTTAAATGGAAACTAGAAGGATATTGGTAGGTATTGAGGGCAAATGAAAAGGGAGGTCAGAGGATTAAGAGTGCCAGTTCTTTTACTTAAATATTTGTTTCCTTCTGTGTCTTCAGTCTGCTAAGAGTTCAACAGAGATGGAAGAATTTTTAATGATGAAGCAGCAGCTCCAAGAGAAGGAGGAACTCGTTAGCACTTTGCAAACCCAGCTCAGCCAGACGCAGGCCGAGCAAGCCGCTCAGGTATGGTGGGAGGTGCCTCAGGCTCATTAGAGTAAAGAACCCTGAGAGTTTAAGGTCAGGGTGGGGGGCGGGGATATGTATACTCACACTTGATTTGTATTGTTGTACAGCAGAAACAGAGCGTTGTAAAGCAATTTTCCTCCAATTAAAAAAAATTTTAAAAATAGAAAAAAATAAACAATGTAGCTCATGAAATATATGACAAAAGGGAAAAAAAAACAGCTTAAGATTATTACATGACAAGTCAATTCAGTCTATTTTTAAAACTTTAGTAGGTGAAAGTATAGTAGCTAGAATGTTACAGTAGAAAGTAGAAGGGTGTGGTAGAAGAAGAAATTAGAAGTGTTATTTACCTTGATGAATACACGATAACCTAATTTATGGCTGTTTCTTAGTTCTACAGGCCCAGAAACTTGGTTTTAATAGTATACAAAGATTCAGTCTTTTAGAAAGGAATGAGCTTATGCTAAGTTCCAAAAAGACTGTTAGATAAATCAAAAGAAATACAAATGACTAAGTCCGTTCTTCATAGTAAAATCTTAATGAAAAGTTAAATTATAATCAAAATATTAGTGGTGAGAAGGTGGTACAAGTTATGTGGTTCAATGTTAAAAGGCACCAGTACGCGACTTTCTTCTTTATAGTTGTTTCTGCTACCAGTACCAGAAATTATTCTGCTACCAGGACCAGTAGTTATTTCTGCTACTGTTTGAACTGCCATCCTCAATTCTTTCTATTTTTCTGAATTTCCCGTTTGACCACACACTCTTATATTTTTCCTTTGATAATGCTCAAATGACTCAAGAAACATTTTTTTCCTCTCAAGTGCCTTTGCACAATAGCTAATCTTATCCATTGGGTGTTTGGTGTTTATTGATAACTTGTAGTATTAGTTGGTACTCTCTGTCTATGGGTGACCTACTACTGTGTATAAATTTAAAATTGGATATTCTAAGATCTTAAGTTTTGCCTATTAGCTTTTATCATGTCCTTTTTTGTACACATTATATGATGTAGGATGGGGAAATACAGAATATTTTTACCGAGTGGCTTACTACACAGAAAGCCAAGGTGTATGGGTATACACACACACACACATAAATGTATTAATTGATCCATCATAATATAAGCCATTCAGAATGTTCAGAACAAGCAGCAATACAAAGTATTTTGTGAGGTGAAAGAGGTTACTGTGCATGTGACAACCAAGGAATCTTACATGGAAGACTCAGGATTTAGGTAAAACAATGATGGATAGATAATATAGTTTCAACAGGGTGAGGGAAGGGTATTCCAGTTGTGGGGAATGGTGTGAGCAAAGACTCAGGAAAAAGAGTATGGTACATTTATAGGAAAGGATGTGTAGATATGTTTGGCTGATGAAGGACTCCAGTACCTATACATTTGAAACACAGGATTTCAAATTTATAGTGACATCAAAATCCAGATAATGGCAGAAACCAACAAAATTCTGTAAAGCAATCATCCTTCAATTTAAAAACAAATAAATAAAAGACACAGTAGAGAAAAAAAACGTACCATGAAGATTTTTTTTCTCCTGCCTTAGGAGGAGAGCCAAGTTTGGTTCAAAGTGTCACAAATCGAACAATCAACAGTAATTGAAGGACCAGTGCAAAATGGGCAAGTGAAGAGCTGGTTGGCATGCCTAGCCACGGATCTTAAGGAAGTGAATAAGTGCATACACACACACACACACACACACACACACACACAAAACCTAAGAATGAAACAAAAACACTGATACCGAGCAACTCACAACAGTCAGTTTATTTCCATTTCATTCAGTCACAAATGAGGGTGATCTAAAATCCTGCAAGTAATGACACTTGAAAATAGCTGTCTGGAGAGGCAGTGTGGATTGAATGGAAATATACCAAGTTCTTTGGTAGAAGCAATTCTCTGAAAATAAGACCTGAAAGAAAAGTTTGTATTTCCAGTTGTAGAGAATCTTGAGTAGAAGATAACATTATTTTGAGGTTTATAGAGCATGAGAATTTCATTGAAAGTTTTTGACCACGAGTGTGATATTCAATGAATTATCTAGGGCCTAACAGGAATCTAACTTTGTATGTTTAATATTCCCACCTCCTTAGATCTTTTAAAAATGTACCTCTTGTATATTTAAACCCTGTATTAACCATGCAAATACAGTTTTTATTCAAAATTTATATTTAAGCTGACTTCTGAATCTAATGACAGGCTTTCTCTCACATTTTGAAATTACCATCAGGCCTAGCTCTTTTCCAAAAATCTCATCCTTTGACATTCAAAATTTAATCTGAAATACCTATTGTCTTATCAGTTCTCAGTGTCTGTGTTTGGAGAACAGTCTGTGAGTTTTGTTTGTGTGATAATTCTGGGAGTGTAACTTGCATAGTTTCTCTGGTGTGTGTCTTCAGTTGAGTTCCATGCAGCAGGTGGTCCGAGAGAAAGATGCCCGCTTTGAGACACAAGTTCGTCTTCATGAAGATGAGCTTCTTCAGTTAGTAACCCAGGCAGATGTGGAAACAGAGATGCAACAGGTGTGTTGCTAAAACCTAGTAGAATGTTGTTTTGGTTAACATTTAATTAAGTTGTCACAGCCACTTTTCCATCCTTGCCCACTGCTCTTAACTTGGTGTGGGTTTGTTCATTAATTGCCTTCTTTTTGGTGCTCTTTTCTTCTGTTGCATATTAATTATTACATTTCTTTACCTTTTCTCTTACCCCTCTAATGAGATTGTCAGTACTCAAAAGCTGAGTTTAACTGGCAAATGTGTGTGGTAGTCAGAAATTGGTTTCTCTTCCGTTTGCTCATTGTAGCTACCTTTGTACATTAGAAACCTGATGCAAAGCTTCAAATCAATGAAGTCAGTTTTAAACTTTAGAAAATTTAAAGAAAACAAAGGAGTGATTTTGAAACCATAAAGCCTTTTATTAAATCATTCTTTTAAAAAAATCATTGAGTAATTTTTGAAAATTGGCTTCATTGTTTTTAAGTTTGTCACCTACTAACTCAAAAGTATTTGTTTCTGTTTAATGTGTAAGGCAGTGTGGTACTCAGAGGCACTCCAGTGGTATTTTTCATGGTTGATCCGCCTAATTGATTTTGAGTGAAAACTTCTTCCATGTTCTAGACAATCCTTCAGAATACATCACTAAATAAAGTTTCAGAATACAGCACTTTTTAAAGTTGATTATTAATATATACATGTATTATTGACTTATTCATTCAACAAATGTTTATCAAGTGCATGTCCCATGCATGAAACCAGAAGAGAAATGGTTCTTGCCTGTAGAGAATGTTCTCATAGGTGAGTAGGATATATGTGTACCTACATTATTTAGGTACAGGAGATTGACTGTATAATTTTAAAAGTGGATATGTGTAATAAATATCTAATTATTAAAAAGGCTCCCTAATTCAGGGACTTGGCTTGTGTCAGTTTGGTTGTTGTTAGTGCTCTGGAGAAGATACTTTGGAGATTCTTTGTTGCTGCTGGTTGAGGAGAATGGCAATGTCTGACTCTTTAACCTGTCATCCCTAACATTCAGAAATCTTAGGATACAAGTCTATCTGACATTTTGAAAGTAATCAGGTAATGATGCTCACGTGTTAGCACACTGTGTCTGAATGTTTCCTTCTCAGAAATTAAGGGTGCTGCAGAGGAAGCTCGAGGAGCATGAAGAAGCCTTGCTGGGCCGCACTCAGGTTGTGGACCTGCTGCAGCAGGAGCTGACTGCTGCTGAACAGAGAAACCAGGTACTGCCCTGTGATCTCTGCTGCCGGCCTCGGGAGCATTCATTTCCAATTTAGTTCGCCAGGGAGCAGGTATAAAATCCTATTAGAAGCCTTCGGAGAATTGATGCCATTTATTCATTCTATCAACAAATTCCCTGTGCTTAAGTGGTGGTGATACTATGATGAGCAAAATGTATACAGTTTTTTCCCTCATGAAACTTATATTTCAAATCTTTTATTGTTGCTCTTTTCCTTTGTGATTTTAGGTCTAGGATCCTAGTTTCTTTAGAATGTGTTATTTTCCTCTGAAAGTCCATATTCTCTGCTTGTCCATCTGGGTCCTGCACACTGCTGGAGAAAGTCGTCATCTTTCTTCTTTTCAACTCTCCTTGAGAACAACTGTCTTTCTTGCATAGAAACAAGTTCTCGTATCTCCAGTCCTAACAAACCCTGACCCTGAGTCCCCTCCCTGGCTGTCATCACACAGTCAGGTTCAAATCCCAGTTGTGCTACTTACTAGATAGGTACTGTAGAAATATTTACGCATGTGTGACTTTATGGTAAATTTCCCTTGTCTGTTTCTTTTAATACCTTGTAAGTATCTCTTTTGGCCTCTAATGTTTTGTATTATACTGATCTGTTTAAGTATGATGCTCCCACTAAACTCTAAGTTCCTTGAGGGCAGGGACTGGATCCATTTATTCATTCATTTATTTAGTATTTATTGAGTACCAGGTACTTAGTATGCCGTATATTATGCTAGATGCTGGAGAACAGTAATGGTAAAACAGGCACAGTCCATTCACTTATTGAACTAATTTTGTATTGGGACACATGTAAATGAAAAAATAATGACACTGTATATATGTGTGTATATATATATATAAATACACACACACACAATTGTCAAAAGTACCAAGAAGCAAAAACAGAGGACCTTTATGCAATGGGAAGTTTGGTCCTGAGTGTCTCGGCCTAGGCTTCACCTAGAAAGGGCTCTTCATTATGCTTATTGAAATGCAAGAATGAATTTATGGTTCATGAGGCTTTTTTTTTTCTTCTTAGATTCTCTCTCAGCAATTGCAACAGATGGAAGCTGAGCTGAGCACTTTAAGGAACACTATAGAAACAGAAAGACAGGAGTCCAAGGTTCTAATGGAAAAGATGGAACTAGAAGTGGCAGAGAGAAAACTGTCTTTCCATAACCTGCAGGAAGAAATGCATCATCTTCTTGAACAGCTTGAACAAGCAGGTCAAGCCCAGGCTGAACTGCAGTCCCAGCACAGTGCTTTGGAACAGAAGCACAGTGCAGAAATGGAAGAGAAAACCTCTCACATTTTGAGCCTTCAAAAATCTGAGCAAGAGCTGCACTCTGCCTGTGATGCCCTCAAGGATCAAAATTCAAAACTTCTCCAAGATAAAAATGAACAGGCAGCTCATTCAGCCCAGGTCATTCAGCAGCTGGAAGGTCAGTATCTGAGTGCTTTTGAAGCCCACTTGTGTAGCACCTCAGTAGCTCCTACTGTAAAATTTCAGGTATCTCTTAATGACATCATTTGCTTGTTAAACCAATGGATCTATAGAAGGATTAAGAAAGGTATCTCTTCTGAACCCTTTGTTCCTTTTCTCCCATCTCTAACTGAAGTTATAATCTGACTTAATATTATAATAATCATTATAGTACTAAAAACTATTGATAGTGATGTGTCAAATTTTAAAGTATGCTTTGTGAAGCATTACTGTGGTCTAAAGGTTTCATTAACTGAAATGAATAGGATTTGAATTAATTTGTGGAAAACTCAATCCAAATCTAGTTGCAAAGGTAGGGAGACTAAATTATATGGAGTCAGCCTTACTTCTAAAGATGGATCTGAATGCTTTTCTTATAGGTGAAAATTTCTTTTTAAAGAAAATTTTTACCCTTTAAGGAGATTTAAGGAAAACTTATTTTTTAAATATGTTATTATTAAAGTATTAATAATACATATCTCTGATTTAGTTTAATTCTGATAGATTGGCATACAGGAAAGATTTTAGAAAGCATTAAATTGAAGATCTGTGTTGAAGAAAGCTGAACATTAGCCAAAAAGCCTTGCAGGGCATTACATGGGGACAGTGTATTACCTGAGTGTGCTGTTCTCTTAACTGAACCATGCTGATGTTCGAAACTGTGTGCTAGAATCTCAGTAGGATTTTTAATGCTTGTGTGGAGACTGAAGAAAATAAAAAACATGTAGGGCATTTTCAAGGGAGAAAGGAAAAATGACTTTTTAAAAATATACCTAGGCCTGTTTCATTTTGCCTATGAAGGAGGCTTACTGAGCTGTCCTTTGGTCCTTGAGAGTAATTAAACAGTTTATAAAAATGTTGTCACGTAAAATATGCTGGCATTATGTTTTAATTAAGATAATTGAACCAGAATAAACAGCATATGGTCTACCCCTAGAAGATAATAACTCATTAAGTTTTGGATGTAAGCCAAAGATCATTTCAATCTACTTATTTTCTTTTCCGTAGATCAACTCCAGCAAAAATCCGAAGAAATTAACCGATTTCTAAATAAGCCACCATTGCTAAAACATGAAACAGCATCTCAGACTTGTTCGCCAGATGTTTCTCATGAGGGCACACAGGTAATTACATGTGTACTTCTTATGAATATGATCTGTTTGTCTTTGCTGTATGTGTACTTGGGTGTTCTAATAGAATTTATTCTAGAAAGCAGTATAAGCCTTCTGTCTTTTCTGCCTGATAAAATCCTTTTTTTTTGAGGCAATTCCATTTGAAAGGAATCCTGAAAAGTGTCCCAAAAATGAATAATGAGGAAAAAATAGATAGTGAACACCATGACCTCAGAAGATTTTCTAATTTTAAAATCTTAATATGTTGTATTAGAGATAAGTCATTAATTTTAATCTTATAATCGGTTTTCCCAGTCAGGAGTACAATTTTGCTTTTGGTAGGCTGAGATTTGATCAGGTTTTCAGTATACAATTTAGTCTAACCAAACTTAAGTCTATTGTAAAAGTCATAATGCTCACATTAATCAGCTAATGGTAAAAAGTTTAATTGCCTATTAATTGGCCAGTATATTCTCTCTGCCTTCTATAAAAATCTCTGGAAAGCTATGTTTTAATTGCCAGAAGCTGCTTATTAAGCTTGAATATTAGAACAAGGAAAGTTAGTTTGATGACTTAGTGTCAAGCTGGGATAACTAGATTAATTCATCTCCATTATAAGATTATACCCTTCCAAACTGACAGATACATTGGTAAGCAGAGTACCACAGTCCCTGGGCAGTACTTTACACTGACAAAAATGTTTGTTTCCTGGTTTTTGCCATCTAGGCTTTCCAGTCTCTTCTATTCTCCCATTCTCAACTTTTTTGCTCTTATGTTTTGTTAAGACATTTTTCAGCAACTCTAAAAAATTCTAAGAATTTTATAGTGAACACTTGCATGCTACCACATAGATTTTATCAATATGTACTATATTTGCATTATCGTATATCTACCTATTCATCTACCAATTCATCTGAAGTTTTTATGTTTCACAATAAGTTGTAGACATCAGTATATTTTTCTCTAAATATTTTAGCATGCATACCATTGAGTAGATTTTAATATTTATGTATAGTTCTTTTTCTTTGAAGCATGATTTACAAAACACAAAATGTACAAGTATTAAATGTGCCATTCATTGATTGGCATGATAAAATGATGTGCATTTTATCAAATGCATTACTCAAATCCCTATCAAGACATATCACCTTACACAGTACCCTTTTGCAGTCAACCCCATTACTGTCCTCCAGAGATGAACCAGTGTTCTATTTTTTCACCTTAGATTAATTTTCCATGTTTTATAGCCTATTAATGTAATCATATATTTGTATTCTTTTGTATAAAACTTCTTTCACTCAGCATATTTTGAGATTCATTTATGTTATTGCATATATCATAATTGATTGTTTGCTGAGAAGTATTTCATTTTATGAATGTACTGCATTTTCCTTTTGCATGATTGTGCTATAATTTCCTTTTGATAGATACTTGGGTTTTTTTATGTTTTGGTTGTTATGAATTAAGCTACTGTGGACATTCTTGTGTAGGTATTTGTGTGGACATATGTTTTCATTCATCTTCGTCAAGTGCTAGTTGAGGAAACTCTGGGCCATAGAGTAAGAATGCATCTAGCTTTATAGGGGAATGCTGGATCTTTTGCCAAAGTGATTTTAATATTTATGTGTGTGCTCAGTTGTGTCCGACTCTGCCATCCCATGGACTATAGCCTGCTCAGCTAGGCTCTTCTGTCCATGGGATTTTTCCCAGCAAGAATGCTGGTGTGGTTTGCTGTTTCTTCTTCCAGGGGATCTTCCCAACCCAGGAATCGAACCCATGTCTCCTGCATTGGCAGGTGAATTCTTTACCACTGAGCCCTTTCTTGCCTAATATATATGAGAGTTCCAGTGGCTCTACATCTTCCCTAAGATTTTGTATTGTCAATTTAAAAATTTTAATCATTCTAATGGGATATGTATTGGTAGGTTGTTAGGATTTAAATTTGCTTTTCCCTGATGACAAATGACATTGAACATGTTTTTCTGAGATCCTTGGACATTTGTATTTCTTGTTTTGCTGAAGTATCTTTTCAAGTTATTTCCTCATTTTGAAAGTTGAGTTTTTTTTACCTATTTGTCAAGTTGTAGTAATTCTTTATGCACCCTAAATGCCAATTTATTATCAGGCATGTTTGGTGACTATTTTCTCCCATGCTGTGGCTTGCTTCTTGTTTTCTTCATGATGCCCTTTAATTAGCAGTCATTTGCAATTTTGATAAAGTCTGTTATTTATCAGTTTTCTGGTTATAATTTTCTGTGTCCTGTCTGTGAAATCTTTGCTTAACTGCAAGTTATGAACATACTTACTTATATATGAACATACTCTCTTATATTTTCTTCCACAAGCCGTATAGTTCTAGCTTTCAGAGTTAAGACTATGAACCTCAATAAATTTTTATATGTGGTGTAATATAAAGAGTCAAGGTTTATTTTTTTTCCTATATGGATATCCAGTTGTTTCAGCACTGTTTCTTAGAAATACTTTACTTTCCTCATTAGATTACTTTGGTAACTTTGTTGAAAGCAAATTTATGAGCTTTCTCTTCTACTGATCTGTCATTTCTTATGCCTGTATCACATTGTTTTCATTACTGTAATTTTGAATCAAGTATTATAAATCCTCTGACTTTGTTCTTCTTTTTAAGATTGCTTTGATTATTCCAGGTTCTTTACATTTCCAGAGAAATTGTACAGTTAACTTTCTCAAATTCTGTTTGAAAAAAAAACTGGATGGGATTTTGCATTAGCATTGTGTCGAATCTATAGATCAGTTTAGGGAGAATTGACATCTTAATACTACTGAAGTTTTCAATTCATGAGTATAGTATCTCTCTTCACTTACTAAGATTTTCTTTATTTTTTTAATTTAAATTTTATTTTTAATTATAGAATAATTACAATATTGTGATTGTTTTTGCCATACATCAACATTAATCAATGATAGGTATACATGTTCCCTCCCTTTTGTAGCCCTTTCCCACCTCTCTGCCCTTCCCACCCCTCTAGCTTTTCACAGAACACTGGCTTTGGGTTCCCTGCATCATGCAGCAAACTCCCACTGGCTGCTTTACATATGGTGATGTGTATGTTTCAATGCTATTCTCTCAAATCATCCCACCCTTTCCTTCCCCCACTGTGTCCAAAAGTCTGTTCTAGATGTGTGTGTCTCCTTTGCTGCCCTGCAAGTAGGCTTATCAGTACTGTCCTTCTAGATTCTGCATATTTGCAATAATATACAATATTTGTCTTTTTCTTTAACTTACTGCACTCTTTATAATAGGCTCTAGGTTCATCCACCTCATTAGAACTGACTCAAATGTGTTCCTTTTTATAGCAGACTAATATTCCATTATGTATATGTACCACAACTTCCTTATCCATTCATCTGTCTATGGGCATCTAGGTTGCTTTCATGTCCTAGCTATTGTAAATAGTACTGCTGTGAACATAGGGATATGTGTCTTTTTCAGTTATGGTTTCCTCAGAATATAATCTCAGTCATAGGATTGCTGGGTCATCTGGTATTTTTATTCCTAGTTTTTTAAGGACTCTCCATACTGTTCTCCATAGTGGCTATATCAATTTGCATTCCCACCAACAGTGTAAGTGGGTTCCCTTCTCTCCGCACTCTCTCCAGCATTTATTGTTTGTAGACTTTGATGATTGCCATTCTGACCACTGTGAGATGATACCTCATTGTAGTTTTGATTTGCATTTCTCTAATAGTGTTTGCTGTTGAGCATCTTTAATGTCTCTCAGCACTGGTTTGTAGTTTTGGTTGTAGGAGTTATGCATGTTTTAGAATTTATTCTGAAATAGTTTATATTTTTTTAATGCTGTTGTAGATGGAATTTATTCTCTTTTCATTTTCCAATTGTTTGTTGCTTGTATGTAAGTATACAAGTGAATTTTGCTTATGTGAACTTGATATTTGTTGTATTAGTTCTGGACTCTTTGTAGATTCCTTAGGATTTCCTACATAAAGTCATGTCATCTGCAAATTAAGACAAGTTTACTCCTTTCTAATCTTTATGCCTTTATTTCTTTTTCATTCAATGGCTAGGACATTCACAACATTGTTTAATAAAAGTGGTAATATTGGGCCTTCTGGCATTTTTCCTGATCTTAGGGGAACGTATCCCATATCTTACCATTAGCTGTGCTGCTAGACTTAAGTCTTCCATGAATGTTCTTTATCAGATTGAGGATGTTCCCCTCAATTCCTAGTTTGGTAAGAATTGGTATTAGATTTTGCCAAATGCCTTATCTGCATTTATTGAAATGACCACATGGATTTTCTTCTTTATTCTGTTAATGTGGTACAGTACTTTAATGGATAGACCTGACTTGGTCATAAAATAGTACACTTTTTATTTACTGCTGACTTTGATTTAATACTATTTTTTGTGGAGCATTTTTCTATGTGTACTCATAAAGGGTTTTAGTCCTGAACGTTTTCCTCTATTTTGCAGTGCTTTGTCAGATTTCGGTGTTAGAGTTAATATGGCATCAAAAACACAAGTTGGCAAGTGTTCCCTTCTATTTTCTGGGAGTTTTTATAAAATTGGTATTATTTCTCAAGAGTTTGAAAGAATTCACCATTGAAACCATCTGGGTCTGGAGTTGACAATGAATTTCTGCAGATATGAGACTAATAAGATTTTCTTTTTTATCTTGTACCAGTTAGATTTTTGTTTTGTTTTGTCCATTTCATTGAAGATGTCAAATTTTTGTTATAATGGTGGTTGTAATATTCTCTTTTTATCTTTTTAATGCTTGTATACCTTGTGTAGTGATACCCACCTCTACCCTATTACTGTTTTTTTTTAGATTAAGGTATAATTAACATATAACATTGTAGAAATTTAAGGTATCCAACTTGTTGATTTGATACCTGTATATCTTGCAACAGAGTTACCACCATAGCATTAGTGAATACCTCCACCATGATACATAATTATCAGTTCTTTTCTGTCCTGAGAACATTTAAGATCTAATCTCTTAGCAACTTTGAAATGTATAATACATTATTGTTCATTATAATCACAATGCTGGGTATTAGATCTTCAAAACTTGTTCATCTTCTAACTGCAAATTTCTACTGTCTGATTTGTTCTTCATTTTCTTGATCAGACTAAACTAGAAATTGACTTTTTAAAAAAATATTTTCAAAGAACCAACTTTTAACCTTGTTAATTTTCTTTGTTTTCACTTTTACTGTTTTTTGATCCTTGGTATTTCTTTCTGTTTATTTGGTTTTACTTTTCTTTTTCTACCTTCTTAAGGTATAACTTTATGTCAGACACTTCAGATCTTTTCTCATTTAAACGTTTAAAGTATACAGTTCCCTTTTAAGCACATGCTTTGATATGTTGTGTTTTTATCGTTCAGTTTTTGAAGCATTTTCTAATTCTCCTTGTGATTTCATCTTTGATCATGGATTATTTAGAAGTGTGTTGTTTAATTATCCAGATATTTGATTTTATTTATAGATATCTTATTGTTGTTATTATTGATTTCTAATTTAATTTCATTATGATCAGATAACATGTTCTATATTATTTCATTTCTTTGAAATTTATAGAGACTTGTTTTATGACACAGCACATGGTCTGTCTCGGTGAATATAGTTTGTGTGTGTGCCAAGTCATTTCAGTCGTGTCTGACTCTTTGTGATTCCATGGACTGCAGCCTGCCAGGCTCCTCTGTTCATGGGATTTTCCAGGCAAGAACACTGGAGTGGGTTGTCATTTCCTTCTCCTGGGGATCTTTTCAACCCAAAGATTGATGCCGAGTCTCCTGCATTGCAGGCAAATTCTTTACCATCTGAGCTACCAGGGAAGCTATACAATATAATATTGTATAAACATCACTTAAATCATAGTATTATTTAGGTTATCTTTGTTTTGACTGATTTTAGTCTAGTTGTTAAAACTAGACTAATTTTTTTAACAGTTGACAAAATTTAATATCTGTTCATAATAAGTTCTTAACAAATTAAACATAGACAAATGTATCTCAATGTAATAAAGGCCATACATGACAAGTCCAGAGCTAACAATCAGGTTCAATGGTGAAAGGTTGAAAGATTTTCTCCTTATATCGGGAACAAGACTAAGGTGCCTACTCTTACCACTATTCTTCAACATAGTAATTCAGCATAGTTAAGGAAGTCCTTGAAAGATCTCGAATGGCCAAGCATTCCAGAGAAAGAACAAAGAAGGAGGTGTCAAATTCTGGATTTCGTGAAGGAGCATCAAATTCTGGATTTCTTTTCAATTCTGAGTTTCAGAGATTAGGGGAGGGAATGAATGATGGAGACGGCTATTTTCTCTGCACAGTCTGGAGCCTTCTATGGGGAAAACTGTCTGGAGGCTTTTTCAACTCAATTCTGGAGCCAGGAGTAGGATGACTTGAGTTGGCTGACAAAGTCACATGCCCTTGTCTTGTGGCTTGGCTGGTATTTTGATTTCTATGTCTTGATTGGAATGATTCTATTTCTTCAGAAGAAATGGTTATTTTCTTCTTCTAAACAGAAGGTTATGAGATTCCTCAAGTTCGAGAGGTCAGAAATCCAAAATCAATTTCACTGGCCAGAAATCACAATGTCCGTTGGGCTGCAAAGGAGGCTTTAGGAAAGAATTAATTTACTCACTTTTTCCAATGAGTAGAGCTGTATTTCTTACACCCCATGGTTCCTGGTTGTTCTTCCATCTTTAATACCAGAAGTCTAGCATCTCATCTCAGTCATCAGGTTACCTTCCAACCCTCTCATCTTCAGCATATAATATATAGTTAAGTTTTGCTTTTTTACTTCTTCCCATAAGCTTTGCTTTGTCATTGGAGTGTTGAGTTGATTCAGTATAATTATTGACATGAATGATTTGTCTTTCATTTATGCCATCTTGGGGTTTTCTTCCTTCTGTTTTCTATTCCTGTCTTCTTCTATTTGATAATTTAAAGTTTTTTGAATTTTATTTTTACTTATATATTGACTTACTTTCCTTTTAAATAGCTGTATTATAGGTATAATTGACATACGATAATCTGCATACTTTTAAAGTGTACAACTTAATAAGTTTTGATGTATGCATGAAGCCATCACCACTATCAAGAAAATGAACATATTCATCACCCCCAAAGTTTCTCATGATCCCTTTTAATTTTTCTCTCCCATCTCCCCCCAATCAAGCAACCACTGATCTTCTTTCTGTCATTATAGTTTGTATTTTTTAGAATTTTTAATAAATTTCATGTGCTTTTTTTCCCCTGACTTATCTCACTCAGCATACTTATTCTGGTATTTATCCTATTGTATACAGCTAGAGTTCATTCCTTTGTATTATTGAGAATGTTGTACATATCACAGTTTGGTTATCTGTTTACTTGTTGATGGGCAGATTTGAATTATTGACAGTTTTGGACTGTTACAAATAAAGCTTCTATGGATATTCTTTTAAAAATCTTTGTTTGGACCTGTGCTTTCTTTACTCTCAGTAAATACCTAGAAATGACGTATCTGTATCATATGGGCGATTTTAAGACAGACATTGCCAGACAGTTTTCCAAAGTGGTATTACCATTTTCTGTTCCCATCAGCAGTGTATGAGAGTTCTGGGGATAAATCTCACCTGGTAGTTATGTATTATCCTTATACTTTCTTGGATTCAGTTGCTAAAATTTTGCTTTAAAGTTTTACATCTGTGTTATGATGAATATTTGTCTGTCTGTAATTTTCTGTAATATATTTTCCTGGGTTTGCTCTGTGTGTAAACCTGGCCCTCTAGAATAAACTGGGGAGTATTCTTTCCTTTTCACTTCTTTGGAATGATTTTGTATAGACTTGGTATTATTTTTTCCTTAAATGTTTTGTGAAAATTCATCAGTGAAGCTGTCTAGTCTTGAAGTTTTCTTTGTGGAAGCATTTGTCTGTATAGATTCTGTTTGTTTCATAGCTATTTGGCTATTTAGGTTATCTGTTTGTTCTGGAGTGAGCTTTGGTATTTTAATATCTTTTAGGAGATTTGTCCATATAGAGTGTCAAATTTATAGGCAAAAAGTTATTCATAATAGTCTAATTATTCTTTTCACATACATAGAATCTGTAGTGACATTACCTCTTCCATTTCTGATACTGGTAATTTGTGTTTTCTTTCTTATGCAGGTAAGAGTTCCAGAGGTTTATTAATTTTTAGTAATCTCAAAACCAGCTTTGACTTCATTGATTCTGTCTTGTTCTCTATTTTCTATTTTATTGATTTCTGCTTTGATTTTCATTATTTCCTTTCTAACACTTTAGACTTGATTTCCTCATTTCTTAGCTTCTTAAGGTAAAAGCCAAGACCATTACTTTGAGACCTTTCTTATTTCTAATACAGGCATTTTGCATTTAAAAATTCCCCCCTGAAATCTACTTTAGTAGCATCCCACAAATTTGGTTGTATTTTCATTTTCACTAAGTTAAAGCTACTGATTTTCCTTTTAATTTCTTCTTTGCCCCCTGGGTTACTTAGTTTCTAAATACTTGGGGGTGATACATCTAGAGGTCTTTCTGTCATTGATTTTTATTTTAATTCTGTTGTGATCAGAGCACATGCTTTATATGACTTGACTCTTAGAATTGATTGAGACTTGTTTTATGGCCCAGAATATTGTTTATTTTGTTTGATATTGCATATGTACTTGAAAATAGTCTGCTTTTGTTGGCTGGAATGTTTTATACACGTCAATCATGTAAAGTTAGTCAATAGTGTTATTCAAGTGTACTATATCTTTGCTTCTTCTCTGCCTGTTTGTTCTCTCAGTTATTGAAAGGAGTATTGAAATCTCATAGTTGTGGATGTATTTACAGTTCCCTCAGTTTTTGCATCGTATATTTTCAAGATGTGTTATTGAGGGCTTAAACATTTAGCATGTTTATGTCTTCTTGATTATCAAGTGACCCATAGATATTATGAAATGATCTTCTTTATCCTTGGTAACATTCTTTGCTGTGAAATGTACTTTTGTCTGATATTAATATAGTTATTTTACTTTTTTGAGTAATATTAGCATGGTGTATCTTTTTTTACTCTTTAACTTATTTTGTCTTTATATTTAAAGTTTATATGAAGTGTAGAGTTTGAATCTACTTCTTATCCAATTTGTCAATCTCTGCCCTTTACTTGGAGTGTTCAGATCATTTTCATTATCGTTGCCATTGATACCATTTTAAGTCTCTCACCTTGCTATTTGTTTTCCATTTTTCCAACTTTTTGCCTTTTACATTTTTACTTTTCCTTCCTTTAAAAAAATTGATTGAATATTTTTTACGATTCTGTTTTTCTCACTTTCCAGCTTATTAGCTATAATTCTTTATTTTGTTACAATAGTGACTGCATTAGGGATTATGCTGCTGTTGCTTAGTCACTTTAGTCATGTCCAGCTGTTTGCGACCCTATAGTCTATAGCCCTCCAGGCTCCTCTGTCTATGGGATTCTCTAGGCAAGAGTACTAGAGTGGATTGCTATGACCTCCTCCAGGGGATCTTCCCAACCCAAGGATCGAACCCATATCTCTTATGTCTACCTGCATTGGCAGGCAGGTTCTTTACAACCTGGGAAGCCCATTAGGGATTATAGTTGCATTTTAATCACAGTTAACCTGCATATAATATTGTGCTGTTTCATGTGTAGAATAAAAACCTTACAATTGTATACTTGTATTTCTTCATTCTTGGGACTTAGTTATTATTTTATTATACATATGTTATAAACAAAAAACACAAAAATATAACATGTTACAAACAAAACTTTTTTTATTTTTGTTTAGTCAGTTATCTTTCAGGAGATTCAAATGATAAGAAAATAAATCTTAATTACCATTGCAGTTTCCATTTCTGGTGCTTTTCTTTAGGGTAGATCCAGAATTGGCAGTCTCTGTAAAGAGTCAAATGATAAATATCTTAGGCTTTTAGGCCATAACTTTATTTGCAGAAACAGGTAGAAGGCTCTAAACTTTGCCAAACTCTGGTATAGTTTCTATTTCCATCTTGTGTCATTTTCCTTCTGCCCAAAGGACTTCCTTTAATGTGTGTGTGTACTCTCTTGAGCACACAAGTCTGCTGGTAAGGGGTTCTTATAGCTCTTGTGTGTTTGAAGAAATCTTTGTGCTCTGTAGTTTTTAAAAGATACCTAAAAGCTAACTATAGAATTTTATATTAATAGGTTTTTTCTTTTGATACTCTAAGGCTATTACTGCACTCTTTTTTCTTGCATTTTGTTTTTTAGTAAGAAATCTACTGTCATCTTTGTCTCTTTTTTTAAATTTCCTGATTGCTTTTAGGGTTTTATCACTGGTTTTGAACGCTTTGGTTATGATGTGCCTTCACATAGTTTTCTTCATGTTTTTCGTGCTTGGAATTTGCCTTTTGAATCTCTGTGTTTATAGTTTGCTTCAATCTGGAAAATTTTCTGCCATTAATTAGTCCACTATTTTTTCTGACTTCTCTCTTCCTTTGAAGACTCCATTTACACACATACTAGATTACTTGAAGTTTTTCCAGAACTCATAATGAGCTTTTAATTTTTTGAATTGAAAATTTTCTTTGGTGTGTAATAGACTTGGAAAATCCAGGCTTTGGTCTTAAATTCAAAAGTCAGTGAACTAGAAATTTGTGTGAAAGATTTCATCTTTCTATCTTCAGATGAAAAGCATTGCTTTAAAGATTACCTAGGCAGATAAGTAGATGCTATTTTTAAAGTATTTTCAAGGCTGGAGAACTTTTAGAACACAAAAATGCCAGAGGCTGTCTGGACATTAGTGTGAGAGTTTTGCACTGGAGAATCATTAATTTGTTGTCTTTCTACAATTTAGGCAGTCACTGAAGAGAGTATTGCCTATTTGCAGAAGAGAGTGGTAGAACTAGAGAATGAAAAGGGAGCCTTGCTCCTAAATTCTGTAGAGCTGGAGGAGCTGAAAGCTGAGAATGGTACGTATAAATGAAAACCATAATTCTCTGACCTCTTAACCAACAACTTTTATCACTGTATATGTATAACATGTAGATTCTATGATAATACAGATCTTAGCACAGCTGATAGTTACTGAAGTTAGGATTAATACACAGTAAACAATTTGAACACAATACCAGTGTTTACATAAATATAACATTTTGCAGTATGGGCTTTAAATGCTGCAGGAGATCTGTATTATATTCATTTTGGAGTAGCCAAGGAATCGTCTCAGCTGTATGGCTTGAATAGGACCTTAATAAGACAATGACTTTTTAAATAGGTAAAATAGAGAAAGGACTTTTCCAGTAACAAATTTGTGGGATGAGGTAACAGAGATCAGTATAAATAAAGATTTAGAGGCAGAAGCCATTTTGGTTTTCGCTCATGCTATATACTGCTTAGAACCTTATCCTTTTTCTCCAGCCTGGCTATTTCTTGAACTCATCTTTCAGGCCTCAACTAGGGCATTATCTTTTTGAGAAGTTGGTCCTAATCTCCCAAAGTTGGATTAAATGCATTTTTGTGCTTCTGAAATTCATTTTCAAGGGCAAGGGTCATTTTTTTTTTTCCCCCATCTTTTGCTTTACCCTTTACCAGGAACTAGAATAGTACCTGGCAAATGAGTGACTGCTGAATAATGTTTTGTTGGATTGAACTAAATTTAGCGCTTTATTCTATTGAACTGTGTGTGAACAGTTAGTAAGAATGAAGATATACTTACTCCCTTTTGTCACCTGCTTCACAAGGACCTTATAGCTTTAGTAACTTGTAGTTAATAATGCTTCACTTATCTAATTTATCCTGGAGTAACTGACTACCGTGCTTTAAGAGTGAGAATAAATACCAGGTAAAGTTCATACCATTTCCTAAAGTCTGTACCAAAATTTCCAACTTAACCATTTTGCAGTTCCATTTAGCTATAAACTAAGGTATGTAGGGATCATATACCTTTATTAGACTAGTCCTACCATTGCTGATAAAGAATACCACACATTCAACTCATTATTCAACCCACTTAAACCACTTCTCTGAGACCTTATTCATGATGTTTATTTTGCAGTTTTGCAAGCAGTCTCTGTCACTTTCATGTGGCTCATTATGGTTCCATTCTCTTTGCTCTTTACTGCAGGGGTCACTGGCCCTAAGATTTTCTGTATTAGTTTTCGTATCTGGTTACCCTTGTTTTATGAGTCATGTTCTATTAATATTAAACTCACCTTTTGTGCTTCCGTTTCTACCACTGTGCTCCTTCCTCAAATACTTGTGAAATGTCTGAACATATTATATACAGTCTTGCATTCATTTGTTTCATGAGTGGTCACTTATTCATTCAGCAAATATCTGTGGTGCCTTTCCTATGTACTGGGGACTACTCTAGTTACTGAAGATACTGCTCTGAACATATTAGAAGACAAGACAGGCCATAAACATGTATATACATAAGAAAATTTCAGAGAGTGGTAAATACTAGGATAAAAATAGAACAGGCTACTTGCACATGTGCTTGGGGGAAGGAGAAAGTAGTGTCAGAGTGGTCAGGGTAGGTCTCTCTGATCACTGGTTACCTGAATGATGAAAAGGGGACAGCCCCACAAAAAGAGGCTGAGCAAATCTCCTTCCAAGCAGGGAAGAGCAGTGTAAACACCCTAAGGTGTGAATAAACTTGATATGTTTGCAGATAGAAGCAAGGCCAGTGTTCTTGGAAGTAGAGTGAGCAAAAGGGGGGCAGGATAAAGTTTGTAGAATAAGTGGGGCCAAATCATGTGGGTCATATTAAAACACTTGGATGTAGTGTAAAAAATAAGCTTTTTTGTTTGTTTCGTATACTTGTCTTAGCTTCTCAGAAAGAGTATAAACTTCTTGGGGGCTTTTATTTTTATCCTCCAAGGTACTCCTAATATTCAATATTAGTAATACTAATACTCAATATTTTTATCCTCCAAGGTACTACTACCCTTTTTAGATACCCACATTGTAATAAGACATGGGGTCAAACTCAGAAGACTGAATTCTGATCCTAGCTGTATGAACTAGCAGTAGGACATGTCATTTCTTTGTTTCCTCATATGGTCATTGAAGAGATTGGATAGCTCCCTTCTATGCTAAAATTTGATGTCCTTATGAACATATGTGAAAGAATATAGAAGACATTTTAAGTGCTATATTAATGCATGATGTATAATATGAACACAGAAAAGTTATAGATAAGTTGCATTTATTTCCCTAGAATTCCCAAATTATGCTGCAGAAATAACTGCTTTTTGTCATGTGCTCTGGCTTTTTTCCCCCCTTTAAAGCCTTCTACTATTTATTATACTTCACTCAGGTTAATCTATCTATCCTTCTATCTTATATCTCATCTTTTCATCTTCTTTTGCCACTTCTTTATTTTAATAAAATAAGTGTTTTATCTCCCCCAAACTATTCTGTCTGTTCTTTCCTCTTGGTTATTTCATGCATCTCAAATAGCCTCACACACATACATACCTCTGTTTTTTTTTTCCCCAAACACATCTACATTTACCTTCTAAGGCTATTTATTTTGTGACTTTCAGAAAAACTGTCCTCTCAGATTACTCTCCTGGAGTCTCAGAAGAGAACTGGAGAGGTAGATAGAGAAGTTCATGAGGTAAGTGATGCATTCTTAAAATAATCAGAATATGAGCTTGATCAGGGGAGGTGGTTTCAAGCCTAAGCTTTTGTATAGTTTTCTAATGTCGACAGAGAATTACATTACCTAGAAAGTGAGATTTAAGAGAGTCGTAATGTTTATTATTTCTCATTTACTTTCATTTGTTTATAAATATTTGGACATTTTATTTGTCCTGAACCAATGCAAGTACAGTAGCATTTATTTGGGATTTGACATCCTATTTTGCATGCTGAGTTATTATTTATCTCAACTTCTTTGCCCATCTCAGAAAAGTTTCTCAGTAAAGAAATTAGGTAAAAATCTCCAGTCTCTCCCCACCACCCCCTTCTCATTTGGCAGTTTCACTTAGAATTATATTCAAAACGTATCCTTAGAGAATGGTGTTTTTTATAACCTGAAACTTATTATAAGAAATGTGTGATTGCTCAATATTCTGCTAATTTAAGATGACTGTTAGCTGTATTGTGTTTAATTGTCCTTCCATTTAGGAAGTCAGTGATAGGGAATTTCCTGGTGGACCAGTGGTTAGGACTTCATGCTTTCACTGCCAAGGGCCTGGGTTTGATCCCTGATCAGGGAACTAAGATCACACAAGCCAGGTGCCATGGCCAGGAGAAAAAAAAAAAACAGAAGTGAGTGATAGACTCATAAATGGCCTTGAGGAATAATGTAACTTCTTTACAATAGTGTCTGCTTACTTATTGTATTAGAATTCTCTAGAGAAACAAAATTAATAGGAAGTGAAATATATATAGACAGGGTTTATTTTAAGGAATTGGCTCATGTAATTGTGGAGGCTGACAAATTCAAAACTGCAGGGTAGGCTAGCTAGCACACTGGAGACCCAGAGAGAGGTTGCAGTTTGAATCTGAAGGTAGTCTGCAGACTTTCTTCCTTTTGGAAGAGGGCCATCATTTTTTGGTTATGGCCTTTAACCTATTAGGTGAAGCCCATCCACATTATGGAGAGCAGCCTGCTTTACTCAGAGTCTGCTGGTTTAAATCTTAACTTTATCTAAAAATACCTCAACAAAAACATTTGGAGTAATGTTTGACCAAGTATCTCAGTGTTGTGAGCTAACCAAGTTGAGGCATAAAGTTAACCTCCACATTTACATTCAATTACGTTTTCATATGATGTTCTGTTCACAAAACTGTGAAAAGTGGACTAAATTTTGAAAATAATTTTAACATTATATGGTTTCTGACAAATTATGAGAGTTAGTAGTGAAAAATGAATCTTGTTTAGCCAAGGAGATGCTTAATGTTTTAAGATGCTTAGCAATTAATGTCTAGTGAAAACAAGAGAGTTCAGAATGGAAGAGCAGATAAGAAATATGGGAATCTATTAAGAAAAACAAAATATCCAGAAGGGAGAGCAAACAGGAAACAGCGGAAAAGGAAGGGGGAAAAGCTCCACAGAAATTGTAAAAGGAAGGGTGACTAAGATAATTCCTTGGGATAAGAGAGAGTGACTAGAAAGTGTCCATAGAAAATGTAAGCACAGTCTAAAGAGGAAAACTAGTACTAGAAGGAAAAGTGAGAGTGGCTAGAAAGAGCAAAGTTTTCCAGTTTCTGCTCTCTGATGTATAATATTGACTTTAAAAAAAAAAAAATCAAGCCAAAGTTAATTGAATTTTATAAATAGGATAGGGAGCAGCAGAGAATGAGACTAAGGGAAGGAAGAGAGTGAGTGAAGTGGCATGACAGATAGTTAGTAAAGAGGAAATAAGAATACTTAGGATATGAGAGAGACCAGAAAAAGGAGTTAATTATATTTCCATCTTCTGGCAAAAGTCATGCCTTGACTATATTAGATTTTTCATGTATGTAGGAATAGATAAATAGTAATGTTACATGAAGAAATTATAAAGGAACTTTTCCTCTGCTAAAAAAAAATGTGTGTCCAGTTTTGGTTTCCAGAAATTTGAGTATAAGTAATACAGAGAGTGAAGAATTTTAAACGATTGAAAGTGCTAATGAAAAATGATGAGATAATAACTTTGTGTAAAGTAATATATAGTTCTAAAGTAATGATTTCTTTTCTTTTACTCAGTGGCTGAATATGATACCAAGATAATAGGTAATATTCATTGAGGGCTTACTATGTGCCAGCTTCTGCTAGTGAATGGCAGAGATGTGAACTCTGGCAGCTGAGCTGCAGAGCTTGTGCTCTTGGCCACCACATTGTTTGACAATCCCGTTTTTGTTTTTGTTTTTTCTCCTTCGTATCAAGTTGGAATTTTTTTAGGGAGGGGGAAGAAAAGCTGCTGTTGACAAAGATGGATATTTTGTTATGTATATGGTCCCCAAACTCATTTAATAAGATACTAAATTTACCATGAAATTCACTGGTTTTTTCCCAGGAAGACAATTATTAGAAATAATTTGTATAGATTGAGCAGCCTAATACAGTAAGCTTTGTAATAGTAACTTGGTTAATATTTTGTCAGACGGGTCCATAATTTTTTCCCAAGCCCCAGCAGAACTCTTCTTTGATTATTTTATCCTGGTAATTTATCTTAATCAACTTGTCTGATAATCTCTTTGTCTGTTCACAGCTATCTTATCTAATACTTCCTATTCCAGTAGATAGTTTAGGAAAAGGAATCCTGTAACTTCCTTCTTGGCATGGGATGAAACAAAAATTTATTTCTTGCTTCGCTTTTTATTTGTAAGTAGTTCTTAGGAGAAATAAGCAGCTTTAATCTGAAGAAAAAGTTTCCCAAGTGAGGAATATTTAGAAAATAAGTCCCAGGTTTCCTTAGGTCTTATGAATATGACTTGACTTAGTGCTGGATTGACAGGATGCCCTCCGAGGTCCAAATTGGGAAATAAAAACTAATTTTAAAAGTATTTAGCAGTTTTGTGGTAGGAAAGTTTAGATGGAAAAGTTTTAGGTTTTGGAAAATGCACAAAATACCAGTTTTTAGTTAGGCTCTTTTCTATAAAACATTTGATTGAGGTGTTTTGTTTTTTTGTTTTTTTTTTTAAAAAAAAATAACAGGTGAGCATGGTTGATATCACCAGGCTCAACAAAAGCAGTTTTTCTGCTGAGGAAAGTGGACAAGATGCCCTGGAGAACACATTTACTCAGAAGCATAAAGAACTATCTGTTTTATTGCTGGAAATGAAAGAAGCTCAAGAGGAGATTGCATTTCTTAAGTTGCAGCTTCAAGGCAAAAGGGCAGAAGGTGACCCTGAGTTCCTTGATCAGAAAGAAATGAAACAGATAGAGAGTGAAGGAATACCTCCAGTTAAAATGACAGTGTTGCTTGAAGATACAGGGCAGCATTTTCCACTGATGCCAGATAAAGAGAGCAGTCTCACAACAACTGAGAAAGAAGAGCAGATGAGCCCCGAAGACCAGCATAGACCATCTGAGGAAATATCTTTAAACAGCACTGGAGTGGAATTGAAATCAGCCAAGCAGGACAATGATGATAAACCCTCTTCTGCTGTCCCAGGTATTTGTCAGTGTCACCAGGATGAATTGGGAAGACTAAAAGGTCAAGTTTTGGAGCTTGAGGTAAACCTTCATAAAGCAGAAGACATCTATGAGAAAAATTTAGATGAGAAAGCTAAGGAAATAGGCATCCTAACTCAGCTGATTGAAGAGTTTAAGAAAAATGCTGAAGACACCAACAATGCTTTCACTGCTTTGTCTGAAGAAAGAGACCAGCTTCTTGCTCAGGTGAAGGAACTTTGTGTGGTAAGGGAACTGAGGGCTCAGGTACAGCAACTAGAAGTGAACCTTGCAGAAGCAGAAAGGCAAAGAAGACTCGACTATGAAAGTCAGACTGCTCATCACGATTTGCTCACTGAACAGATCCACAGCCTCACCATAGAAGCCAAATCTAAAGATGTGAAGATTGAAGTTCTACAGAATGAACTAGATGGTGTGCACGTTCAGTTTTCTGAGCAGAGTACTTTGATCAAAAGCCTGCAGAGCCAGCTGCAAAGGAAGGAAAGTGAAGTGCTTGAGGGGGCAGAACGTGAGAGGGAGGTCTCAAATAAGGTAGAAGAACTTTCACAGGCTCTTTCACAGAAGGAACTTGAAATAGCAAAAATGGATCAACTTTTACTAGAAAAAAAGAAAGATGTGGAAATACTCCAACAGACCATTGAAGAGAAGGATCAGCAAGTGACAGAAATCAGCTTTAGTATGACAGAGAAAATGGTTCAGCTTAATGAAGAGAAATTTTCTCTTGGGGTTGAAATAAAGACTCTTAAAGAACAGCTGAATTTATTATCCGGAGCTGAAGAGACCAAAAAAGAGCAGATGGAAGAAGATAAAGAAATTGTTTCCAGCCTTAAACAGAATTATGATGAGTTGAGCCCAGCAGGGCTAATAAGTAAAGAAGAACTTCAACGTGAATTAGACCTTGTAAAGAAAGAAAGTGAGCAGAGAAAGAGAAAGCTCCAGGCTGCTCTTATTAATAGAAAGGAACTTCTACAGAAAGTTAGTAGATTAGAAGAGGAATTGGCCAAAGTGAAAGATGAACCCAGCAAAGAGATCCTACTCCATGAGAGTGAGAGGAGGGAAGTGGAGGAAGATAAAGAAAGCAAAGAAGACTTAGAAAAATGTGTGACTTCTAAGTGCCAAGAAATGGAAATGTCTTTAAAACAGATAATATCTGAGAAGGAAATGGAACTAGACCACATTAGGAAGGATTTGGAAGAAAAGGCAGCAATAGAAGAACAGTTACAGGCTGTGGTCAAACAGATGAATCAGAATTTGCAGGAGAAGACAAACCAGATAGATCTGCTCCAAGCAGAAGTCATTGAAAACCAAGCAATTATCCAGAAGTTAACCACAGGTAACAAGGATGCAGGTGATGGAGACTCAGCAGCACCTGTAAAAGAAGCAGTGGCCATCAGTCCACTTGGTGCAGCTAGTGGAGAACACTGGAAACCAGAACTGGAACAAAAAATAGTGGACCTTGAAAAAGAAAAGGAGCAACTTCAAAAGAAGTTACAGGAAGTATTAACTTCTCGCAAGGTGATTCTAAAAAAGGCACAGGAGAAAGAAAGACATCTTAGGGAGGAGCTAAAGCAACAGAAGGATGACTATAATCGCTTGCAAGAACAGTTTGATGAGCAAAGCAAGGAAAATGAGAACATTGGGGACCAACTAAAACAACTGCAGATTCAAATACAGGAATCTATGGACAGAAAACTCCCAGGCAGTGGCCAGCAGGAACCAGCCTCTCCCACTCAAGGTTTAGAAGAACCTTTATTCAAAGCCATAAAACAGCAGCCTGTTCAGTCTGTTTCAGAGTCTGACTTGCACCCAGACTGTCCTTCTCATTTTGGAGATACAAATGCTCTGCAGGGCAATACTGCTATTGCCCAGATTAAGACCCAGCTGAAAGAAATAGAGGCTGAGAAAGAGGAGTTAGAGTTAAAGGTTAACTCTACAATAAATGAGCTGACTAAAAAATCAGAAGAGGTATTTCAGTTACAAGAGCAGATAAATAAACAGGATTTAGAAATCCAAAGTCTGAAGGCAGAGTCCTGTGAAGCTGAAGCCCACGCAGAAACCCTGAGGCAAAAACTGGAAAGCAGTCAACTAGAGATCGCTGGACTAGAGCAGTTAAGAGAATTAAAGCCTGAACTAGATGAACTGCAAAAACTCATAAGCAAAAAGGATGAAGAAGTTAGATACCTTTCTGGACTGCTTAGTGAAAAGGAAATAGCCCTTACTAAAGTACAAACGGAGATAATAGAACAAGAGGATTTAGTAAAGGCACTGCATACACAGCTGGAAATGCAAGCCAAAGAACATGATGAGAAGATAAAGCAGTTCCAGGTGGAGCTTTGCGAACTGAAGCAGAAACCAGAAGAGACCGGAGAAGAAAGTAAAGCAAAACAGCAAATACAGAGGAAACTGCAGGCTGCGCTCATTTCCCGAAAAGAAGCACTAAAAGAAAACAAAGGTCTCCAGGAGGAGTTGTCTTTGGCCAGAGACACCATTGAGCATCTCACTAAGTCTCTGGCAGATGTGGAAAACCAAGTTTCTGCTCAAAATAGAGAAAAAGATGTATTCTTAGGAAAGCTAGCTCTTCTTCAGGAAGAAAGAGACAAACTCATTGCAGAAGTGGACAGATCTTTAATGGAAAATCAAAGTCTCAGTGGTTCTTGTGAAAGTCTGAAATTAGCACTGGAGGGTCTTACTGAAGACAAGGAAAACTTAATGAAGGAAATTGAATCTTTGAAGTGTTCCAAGATTGCAGAAAGCACTGAATGGCAAGAGAAACACCAAGAATTGCAAAAGGAATATGAAATTCTTCTGCAGTCCTATGAGAATGTTAGTAATGAGGCAGAAAGAATTCAGCATGTAGTGGAAACTGTGAGGCAGGAGAAGCAGGAACTTTATGGCAGATTAAGAAGCACAGAAGCAAACAAGAAAGAAACAGAAAAGCAGTTGCAGGAAGCTGAACAGGAAATGGAGGAGATGAAAGAAAAGATGAGAAAGTTTGCTAAATCTAAACAGCAGAAAATCCTAGAGCTGGAAGAAGAGAATGAGCGGCTTAGAGCAGAGGTACATCCTGCGGGAGATACATCTAAAGATAGTATGGAAGCACTTCTTTCTTCCAATTCTGACATGAAGGAGGAGCTGGAAAGTGTCAAAACAGAATATAAAACCCTTTCTAAGGAGTTTGAGGCCTTAAAGCCAGAGAAGGACTCTTTAAGTGAAGAGATTCAACATTTAAAGCATCAGATAGAAGATAATGTATCCAAACAAGCTAGTCTGGAGCCCATTGAGAGGCATGACAACCAGATGGCTGTCACTGAGGAGGCAACCCCATCTGCTCCAGGTGAGGCTGATGAGCAAGACTCCCCAGGTACGAACACGAGGCCTGAAAATTTAGAATCCACTCTATCAGAGAACAGTGCCAAACCTGACATATGTGAGAATGTCAGCTTACATGATGAAATTAATAACTACCTTCAGCAAATTGATCAGCTCAAAGAAAGAATCACTGAATTAGAGGAAGGCAGGCAGAAAGACAAGGAATTTAGCCAGAATTTAGAAAATGAGAGAGATACTTTATTGAGTCAAATAGCAGCAAAGGACAGTGAACTAAAAATGCTTCAGGAAGAAGTAACCAAAATAAACCTGTTAAATCAGCAAACCCAAGAAGAACTTGCCAGAGTTACCAAGTTAAAGGAGACAGCAGAAGAAGAGAAAGATGATTTGGAAGAGAGACTTATGAATCAATTAGCAGAACTTAATGGAAGCATTGGAAATTATTATCAGGATGTTACAGATGCCCAGATCAAAAACGAGCTACTAGAATCCGAAATGCAGAACCTTAAAAAGTGTGTGAGTGAATTGGAAGAAGAAAAGCAGCAGTTAGTCAAGGAGAAAACTAAGGTGGAATCAGAAATAAGAAAGGAATATATGGAGAAAATACAAGGAGCTCAAAAGGGACCTGGCAATAAAAGCCATGCGAAGGAACTTCAGGAGCTGCTGAAAGAAAAACAGCAAGAAGTAAAGCAGCTGCAGACGGATTGCATTAGATACCAAGAGAAAATCAGTGCCCTGGAGAGAACTGTTAAGGCTCTGGAATTTGTTCAGACCGAGTCCCAGAAAGATTTGGAAATAACCAAAGAAAATCTGGCTCAAGCCAATGAACACCGCAAGAAGGCAGAATCAGAATTAGCTAGCTTCAAAGTACTGCTAGATGACACTCAAAGTGAAGCAGCAAGGGTCCTAGCAGACAATCTCAAGTTGAAAAAGGAGCTTCAGTCAAATAAAGAATCCATTAAAAGCCAAATGAAACAAAAGGATGAAGATCTTGAGCGAAGACTGGAGCAAGTAGAGGAGAAACACCTGAAAGAGAAGAAGAATATGCAAGAGAAACTGGACGCTTTGCGTAGAGAAAAAGTCCATTTAGAAGAGACGTTTGGAGAGGTTCAGCTCACTTTGAACAAGAAAGACAAGGAAGTTAAGCAACTTCAGGAAAACCTGGATAGTACTGTGGCCCAGCTCGCAGCTTTCACTAAGAGCATGTCTTCCCTCCAGGATGATCGGGACAGGGTGATAGATGAAGCCAAAAAGTGGGAGAGGAAGTTCAGTGATGCTATTCAGACCAAAGAAGAAGAAATTAGACTTAAAGAGGAGAATTGCAGCGTTCTAAAGGATCAGCTTAGGCAGATGTCCATCCATATGGAGGAATTGAAGATCAACATTTCCAGGTAAATGAATAATAGCTCTTTTAGCTCTTCCAAAGGAAATTGAAGGCAAAGGAAGTCATAAACTATTGCCATTCCCTTTAATATTATGGGACTAATTTTGGTCTAAATTCCCCCCAGAAGATGTATTCCCTCTCACTTCCGTCTCACCTTCTCTCTGTTTTTTGCAAATGACTTTCTGCTACAACTTGTCTTGGTGTGAAAAATTCACATTTACTTCTCTACCCATCTTTCTCTTGAGAGATGTCTTAGACTTTTTCCTTTCTTTTCATTTTCATTTCTACTGTCCTTGCCCATCTCTGAATTTTTACCATAGTATAAATTTCTATACTTTTGAATTATTGCCTTAGCCTCTGAAATGATCTCCTCTTTTCTCTTCCCCATGTTCTACATCAATTCATATTGCATATGCCTGCTGGAGTTATTTTCCTCAAACTCCAGTTTTAAATAGTTCAGGAACTAACAGCATCCCCACACCATACTCTTTCATTTTTAGTAGAATCCCTCTGCTCAGAGACAGATTTCCTCATTTGCCTCTCATACCAAGATTATTTCATTAAGGGGCCAGACAACAGCTTATCTAGAACCAAGTACAAAATTGGGGGCACTCTTCAGAGTATCCAAACTCAAGTCACTAAATTAACAACATACTTTGGAGTTTATTTTTATATAAATTCTCAGATGCAATATACCTTTAATACAGAACATTCAGTAGAACTAATACCTCTTTATTAGAAACACCTTCAATTATGAATGTTTATTGATTTGTAGATCTGAGTACCTGTTTTGTTTCTTAGGCATCAAGTACTTTTCCATTGAAATCTGTAATTAATGACCTTCTTTTTTTCTAGGCTTGAGCATGACAAACAGATGTGGGAGTCCAAAGCTCAGACAGAGGTCCAGATTCAGCAGAAGGTCTGTGATACTCTGCAAGGAGAAAACAAAGAACTTTTGTCCCAGCTCGAAGAGACTCAAAATCTATACCGTAGTTCTCAGGATGATTTAGCTAAGTTGGAATCAGAACTGAAGATTCTCAGAGACCAGTCAACTGATTTAAATAACTCTCTAGAAAAATTTAAGGAAAATAAAGAAAATTTGGAAGGGATCATAAAGCAGAAAGAAGCTGATATCCAGAATTGCAAGTTCAGTTATGAGCAGCTGGAGACTGATCTTCAGGCCTCCAGGCAACTCACCAGTAGGCTGCATGAAGAAATAAACATGAAGGAGCAAAAGATTATAAGCCTGCTTTCTGCCAAGGAACAGGCAGTCCAAGTGGCTGTGGCTGAACTGCATCAGCAGCATGATAAAGAAATTAAAGAACTAGAAAATCTGCTGTCCCAGGAGGAAGAGGAGAACACTGTCTTAGAAGAGGAGAACAAAAAAGCTGTTGACAGAACCAATCAGCTTGTGGAAACGCTGAAGAACATGAAAAAGGAGAACATGCAGCAGAAGGCTCAGTTGAATTCCTTCGTTAAATCCATGTCTTCTCTCCAGGATGACCGAGACCGCATAGTCAGTGACTACCAACAGCTGGAAGAACGACATCTCTCTGTGATCTTGGAAAAAGACCAACTCATTCAAGATGCTGCTACTGAGAATAATAAGCTGAAGGAAGAAATCCGATGCTTGAGAAGTCATATGGATGACCTTAATTCTGAGAATGCCAAGCTCAATGCAGAGCTGATCCAGTATAGAGAAGACCTGAACCAAGTGTTATCGAAGAAAGACTGTCAGCAAAAGCAGCTCCTTGAAGCTCAGCTTCAGCAGACCAAGGAGCTGCAAGGTGAATATGCTAAATTAGAAGCAAAGCTCAAGGAGTCTGAGGAAGCAAGGGGGGAGTTGCAGAGGTCCTCTCTTGCCCTCCAGGAGGAAAAACAAGATTTAGCTAAAGAGACTGAGAGCTTGAAAGTCTCTCTGTCGCAATTAAAGAAACAGTTGACAGCCTTGCAAGAAGAAGGTACTCTAGGAATATTTCAGGCCCAATTAAAAGCCAAAGAAGAAGAGGTACAGAAGTTAAGTACTGTCCTTTCTTCCTCTCAGAAGAGAGTTATAGAACTGGAAGAGGATTTGGTTCATGTTCAGAAGGAAGCTGCCAAGAAGGTAGGTGAAATTGAAGACAAACTGAAGAAAGAATTGAAGCACCTTCATCACGATGCAGGGATAATGCGCAATGAAACTGAAACAGCAGAAGAGAGGGTGGCGGAGCTAGCAAGAGATCTGGTGGAGATGGAACAGAAGTTACTCGTGGTCACCAAAGAAAATAAAGATCTCACAGCACAAATCCAGTCTTTTGGAAGGTCAATGAGTTCCCTACAAAACAGTAGAGATCAGGCCCATGAGGAACTTGAGGAACTAAAAAGGAAATATGAGGCCAGTCTGAAGGAGTTGGCACAGCTGAGAGAACAGGGCCTCGTAAGCAGGGAGAGAGATGTTCTTGTTTCTAAAGCTGCATTTCCAGTGATTTCCACTGAGGATAACAGCTTGCCCCACCTTGAGAAACTTAACCAGCAGCTTCTGTCCAAAGATGAGCAACTGCTTCACTTGTCCTCACAACTGGAAGATTCTTACAACCAAGTGCAGTCCTTTTCCAAGGCTATGGCCAGCCTGCAGAATGAGAGAGATCGCCTGTTGAGTGAACTGGAGAGATTCCGCAAGTCAGAGGATGGGAGGCAGAGGTCTGCAGCCCCACCTGCAACCAGCCCTGCTGAAGTACAGAGTTTAAAAAAAGCTATGTCATCACTCCAAAATGACCGGGACCGACTAGTGAGTGTTTAGTTTTTTCTTCCCAATCTTCTTCTGAGAGTTTTTGAAACTTTCTTTAAATTGATTTTCATTTTTACAGAAAATGGTAAAAATTTTTATTCATTTTAACTTGGCGTTCTGGGATGATCTCATACACCCCACAGATTGTTTTTGGTCTTAGAGAAACATTATTTAAATTACTTTAAATCTGCCATTGCTGTTTTAAAAAAATTACAGATTTCCTTTGCACAGAACTCACCATTGGGTCACAAAAGGACTAAGAGATAGAGAGCTATTTAATATATTTTATACACACACACACACACACACACACACACAGATGTTTCCAGAATTTGTCGTAGTTTAATTGAATGAAAGTATTGGGATCACTTAAGTGCCATGTTACACTGATAGTTTAGTAAAGTGTGGTAGAATTAAGGGTAAAGAGGACTCAGCTTATTTTGTACTTATCTAAACGCAACCCTAATTTGTAAAAAAAAAAAAAAAAAAAAGGTTAAATGTAAAAGGGATTAATTTAAATAATATTACATGACTGTTTAGTAAAGCTTTATTTGCAGACTGAACCATTTTTCCCACTTCCCTTTATATATCCAACTTCTTTTTTTTTTTAATTTTAGAGAAAGATAAGGAAGATCTCCAGTGTTAAATTTTTACTGCTTTTAAGAGGGTCCCATAGTTTAATCCAGGTCATTTTTTTTTTTTTTTCCTGAAAACTTGCAGATCATCAAAATTTAGAGGCAAAACTGGAACTGTATGAGCCCAGCCAGGCTGTCAGGATTCTACTTTGTGACATTATTCTTTTCACTTTCATGACAGTTTCTTAACTCTTTCTAGGCCATATACTCAAAAGGGCAATAACTTGAACTTCAAAAGGCTAAATTTTCTATTTTTAAATCCAGAATATGAAAATTCTAGTTTTTAAGATTAGCCCAGGGGGCGGAAATCATTTCTCCTAAACTGTAAAGTCTTATGCAGATCTTTTTTCTTGGTAGGTAATGTGTTCCTTCATATTACATTTAATACTGAATATTTATAGACAATCTTTTTTCCTTTTTGTAATCTGAACAAAGCCTCCCTTTTCAGCTACAATTTTGACATTAATACAGTTTAGACATATTTATTTTTATTTTTAAAATAGTTTCAGTTTAGCTGACTTTGTTCTAGAAGCTTAACCTTTTGTCATTGTTTTCAGAATGCAAATTCAAAAAGTTTTCTTCAGAACCATATATACCTCACATATAGTTTATAGCAGAGGTCCTCAGCCTCCAGATGCAGACCAGTATCTCCTGTCAGATTAGCAGTGGCATGAGATTAGAAATAAAGTCCACAATAAAAGTAATGTGCTTGAATCATCCTCAAACCATCCCCACCCCACCCCACCCCCAGTCATGGAAAACTGTCTTCCATGAAACTGGTCCCTGGTGCCAAATAGGTTGGGGACTGCTGACTTGTCCAGGTGTTGATTATCTTCTAGGTCAAAATTTTTTCCTGAAAGCTGTTAGGATGGATTCTGAATTAGCTATGTTTTATTCAATGAGTTTCTTTACTATTTTTAGCTATTATAAATACTAGGGGCTAAACTTTCTATCTCTTAACCCCTGTTCTATTAATACCTTTTTGTCTGCTGGGTATTTACAAGCCAAAGCATTTTTTATTTATTTGTTTTTTTCTTAATGTATATATTTATTGAAGTACAGTTGACTTACAATGTTTTAGGTGCACAGCAAGGTGATTTAGTTATATATATACACATATATTATTTATGAAATTATTTTTCATTATAGGTTATTATAAGATATTGACTGTAGTTCCCTGTGCTATAAAGCCAGCATGTTTTAATTTCCGTATAAATCATAGTAATGTTCTTCTGTTTCCTAAGGCTCGTAACTATCTATGATTTTATTTCATTTAATCATCAAAGTCTATCATTTCTTTTTTAAAAATTTTTGTACAATTCTTAAAGGTTACTTTTGATTTACAGTTGTTACAAAATATTGGCTGTATTCCTGCATTGAGCCTATCTAGGGTCTATCATTTCTTTATTCATAGTGTGCCTCAAATATTTCTTTTTCCTTTCCATCATCAACACCTTAGGATAAATTTTTAACACTTTACCCTAAATGGCTATAATATTGGTGCTCCCAGTTGTCACCCCTCATTGCTGAATACATTTTTCTGAAACTACTCTTTTATTACTGCTTTGTTCAGTAACCTTTAAAAATTATTCTATCTCTAAAATATGCTTAGGATTCAAACCTCTTGGTCTGGTTTTAAGACCCTATGGTTTGTATCTGCCTGTCTTTCCAGCGTCCCCTTTTACTGCTTCCCTACTCCTACTCTTAATGTCAGCCATCTGATCTACTCACCCACAAACTGGTCTACTTACCCACATTACTATCCTCTGAACAAAAATGTCCTCTCCATTTTCCTTTTTGGGGCAAATATTCCTACTCTTTAAAGGTTGCTCCAGAGCTTAGATCCTCTGGTCACATTTCCAGATCACTTGATTGTCTATTACCTTCTGTCTATACTTCCCTTATGCTTCTCTTTTCTTTTGTCCCATGTTGTCTTGATATATATGGGTGTGTGTGTTTGTGTGTGTAAAATTTCTATACCCTTATTTTTTTTATTGCACCATTTAAATTTCAAACTCCTGGTAAATGTCATGTCTTATACTTGTTTGTATTTCACATGGTTTTTAGCAGAAGGGTAGTTAATCATATGGTAGATAATTAGCAATTGTGGTGGATATTCTCTATCAGTGTGGTTGTTACTGATAATAGAGAAATAGGTTGTTACAAAATAGAGAAAATACTGTTTTCTCTATTTTGTGAAATTGGCATGTAGGGAGATTATAGGAACTTTCGAGACTGAGGCTTTTATATCTGCCATGACTGAATCATAAAGCCTAAGCAGGGTTATAAATCACATGAAGGCCTGACAGTCTGACTCAGTGATATTGCATACAGGCTCTGCCAGTCTGCTGAGGCCTTTCTGCATACTTACTGAATTATTGTTAACTCCATCGACTCTTCTTTTCCACGCATCTTGTTCTCACTCTGTCTCATGAGCATTGAAATTTCTAGTCTCTCAGCCACCGGCTGCATGTATGATAACATTTCAATCACTGTCAGTTTAAATATTCAGCCCAGGCCAGCAAATCGTCACCTCTGCCTAGACTAGACTTCCTTTCTCTCAGGACCACCCAAGGGAGGAGCTCAGTTTGAAAGGAGCTCAGGTTACTTTGGTCTTCTTCTTTCCATAGTTAATCAAAAGGAAGTTTCCCAAATAAAGTCTGAGGGTCTAAGTGGCAAGCAGTTAATAACCCAGGGGATTCTACTAGGGTGTAACAGACAACTCTGGAAACATTTTGGAGTTTTCATCACCCAAACTTCCTTAGGACTTTCCCATAATCAAATGAAGCACTTAGGCAGTTCCTGCCTAAAGGCTGGAGAGCAAATCTCTAGAAGTGCCTTTTCGTTCGTATGTGCACTTCAGTCTGAAAATGATTTGAGGTAGCATTTAAAGATATGAGGGGCTTCCCATCTGGCTCAGTGGTAAAGAATCCACCTGCCAATTCAAGAGAAGCAGGGGATGTGAGGGATTTCCCCAATGGCTCAGCGGGTAAAGAATCTGCCTGCAATGCAGGAGACATGGGTTTGATCCCTGGGTTGGGAAGATCCCCTGGAGAAGAAAATGGCAACCCACTCCAGTATTCAAGTTGCAATACTGGATTTGCAAAGAGTTGCAAAGAATCTGACACAATTGGGCACAAGCACCTCCCAACCTATGTATTACTTTTATTTTCCTTGTCACCTTTGTTTTTCCTGGAATGAATAACTGTGTTTTTGTTGTTGTTACTGAGTTTTCTTTGTACTTATCAATGTAATTTAACCCCAGATTTACTGTCATTTATCCAAATTTTTCAAGATGTTTATTCCTGTATGTTTTGTCTTTAGGAAGAAAATTCTCTTGAAGTCTCTTTTTTGCTCTTATGTGAATCAGTTGCCCTATGTTATTCCTAGGACATAATTTTCTTTCTAGAATATCTCCCTCCTTTTCTCTCCTGTGTTAGATCTCCTGTTTCTTGTATTCTATGTTTTCCTCATCTTGGTTTTGTGCCATCATTTTGTTGGAATAAATCAATAACTCTCCGAGAAAAGATACAGGGAAATGTCTTATCATTTCCGATAGTTTGGTGGAGTACAGAATTCTAGGCTGAAATGATTTCTTTTCAAAACTGTGCAGACATTGTTCTATTCCCTTTTAGCTTACATTGTGGTTCAGGAGTCCAAGGATTCTGATCCTTGATCCTTTTTATGTGATCTGGTTCTCTCACTGTTTATCTAGTTCTATCTCTAGCTTTCTCCCTCTCCCTCATGTCTCTCTCTCTCTCTGGAAATACAGTTGGACCTTGAACAGCATGGCTTTAAAATGCATGGATTCACTTATACATGGGTTTTCTTCAGTAATAAATACTACAGTACTCTAGGATCAGCAGTTGATTGACTCTGTGGTTGTGGAACAGCAGATATAGAAGATATACGAGGGGCTGACAATAAAGTACACACGGATTTTCAGCTTCACAGAGGGTGGGGGTACCCCCACCCTTGTGTTGTTCAACCGTCAACTACATGTAGAATCTTTCAGTCCAGTATGTTCTGATGTTTCACAATAATGTGTTTTGGTGTGAGTCTATTTTTATTCATCATTCTGTCTAATCCTTTGAATCTAAGAAGTCTAAGAATATAAGAATCTAAGAAGTTCACCAATTTTGAGAAATTCCTTTGAATTCTGTTTTATCACTTTCCCTGGTCCTTTTTCTCTACTGCCTTTTTCTCCCCTGTGAAATTCTGTTACTTAGGTGTAGGGCCTTCTGGGTTGGTTGTGTAATTTTCTTACCTTTTCTATCCTTTTTATTTTGGGAAGACTTTTCTTACCTCTGTCTTATGAATCCTGTATTGAAGTTTTCATTTTTGTTATCATGTTCCTGATTTCTAAGGATTTTTTTTTTTTTGTCTTGTAGATATATGTTCCTAATTTATCTCTGCAAGTAGATTGGGGGCAGATTTGTTCTTTGAAATTTTCTTGTGAGTTTTTCTTTATAGTTTTAAATTTTCTGCTATAATGCTTCTGATTTCCAATATTCTCTTAAGTCTTTGAGTACATGACATGCTTTCTTCTGTTAATCTCTTCTGAATTACTTTTCTTCCAGTTTCTTTTTATCTCTACCTAATGTTAGCTGTTCTTCAGGGAAGGGTTAATCAGTGGTTTATTCTTCATGTTCAAAGGTGGAGTCTAAGAAATGCTTGTGGGTGGGACTTACCAACTGAGTTTCAGCTCATGGTTATCTTGCTGAGCTTTTTGAGGGCAGTCCCATGTTGATATCTTTAGTTCCTCTTGGGTTAGTCAGATTTTCCAAAGAAGACTTCTCCGTTTTCTGCATGGATGGTAAAGGCCTCTGTGCCAGAACTCTTCAAGCTGAGTATGAGAAAAGTCTTCTAATATTCAGAAAGCATGAATTCAACTGATCACCCTGGTGCTGGAGCAGTACCTTTACCTTCAGCTGTTCCATAGTCCAGAGACACTCCTTCAACCTTCTCTAAAGGATCAAATTCTTCTTGTCTGTCAGAGTAACAAAAAGTGTGAAATTGGGAGTGTATTTAGGGATGTTGTTGTTCTTAAGCATCTTTCATCTGATCCTCCTTATTTCAGCTATCACCTCCTTGCTACTCCCATCACTATCTTTCCCAGAAGTACCTGGTACTGTTAATTCCTAAGCCTTTTGGAGAGTCTGCCGAGTAAGTTCTGTTGGTTCTTGGCTTTCCCAACTGCCATCTTAAGACTTGCCATTCCCAGATCTCTTAAGTCAGTTACCATTTATGCATCTATTTTTTAGCTTCCAAAATTAATTTCATTGCTACTGACGACTCTTTTGTTGTTCTTGTTCTTGTGTTTTATGCTTATAAAATATCTTTATTGTAGCTTTAGTGATATTTCCAGATGGGTGAAAGAGATATGTATTTAGGGCTCCCCTCTTTGCCCTGACATCCTCACATTATTTCTCACTGCCAAGCTTTTAATGAATATTGGGGGTAAAGAGTTAGAAGATATATCTGGAATGTAATAGATAGGCAGGTTTGTTATTTAAAGGCAAGTTCATCTTCATCAACACCGCCACTGACTTTTATATGTGGAGCGTATTAATTTTCTTGTAAAATTCTCATAATCTTTACAAGAAGTACTTTAATTATCTTCATTTTATAGGTGAAGGAAATTAAGGCTTAAAGAGTATGTGAAACATGCATAGGAGCACACACTATGTGGGCAGGATAACTGACTCCAAATTCTAACTGTTCTTAAGCACTGGGCCTGGATATCACTGCCTTCTTTATAATCAACATCAGCTATGGTAGAATTAAGGTTGATATTCATGAACCAGAGTTTAGAAGCCTAGCTAGGGCACGTGGTTAAATAGAAAGCCAGTCTATCTTTGTACTTCTTGTCTTAGGGAGTTACCACCCCCAAGCAGCTATAAGTCCTTTGTCTATCTCATCTCCAGAGTTATAAATCTAAAAATCAGCTTAGGCCCTCAGGGCCAGGGGACTGGCGTTGAAGTTGCAGTTGTTGGGCTCTGCTGCCTTCATGGCCACTCCATGGGGAGATTCCCACCAGCCTGGCTGCATGTATTTCACTACATTAGGGATTCATGCTGCAATTATGTCAGTGAATTGTTAGGTGTTAGTAGTCTATTGTGATGTTGACTGACTTAGCAGGGAGCTAGCTAAGTGGATGAAATGTGATAAATCACCCTTTTACTTTCCTTTTGGTTAAAGCTGAAGGAGTTAAAGAATCTGCAGCAGCAATATTTACAGATTAACCAAGAAATCACTGAGTTACGTCCACTGAAGGCTCAACTTCAGGAGTATCAAGATAAGACAAAAACATTTCAGATTATGCAAGAAGAACTCAAGCAGGAAAACGTCTCCTGGCAGCATGAGCTGCATCAGCTCAGGTATAGTAATATCTGCTTTATAACCCTTCCTGTTGTTGTTCATTGTTGTTCAGTTGGGAAGTCGTGTCTGACTGTTTGTGACCCCATGGACTGTAGCATGCCAGGCTTCTCTGTCCACTGTCTCCCAGACTTTGCTCAAACTCATGTCCATTGAGTTGGTAATGCCATCTAACTATCTCATCTTCTGTTGCCCTGTTCTCCTGCCCTCAATCTTTCCCAGCATTAGTATCTTTTCCATTGAGTAGGCTCTTCACATCAGGTGGCCAAAGTATTGGAGTTTCAGCTTCAGCATCAGTCCTTCCAGTGAATATTCAGGACTGAGTTCCTTTAGGATTGACTGGTTTGATCTCCTTGCAGTCCAAGGGACTCTCAGGAGTCTTCTCCAGCACCACGATTCAAAAGCATCATTCTTTGGCACTCAGCTTTCCTTATGGTCCAACTCTCAGAGGACTACTGGAAAAACCATAGCTTTGACTATGTACACCTTTGTTGACAAAGTGTTGTCTCTGCTTTTGAATACGCTTTCTAGGTTTGTCATAGCTTTCCTTCCAAGAAGCAAGCGTCTTTTAATTTCATCGCTGCAGTCACTGTCTACAGTGATTCTGGAGCCCAAGAAGAGAAAATCTGTCACTGTTTCCACTTCTCCCCCTTCTGTTTGCCATGAAGTGATGGGACCAATGCCATGATCTTAGTTTTTTTAATGTTGAACTTTAAGCCACCTTTTTCACTCTCCTCTTTCATCCTTATCTAGAGGCTCCTTAGTTCCTCCTCATTTTCGGCCAGTAGAGTGGTATCATCAGCATATCTGAGATTGCTGATGTTTTCCCCAGCAATCTTGATTCCAGCTTGTGATTCATCCTACAGCCTAGTATTTTAAATGATGTACTCTGCATATAAGTTAAATAAGCAGGGTGACAATATATAGCCTTGTGATACTCCTTTCCCAATTTTGAACTAGTCTCTTTTTCCATGTCCAGTTCTGTTGCTTCTTGACCTGCATACAGGTTTTTTAAGAGACAGGTAAGGTGGTCTAGTAGTCCCATCTTCTTAAGAATTTTCCACAGTTTGTTGTGATCCTTTTGGTTTTTTCTTTTATTATTATGAAATAATTATAGATTTGTAGAGAGTTGCAAAAAAAATAGTACAAAGAGCTTTCATGTACTCTTCATCCAGTTTCCTCCAGTGGTAATATCTTACATCACTATAATTCGATTTCAAAACCAGGAAATAGTCGTTGGTACAATTCAAAGACCTTATGCAGGTTTCACCAGTTAGACTTTCACTCAAGTATGTGTATAGTTCTGTGCAACTTTATCATATGTGTGGAGTCATGCACCCGCCACTGCAACAAGATACACAACTGGCCCATCATCACAAATATGTCCCTTGTGCTATTAGTTTATAGTCATTCTTCCTGTCCCTCCCGTCTCCCCATCCGTAACTTCTGGCAACCACTTATCTGTTTCTCCATCTCATTTTGTCTCATTCTGAGAATTTTTTAGTATGTAACCTTTTGAAATTAGCTTTACTTATGTATAATGCCCTTGACATCCGTAACATCTTTGCATGTATCGATACTTCATTCTTTTTATTGATGA
Source organism: Dama dama (assembly GCF_033118175.1). Taxonomy (NCBI): domain Eukaryota; kingdom Metazoa; phylum Chordata; class Mammalia; order Artiodactyla; family Cervidae; genus Dama; species Dama dama. The sequence continues at coordinate 52,510,165 of NC_083699.1, forward strand.
ACAGTATTTCATGGTATGAATGTACTGCTTTAACCATTCATCCATTGAAGGTCTTGTGTTGTTTCTAATTTTTAGCTACTATAAATAAAGCTGCTGTAAACACTTGTAAATAGACTTTCATATGGACAGTAAGTTTTAATTTCTCTGAGATAACTGACCAGGAGTGCAAATGCTAGGTCATATAATAAGTATGTTTAGATTTTAAGCTACAAAACTACATTCCAGAATGACTGTATTATTTTACAACAATATATGAGTGATCCAGTTTCAATATCAAATGCTGCAGCTTCATCAGCATTTGATACTGTAACTGTATTTTAGTTTTTAATAGGTATGTAATGCTGTTCCATTGTGGTTTTAATTTGCATAATGGCTACTAATGTTGAACATTTTTTATGTGCTTATTTGACATTATATATCCTTTTTGATGAAATATTTGTGTTTTTTCTGTTTTCTAATTGTGTCATTAATTTTTACTGTTGAGTTTTGAGAGCCTTTTTGTTTGTTTTTCATTCCAGATACAAGTGTTTTGTCAGCTATGTGACTTGCAAATGTTTTCTTCCAGTCTGCAGTTTATTTTTTTCTTCTTTCCATTGAGAAGGTCTTTTTAATTTTGATGAAACCAGTTTATTGCTTATCTTTCTTGTTATTCAGATGCAATAATTGTTATTGTTCTATTTTCAGGTTCATCAATACTTTTTTCCTTCATCGCTTCTATTCTGCTCTTGAGTCCATTGAGTTAGATTTTTACTTTGGATATTTTGATATTTTTTCATTCTAAAATTTCCATTTAGGTCTTCTTTATATCTTCTATTTCTTTGCTGAGGCTTTCTCTGTTTTCATTTATTTCCAGTGTGTTAGTTATTACTTTTTGAAGTATTTATATGATGGCCACTTTAAAATCCTTCTATAATTCTGTATATATGTTTCCAACATCTGTGTCATCTTGGGTCTTGTAATCTGTTAATTTTGTTTTCTCAATCAAATTGTGATTTACCTGTTTTTTAGTATGATGAGTGATTTTCAGTTGTTCCTGAACATTTTGGAGTCTTGTAAGTTTTAATGATCAATCTTCTTTAAATCTTTAGTAGGCTTCCACTAGCACCATGCCAAGAGGGAAAGAGGGACACTACCAATTTACTGCTGGAGGAAGTTTGTTTATCAATACTTAGTGGGAGAAATGTGGGCTTTCCCAGGTGGCGTGGTGGTAAAGAATCTACCTGCTAATGCAGGAGAGGCAAGAGACTCGGGTTTAACTTCCAGGTCAGGAAGATCCCCTGGAGCAGGAAATGGCTACCCACTCCAGTATTCTTGCCTGGAAAATCCCATGGAAAGAGGAACCTGGTGTGCTACAGTCCATGGGGTCAGAAAGAGTCAGACACAGCTTAGCATACACGTACGCAGTGGGAGGAATAAGGAAAAATGCATCTACTCCATCTCGTCTGGATCTAGAAATCCAAGCCCTTTTCTTTTAAAGATGAACAACAATGCTATGTGTTCTATTAGAGGAAAAAAAATATGATAGGAACTGATATTTTTGATGGTTCATTTAATTCAGTGTCTCAGATTTGATCCAAAAAGTAAAGGTAAAGAATAAGTGATTAACAGAATATAGACAGGTCCTGTTCTTACAGCCTCATTGTTGGGACTTTGTTACTGTTCAGTAAGACGCTGCAGTGCACCTTAGTAAAACCAAACCCAAAGCTTTCAAGATTTGATACTGAAAGGAGAATCTCTGTGTTGGAAAGTGCTGCTGATCAAGCAACACCTGCCTTGTCTCACCGGCTGCTACAGGGCCAGCACAGCCAAGTGAATACAGAGAATATGAGGTGGGGTCTAGAGTCCCATCCAGCTTACAAGGGGCTACTCTGATGACACATATCACTATAATAAAAATAATTATTATAACATCCCTAGGAGAGCTCTTTAGCATTTTTTAAATTAACTAATTAATTAGGCTGCATCAGGTCCTTTGCCTTGTAGCATATGGGATCTTAGTTCCCCAGCCAGGGATCAAACCCATTTCCCATGCATTGCAAGGTGGATTCTTAACCACTGGACCGCCAGGAAGTCCTCCTAAGAGGGCTCTTAATGTGTAAATTTGAGAAGATTTGTTCCTTCACAGATCCTAGATACTTTACTAACATGATATGTCAAAATAAACCTTAAGCAAAGTTTATGGAACAAAACACTTTTTCGAATTGGGTCATTTAAGCTTTATGGAGTGACAGTACATCCAAAATATTTTCATATTCAACATATTTACAGACTTTCTCATAGGTGAAAATATATCAGACTTACTCCATGGAGTTGACAAAGTTCCCAAATGATACAAGAACACTTTTTTTTTTTTTTTTAATAGATGATTGAAAAGAAGGTAAAAAACTGAATTTTGCTCTCTGGGAAGACAAATTTCTCCTGTTTCTTCATTCTGTAATTGAACCTCCAGAAGGAAGGTGAATTACTCCCATTTCAACCTCATGCCTTTTTTCCAACAGGGAATAGTTGCCCCAGCTTATTCCCTTAGAATCTCAATTCATCATCAAGAATCTCAATTCAGCTGAACACTGAATTTAGGGCCCTTCGAAGGTGATCGGGAGCACAAGGGTGCATCACCTTGATGTCACCCATATTATATCCAAATTACCTATAACTAAAAGGAATCAGCAAACTAAAATGGACTGGAATGGGTGAATTTAACTCAGATGACCATTTTATCTACTACTGTGGGCAGGAATCCCTTAGAAGAAATGGAGTAACCATCATAGTCAACAAAAGAGTCCAAAATGCAGTACTTGGATGCAATCTCAAAAACGACAGAATGATCTCTGTTCATTTCCAAGGTGAACCATTCAATATCATGGTAACCCACGTCTATGCCCGACCAGTAACGCTAAAGAACCTAAAGTTGAATGGTTCTATGAAGACCTACAAGACCTTTTAGAACTAACACCCAAAAAAAGATGTCCTTTTCATTATAGGGGACTGGAATACAAAAGTAGGAAGTCAAGAAACACCTGGAGTAACTCGCAGATTTGGCCATGGAGTACATAATGAAGCAGGGCAAAGGCTAATAGAGTTTTACTAAGAGAATGCACTGGTCATAGCCAACACCCTCTTCCAACAACACAAGAGAAGACTCTACGCATGGACATCACCAGATGGCCAACACCGAAATCAGATTGATTATATTCTTTGCAGCCAAAGATGGAGAAGCTCTATACAGTCAGCAAAAACAAGACCGGGAGCTCAGACCATGGCTCAGATCATGAACTCCTTATTGCCAAATTCAGACTTAAATTTAAGAAAGTGGGGAAAACCACTAAACCATTCAGGTAACCTAAATCAAATCCCTTATGATTATACAGTGGAAGTGACAAATAGATTTAAGGGACTAGATCTGATAGACAGAGTGCCTGATGAACTATGGATGGAGGTTTGTGACATTGTACAGGAGACAGGGATCAAGACTATCCCCAGGAAAAAGAAATGCAAAAAAGCAAAATGGCTGTCTGAGGAGGTCTTACAAATAGCTGTGAAAGGAAGAGAAGCAAAAAGCAAAGGAGAAAAGGAAAGATATACCCATTTGAATACAAAGTTCCAAAGAATAGCAAGGAGAGATAAGAAAGCCTTTCTCTGAGATCATAAAAAAAAGAAATAGAGGAAAACAATAGAATGGGAAAGACTAGAGATCTCTTCAAGAAAATTAGAGATACCAAAGGAACATTTCATTCAAAGATGGGCTCAATAAAGGACAGAAATGGTATGGACCTGACAGAAGCAGAAGATATTCAGAAGAGGTGGCAAGAATACACAGAAGAACTGTACAAAAAAGATCTTCATGACCCAGTTAATCAGGATGGTGTGATCACTCTCCTAGAGCCAGACATCCTGGAATGTGAAGTCAAGTGGGCCTTAGGAAGCATCACTACAAAGCTAGTGGAGGTGATGGAATTCCAGTTGAGCTTTTTCAAATCCTAAAAGATGATGCTATGAAAATGCTGCACTCAATGTGTCAGCAAATTTGGAAAACTCAGTAGTGGCCACAGGACTGGAAAAGGTCAATTTTCAATCCAATCCAAAAGAAAGGAAATGCCAAAGAATGCTCAAACTACCGCACAATTGCACTCATCTCACATGCTAGTAAAGTAATGCTCAAAATTCTCCAAGCCAGGCTTCAGCAAGACATGAACTGTGAACTTCCAGATGTTCAAGCTGGATTTAGAAAATGCAGAGGAACCAGAGATCAAATTGCTAACATCTACTGGATCATCTTAAAAGCAAGAGAGTTCCAGAAAAACATCTGATTCTGCTTTATTGACTATGCCAAAGCCTTTGACTGTGTGGATCACAATAAACTGTGGAAAATTCTGAAAGAGATAGAAATACCAGAACACCCGACCTGCCTTCTGAGATATCTGTATGCAGGTCAGGAAGCAACAGTTAGAACTGGACATGGAACAACAGACTGGTTCCAAATAAGAAAAGGAGTACATCAAGGCTGTATATTGTCACCCTGCTTATTTAACTTATATGCGGAGTACATCATGAGAAATGCTGGGCTGGAAGAAGCACAAGCTGGAATCAAGATTGCTGGGAGAAATATCAATAACTTCAGATATGCAGATGACACCAACCTTATGGCAGAAAGTGAAGAGGAACTAAAGAGCCTCTTGATGAAAGTGAAAGAGGAGAGTGAAAAAGTTGGCTTAAAGCTCAACATTCAGAAAACAAAGATCATGGCATCTGGTCCCATCACCTCATGGGAAATAGATGGGGAGACAGTGGAAACAGTGACAGACTATTTTTTGGGGCTGCAAAATCACTGCAGATGGTGATTCCAGCTATGAAATTAAAAGACGCTTACTCCTTAGAAGGAAAGTTATGATCAACCTAGACAGCATATTAAAAAGCAGAGACATTACTTTGCCAACAAAGGTCCGTCTAGACAAGGCTATGGTGTTTCCAGTAGTCATGTATGGATGTGAGCGTTGGACTATAAAGAAAGCTGAGCGCCAAACAATTGATGCTTTTGAACTGTGGTGTTGGAGAAGACTCTTGAGAGTCCCTTGGACTGCAAGGAGGTCCAACCAGTCCATTATAGAGGTTGATGCTTTTGAACTGTGGTTTTGCAGAAGAACTTTGAGAGCCCCTTGGACTGCAAGGAGATCCAACCAGTCCATCCTAAAGGAGATCAGTCCTGGGTGTTCATTGGAAGGACTGATGCTGAAGCTGAAACTCCAATACTTTGGCTACCTGATGCTAAGAGCTGACTCATTTGAAAAGACCCTGATGCTGGGAAAGATTGAGGGCAGGAGGAGAAGGGGATGACAGAGGATGAGATGGTTGGATGGCATCACCGACTCAATGGACATGAGTTTGGGTGGGCTCCAGGAGTTGGTGTTGGACAGGTAGGCCTGGCGTGCTACAGCTCATGAGGTCGCAGAGTCAGACATGACTGAGTGACTGAACTAAACTGAACTGAACTAAAAGAATAGTGTGTCAAGTTGCTACTGAAAACCAAAGAAGAGGTGCACGGTTCTAAAGACTGGTTTTTTGCAGCCACTTGTTCCTCTGAAACTTCCTGGCAGAGATTCTGAAAGAACTTTCCTGATAAAGTTGACCCTTAGGGAAGAGAAAAAGAGGGAGAAAAAAATGATTTCTGGTCTATTGATTTTTTTTTCTGCATTTTCACCATTCTGTTAGCCTTTCTCTCTTTACCTTCCACATTTAAGCAGTTTTGAAGGAAATAAAAATTATATATCAAGTGGCTGTGAGTAAATTATAAGAAGGAAAGGAAGACATTTTACTTGACCTTTAGAAGGAAGAAGACATGAAGACACAGATTTGATTCACTGACTTTAGGACCAGTTTCTTTGCTGAATATCTTTTTAAAACAGGATCCCTGTCTTGCTCTTGAAATACTTTCGAGAAACGAGCTTTCCAAACATGAAAAAGCTGGAACATCTCATTCAGGTTTCTATGGCACTGGGGTTGGCTAATCAGAAGAGCCTGGATTTATGCAATAAACTTTTTCTTCTACTTTAACTACTGTTTTGCTTATTCTGCTCTGGTTCCTGTGCTGTCTTACTTAAGGGGTAATGAGGTATGGCCCTTTTATGGCTGTTCTTTTAAGTAATCAGGCTTGTTCCTTAGCTCCTATTCTCCATTGAGGGTCTCTCCAGACTGTAACTACTTGTCCATCTTTCAAAAAAAAAAGACTATTTGAAGCTTTATAAAAGATCTGTGATCTTTCTCACTCTTATACTCCTCCTTTCTTATTCTCTCTCATTTTTCACAAATATCAGAGAAAGTGTATTAGAGGATTTCTGTACCTTTTCCATATAGTGGCCTTGTAATAAAAATTTATTTTACTTTCTAAGTTTTATTGTTCTGGCTTTTTGGAAAAAAAAAAATCTGACTGTAATCCAAGTCACCTTTTGACACAGCAGGATTCTTTCATAATAGATTTATGTCCTTTAGAAAAGAAAGGACCATTTTACCTTACTTGTAGAGAAAAAGACAAAAAAAGTCTGATGTAGTTCAAACAAAATCTTGCATTATTGGGAAAAATAGAGACTAGTCATAAAGTAAAGAGATGCTGCACAAATTAGTTTACAACCCCCCCCCCCCTTTTTTTTTTTCAGGCATAGTGTAGCAAGAAGTAGAACTAAAGAATCTGGCACAGAGGCAGCTTTGCTAGTTCTGCAGAAAATTAGCTGGAATCAAATAGAGGCCCCCCTCTTGATCAAATTCAGTGGATAAATAAATAGCAGCAGTTTATATGTAAATCCTTCCCTCCAGAACTCTGCCCTCCTCACAGTAAGTCATCAGATGGTTTGCCTGATAGTGGCAGATGGACATGTAGCTTGCAGGAAGCTAATGCTTCCTGGGTAGTGGTTACCTCAGAGCAGCAATCAGTGTTGGAATTACTCACCTGTGTTTGGTGTGTGACATATAGTATCTCATTAAATCATTACAGTAATTCTAAGGAATAGATCATTTATTCCCATTTCACCAATGAGGCTCAGAGAGATTAAGTAACTTTTTTCAGGGTCTCATGCCTAGTGTAGAATTGAGCCAGAGTTTGACCCAGCTCCTTCAGACTCTACAGTGGCATCCTCATAACCCTGATGTTGTTCTAAAGAATTACAGTGGTTTCCCATTGCTTGCAGAGTAAATTTTATTTAGTATGGTGTTCAGTGCCCCCACAGAGTCTGACTTCTTTCCTCTTCACCTTCATTTCCTGCTCTATCCACTCTCCACACTGTGTACTACAACAGTTCCAAAACTCACTTTGTATATTCATTCTTGTGCTTTTTGTTCTGTTCTCAACCTTTAATGCTTTTCCCATTATGGAAACCTGACTCATTGTTCAGAGTTCAGATCAAATAAATACCTGCTTTTCTGTGAAATCTTCCCCAGTCCTGCCAGTTAGAGTTCTTGTAAGTTCCTCTTCATCATCTTGCTGCACAATTCTATTTATAACATAAATTTCGCTCTGGTTATGTATTTTCGACTACATCTCCACATCCCATTAGATGTTTTGAATATGTAGTTATTCATCTTTGTCTCACAAGTATATTTTTGCCTATGCCTATTTTATGTTTTCTCTAGGATGGAGAAGAATTCCTGGGAAATGCATGAGAGGAGAATGAAGGAGCAATACCTTATGGCTATTGCAGATAAAGATCAGCAACTCAGCCATCTGCAGAACCTTGTGAGGGAATTGAGATCTTCTTCTTCACAGACTGAGACCCACAAAGTGCAGTACCAAAGACAGGTGAGTAATTCCAACGCTGAATGTTGCTTGGAGGAAACATTAGCTTCCTGCAAGCCAAGTGCTCATCTGCCACTATTAGGCAAGCCATCTGATGACTTCCTGTGAGGTGGGCAGGGTTTCCGGAGGGAAGGATTTAAGTATGCACAATGTTTGGAGAGAGTTTCATCAGTGTTTATATCCTGGCAGGCATCCCCAGAGACATCAGTTTCCCTCAATGGATCACAAAACCTAGTTTATGAGACAGAGCATCTTAGGACTCAGCTCAATGACAGCTTAAAAGAAATTCACCAAAAGGAGTTAAGAATTCAGCAACTGAACAGCAAGGTATGTGTTCCCTGCTAGCCTGAAGTTCAATTTCTTGTTTCCATGACTAGAAGCAAGAAGGTAAGTAGAAGCTATTTAAGCTTAGGCTCCAGCTCTATTAGAAGACAGAAGTTTTACCTTTCTCAGAGCCTGGATCCCTCACTTTAAAGCACCAGACACAGGGCCATTTCTTTTTCCTCGCCTTTGCAGAGCCCTTGGGAGTGATTTGGAGAAGCCCATTCAATAAGAATGGTAAAAGCCGACTCCTTTAGGAAGGCTTCCTACACAACATCATCTCCCCATAACTCCTCACAAATCCTCCAGCAAGCTCCCTGGTATTTCTCACTAGTGTGTAGCAGGAAAGAGTCTCAGGAAGGAGGCTTGCATATGCAATTAGACAAAGCGATAGAGGTGAGGGGTCTGCTCTTCATTCTACTCCATTTGTAAGCTTCCTCACTGTCTATCTAATGTTGTGGAATTAAAGAAGCCAATTTGCTTTTTCCTGAACCCCAGGCTGGCTGCTCTAGACACTCTAGGAAGCATGCTGGAGTAGATGGACCTCTTTCTATGGGAAGAGCTGCTTTGCCATCTGGTCCCTAGAGCAAAGGCCAAGGCAAGAAAAAAGAAAATTATTCTCAGTGCCTTCTCATATCTGTCTTCTCCCCTCATCCATTCTTTGGCTTCTCTTCCTTCATCACCTGCTTCCCTTCCCTCACCATCTTATGAATCATTATACTCCTGTTGTCTCTGACTTGTCAGATTATTCTCTGGCAGCACCTCACCTGGTTCTGCCTTGTTCAGAGGAACCCAGCTAGGTAGTTTATGTTAGTGCTAGGAGGAATTTGAGTGATCATTTAGACTCTGGGATCCAAAAATTAGCTTTGAGGAGGACTATCAATATAAATGTCCAAAAATTATGCACAAAATGATGTGTTTGTGTTTGTAAGTTTCTCATCACAAAAACTCAGGCATTCACCAGGGGATCTGTGATCCAAAAATGGTAAAGATCAGTAGGCTGTACACAGATTAGGAAATTAAGGCCCAGAGATATTAAGTAATTTGCCCAAAGTGTTAGCAGCAGGTCAGTCTGGGGGTAAATATGGTAATGTACATGAAAAATACAGTGCCTGGTTTGTGTAGAAGGCACTCATTAAATGTTGTTAAATTCAACTAACTAACATTGAAGTATCAGAGACTGATAACACTGTTAACTCTGGCAGAGTTAAAAAAAAAATTTGCATTTAAAATTTGCATTTTTTCAAGTAGGTTAGTTGGTCACAGTGAATTGGTAAAATTACAGAGCCTTCGTTGGGGGTGTTTTCTGGGAGTTTTCAGGGGGTGCTATGGTGGGGAGACTCCAGAGCAGATCCTACCCAGTTCCTCTTTCAGCCTAGTCAGTTGTTTCCAAAAAGTTCTGCCCTTCATAGCTCTTAACACCTCCTCTTTCTATAAACTAGATCCCATCTCAACCTTGTTATATTTGCTTTCCTGAAGATTAGACTGTGAATCACTCTGGGCATTTGTCTTTCTAGGATGGTACTTGAAACTGCAATGAATAGCAACTAAAACATTTTTCATGTAAATATTTTAGTGGGGTAAAACACCAAAAGGTGCACAAATCACAAATACAGTGTGGTATATTTTCGTGAAGTAAGGACACCTGTATAAGCAGCACCCAGACCAAGAATCAGAACATCTCCATCCCTAGGGTCGATCATTCACTTATTCATCATTCAGCAAACAATAACTATTATCTACCTTCTGTGAGCCTAGCCATATGCTTGGTATTGAGGATACACAGTGACCCTTCATGGAGTTCATAGTTTGGGGATATTAAAGCTTCCACTAACTGGGTCCCAGCTAACTAGGAGCACTGCTTCTTGGGCTCTAGCATGGGTAGTAGCAGATGGGCTGTCAGCATAGAATGTCTCCTCTCCAAGCCACCACCCTAATTCTTCCCATGGATGCTCAGCCTTTGTTTATATCTCTGCCTGATCATGGGGCTTCCCAGGTGGCTCAGTGGTAAAGAATCTCCCTGCCAGTGCAGGATGCAGGAGATAGATTCGATCCCTGGATCAGGAAGATCCCCTGGAGAAGGAAATGGCAACATGCTCCAGTATTCTTCCCTGAAAAATCTCATGGACAGGGAGCCTGGTGGACTACAGAGTTGTAAAGAGTCAGATATGACTAAGCATACACACTGCCTGCTCCTAGTGAAACAGTCCTGTGGGCTAGTGCTTATCGTCTCCTATTTCAGTTCTCTCAACTGCTGGAAGAGAAAAATACCCTTTCTATTCAGCTCTGTGACACCAGTCAGAGTCTCCGTGAGAACCAGCAGCACTACAGTGACCTTTTCAATCACTGTGCAGTCCTGGAGAAGCAGGTTCAAGAGCTGCAAGCTGTGAGTGAAAAGGTGAGAGGCTGGGGAAAGTGTTGGGAAATTGAGCACGGATGATAAAGCATAAAGCACAGCCTCGAAAAGGTCAATGTCTTCAGGCTGAAGATCAAATAGGTGTGATGGAAACAGTGAGGAGAGGAGTGGAGGAATAAGGTCCAAGAAAAACTGAAGAGTGAATGGATTCGAAGGAAAAAGATCAACAGTGAGGTTCAGTTCAGTTCAGTCACTCAGTCGTGTCCAACTCTTTGCGACCCAGCACACCAGGCTTCCCTGTTCATCACCAACTCCCGGAGCTTACTCAAATTCATGTCCATTTGAGTGAGCTGGTGGGAGAGAAATAAAAAAGTGAGTGGTAAACAGTGATGACTGAGACTTTTGGAAGGCTTTTTGCTTCAAGTAATAGGAAAGCTTTAGGGAGATTTGGACCTGAGAAACAAAATTGGTAAGAGTTGTTGACAGCCGTGGAGAGGGGAGGTTGTTGAAGTCGATGAAGACTGAGAATGAGCGTGGAGGGGAGTAGGACATGGCAGGAAGAGGAGAGGGGCGGGAGGAGTGGCTGAATCTGGCAGGGACCAGAGTGGCTTCTGGAAAGTAGATGGGTCTCCACTAGAAGCAAGAGGGAGTCAGTGACCAGCCTTGAAATTTTGAGAGGAGAGATTCAAGAATGAGATTCTGGAGGAAAGTCTAATGACGAGTTTTATGTAGGAGATTAATCTATTAGAGCAGAAGATTCTTACTTCTAAATCTGAACTTGAAGAGAGTGATAATAGAGGTATTCCTCTCCAAGATTTCTCTTTTTTCTCCAATGCCTAAGCAAGTTCTCATTTTGCCTGAGCACAATTTCTTCAGTGATTTCATCACTAAATTACTAAATTTATTCTTCTTCCAGGCGCCGCTAAATATAGATGTTGCTCCAGGAGCTCCCCAGGAAAAGAATGGCAGTCACAGGAAAGGTGATGCTGAAGAACTGAGCGAGCCACAGCTAAGGTGGGGGAGCAGCTCTCAACCCTGGAGTGTGCGCTGTGTAGGCAGCACTTGGGCGGTCATCTAGTTAGAACAGGAGTCCATTGTATGGATTTAATGTGTCGTCTTATCTTACTGGCCTCACAGGATTAATGTGAGCATTATAAAGTGACAATTATAATAACAAATTGAGTGTGAGTAGTTTGTGAAACAGACCCTTCCTACACACACACATCTTACTAAGATTATGATATTCAAATGAGAGATATTCAGAAGTCCCTAAAATCTCTTAAGGCATTTCCTGCAGCTTTATTTAATCTTTTGACAGGCATTCTTTTAAAATACTCATTGTGTTTGTACAGCCTTCTATAAATTTCCATGCTTTATAACCTTAGGAAGACTTCGAATCCCTATATCTGCAACTCTGTCCTGCATCTAGTGATGCTGTTGTTTTCCTTTTGTCGTGAAGCTTTTCTGAGGCCCAGAAGCAGCTCTCCAGCACTAAACAGGAGATGAATGAGTTGAGAAAACTGCTGGAAGAAGAACGAGACCAAAGGGTGGCTGCGGAGGCTGCCCTCGCCACGGCCGAGGAGCAGATCAGGCGGTAAAGTACCGAGGGACACAGCCTCTCTTCATTTCTGACCCTTTCTGATTCTGTGTGTGTGTGTGCTTAGTCGCTCAGTCATGTCCAACTCTTTGTGACCTCATGGACTGCAGCCCACCAAGCTCCTCTGTCCATGAGGATTCTCCAGGCAAGAACACTGGAGTGGATTGCCATGCCCTTCTCCAGGGGATCTTCCCAACCCAGGGATCAAACCCAGTTCTCCCATATTGCATTTGGATTATTTACCATCTGAGCCAACAGGGAAGCCCAAGAATACTGGAGTGGGTAGCCTATCCCTTCTTTAGGGGATCTTCCCAACCCATGGGGTCAAACGAGGGTCTCTTGCATTGCAGGTGGATTCTTTACAGCTGAGCTACCAGAGAAGCCCTTTTTGATTGTACTTGTATGCATTTCAGGGCCAGACTTGGGAATAAATAGGATCTAGTTCTCATCCTGCAGAGAAGGCAATGGCATCCCACTCCAGTACTCTTGCCTGGAAAATCCCATGGATGGAGGAGCCTGGTAGGCTGCAGTCCATGGGTCGTTAAGAGTTGGACACAACTGAGCAACTTCACTTTCACTTTTCACTTTCACACATTGGAGAAGGAAATGGCAGCCCACTCCAGTGTTCTTGCCTGGAGAATCCCAGGGATGGGGGAGCCTGGTGGGCTGCTGTCTATGGGATCACACGGAGTCGGACACGAATGAAGTGACTTAGCAGCAGCAGCAGCAGTTCTCATCCTGAGATGGGTGCTGTAGCAAGAGTGGGCTCAAGACAAGCCACAGTTATCCAAGCTCAGCCCATCCACAATTCCCTCTTTGGCCCTAATGCAGAATGGATATCGAGGCAGCTAATTGAGTGCTGCCTCCCCAGACCTGGCACTGCTGTTGTCCTGTTAGCACCTGACACACACTCCACAATACCTATGGAACTCAGTGGACTTGCCATTTAAAAGCAGCCCACCAATGCTTACAAACAACTCATCCTTACTCAGTCTAGCCTACAGACAGTGACAGACTGACCTGCATGGTACCAGACCATGCTGTTTGCATCAAGACTGCCCCTAAAAAGCTTATCTTATGGAGGAACAGACACAGAAGGGGTCCTGTGCAGCCAGTCAGGCTCTCATGAGATCAGGCAGGATGGAGCTAGGCTGGGCACATTGAGTTTCTCTTTCCAGGCTCACAAATCAGATTAAAGTGTTCCTTCACTCCTGAGAAAAGTGTGGGCCCTATAAAGAGAATGCAGGGGTTTTAGGCTCATCAACATCCCTTCATGTAGAGGAAACATCAGGAGTAGAGTTCCAGCCTTCCCACACAATTAAGAAGTGCATCCCTCTAGGCAAATGATTGATCAGGTGTGTGCTGTGTTACTTGCAGCACCTTGATACAATTCTCATGGGATTTTTTTTTTAATTGAAGGATAATTGCTTTACAGAATTTTGCTCTTTTCTGTCAAACCTCAACATGAATCAGCCATAGGTATACATGTATCCCCTCCCTCTAGGACCTCCCTCCCATCTCCTCCCCACCCCACCCCTCTAGGTTGACACAGAGCCCCTGTTTGAGCTTCCTGAGCCACACAGCAAATTCCCATTGGCTCTCTATTTTACAGATGGTCATGTAAGTTCCATGTTACTCTTTCCATACATCTCCCCCTCTCCTCCCCTCTCCCCATGTCCATAAGTCTGTTCTCTATGTCTGTTTCTCCATTGTTGCCCTGTAAATAAATTATTCAGTACCATTTTTCTAGACTCCATATATATGTGTTAGAATATGGTATTTATCTTTCTCTTTCTGACTCACTTCACTCGGTATAATAGGTTCTAGGTATCTACCTCATTAGAACTGACTCAAATGCATTCCTTTTTATGGCTGAGTAATATTCCATTGTGTATATGTACCACAACTTCTTTATCCATTTATCTGTCGATGGACATCTAGGTTGCTTCAGTGTTCTAGCTATTCTAAATAGTGCTGCAATGAACAATAGGATACATGTTGCTCTTTCAATTTTGGTTTCCTCAGGGTATATGCCTAGGAGTGGGATTGCTGGGTCATATGGTGATTTTATACCTAGTTTTTTAAGGGATCTCCATACAGTCTTCCATAGTGGCTCTATCAATTTACATTCCCCACCAACAGTGCAAGAGCATTCCCTTTTCTCCACATCCTCTCCAGCATTTATTGGTTGTAGACTTTTTGATGAGGGCCATTCTGACCAATGTGAGATGATATCTCATTGTAGTTTTGATTTGAAATTCTCTAATAATGAGTGATGTTGAGCTTCTTTTCATGTGTTTATTTACTATCTGTATGTCTTCTTTGGAGAAATGTCTGTTTAGGTCTTTTTCACACTTTTTGATTGGGTTGTTTGTTTTTCTGGTATTGAGTTGTATGAGCTGTTTGTATATTTTGGAAATTAATCCTTTGTCAGATGTTTCATTTGCTATTATTTTCTCTCATTCTGAGGGTCAATTCTTGTTTTTGTGAGAAACTGTTGAGTGGATAAAAACAGCTTCTTCATTAAATGGAGAAGTTCTAGTATTAAATGAGTAAGCAAATTAGCAAAAAATGAAACAGAAAGCAATAGAGGCTGCAGTTCAGTTTAATTGTAAAAACCCCACAAAAATCTTTCTTGAATTCTTTTGCCTATTAGATTTTAATAAACAGGGAAAAAATTAAAAGAGTGTCTCTGAGCCAGGTGTGGTGTGGCAGGAAAAAAAGAGCGTGAGGTTTAGAGACACAGCTGGGTTTTGAATTCTGGCTTTACATCTTACTGGATGTACCATTGTGGACAAGTACTTTTTACTTCTTTAAGTCTTACTTTGAAGATAACACCACCAACCTTAAACCTGAGAATTAAACATATGTAAAACACCTGATCCAGCATCTGATACACAGTCAATTCTTGGTAATTATTACCATCTCTACTGCTGCTAAAAGAAACCTGTCTACCCTTTCACTCCTTGCATGAGGACGGGGCCATGGGAACTACAAGTCCCTTACACTGCATCCCATGGCAAGATGTCCAGGGTGATTTCACCTGATCAGCCTCTCATGCCATGAACCAATGCCTCTTTTTTTTTTTCCTCAATTTAGGTTGGAGCATGGTGAATGGGACTCTGCCCGGTCTCCTATCATTGGCTCCTGCGGCTCCCAGGAGCAGGCGCTGTTAATAGATCTTACAAGCAGCAGTTGTCGGAGGGTAAGAAGGGAGAATGGTGAAGAAAGGGCACTCTGCTATCAGGTGGGCTGGCTGTGTTGAGGGCAAGGGGTCAAGGAGAAGGAACATGGGCCTGAGACTGGAAGGGTATGAAAGGCTAAAGGAAACTATTGGGATGTACCAAGCTAATGGCCCCAAGGAATTTTCCTCTCAGGATACCTCTTCTCTGCAGTGGTTGGAGAAGGAAACAGGGCAGATCTCTCTAGGGTGAGACTCTCTGACTTCCACATTTTCTTTTCAGACCCGGAGTGGTGCTGGATGGAAGCGGGTCCTGCGTTCGCTCTGTCACTCCCGGACAAGGGTGCCGCTGCTGGCAGCCGTCTACTTTCTGATGGTTCATGTCCTACTCGTTCTATGTCTCACAGGCCATCTATAAGCCTAGTCCTCACCTTTTGGACCACTCCCCCCAGAACTTGGAACTTCCTCACCTCTAACATCAAAACCATCAGTTCCAGTGGTACAGTCTTCCCACTTACAGATCCTCTTCTCCAATTCTCCACAGAAAGTGCCTGTAAAAACAGAGGTGGATATGAGCACAGGTTAGAGCTGCAGGGGCCAGTGATTCTGCTTTCTTCTTTTGCCCAGGGCCTGACACTTCTGCATTGGTTATTGAGCCCAATATTTGTTCAGGTTTTGCAGGGCCCTGATATTTTATGGTCCTGTGAAAGATGCTGAGGAATGTCTTTCAGCCAGGAGGATGGTTCCAATAAACCTAATAAACGGAAGTCCAGTATCATTCCGATTGATACTTCCTTTCCCTCATGTACCTTATAATTTTCTCCCGCTTCAGAGGACATGGACCTGCCATAAACATGGCAGGGGGAATGTTCCAGGGAACATTACCTCATAGGATATCTAATTAGGTCCCTGGCAAAATAGAGCAAGAGTGGAAGGACTCCCCAGGGGTGTTAGCTGTTGGATCACATAGGAGGACAGCATCTCCTTCCCTGTCTGTTCAGACTTAATTGGAGTGAGACTCATGGTCCTGGACTGTACGTTGAGGATCCCACTGCTTATCCCTTGATCATCACATGTGTACTGAAGTATGAAGTGGCTTGTGCCTTTCCTTTCACTGAAAGGCAAGAGGAGCTGGCTATGGACGGTGGAATTCAATACTCATCATTCCTGTGTTATCTGGATAAGCCTCGAATGTGGGCCCTAAGATAGTACACTGGGAACCCCTAAGACAGTATACTGGGAACCAGCCCTAGGTGAGGCGCTGAATCCCAGCCAGGGAGATTGGACTGGTGTGACAACCACCCCTAGCCTCCTGAAGTCCAAAGCTGCTTTGCAGTTGGTGATACTTAGTCCAGCTTCTCCGCATGTTGTCATCTGCCCTCTGTGGTAACAGGGAGCTGAAGGAAATAGAGGGAGACTATAGAGAAGATAAAATATTTAAATCCAAGCCTGAGAATGACAGCCAGGTTTGAATTCCGTTTGTGCCTATTCCCCGGCCCCAACCCTTACCGATTGGTTATTTTCTCATTTTGCACATGTCCCCTGCCTGCTCTCACTACCCAAAGAGGAGAGAGAACTGGTGGACACACTGATCTGCTCTAATCCTTTGTTCTGTGGTGACCAAATCATGGTCACAGCAACCCAGGAACTTTCCTGAACAACTGTAAATTAATAAAATTATTTTCAGAATGAAATATTGTGGTGGTGTGTGTATGTATACACAGGAGGTTACATATATGTGTTTGCTTGCTGAGGGGAGGAAGGAACATAGAGGAAGTAGGGATGGGGTAGCCAGGAGTTAATGTAGAGGTAGAGAGCTGTGCATATCTAGGCTTCCTTCTCACTGGCCAACATCTGGCTGCATGCATCTTTCTAGGCTTAGCTAGATCTCAGGTGGTGAAATGGAGTGAGGAGATACCATCCTAATACTGAACCAAACAAAGCTGAGCCTTTGGGCATGAGATTCATGCAGGTTTTTGCCTGGGCCTGGAAGAACTATCTGGTGCACATTGAAAATACTTGATCCCTAGGGATCCCTCTGGGTAAGAGTAGAGTAGGGAAGGTAAGTCTCATAGAAAAGCAGGATGGGCATTATTATTTGTTTATATCAAGTCCAGAAGCTCCAATACTTTGGCCACCTGATGTGAAGAACTGACTCGTTGGAAAAGACCCCAATGCTGGGAAAGATTGAGGACAAAAGGAGAAGGGGGTGACAGAAGATGAGATGGTTGGATGACATTACTGACTCAATGGACATGAGTTTGAGCAAACTCTGAAAGTGAAGAACAAGGAAACCTGGCCCACTGCAGCCCACAGGGTCACAAAGAGCAACTGGACAAAACATCAGGTCACTGCTTGAGAAAAGCTAACTCACTTTCTCAAGGTACAATAAGTAAATTTTGAACCACGTCTATCTAACGCCCATGCTTGCTGTGTTTTACTGCCTCTCATTAGGAATGAACTTGGGACATTTGCTAAAGGGAAGATGGACTTGCTTTTTTTTTCTTTTAATTGTATTGAAGTATAGTTATTTTACAATGTGTTAATTTTTACTGTACAGCAAATTGATTGAGTTATACATATTTTTCATATTCTTTTTCATTATTATCACTGGATATTAAATATAGTTCTCTGCTCTATACATTAGGAACTTATCATTTATTCATTCTTTATATAATAGTTGGCAGTTACTAACCTCAAACTCCCAACCCATCCCTCTCCCATCCATTCCTACCCCTTGGCAACCAATCCGTTCTCTGTGACTCTGAGTCTGTCTCTTGTAGGTAAGTTTATTTGTGTCATATTTTAGATTCCACATATAAGTGATATATGGTATTTGTCTTTCTCTTTCTGACTTAGTATGATAATCTCTAGATCTGTCTATGTTGCTGCAAATGGCATTACTTCATTTCTATGGCTGGGTATTATTCCATTGTATATATGTACCATATCTTCTTTATCCAACATGGGCTTTCTTGTCATCACTGATTAAATTCTTTGATTTCTCTAAACAACCATACCTGGATGGTGTGTCACAATATCTGGTCTGATTGTTTCTATTTTGGGGCGCAAATTTAGGATTCAAAATGATCTAGAAGATTTTTTTCCTGTTCTACAAATTTGCTCTTCCTTATAATAACTTTGGTGCTGCCATAATAAATAGGTTATCAGGTAGGAAAAGTAGGTAATCTCCACATTAGGTATAGAATCCTTAGATTGCCCACCTCTGTATTTTGGACAAACTTCATCCAGGCCCTGTTTGAATCTACTGGGGAGCTCACAACTGAGCAATTCCGGTCAGAACTCCATGTCAATCAAGATTAGGAGAGGCTTGGTCAGATACAGTAACAAATACTCCCAAATTCTCAGTAGCTAAAACAGCAATTATTTTTTAGGATTCTATTTTAGTCAGATTCCAAGTCCTTTAAGCAATGAGTGGGGCTCTACTTGTGTTGTCATTTTAGTTGGGGACCATCACTCAGGGACCTAGGCTGCCAGAGGAGCCACTCCAGAGAGTTGCAAGTTGTCTTGTGTCAATCGGAGGAAAAAAAGCACAACCTAAAAGTTGACAATTCTGTTTTATTTGACAGACAAAACTGAGGACTTAAACCCAGGCAGCAGCCTTCCTGATAGTTCTCCGGAACTGCTACAGAGAGGTAAGGGAGAAGCCAGGATATATAGGAGTGGTGTAAAGACCCTGCAGTCAGTTGAAACTTCAAAAGATTACTGTTAACTAGAGAAAACCAAATTACTCTTTATTAAAGAAAAGCTATGACAAACCTGCTCCTGCTGCTGCTAAGTCACTTCAGTCATGTCGGACTCTGTGTGACCCCGTAGACGGCAGCCCATCAGGCTCCCCCATCCCTGGGATTCTCCAGGCAAGAACACTGGAGTGGGTTGCCATTTCCTTCTCCAATGCATGAAAGTGAAAAGTGAAAGTGAAGTCACTCAGTCGTGTCCGACTCTTAGCGACCCCATGGAGCACAGCCTACCAGGCTCCTCCATCCATGGGATTTTCCAGGCAAGAGTACTGGAGTGGGATGCCATTGCGTTCTCCATGACAAACCTAGATGGTATTAAAAAGCAGAGACATTACTTGCCGACAAAGGTCCATCTAGTCAAAGCTATGGTTTTTCCAGTAGTCATGTATGGATGTGAGAGTTGAACCATAATGCTGAATACCAAAGAACTGATGCTCTTGAGTTGTGGTGTTGGAGAAGACTCTTGAGAGTCCCTTGGACTGCAAGGACATCCAACCAGTCAGTCCTAAAGGAAATCAGTCCTGAATATTCATTAGAAAGACTGATGCTGAACCTGAAGCTCCAATACTTAGGCCACCTGATGTGAAGAACTGACTCACTGGAAAAGACCCTGATTCTGGGAAAGATTGAAGGTGGGAGGAGAAGGGGACGACAGGACAAGATGGTTGGATGGCATCACGGATTCGAAGGACATGAGCTTGGGTGAGCTCTGGGAGATGGTGAAGGATAGGGAAGCCTGGCGTGCTACAGTCCATGGGGTTGCAAAGAGTAGGACATAACTGAGGGACTGAACAACAACAAAGAAAACCAGATATCCCAAGTTAATGAATTTTCTATGCATGAGAAGATTTAAGAGTCTGGGCTCATTGTTATGCATCTTAGCTATCTAGGGCTAGTGTCCTGTTCTTTCCCTTGCTGAGTCCCCTCAGGTGTGCCTGTGAGGTGGGTGCAGTGACTAAGGACTTGGGAGGGGGCAGCTCATTTGTCTCCATCCTGAGTTCCCTTAGGGCTCACCTGTGGCTTAATGTCAAGGAGCCTAGCAAAGTTCCTGCTAGTCTTAAAGTCTCCACTAGAAAGTGATGTGTTTTACTTCTTATATTTTGCTGGTCAGAACAGTCAACCAGAGCAAGTCTGTCTTCAAGAGGGAAGGGAGGGGCAGCAAATCTTGTGGAACAGTAATATAGAATGCCACAAGGGCCTTCCATCATCTTGTACCACTTAGTTCTTTCAGATTTCTTCCTACTTCTCTCTTTTTTTTAATTTATTTATTTTTATTTTTATTAGTTGGAGGCTAATTACTTTACAATATTGTAGTGGTTTTTGCCATACATTGACATGAATCAGCCATGGATTTACATGTGTTCCCCATCCTGATCCCCCCCACCACCTCCCTCCTCATCCCATCCCTTTGGGTCTTCCCAGTGCACCAGCCCTGAGCACTTGTCTCATGCATCCAACCTGGGCTGGCGATCTGTTTCACACTTGATAATATACATGTTTCAGTGCTATTCTCTCAGATCATCCCACCCTCGCCTTCTCCCACAGAGTCCAAAAGTCTGTTCTATACATCTGTGTCTCTTTTTTCTGTCCTGCATATAAGGTTATCGTTACCATCTTTTTAAATTCCATATGTATGCATTAGTATACTGTATTGGTGTTTATTTTTCTGGCTTACTTCACTCTCTATAATGGGCTCCAGTTACATCCATCTCATTAGAACTGAGAGAACTCATATACACAATGGAATATTACTCAGCCATTAAAAAGAATACATTTGAATCAGTTCTAATGAGATTTCTTCCTACTTCTTGTGGTAGTTCAGACACTAAGTTGTGTCCAACTCTTTGTGACTCCATGAACTGCAGTATGCCAGGCTTCCCTGTCCTTCACTATCTCCCAGAGTTTGCTCAAATTCATGTCCATTGAGTCTGTGATGCTATCTAACCACCTCATCCTCTTCCACCTCCTTCTTTTGCCTTCAATCTTTCCCAGCATCAGGGTCTTTTTCAATGAGTCGGCTGTTTGCATCAGGTGGCCAGAGTATTGGAGCTTCAGCTTCAGCATCAGTCCTTCCAATGAATATTCAGGGTTGATTTCCTTTAGGACTGACTGGTTTGATCTACTTGCAGTCCAAGGGACTCTCAAGAGTCTTCTCCAGGACCAGAATTTGAAGGCATCAGTTCTTTGATGCTCAGCCTTCTTTGTGATCCAAGCCTCACATCCATGCATGACTGCTGGAAAAACTATAGCTTTGGCTTATTGCCTGGGACAAAATCTTTCTGAATTAGCTCTGACTCCTCACCTCCCCCTAAAGAATATCTGAAACTTCCTCCCTCTGTGTCTATGTCTTACCTTTCCCTTATAAGTTAACTCCCACATCTATTATATGTAAACCCCAGTTTTAAGTACTGTGGGTAAGGTAGTGAGTTTCTTTTTAAATCTTGTTTCAAAATCCACATAAAAATCATTTTTTTCCATTAATCCTTTCTTATCCCTTCAGTCCATACCAAATTCTCTAAATTTCTTTATTATAAACAGATGCAACTGCCCATCTGTTTAGGGTACAAATGCTATTCTACAGCATTCTTCTATGTGTTTTCTAGTTAAGTATTTTGCTTCCCTCACCAGACTATAAATTCTGAGAGAGAAGCATTTTTTAAGGATTCCGGAACCCTCAAAGTCTTGCAAAAGAGTAAGCACAGAGCATTTAATCCTTTTTTATTTAAATACCTAAGCAGAAGGAACTGACTCAAACTTCAGGAAGCAGTTGTGAGGACAGAGTGGCAGGAAATGACAGAAAACCTGAATACGGAACTGAAATAGCAGCTCAGAGTTTCTTGCTCTGAAGTGGCAGCAGCTAGAAAGGAGTTGAGTGTCTTCGTGAGGAGCTGAGAGAGCAAACGCAGAGTTGAAGGTGGGTACTCTGGGCAGTGGGAAAACTGGGGAGCACAGGACAAGAGTTGAAATGAGAGGACCCTACCTGGCTGTTACTCCTTGCTGAGAGGTGAAGTCATTGCTAGTAGGCTTTTAACCTTTTATGGCCAGCAGGCCGGCCTGGTGGTGAGTGGTTGTAGATAATGAGCATGTGAGGATGGAAACAGAAGGAAAACGCTGGAGCCCAGGGAATGGGATTCAGCCGCCATCCAGGCCTCCTGGTTTCTGCTGACTACCTGCAATTCTCTCTAAGGCCCTTTGCTCCTAAGCACTGAGTTGGGAGAAGGATTATTGGAGGTGAAGACAGTCTCTGCCCTTGGAGAGCTTATGGGTCTAAGAGAGACAAAACCCACAGGAGACATTGCAACAGATCAGGAAGTAGTTGCTAATGTACACCAGTGCTGAGAACCAAGTGCCAAATTAAGTCATGGTGCTTCGACTAGGGCTGGTTTCTCTATTTGTAGGATCACAGAATCCCAGAAGGTCAGAAATACAGGGGACTTGATGGAGTAGTGAGGTTAACCTCTTTGTTTTCCATTGGGAAAAACAGTTTCAGAGATGTTCAATACTTTACCAAAGTATTGATAAATGCCTGGTACCTGGCAAATGTGTACATACTCTTATCTTGACTCCCTAACCCATTTTCCCACAGGAACTTAGGAACAGAGCTGGGTGATCTGACACCCAGTCCCTGTACTTTACTGAGGCAGCCTCATAAGTAGATCCTCGATCATGCCTGATATCCACGGTACCAGGCCTCAGCCAGTTACTCTCTGGTCTCCTACCTCTAGATAGCACCTTTGGCTTCCCTATTCCCAGCCAGTAGCTCAAGGATGCTAAGTTAGCTCTGTGTCAGAAACCCTTCTGTCTCAAAAATACATGAGGATGGGAGAGTTAAGCTGGGGCCTGAGAGGAGCAGCAAGAAAGAGGACAGGACCATCAGTCCTCACTGCTTCCTTATTGCTCATGAATATTTCAGAAACTTCTCTTTTCCAGTTTTCTGTGTGAATTCCTTTTGATGGCAGAGCAGCCCCAGAGCCAGGACCATAGGTCTTATCCACCTTCCCCCCATCCAGTATTGTCACCCCCTCAGGGGAAGACAGAACTGCTCCTGGCAGTGACTCGTCCCACAGTCCAGCTGACTTGGTTCATACTTCCCCAGTGCCCTCTTTGCATCTCGTTAACCAGTCTACCCCCAGATTTCCCTGTGGCTGGTTTCCCAGGGGTTTTTCAAAGAGCTGGAGAAGGGTGGAGTTTTCAAGTGAAAAGGAAAATTGGAGAGTCTGAGTGCCTGGCTGGAGAGACTGGAGGGTCCTAGGAGTGATTGTAAGAGGGGCTCCTTTAAGAGACAGTAAAGGGTGTGGGGAAGTAGTATGAGCATGGAAGGGTGGGCAGGAGTTTCCAGCTAGCAAGTGGTACCAAGGTCAAGGAGTCGTAGACTAGAGCAGATGAGCATTGTCTGTTGTTTCCCCTTCACACCAAGACCCAGGACCCCACAGATGCAGAGCACCTGTTCAACTCCTCATGCAGGACTGGCAGGCCAGCAGAGACACTGGGGATGCCCTAGTAAAATGATAATTTGACACCCCCTCAAATTAGTGTTCTCCAAATATTTCTTAAACACATCTATTTAGTTTAATAAAAGCCTAATGATTCTTAATGTTCAGAACAAGGGATTTTATATGCTCTTTTTTTGAACCAGCTACTGTCCTTAAAAAATAATATATTGTTGTTGTTGTTGTTGTTGTTTAGTTGCTAAGTCATGTCCGACTCTTTGCAACCCCATGGACAGTAGCCCACCAGGCTCCTATGTCCATGAGATTTCCCAAGCAAAGGTGCTAGAGTGGGTTGCCATTCCCTTCTCCAGAGGATCTTCCTGACTCAAGGATCAAACCTACGTTTCCTGCTTGGCAGGCAGATTCTTTACCACTGAGCCACCTGGGAAGACCAAAACATGATTAAACCATTTTTAAAACTTGAATAATGAATGAATTAGTCTCAGCAAATAATACCTCCCCATGCATTGTCAGGGAAGGAATTTCAGCTGAGAGCCCCTATTGACATGCAACTTGTACAGTGGCCAGTCTTAGAGTGGAGTTTAGCAGATTGTAGAGAGGAGTGTAGATGTTCACTTTATCAAGAGTTGGGCTAATATATACCATGACACCTATGAAAGAAGTCATATGTAGATACCTGAGTGAAATGACACTGTCATTCCAGGCATGTTCTATATCCCTCATTGATAAATGCTTTAAGCCACTCCCTGGGCTGGCCTCTTGACACAAGCAGGGGATTTCAGCAGTTTTGACACCCAAGTTATTTAGTGTTACCTACACCCATGACTTCTCTCCAGACTAAAGAACCTAGGCTACATTAGTTCGTCTTAATATATCTGCATCACCCCCCTCCTCTGAGCAAAAGTACTTTCCTAAAACTTTCATCTACTTTGCTTCAGATTCTATTTTCTTCTAAGAAAAAATTTATGAGAAACATTGGGCTACTAATCACTGATTTCAGCATTCTGGTTTTCCCACCTCTTGATTTTTTTCATCTAATCATTCCCATTTTCGTTCACCCTCAGATGTGGAAGTCTGTAGTAGGACATGATGTATCTGTTTCCGTGGAGACCCAGGGTGATGACTGGGACACAGACCCTGACTTTGTGGTGAGTGTGGAAATAACTTTACTTGGACAATAAGTGGCAGAGGGCAGGCATGTGGGCTACTCTGTATACTTTGAGGGGGCCTAGAAGAAGTCTGGGACTGGGCTAGCCCTAGATGGGACTGTCTGGCAGGACAGTTGTCCGCAATAACTGGGGCCTGCATGATAGCCTGTGTTGAGACTGGAAGAAGGCAGGTGCAGATGAGTGATGTTGTGACTGACAGGATTTGGAAGGCAGTGCTGAGGAAGCAGATTAACTGGGTCTCATTTGGCCTGTGAGCCAGGATTTGAGCTGGACATGTATAACTTAGAGGGATTCAGGAGTTGTAGGAGACCTAAAGGAGAAAGTTTGAGGGATGCAGAATAGAAAGGGAGGTTTCAGAGCTCACCAGCTCCATGTTAGCATGGGGGTCTGGGTGGGATAGGCGTGGAGAGGGGTCTGAGTAAAGTCCCAGACTGAAGGAAGCAGCTGATACAGGGCACGTGGGGGGCATGTGTGTCAGCTGTGTGGCCTCTCAGTTTAGCACATCTCTTGCCATCACTTATCGCTGAGTGCTGTCTTCTGTAGAATGACATCTCCGAGAAGGAACAACGGTGGGGAGCCAAGACCATCGAGGGCTCTGGACGCACAGAGCATATCAAGTAGGTGCCAAAAGGACTGGGAGGAGGGAAAGAGGTATGGGAAGAGCCCAGGGAAAACTTGGAGACTCAGGAGAAGGAGAGAGAGAAATTCCTGTCTCTGTGTTTTTGTTTTTTCTTCTTTCTGTCCCCATGTGTCCCTCTGTGTATCATTGTGTATTTGTTTCATGTCTCTCCTCTTATGCCCCCGACACGAGTATCTGTTTTTTATTTCCAGCTTCTCTGATATTTCCCCAAGTGGGTTTATAATCTTAACTGTTTCTCTTCTTTCAGTAAGACATGAGGAATCCAGAGAGGGAAGTGCTGACTTCACTAATTTATTGTCTGTCTACTCACATATATATAATGTGTGTCTGTATTGTAGGGTGACTTCAAATGGGCCAAGAAGGATTCAGTAAAATGTCAAGGGAAAGAACTCAGAATAAATATTATTAATATAAATAAGAGGATAATATCAGGTCCCACACCTGGTCTAAATGACTTTTAAAATAAAAATTTACATTTGACTATTTGACAGAAGCAGGAAGTGATGAATGGTAACATGAAGAAATATGACATTTGGAAAACCTGTTGATTAAAACTATGTTAGTAATCTTAAAGATTATAAACCAATATTTTACCAGAAAAAAAAAGCAAAACAAACAATAAACTCTGATACCACAAGAGAGAAGGAAGTTACACACAAATCCAGGGATTTCTGTGGGGTATAATGTGTATTAGGATTGTGAGATTCTCTCATTTCCATGGATTATTCAGGCTTTTCTAACTAGGGCTGTTTGCCTTGGATAGTGTCCAATAGACACAATAAACAGTATAATAAGAACAAAATTAAAAAGTAAATAAGTTGGCAAAATTAATCATTTTAAGCTCCACTTTAATGCCCCTTCCTCATAAACAGCAGTGTTTTTACCTCGTTTTCTTCTAGATTTTTAAAAGTGTCAGCAGATGATCACACTGCACAAGCCGCATGCTATGAAAGTTTGGCACTTGTTTATATAATTTGATAATATTTAACACTATGCATTGTTGTTTAATTGGACATAAATGATTTATTTCAGGTAAATGTATGAATATCATATTTAAGGAAACTAGGCAATTCTGGAAGCAGTTGGAAAGTGAAAAAATGGAATTGGGTCATGCAGGAAGCTTCTCTGGTGCTCTTCTGTAGGCTCATCAAATCCTGCCCAAGTTAAGATGTCTTTCCTTTTCTGAGAAAAGGCCACTCAGCCCTCATATCCTGAGAGCTATTAAGATAAGCATACAAACTCTCCTTGTACCCTTCCCTTACCAAAGCCCCTCACATGTAGAGCAAAAGTAGAATGTTTTAAAGAGGACCCCTAAACCCCTGCCACAGTCTTATGGAAAGAGCTTGAACTTGTATATCAGATAGATTTAGATTCAATTTACAGCTCTACCATTAATGGCAATGTGAGTTAGGCATATAACTTCTCTGAAACTCAGCTTATTTATTTATCCAATGAGGATGCGACTAGCTACCCTGCAGATACATGGTTAGAATTCAATGAATTAGCATGTAGCAATGTCTAGTGCAGTACTTAGCACCTCCTGGCCTCTCAATAATGTTATCTCCATTTCTTGTTAGTATAGATTGGTTGAATCAGATTTTCTTCCTAAAAGCCTAAAATAAACATGTAAACAGATGACAATCTTCCTTATTCCTAAGTGGCATTTATTTGGACTGCTGTGTTACACAATCCAGTATATTTATTACTCTGACTGGTGACCCCTGGAGCTGTAAAATATGGTGACCCTGGGTGTTTCCTTATTAGCCTAACTGGATCTATATCTGATAAAATAAATGGTGGGGACATTTACCCAAAACCCCACTCCTCTCCCATTTACCCAGACTATTGAGGTGTAAAAGCCCAGTCTTTGCTCGTTCCTAGCCAGGTGATCTTGGACAGGCCACTTCCCTCTCTGATTCTCAAACTTACCACTGGGATCAAAAAGATCTCTAGAGGACCTTCCAGTGGTAAGTCTATAATACTCTGGGATTCTTTCTGGCTCATGTGGACTAGAACAACCTTTAAGATCAGATGGGAATCACTAAGGTCCTTGGAAAGGAGGGGAAGTAGAAGAGAACAGTAGCTGCAGAGCTCAGATGACTCAAAGCAGGAAAAGGAAGTGATTGTGGTTCTCATTAATCTCACTACCATCCCCCATGATCTTTCTTTTTGAGGTCGGTAAAAATAGATTTAGTTTGAGGAGTGGTTTGGTAATTTGGTAAATAGTTCAAATGATCCTATCCATCCTTCACCTATTGTGTAGAGAAGTCCTGGGCCAGGCAGCTCCAAGCAGTCTGGTATTTCCAGGACCTGCCTGGTTTTCAAGGGTTCTTGCCTTCTGTCCATCTTCTCACCACTTTTCCTCATTTATGTTCATGCACCTCTTTACGAGGCTGGATGCGAACACTGATCTGCATCTTGTCACTATAGCTTAATTTTGCCTGTCCTAGAATTTCATGTAAATGGAGTAATATATAATGTATTTTTTGTGTCTGTCTTCTTTCACTCAGCATAATATTTTTGAGATCTATTCATCGTCTTGTGTGTATCAGTCTTTTGTTCTTTTTGAAGGTCAGGTAAAAATAAATAAAGCTGTCAAGTAAAGCTATCATGAATATTTGGGTCCAAATCTTTTTCTTTACATATATTTTTACTTCCCTTGGGAAATACCTAAAAGTAGTATAATTCCTGAGTCATATAAAAAGTCTGTTTTAATTTTTTAAGAAACTGCTTTCTGAAAGAAATGTTTTTTCATTTCTACTAATAATGTATGGGTTTTAATTGTTCAACGTCCTTGTCTACACTTAATATTGTTAGTATTTTTAATCATTCTTGTTAAGTGTGTAGTGATTTTAACTTGTATTTTTCTACAGGATAATTTTATTGAACATCTTTTCATGTGCCATTCATTTATTTTCATATATCTTCATTTTGAAGTGTCTATTCAAATCTTTTTCTCACTTTTAAAGTGGGTTATTTGTATTCTTTTGAGTTTTAAGAGTTCTTTAAATATTCTAGATAAAAGTATTTTGTGACATTATGTTTTATAAATATTTTCTGCCAGACTACAACTTGCCTTTTCACTCTATTAATTGCTTCTTTTAAAGATCAAAATATGTTAATTCTGATGAAGTCTAATTTTATCAAAAATTTTTATGGTCAGCGCTTTATGTGTCTAGGAAATTTTTGCCTACCTCAAATTGTGAAGATTTTTTCTTTTGTCTTTTTCTAAAAGACTTATAGTTTTAGCTTTTACATTTAAGCCTACAATTTACTTCAAATTTGTTTTTGTGTACATTATGAGGCAAAGATGGAGGTTCATTTTATTTCCATTTGGAGATTTCATTATTCCCACATCATTAAAAGACTATTCTTTCTTCACTGACTTACCTAGCATCTTTGACCATATGTGTGAAGGTCCATTTCTAAACTCTTTTATTGATTTATGTCTGCTCTGACCCATACCATATTGCCCTGAATGTTGTAACATTATTATACTGTACCTTTTATTGTAGCAATGAAATCAGGTAGTCCTTCAACTTTGTGCTCCTTTAAAAAATAACTTTTTATTATCCCAGAACTTTACATTTCCACACACATTTTAGAATTACCTAGTTGATTCCTACAAAAATACCTGTTGGTGTTTTGACTGGGAATGCATTGAATCTATAGATCATAGATTTGGAGAGAACTTACATCTTAGTTTTCCAAGTTTGAGATCCAAAACTTGATCTCAAGTTTTCCAAGCCATGAATATGGGATATGTTTCCATTTACTTAAGTCTTCTTTAATCTTTTCAGAAATGTTTTTCAGTGTTCAGGTCTTGCACGTATTTAATTAAAGTTATACTAAAATATTTAGTGTTATTTCATGTGATGGTAAGTAGAATTTATTTTTAGCTTTAAATTCTCAAATGTCTGTGGCCAGTATGTAGAAGTAAAATTGCTTTTGATTGTAGTCTTGTTTTCTGGGACCTTGCTAAATATACTGAATAGTTCTAGTAGCAAACTGATGTAGATTCTTTAGAATTTTCTTTGTCTATGATCACTGTTTGTGAATAAAATCTTATAGTCTGAGTCACTCATTTTTGTGCTTTTACTTTTATAATAATAACAAAGAAAAAAAAAATCTGTTCCTTCTCTTAGCTCATCTTTGAGGTCCTGGTTACTATAAACTATACTGTTTTATCAATTCCAAGGCAAGGTATTTTAAGACTTTAAATAGGCTTCTGAGAGTTAATGTGTCAAGTTTCTTAGGTATGCCAATTAGGACATTGAAATATAACTTTTAGTTTCCTCTCGATATCTTCCATCTGGTCACTATTTTCATACTTTAATTATCTTTGTATTGTCAGAGTCTAACGGTACCTCACACTAAAAAAATTTAATAAATATTTAATTAATGTTTATTTAATAATGGAATAATATGACACATTTATAGTAGCTTCAGCTATAGCCTAAAGAATTTGGTAAAAAGTTGGTCTTTGCTGGCCCCAACATTTTCATTCAAATTTTATTATCTGTTGTCATGATTCTCTGATTAGCCTCACTGCCAACTATTAGGGAGATATTCCTGAATCTCATTTTCTAATCCCTTTAAAAATTTGTTTCAACTATAATGCAGTTATGATTCATGCAACAGTGACTGGATTTATTAAAACTTTGCATATTTTCCCCATTTGAAAGTAATGTCTAGTCCCATTTTATTCATTCTTCATCTGAATATTTTGGTTGGGAAATATTGGTCATTTACCTGTTCTTGGAACCAGTAACTTTTTTGGACACAGATAGTTCTAAAGTGTTGATGTTGTCAAACTAGCAACACAGGATCTCTGCCTTCACTGCTGCCAGAGGGTTTAGAGCAGGCATGAGAACAGAGGGTTCTTCCAGCTCTTGGCTTAATTTCATCTGGTTCAAAGCCAGTTTTCTAAAATTAGCTTTGACTAAAGCCAAGATGGCTTTTTAAAAAGACTTCTGGTGGCCTTACACTACAAGGCCACAAGATGGATCTATTCGTCCATGAAAGAGGAGAATTTTGTTTATGAAATGGCCACTCTAACTGTAACCAATATACCTGGTTTATCTGAGCTAGTAAAGTTCCAGGAAAATTGCTGTCTCAGTTCTCCAAACCTCCATTTCTCACTGCAGGAAGTCAAATTTTTTATTTAGGGTTCTCTTGCCCAAGTGTCTCTAGGAATCCCCAGTGGTCGTTATATGTGTCCAAGTATCAGTCCTGATTGTCACTTATTGGTGCTGGAGTTGGTGCTGGTGCTGAGCTATCACTTCATATCCTCAGGCCAAACAGATACCCATAGATGTTCTCTGTACTGTGCTGTGCTTAGTCGCTTCAGTCATGTCTGACTCTTTGTGACCCTATGGACTGTGGCCCACCAGGTTCTTCTGTCCATGGGATTCTCTAGGCAAGAATACTGGAGTGGGTTGCCATTTCCTTCTCCCGGGGATCTTCCCAACCCAGGGATCGAACTTGCATTTCTTATGTCTCCTTCACTGATAGACGAGTTCTTTACCACTAGCACCACCACGGTAAAGAAGAAAGTGAAGCAAGGGGGAGAAGGCCTCCTTTCAGTGTTATGTTCTGTTAGGGATAGAGGTGTCCCAAATGAAGGTTATTAATTTTTAGTTGTCTTGGGAATAAGCAGATTTAGGGGCAGTGTGAAGGGCATTCATTTTTGACAAGAAGAGACATAAAATACTTAATGTGTAGATAAATTCCTCAATGATGTATTTTTCCTACTCAATGTCTTTAATAACTTCCTCATGTGCCATTAAAAAGTAATGTGCAGTGCTCGCTTTGGCAGCACATATACTAAAATTGGAATGATACAGAGAAGATTAGCATGGCCCCTGCACAAGGATGACACACAAATTCGTGAAGCATTCCACATTTTTAGATCTGAAAGAGACAGGTGTAGCCCAATGTTCATTGCAACACTGTTTATAATAGCCAGGACATGGAAGCAACCTAGATGCCCATCAGCAGACAAATGGATAAGAAAGCTGTGGTATATATACACAATGGAATATTACTCAGCCATTAAAAAGAATACATTTGAATCAGTTCTAATGAGATGGATAAAACTGGAGCCCATTATACAGAGTGTAGTAAGCCAGAAAGATAAACACCAATACAGTATACTAATGCATATATATGGAATTTAGAAAGATGGTAATGATAACCGTATATGCAAGACAGAAAAAGAGATACAAATGTATAGAACAGACTTTTGGACTCTATGGGAGAAGGCGAGGGTGGGATGATCTGAGAGAATAGCATTGAAACATGTATATTATCAAGTGTGAAACAGATCGCCAGCCCAGGTTGGATGCATGAGACAAGTGCTCAGGGCTGGTGCACTGGGAAGACCCAAAGGGATGGGATGAGGAGGGAGGTGGTGGGGGGGATCAGGATGGGGAACACATGTAAATCCATGGCTGATTCATGTCAATGTATGGCAAAAACCACTACAATATTGTAAAGTACTTAGCCTCCAACTAATAAAAATAATTGGGGCGGGGGGAAGTAATGTGCAATTTACTTAACTATTCCCCAATTTTTTCCACATAAATTGTTTCTTGGTTCTTATTATTAAATATAATGTTTCAGTGAATATTGTTAGACACTATGCTTTGCCACAGTTAAAATTATTTCCTTGGGATAGACTTCTAGGACTAGAATGTGTGGGTAAAGGGTATATGAATCTTTTTGTGCTTCTTGAGGTAGAACACCTAATTGTTAGACAGCAAATCCATTCAGAGAGGAAAATAACTTTTCAATTACTGGCCTCTAACATTTAGGAACATGAGTCTAAATATCAGAAGGTTATTTAGTGAACAAAATGACAGACTAGAGGATACTATTGCTTGATGAAGAGTTTGTATCAGGCTATATACGCCGGCCACACTAATCCCTTACTCCCAGACCCAGCACAGGTTATTTGGGATTGTTTGGGACTATTGCTAAAAATGAACAGAACACACTGCAAAATTACTATTTTTCTGGCAAGGAGGGTTCACTGACTTCTCTGTGCTAGACAAGTCTCTGTGATGTGTTTGCTTCCAGCATCCACCTGCTGAGGAACAAAGTATCAGAGGAGCATGATATTCTCAAGAAGAAAGAGATGGAGTCAGGGCCCAAAGCATCTCATGGCTATGGAGGTCGGTTTGGAGTGGAAAAAGACCGAATGGACAAGGTGAATTGAAAGGGGTATTTGCTTTAAAAAAAAAAAAAAAAAAAAAGGTAAATCAATTAATTTGTTTATTTTATGGTTAAAACTTACTCAAAAGTAAAACATCCATTTGGTTTTAAAATTGAATGTCCAGGGACTTCCCTGGTGATCCAGTGGTTAAGATCTCGAGTTCCCAATGCAGAGGGCCCGAGTTCGATCCCTAGTCAGGGAACTAGATCCCACATGCCACAGCTAAAGATCCTGCATACCATGACTAACACCTGGTACAGACAAAATAAATATTAAAATAGAATGTCCACATATTATTTGTATAATTTTCCCCCTGATTTCAACACAATATGTAGATGGCAGAAAATGGGAGCCAAGAATTTAGAAGAACTGGCCTAATGTAGGCTCAGCTACACTGTAATTCCTAGACTGAAGAGACACAGAACACACATACAGAAGGGGAAAACAGGTTTTAAAATCATTTACTGCTTTTAAATGTATGTGTATTATGTCTTTGCTACAACTTCTTTTACTGTTTGCTGTATATTTAGTGGGGTTGTTTTTTTACACATTTTATACATCACTTATGATTTGCACATAGGTGTGAAAAATATTGATGGGGATTTATCTATTAGATGCCCTTGAATATAATATTATCTTTCCTTTATCCGTTAGATACTATGAAAGTATGATACAAGAAAGTTTATATGGTGAATCATATTTTCCCATTGATTTTCCTAACCTCAAAAATAGAGATATATTCCTATAATTAAAAAATGTTTAATCTCCACAGAGAAAAAACAATTTAATGAAAACCTTTAGTCCACCCTCAAGAAGTGTTTTGTTTGGTCATTGTGTAAAATGCAGTCTAGACTTTGTATTCTCCTACAGAATTCCTAGGGAAAAGAAATGTAGATAAGCAGTCATTTATTCTTGAATTCAGCAAGCAAAGTTGACCTACGCAGACCCAAAAATACTGCAAAGTGAGCTCTCAGGAGCTCATATAGGGCAGTGTTTCACATCACTGTCTATATTTATGCCAGCATGGAATTGGAAATGCAGGAGGAAGAGGGAGCTTTCTAATTTCTTCTTAGTTGAGACTCAGTAAGGTATCACTGTTTGGTTTGAATACTGTTGTGGTTTTCCATTTCCTTCTCCAGGGGATCTTCCCGACCCAGGGATTTAACCTGGGTCTCTTGCATTGCAGGCAGATTCTTTACCATCTGAGCCACCAGGGAAGCCCATTTGGTTTGAAGTATTATTCAATTCCAAGTTTATTTATTAAAGCATCCATATCAAAACATTGAAAGGGACATACCTTTCAAAACCAAATAGAAAATTGTAGGAGGAAAAAGTGGAAGAGGGTGTTTTAAAAATTAAATTTTATGTCATGACTACTCATGGTACTGTCTACCAGCCCCATTTGGTATGAAGAGTCAGTCACTTAATATCAGGGCTCATGTGGCACTTCAGAACTTTGATGGTCTTACAGGAACAAAGATCCAAAACAAATGCACTTGGTTGTGTTAGAGAAATGTTCAGCCTGGCTATGGCCTCTTGTCAGTCCCCTTAGGTCTCCCCTCGGTAATTACCCTCATTCCTCTTTTGATACACAAAGGCCTTGTTTCACCCTCTTTTGTTTCTGGTTTAAACACCGCTCTGTTGATGCAGTCTCTATCCTACTGGTTCCCAACCCATCTTATGTGAGTTTCCTAAAGGATGAGTTCCTAGTGGTATGAAAGAAGAATCAGAATGTGCAAGACTCCAGAAAAAGTTACCTTGCTCTCCCATTACATGTTCCTTGGCACTACTGTTAGGTTATCAGTATAGTATATATATAGTATATATCAACATAGGTTATCAGTATGACCCAGAATGGAATTTCTTGTATTCTTACATCCTGTCCTATCTCTGCATCATTTTATTTTTCTTTTGGTCATTTTTTATCTACTTACTCATTCCCATCTTGATTTTTCTCAGAGTGCTGTGGGCCATGAGTATGTTGCTGAGGTGGAGAAGCACTCTTCTCAGACTGATGCTGCCAGAGGTTTTGGGGGCAAATATGGAGTTGAGAAGGACAGGGCAGACAAGGTAAGTGACAACGCTCTCTCCCTGCGCCATCCAACTCAGATCATGTGGGACTTACCAACAATACCTTGAATGTAGGCCTGTGCTTCTCCTGTGGAAAAATGGGGCAGTGGTCTCAAGGAGGGTCCATCATGAGACTGGCTCCCACACAACTACCTCAGCAAGTTCTTTGGTGCCACTGTTGGAGGCCACATCCTGAGCTAAAAGGTGTTCATTTAAAGGAGACAAAGACTCTCAAACTCTGAATAAGGAATCCCTAAGCCATTGGTTTTATCAATCCTGTGTGCATGAAAAGAAAAGAGGAAATTCCAGAGCTCCTCCTTTGGCCTAATAGAAAAGTCTTATAAATATTTATGCCTTTCAGGAAAACAGAAATATCAGCTGAAATATTATTATAATGGTAGCAAATAATCAAGTAAAACAACTAATTAAGGTTACAATACTTTTAGAATGTAAAGGTTAGTTTTCACAGCATCTAGCACCAACTCGCTACAGTCCAGGTGCTTTTAAGGACTTCTTTGTACAAAGAGCCCTTTGTACAAAGAGTAGTTTTGAAGAGAGAGAAAAAGAAAGGACAGTATGAGTACAGATGACAGAGTGGTCAGGAGAGTAAGACTGATGACTCATTCATGTTCTCATTTTCATACCTTAGTAGCTCAGTTTCTTTGAGCTCATTTTTTATGGTACAAAATAGTGTGTCTGCCCCGCAGCAGCACACAGAGAGGCTGTCTTCACTGCTACCTGAGATTTTTAATTTTGTTTAACCTGCAGTTGTTAATAAGTGGCCTGAATCCTTAAAGCTAAGTGTTAGAATGTTATTTGAATTGTAGGTAGTTAAAAAAATAAAAGAAAAATTAAAAACATACTGTAATGTAAAGGAGAACCATAGAGGATAATGTTTAAAAGCAGTAATGGAAATATGGAGCTTGTAATGTTCTTCTCTAATCAGGGTGGAATTTCCCTTTCATCTTGGCCCCCCTCCTGCCTCTGCTTACTTTTTCATTGTTCTTTATTTCATCTTCTGCCTCACCAGCCACAAACTGAATCACCTTAACAGCCAGTGTGTCTTGTAAATCAAGAAAGAATACATACTAATAGCTTTTAAAATGCAATATATAGACTTGCTTAGAGACTCATAATTATTAAGCTATATGGTGATACAGCTATGTTAGGTATTTGCCAAGATATCCAGTCCCAAAACAGCTAGGATCCAGACTCTCCTGGCTGCCTCTTATCCAACAAAATCCACATCTCTGGGTTTGTGCTGCTGTGTAAGAAAAGAGAAGAGGTGTAGTATAATCAGTCAGTATAGGATGACATCTCTTAACATGTGCACAGTACTTTATAGTTTACAAGGCACTTTTCTAGCTACTGTCTCATTTTAGTTTAGTAAGAGTTAGAAAGAAAAACACTAACTTAATGAGTGACCTACACTCTCTATATTTTTTTCCATTTAGTCCTCACAATATCCCAAATATACTGGAATCATTTTACAGTTGAGTTAGTAAGACAGATATACCTATTTTTATTTCATGTTTGAAGAACCTGAGGTTCAGGACTATTAAAGGATGTACCTGAAGTTACACAATTATAAAAAGGGACATGAGGTTGGGGTTTGGATCTAGATCTATCTGTGTGCAGAGCCCATGGTCATTGCTCTGTAGCATGCTGCCTATCAGGGTACTATTTGTTTCTACATTGTACTCCCATACTCAGCTTTGAGCCCCTATAACTAACTCCTGGGCTGAGTTAGGTGTTAAGGGTTTGTGAGGGAAGGGGAAACATTAACTCTGACTCTAATTGATTCTCTCTCCTTTTCTCTGTAGTCAGCAGTTGGTTTTGATTACAAAGGAGAAGTGGAGAAACACACATCTCAGAAAGGCAAGGACCCTGCACTTCAACCTGACTGCTCAGACTTCAGCTTCCAACAGCCATCATCAACTCCCTTTAGTTCCATGACCCAGTTCCCCACTACATTATTTATTTTTAAAATCTAAGCCTGTGCTTGCTTCTTTCTCCTTTATTGCTTTCATGTCCTTTGGCCATGCCACGTGACATGCATGATCTTAATTCCTGGACCCAGGATTGAACCATGCCCCCTGTAGTAGAAACATGGAGTCTTAATCACTGGACTGCCAGTGAAGTCCTTCCTTCATCACTTTCTACATCATTGGTCAATTTTTTAGTTCCCTTTCCCATTTAATGGATTAAAAATAAGATATTATACTCCTTCATTTTAAGAAGTTATTCCTAATTATTAATATGTATCTGTGACTTAAAATTAGTCACTATTTCTTCATGAGTAATACAGGAAACATAGAATAATTTAATTACATTTCTTCTACATTCTAAAGTCTTTGTAAAAACTGGATAATTGTAATCCAGTATATTGGTTCCATCTGTTTGTTTTTAAACCCCCCCCCCCCAAATTCATCATTATTATTACTAGGTGAATGCTTATTTAAACTGACCAATGTGTTTACCAACTTCCTACCTCATCATTGTTTATTATAGCTCATTGTTTCCTCCTTGCTTCCTCTATATCCTTCTTGCTAGAGTATGTCCTTTGATAATTCTTTCAGTGACAGCTTATGAAAGAACTCTCAGATTTTGTCTGAAAAAAAATATTTATTTTGATCCATTTTTTGTTGTTATTTTCCCTTCATCATGTTAAAGATACTATTTCATTATCTCTGGCTTTTCTCTTGGGTTTGTCTAATCAACATTCTTTTGTAGGTAACATGTCTCATCTCTTAAATTTTTTTTTTTTTTTTTGGTCTCA
Organism: Dama dama; assembly: GCF_033118175.1. Taxonomy (NCBI): domain Eukaryota; kingdom Metazoa; phylum Chordata; class Mammalia; order Artiodactyla; family Cervidae; genus Dama; species Dama dama. The sequence goes on from NC_083699.1 coordinate 52,547,486, forward strand.
TGAAAAATTTTCCCTTTGTCTCTGATATCCTGAAATACCATCAGTCTATGTCCAGGTGTTAGATCTATTTTTATTATTCTACATGAGACTCACTGCTCCCCTTCAACCTGAGAGATAACTTTCAATATGACATTTTCTCTTTGGATAGTGCCTCTCCTCTCTTTTCTTCTATTCTTTCTTCTGGAACTCAGATGTGTATTAGAACTTTTCAATCTCTTCTCTCTCATACACACTAAAAAAAAAACTTTATGTCAATTTTATATTTATGACAAAATTGAGAGAAAAGTACATAGATTTTTTAATACACTTCTGCCCCTACACATGCATAGCCTCCCCCGTTATCACTATTGATCAGAATTTTTTTTTTTTTTTAGTCAAGGATGATTCTACATTGATATATCAAAATCATTCAAATTCCATAGTTTACTTTAGGGTTCACTCTTGGTGGTGTACATTCTATGGGCTTGGACAAAAGTATAGTGACATATATCTGTCATTATATTGTCATGCAAAGTATTTTCAGTGCCCTGAAACTCCTCTGTGCTCTGCCTGTTCATTGGCCTCACTTCGCAGCAACCGCTGATACTGTTGCCATAGTTTTGCCTTCCACAGGATATTATATGGTTGGAATCACATACCACGTAACATCTCTAGATTGGCTTCTTTCACTAAGTAATATGCATTTAAGTTTCCTCCATGTCTTTTCATAGTTTGATAGCTAATTTCTTTTTAGTTCTGAATATTATTCCTTTGTCTGGATGGACCACATCCAGACTTTGTCTGGATTTTACCCATTTACCTACTGAAACACATCTTAATTGCTTCTAAGTTTTGGCAGTTATGAATAAACCTGCTTAAAACTTCTGTGCACAGGTTTTTGTGTAGATACACATTTTCCACTCCTTAGGGTAAATACCGAGAAGTACAAACACTGGATCCTATGACAAGAGTTTGTTAAATTTTGTAAGAAACTGCCAAACTGTGGACTTAGTAAATACAAGCCTATTCAGATCATCTGTTTCTGTTTGTGTAAGTTTTGGCAGATGTAGCTTTCAAGGAACTGGTCCATTTCATGTAGGTTATCAAATTTGTGGGCATAAAGTTGTTCATAGTATTATTTTATTATTGTTTTAACTTCCTTGGAATCTGTTGTGATGTAACCTCTTTCATTTCTGGTATGAATAATTTATGTTCTCTCTTTTTTTCTTAGTTAGCCTGACTAGAGGCTTATCTATGTTATAGATCTTTTCAAGTAAGCTTTAGGTTTTCTTGATTTTCTCTATTGGCTTCTTGTTTTTAATTTCACTGATTTTTTGTTCTAATTCTTGTTTCTTTTTTCTGCTTACTTTTGATTTAATTTGTTCTTCTTTTTTTAGTTTCCTAAGGTGGAAACTTACATTAATGATTTTTAGATCTTTTTTATTTTCTAATGTATGTATTGTTTCCCCTGAGCACTGCTTTCACTGCATTCAAAATGTTTTGATAGGTTGTGTTCTTTTTAAAAAATTTTTTTTAATTAATTTATTTATTTTAATTGGAGACTAATAACTTTACAATACTGTGGTGGTTTTTGCCATACATTGACATGAATCAGCCATGGGTGTACATGTGTCCCCCATCCTGAACATCCCTCCCACCTCCCTCCCTATCCCTTCCTTCTGGGTTGTCCCAGTGCACTGACTTTGAGTCCCCTGTTTTGAGGATTGAACTTGCACTGGTGATCTGTTTCACATATGGTAATATACATGTTTCAATGCTCTTCTCTCAAATCATCCCACCCTTACCTTCTCCCAGAGTCCAAAAGTCTGTTCTTTATATTTGTGTCTCTTGCTGTCTCACATATAGGGTTGTTGTTACCATCTTTCTAAATTCCATATATATGCATTAATATACTATATTGGTGTTTTTCTTTCTGACTTACTCCACTGTGTATAATAGGCTCCAGTTTCATCCACCTCATTAGAACAGATTCAAATGCATTCTTTTTAAAGGCTGAGTATTCCATTGTGTATATGTATCACAGCTTTCTTACCTATTCATCTGCCGACAGACATTTAGGTTGCTTCCATGTCCTAGCTATTGTAAACAGTGCTGCAATGAACGTTGGGGTACACATGTCTCTTTCAATTCTGGTTTCCTCAGTGTGTATGATCAGCAGTGGGATTGCTGGGTTGTATGGCAGTTCTATTTTCAGTTTTTTAAGGAATCCCCACATTGTTCTCCATCGTGGCTATACTGGTTTGCATTCCCACCAACAGTGTAAATGGGTTCCCTTTTCTCCAAACTTTTTCCAGCATCTATTCTTTGTAGAATTTTTGATAGCAGCCATTCTGACCAGTGTGAGATGCTACGTCATTGTGGTTTTGATTTGCATTTCTCTGATAATGAATGATGTTGAGCATCTTTTCATGTGTTTGTTAGCCATCTGTATGTTTTCTTTGGAGAAATGTCTATTTAGTTCTTTGGCCCACTTTTTGATTAGGTTGTTTATTTTTCTGGTATTGAGCTGCATGAGCTCTTTGCATATTTTTGAGATTAATTCTTTTTCAGTTGTTTCTTTTGCTATTATTTTCTCCCACTCTGAAGGCTGTCTTTTCACCTTGCTTATAGTTTCCTTCATTGTGAAAAACTTTTAAGTTTAATTAGGTCCCATTTGTTTATTTTTGCTTTTATTTCCATTACACATGGAGGTGGGTCATAGAGAATCCTGCTGTGATTTATGTCAGAGAGTGTTTTGTCTATGTTTCTCTCTAGGAGTTTTATCATTTCTGGTCTTACATTTAGATCTTTAATCCATTTTGAGTTTATTTTTGTGTATGGTGTTAGAAAGCATTCTAGTTTCATTCTTTCACAGGTGGTTGGCCAATTTTCCCAGCACCACTTGTTAAAGAGATTGTCTTTTCTCCGTTGTATATTTTTGCCTCCTTTGTCAAAGATAAGGTGCCCATAGATGTGTGGCTTTATCTCTGGGCTCTTTATTTTGTTCCATTGATCTATATTTCTGTCTTTGTGCCAGTATCATACTGTCTTGATGACTGTAGCTGTGTAGTATGGTCTGAAGTCAGGCAGATTGATTCCTCCAGTTCCATTCTTCTTTCTCAAGATTGCTTTTGCTATTTGAGGTTTTTTGTGTTTCCATACAAATTGTGAAATTATTTATTCTAGTTCTGCGAAAAATACCATTGGTAGCTTTATAGTGAGTGCATTGAATCTATAGATTGCTTTGGGTAGTATACTCGTTTTCACTACATTGATTCTTCCAATCCATGAACATGGTATATTTCTCTATCTATTTGTGTCATCTTTGATTTCTTTCATCAATGTTTTATAGTTTTTTATATATAGGTCTTTTGTTTCTGTAGATAGATTTATTCCAGGGTATTTTATTCTTTTCATCACAATGATGAATGGGATTGTTTCCCTAATTTCTCTTTCTGTTTTCTCATTGTTCGTGAGTGTATGGGAATGCAAAGGATTTCTGTGTATTAATTTTATATCCTGCAACTCTACTATATTCATTGATTAGCTCTAGTAATTTTCTGGTAGTGTCTTTAGGGTTTTCTATTTAGAGGATCATGTCGTCTGCAAACAGTGAGAGTTTTACTTCTTTTCCAAAACTAAGATCATGGCATCTGGTCCCATCACCTCATGGGAAATAGATGGTGAGACAGTGGAAACAGTGTCAGACTGTATTTTGGGGGGCTCCAAAATCACTGCAGATGGTGACTGCAGCCATGAAATTAAAAGACGCTTACTCCTTGGAAGGAAAGTTATGACCAACCTAGACAGCATATTAAAAAGCAGAGACATTACTTTGTCAACAAAGGTTCGTCTAGTCAAGGCTATGGTTTTTCCAGTGGTCATGTATGGATGTGAGAGTTGGACTGTGAATAAAGCTGAGTGCCAAAAAATTGATGCTTTTGAACTGTGGTGTTGGAGAAGACTCTTGAGAGTCCCTTAGACTTCAAGGAGATCCAATCAGTCCATCCTAAAGGAGATCAGTCCTCGGTGTTCACTGGAAGGACTGATGCTGAAGCTGAAACTCCAATATTTTGGCCACCTCATGCGAAGAGTTGACTCGTTGGAAAAGACCCTGATGCTGTGAGGGATTGGGGGCAGGAGGAGAAGGGGATGACAGAGGATGAGATGGCTTGATGGCATCACTGACTTGATGGGCATGAGTTTGAGTTAACTCTGGGAGTTGATGATGGACAGGGAGGCCTGGCATGCTGTGATTCATGGGGTCTCAAAGAGTCAAACATAACTGAGCATCTGAACTGAACTGAAGTAGGGTAGGTGTTAGCTCTTCTCTAAATTTTTGGTAGAATTCACCTGTGAAGCCATATGGTCCTGGGCTTTTGTTTGTTGGAAGATTTTTGATTACAGTTTCTATTTCCATGCTTGTGATGGGTCTGTTAAGATTTTCTATTTCTCCCTGGTTCAGTTTTGGAAGGTTTTACTCTTCTAAAATTTGTCCATTTCTTCCAAGTTGTCCATTTTATTGGCATATAGTTGCTGATAGTAGTCTTTTATCATCCTTTGTACTTCTGTGTTGTCTGTTGTGATTTCTCCATTTTCATTTCTAATTTTGTTGATTTGATTCTTCTCCCTTTTTTTCTTGATGAGTCTGGCTAATGGTTTGCCTATTTTATGTATCTTCTCAAAGAACCAGCTTTTAGTTTTGTTGATTTTTGCTATAGTTTGCTTTGTTTCTTTTTCATTTATTTCTGCCCTAATTTTTATGATTTCTTTCCTTCTACTAATCCTGGGATTCTTCATTTCTTCTTTTTCTAGTTGCTTTAAGTGTAAAGTTAGGTTATTTATTTGATTTTTTTCTTGCTTCTTGAGGTAAGCTTGTAATGCTATGAACCCTCCCCTTAGCACTGCTTTTATTGAAACCCATAGGTTTTAGGTTGTCATGTTTTCTTTTTCATTCGTTTTTATGAATATTTTTATTTCCTTTTTTATTTCTTCCATGATTTGTTGGTTATTCAGAAGTGTGTTATTTAGCCTCCATATGTTTGTATTTTTAATAGTTTTTTTTCCTAAATCTTACTAAATCTAATCTTACTGCTTTGTGAACAGAAAAGACGCTTGAAATTATTTCAATTTTTTTAAATTTACCAAGGTTAGATTTATGGCCCAGGGTATGATCTATCCTGGAGAATGTTCCATGTGCAGTGGAGAAAAAAGTGAAATTCACTGTTTTGGGGTGAAATGTCCTATACATGTAAATTAGGTCTAAATGGTCCATTGTATCATTTAAAGTTTGTGTTTTCTTGCTAATTTTCTGTTTGGTTGATCTATCCATAGGTGTAAGTGCGGTATTAAAGTCTCCCACTATTATTGTGTTACTGTTAGTTTCCCCTTTCATACTTGTTGGTATTTGTCTTACATATTGAGGTGCTCCTATGTTGGGTGCAAATATATTTATAATTGTTTTATCTTCTTCTTGGATTGATCCTTTGATCATTATGTAGTATCCTTCTTTGTCTCTTTTCATGACCTTTATTTCAAAGTCTGTTTTATCTTATATGAGTATTAGTACTGTTTTCTTTTGGTCTCCATTTACATGAAGTATCTTTTTCCAGCCCTTTACTTTCAGTCTGTTTGTATCTCTTGGTTTGAGGCAGGTATGTTGTAAACAGTATATATAGGGGTCTCGTTTTTTTATCCATTCAACCAGTCTTTGTCTTTTGGTTGGGGCATTCAACCCATTTACATTTAAGGTAATTATTGATAAGTATGATCCCGTTGCCATTTACTTTGTTGTTTTGGGTTCGAGTTTATAAACCTTTTCTGGGTTTCCTGTCTAGAGAAAATCCTTTAGCATTTGTTGAAGAGGTGGTTGGTGGTGCTGCATTCTCTCAGCTTTTGCTTGTCTGTAAAGCTTTTGATTTCTCTTTCATATTTGAATGAGATCCTTGCTGGGTATAGTAATCTGGGTTGTAGGTTTTTCTCTTTCATCACTTTAAGTATGTCCTGCCAATCCCTTCTGGCCTGAAGAATTTCTATTGAAAGATCAGCTGTTATCCTTATGGGGATCCCCCTGTGTGTTATTTGTTGCTTTTCTCTTGCTGCTTTTAATATTTGCTCTTTGCATTTGATCTTCGTTAGTTTGATTTTTATGTGTCTTGGGCTGTTTCACCTTCGGTTTATCCTGCTTGGGACTCTGGGTTTCTTGGACTTGGGTGGCTATTTCCTCCCCCCATTTTAGGGACGTTTTCAACTATTATCTCAAGTATTTATTCATGTCCTTTCTTTCTGTCTTCTTCTTCTGGGACTCCTAGAGTTGAATGTTGGGGCATTTAACATGGTCCCAGAGGTCTCTGAGGTTGTCCTCATTTCTCTTCATTCTTTTTTCTTTTTTCCTTTCTGCTTCATTTATTTCCACCATTCTATCTTCCACCTCACTTATCCTATCTTCTGCCTCACTTATTCTACTGTTGGTTCCCTCCAGAGTGCTTTTGATCTCAGTTGTTGCATCATTCATTGACTTACTCTTCTTTATTTCTTCTGGGTCCTTGTTAAACATTTTTTGCATCTTCTCAATTCTTGTCTCTAATCTATTTATCTGTAACTCCATTTTGTTTTCAAAGATTTTGGATCATCTTTACTATCATTATTCTGAATTCTTTTTCAGGTAGACTCCCTATCTCCTCCCCTTTTGTTTGTTTGGTGGTCGTTTTTCATGTTTCTTTACCTGCTGACTATTTCTCTGCCTTTTCATTTTGTTTAGATTGCTATGTTTGGGGTGCCCTTTCTGTAGGCTAGAAGTTTGTGGTTCCTCTTTATTGTGGAAGTTGCTCCCTGTGGGTGGGGTTGGACTAGTGTCTTGTCAAGGTTTCCTGTTTAGGGAAGCTTGTGTCTGTGTTCTGGTGGGTGGAGCTGGATCTCTTCTCTCTGGAATGCAATAAAGTGTCTAGTAGTGAACTTTGGGGTGTCTATGTATTTGGTATGGCTTTGGGCAGCTCTTCTTTTAATGCTCAGGGCTGCATTCCTGCTTTGCTAGAGAAGTAGCATGGTATGTCTTGCTCTGGAACTTGTTGGCTCTTGGGTGGAGCTTGGTTTTGGTGTAGGTATGGAGGCTTTGGGATGAGCTCTTCTCTTTTAACGTTCCCTGGAATCAGGAGTTGTCTGATGTTCTCAAGTTTTGGATTTAAGCCTCCTGCCTCTGGCTTTCAATCTTGTTCTTATTCTCAGCCTCAAGACTTCTCTATCCATACAGCACAGATGATAAAACACCTAGATTAATGGTGAAACAGTTCTCCACAGCAAGGGACACCCAGAGAGGTTCACAGAGTTACATAGAGAAGAGAAGACAGAGGAGGGAGACAGAGGTGACCAGGAGGAGAAGAGGGCGAGTCAAAATGGGAGAGAGCAATCTAGTCAGTAATCAATTCTCTATGTGCTCTCCACAGTCTGGAACACCCAGAAAGATTCACAGAGTTCCATAGAGAAGAGAAGAGAGAGGAGGGAGATAGAGGTGACTAGCTGGTGTGCTGCAATTCATGGGGTCGCAAAGAGTCGGACACAACTGAGCGACTGAACTGAACTGAACTGAGGAGGAGAAGAGGGGGCAGTCAAAAGGGGAGAGACCAGTCTAGCTAATAATCAGTTCCCTATGTGTTCTCCACAGCCTGGAACACCCAGAGAGATTCACAGAGTTAAGAAGAGAAGAGAAGAGGGAGGGAGGCAATAGAGGTGACCTGGGAGAGAAAAGGGAGGGTCAAAAGGGGAGAGAACAATCAAGCCAGTAATCACACCCCTAAGTGAAAATGGATACTGAAGATTGGATTCTTAAAGGTATAAAATTGATAACAAATACCAAAAATCAAAGATTAAAAATCTAGAGTAGAGGTTAGACTCTCAACAATACAATATTAAAAATAAAAAACAAAATCAATCATAAAAATTATTAAAAATATATTATGAAATTTGCTTTAAAAATAGGGTCTGTTTTTTGCAAGGTAATAGTAGATTATAAAAATGAAAATTAAAGGAGTAATAAAGAACTTAAATTTAAAAAAATTAAAAAGTGATAATAGTAAAAATATATCTAGGAATTTCTCTGGAGCTGTTGTGGGCAGTGTGGGGCCAGTTCAGTTTCATATAGTTCCTTGTTCCAGCTTGTACTTGTTCTCAAGGTCTATAGGCCCCCTCCAATGCTTAATCAGTGTTAACGACAGGGTTTTAATCTCTTGCATCTGTCACTTCCAGAGCGGTTCCCTCTTCTTTGTTTATGTTGGCTTCCTCTGTTTGCAAGTCTCTTCAGTGTCTAATTTCCACCCTGACACAAGGGGGTGAAGGTGGTCTCTTATTTAGGTTCACTTGTTCAGTTGTGTTGTGGGGAGGGAGGAAAACTGCAAACAAATATTGCTGGTGTGTGGGGAGAGTGCTTGCAGTGTATGGACCACACTGGGTTTGCCCCAGCTCACAGCGGCCTGTGCTTTCTGGGTCTACACTGCTCACGCTGCAGGGTGCCCTGCAGGGCACTGTCCAAAGCAGGCCCTGGGTTTTGTGCACTTCCCAGCTCTAAGACACTTAGGTTCAGGTTCTCAGGTACTCTGCAGGGGCACAGACTCGGGGGCATGCAAAGTTTTGTGCCTTTTCCTGGTCCGAGCAGCTCGGAAGACCAGGTGCTTGGCGAGCACACTGTCCAAGGTGGACCGTGCATCTTAATCACCTCCCTGGTCCTGGGTGCTCGGCTTCCAAGGTGTGCTGCAAGAGCACTGTCTCAGGTGTGCTGCATGTCTCCTCTGGGGAGCTGATCTCAGGCTGTCACCCTCCTGGCAGATGTCAACTATCCAGGAAGACATGGTTAGTAACTGGGAGCCTGCTCACAGTTTGGTGGAGGATGCTGGTCCCTGGGGCCAAGATTGGAGCAGCCCCTTGCCTTCCAGCTCTGATTGTCACACATCTGCTGCTCTGCCTCCGGTGGGAGTGTGGGCAGCGAGGGGTCTGTATGCAGCCAGCTAGCTCTCCTTTGGTATTTGCTCAATCCTTCGTTCTGTGAGTGGGCCAGGCTACTAGTTAGAACCTTTTGCAGGAAAGTTCTCTCATTCTCTCTCTTTTTTTTCCTCTCTGGCAATCCCACAGTTTGAGTTGCTATCTCACTTTAGCTCCTTCAGATTGCCCTCAGGGCATTCAGGCCCAGTCCTTACTCTAAGGCCCGAGGATGCTGCCGGCACCTCCCTGTCCAGCGCCTGCTCGCTGGTGGTAGATGTGAGTGTCTGGGCTACTTCTCTGCTGGCAGGGTTAGGTGCCTATTCTGTGGGCTGTGTTTTTCTTTCCCCAGTTATGTTGCCCTCTGAGATTCCAAAACCCCCCACAGACCCACCTGTGAGAAGGTGTCCTACTGTTTGGAAACTTCTCCTCCTTCACTACTCCCTCCCCAGGACAGGTCTCCATCCCTAACTCTTTTGTCTCTCTTTTTGCCTTTTATATTTTGTCTTACCTCCTTTTAAAGAGAATGGGCTACCTTTCTGGGTGCCTGGTGACCTCTGTCAGCATTCAGAAGTTGTTTTGTGGAAGTTGCTCAGCATTAAAATGATCCTTTGATGAATTTGGGGGGCAGAAAGTGGCCTACCCGCCCTATTCCTCTGCCATCTTGAGACTGCCCCCCCCCCCCATAAGTTGTGTTCTTGATGTCTCTTAATTTCTGTTCTCTACTTTCATCTCTTTATCTTCCTGTGTTGCATTCTGGGTAATTCCCTTGGATCTATGTTAAGTTCTCTAACTCTTCCTTCAGCTGTATTTAACTATCGTTTAAGCCACCCACTAATTTTTCAACTTTATTTCATTTATTTTTCATTTGTACTAGTTCCCTTTGATTCTATTGCAAATCTGCTGATTTCTTTTCCTTAATCTCATATTGCTTTCATTATATTTTTCCCCTTCTGTAAGTGCTTTAGTTATTTTTAAAATACTCATTTTATAGTTTCTTTCACATTGTCGTACTATTTGCAACTCTTGGGGATGCCAATTTTTCTATTCAACTAATCTATTTTCCATCATGGTTATTTATTTCTTTAATAGTTTATAATTTATTAAATTTCACAAATTTATTTCAGTGGGGAGAAAAGGATATTTGTTTTATGTGCCCTGGATTGAGAATATTTCCCATCAGAGAAATTCTGCCTTTATTTCTGGCTGCGTTCCAGGGTCTTAATAGTAATAGACCATGTTCTCTTTATGATTTTTGTTTTCCATTATGAATTCAATTTCTTAAATAGATATAGGTCTAGTCAGTCTTCTGGTTTTTTTTCTTTTCTTTTTTTTTTTTTTTTTCTTTTTTTTAATTATTTTTATTTTTATTTTTCCAGTGGGTTTTGTCATATATTGATATGAATCAGCCATGGATTTACATGTATTCCCAATCCCGATCCCCCCTCCCACCTCCCTCTCCACCCGATTCCTCTGGGTCTTCCCAGTGCACCAGGCCGGAGCACTTGTCTCGTGCATCCCACCTGGGCTGGTGATCTGTTTCACCATAGATAGTATACATGCTGTTCTTTTGAAATATCCCACCCTCACATTCTCCCACAAAGTTCAAAAGTCTGTTCTGTATTTCTGTGTGTCTTTTTCTGTTCTGCATATAGGGTTATCGTTATCACCTTTCTAAATTCCATATACATGTGTCAGTATGCTGTAATGTTCTTTATCTTTCTGGCTTACTTCACTCTGTATAAGGGGCTCCAGCTTCATCCATCTCATTAGGACTGGTTCAAATGAATTCTTTTTAATGGCCGAGTAATATTCCATGGTGTATATGTACCACAGCTTCCTTATCCATTCATCTGCTGGTGGGCATCTAGCTTGCTTCCATGTCCTGGCTATTATAAACAGTGCTGTGATGAACATTGGGGTGCACGTGTCTCTTTCAGATCTGGTTTCCTCAGTGTGTATGCCCAGAAGTGGGATTGCTGGGTCATATGGCAGTTCTATTTCCAGTTTTTTAAGAAATCTCCACACTGTTTTCCATAGCGGCTGGACTAGTTTGCATTCCCACCAACAGTGTAAGAGGGTTCCCTTTTCTCCACACCCTCTCCAGCATTTATTGCTTGTAGACTTTTGGATAGCAGCCATCCTGACTGGCGTGTAATGGTACCTCATTGTGGTTTTGATTTGCATTTCTCTAATAATGAGTGATGTTGAGCATCTTTTCATGTGTTTGTTAGCCATCTGTATGTCTTCTTTGGAGAAATGTCTGTTTAGTTCTTTGGCCCATTTTTTGATTGGGTCATTTATTTTTCTGGAATTGAGCTTCAGGAGTTGCTTGTATATTTTTGAGATTAATCCTTTGTCTGTTTCTTCATTTGCTATTATTTTCTCCCAATCTGAGGGCTGTCTTTTCACCTTACTTATAGTTTCCTTTGTAGTGCAAAAGCTTTTAAGTTTCATTAGGTCCCATTTGTTTAGTTTTGCTTGTATTTCCAATATTCTGGGAGGTGGGTCATAGAGGATCTTGCTGTGATTTATGTCGGAGAGTGTTTTGCCTATGTTCTCCTCTAGGAGTTTTATAGTTTCTGGTCTTACATTTAGATCTTTAATCCATTTTGAGTTTATTTTGGTGTATGGTGTTAGAAAGTGTTCTAGTTTCATTCTTTTACAAGCGGTTGACCAGTTTTCCCAGCACCACTTGTTAAAGAGGTTGTCTTTTTTCCATTGTATATCCTTGCCTCCTTTGTCAAAGATAAGGTGTCCATAGGTTCGTGGATTTATCTCTGGGCTTTCTATTCTGTTCCATTGATCTATATTTCTGTCTTTGTGCCAGTACCATACTGTCTTGATGACTGTGGCTTTGTAGTAGAGTCTGAAGTCAGGCAGGTTGATTCCTCCAGCTCCATTCTTCTTTCTCAAGATTACTTTGGCTATTCGAGGTTTTTTGTATTTCCATACAAATTGTGAAATTCTTTGGTCTAGTTCTGTGAAAAATACCGTTGGTAGCTTGATAGGGATTGCATTGAATCTATAGACTGCTTTGGGTAGAATAGCCATTTTGACAATATTAATTCTTCCAATCCATGAACACGGTATGTTTCTCCATCTGTTTGTGTCCTCTTTGATTTCTTTCATCAGTGTTTTATAGTTTTCTATGTATAGGTCCTTTGTTTCTTTAGGTAGATATACTCCTAAGTATTTTATTCTTTTTGTTGCAGTGGTGAATGGTATTGTTTCCTTAATTTCTCTGTCTGTCTTTTCATTGTTAGTATATAGGAATGCAAGGGATTTCTGTGTGTTAATTTTATATCCTGCAACTTTACTATATTCATTGATTAGCTCTAGTAATTTTCTGGTAGAGTCTTTAGGGTTTTCTATGTAGAGGATCATGTCATCTGCAAACAGTGAGAGTTTTACTTCTTCTTTTCCTATCTGGATTCCTTTTACTTCTTTTTCTGCTCTGATTGCTGTGGCCAAAACTTCCAACACTATGTTGAATAGTAGTGGTGAGAGTGGGCACCCTTGTCTTGTTCCTGATTTCAGGGGAAATGCCTTCAATTTTTCACCATTGAGGATGATGCTTGCTGTGGGTTTGTCATCTATAGCTTTTATTATGTTGAGGTATGTTCCTTCTATTCCTGCTTTTTGGAGAGTTTTAATCATAAATGAGTGTTGAATTTTGTCAAAGGCTTTCTCTGCATCTATTGAGATAATCATATGGTTTTTATCTTTCAATTTGTTAATGTGGTGTATTACATTGATTGATTTGCGGATATTAAAGAATCCTTGCATTCCTGGGATAAAGCCCACTTGGTCATGGTGTATGATTTTTTTAATATGTTGTTGGATTCTGTTTGCTAGAATTTTGTTAAGGATTTTTGCATCTATGTTCATCAGTGATATTGGCCTGTAGTTTTCTTTTTTTGTGGCATCTTTGTCTGGTTTTGGAATTAGGGTGATGGTGGCCTCATAGAATGAGTTTGGAAGCTTACCTTCTTCTGCAATTTTCTGGAAGAGTTTGAGTAGGATAGGTGTTAGCTCTTCTCTAAATTTTTGGTAGAATTCAGCTGTGAAGCCATCTGGTCCTGGGCTTTTGTTTGCTGGAAGATTTTTGATGACAGTTTCGATTTCCTTGCTTGTGATGGGTCTGTTAAGATCTTCTATTTCTTCCTGGTTCAGTTTTGGAAAGTTATACTTTTCTAAGAATTTGTCCATTTCATCCAAGTTGTCCATTTTATTGGCATAGAGCTGCTGGTAGTAGTCTCTTATGATCCTTTGTATTTCAGTGTTGTCTGTTGTGATCTCTCCATTTTCATTTCTAATTTTGCTAATTTGGTTCTTCTCTCTTTGTTTCTTAATGAGTCTTGCTAATGGTTTGTCAATTTTGTTTATTTTTTCAAAAAACCAGCTTTTAGCTTTGTTGATTTTTGCTATGGTCTCTTTAGTTTCTTTTGCATTTATTTCTGCCCTGATTTTTAAGATTTCTTTCCTTCTGCTAACTCTGGGGTTCTTCATTTCTTCCTTCTCTAATTGCTTTAGGTGTAGAGTTAGGTTATTTAATTGGTTTTTTTCCTGTTTCTTGATGTAAGCCTGTAATGCTATGAACCTTCCCCTTAGCACTGCTTTTACAGTGTCCCATAGGTTTTGGGTTGTTGTGTTTTCATTTTCATTCATTTCTATACATATTTTGATTTCTTTTTTGATTTCTTCTATGATTTGTTGGTTATTCAGAAGCGTGTTATTTAGCCTCCATATGTTTGAAGTTTTAACAATTTTTTCCCTGTAATTGAGATCTAATCTTACTGCACTGTGGTCAGAAAAGATGACTGGAATGATTTCAGTTTTTTTGAATTTTCCAAGACCAGATTTATGGCCCAGGATGTAATCTATTCTGGAGAATGTTCCGTGTGCACTTGAGAAAAAGGTGAAGTTGATTGTTTTGGGGTGAAATGTCCTATAGATATCAATTAGGTCTAGCTGGTCCATTGTGTCATTTAAGGTTTGTGTTTCCTTGTTAATTTTCTGTTTAGTTGATCTATCCATAGTTGTGAGTGGGGTATTAAAGTCTCCCACTATTATTGTGTTACTATTAATTTCCTCTTTCATACTCGTTAGCGTTTGCCGTACATATTGCGGTGCTCCTATGTTGGGTGCATATATATTTATAATTGTTATATCTTCTTTTTTGATTGATCCTTTGATCATTATGTAGTGTCCTTCTTTGTCTCTTTTCACTTCCTTTATTTGAAAGTCTATTTTATCTGATATGAGTATTGCGACTCCTGCTTTCTTTAGGTCTCCGTTTGCATGAAATATTTTTTTACAGCCCTTCACTTTTAGTCTGTATGTGTCTCTTGTTTTGAGGTGGGTCTCTTGTAGACAGCATATATAGGGGTCTTGTTTTTGTATCCATTCAGCCAATCTTTGTCTTTTGGTTGGGGCATTCAACCCATTTACATTTAGGGTAATTATTGATAGGTGTGGTCCCGTTGCCATTTACTTTGTTGTTTTGGGTTCACGTTTGTACAACCTTTCTGCATTTCCTGTCTAGAGAAGATCCTTTAGCATTTCTTGAAGAGCTGGTTTGGTGGTGCTGAATTCTCTCAGCTTTTGCTTATCTGTAAAGCTTTTGAATTCTCCTTCATATCTGAATGAGATCCTTGCTGGATACAGTAATCTAGGTTGTAGGTTATTCTCTTTCATTACTTTCAGTACGTCCTGCCATTCCCTTCTGGCCTGGAGGGTTTCTATTGATAGATCAGCTGTTATCCTTATGGGAATCCCTTTGTGTGTTATTTGTTGTTTTTCCCTTGCTGCTTTTAATATTTGTTCTTTGTGTTTGATCTTTGTTAATTTGATTAATATGTGTCTTGGGGTGTTTCGCCTTGGGTTTATCCTGTTTGGGACTCTCTGGGTTTCTTGGACTTGGGTGGCTGTTTCCTTCCCCATTTTAGGGAAGTTTTCAGCTATTATCTCCTCGAGTATTTTCTCATGGCCTTTCTTTTTGTCTTCTTCTTCTGGAACTCCTATGATTCGAATGTTGGGGCGTTTCACAGTGTCCCAGAGGTCCCTGAGGTTGTCCTCATTTCTTTTGATCCTTTTTTCTTTTTTCCTCTCTGCTTCATTTATTTCCACCATTTTATCTTCTACCTCACTTATCCTATCTTCTGCCTCCGTTATTCTACTCTTGGTTCCCTCCAAAGTGTTTTTGATCTCATTCATTGCATTATTCATTTGTAATTGACTCTTTTTTATTTCTTCTAGGTCTTTATTAAACAGTTCTTGAATCTTTTCAATCTTTGTTTCCAGGCTATTTATCTGTAACTCCATTTTGTTTTCAAGATTTTGGATCATTTTTATTATCATTATTCTAAATTCTTTTTCAGGTAGATTCCCTATCTCCTCCTCTTTTGTTTGACTTGGTGGGCATTTTTCATGTTCCTTTACTTGTTGGGTATTTCTTTGCCTTTTCATCTTGTTTAGATTGCTGTATCTGGAGTGGGCTTTCTGTATTCTGGAGGTCTGTGGTTCCTTTTTGTAGTGGAGGATTAACCCAGTGGGTGGGGTTAGAGGATTGGCTTGTCGAGATTTCCTGGTTAGGGAAGCTTGCGTCAGTGTTCTGGTGCGTGGAACTTGATTTCTTCTCTTTGGAGAGCAATGGAGTGCCCAGTAATGAGTTTTGAGATGGGTCTATGTGTTAGGTGTGACCTTGGGCAGCCTGTATATTGATGTTCAGGGCTATGTTCCTGCGTTGCTGGAGAATTTGCATGGTATGTCTTGCTCTAAAACTTATTGGCTCTTGTGTGGTGGTTGGTTTCAGTGTAGGTATGGAGGCTTTTGGACAGTCACTTATTACTTAAAGTTCCTTGTAGTCAGGAGTTTTCTGGTGTTCTCAGGTTTTGGGCTTAAGTCTCCTGCCTCTGGATTTCAGTTTTATTCTTCCTGTAGTCTCAGGACTTCTCCAACTATACAGCCCTGATAAGAAAACGTCTAGGTTAATGGCTAAAAGATTCTCCCCCGTTAGGGACACCCAGAGAGGTTCACAGAATCACATGAAGAAGAGGAGAGGGAGGAGGGAGATAGAGATGAACAGGAGGAGAAAAAAAGGGGGACTCAAGAGGAGAGAGACAGATCTACGCAGCTCTCTGTTCCCAGAATGTTCTCCGTAGCCCAGTCACCTACAAAGATTCACAGAATTGGATTGGGAAGAGAAGGGGAAAGGAGGAAATAGAGGTGTTCTGAGGTAGAAAACAGAGAGTCAAGATTGGGAGAGAATAATCTTCGGTTTAAAAATAGGGCTTCTCTTCTTTTTTTTTTTTGTAAGGTTATAGTGTATTGAAAATGAAAATTAAGGAGTAGTAGAGGAGTACTAGAGGACTTTAAAAGAAATAAGAGAAAAAGAAAAATAGAAAATAGAAGAGAAAAAGGAAAGAAAAAAAAAAGAAAGAAAAAGAAAAAAAAGAAAAAAAAATTTTTTTTTTCCCTCTAATTAAAAAATCGTAAAAGTCTATGGAAATGAAAGTTAAGGAGTAATGGGGGAGTAATAGGGGATTTTAAAGGAAAATAAAAGAGAAAAACTAAAAAAGAAAAAAAAGAAAAAAATTTTAAAAATAAAAAATAAAAATAAAAAAAGAGAAAAAAGTAAAATTATATCTAGGAGTTTCTCTGGAGCTGTTGCGGTCAGTGTGGGTTCGGCTCAGTTTCAGATAGCTCCTCGTTCCAGCTTACGCTTCTCGATATCTACAGGCTCCTCCGGTGTAGTCAATGTTTCCTAGAGGGATTTTAATCTGTTGCACCAGTCCCTTCTGAAGCGGTTCCCTTTGTTTATTTGGCTTCTGTTTGCCGGTCTCTTCAGAGCCTCATTTCCGCCCTGACACAGGCGGGCGGAGGTGGACTCTTATTCAGGTAGCTAGTTCCGTCGCTCCGCGGGGAGGGGCTTGCGCTGCCGGGAGGGGTTGTCGCTGTGGTGATGGGCTTGCGCCGCTGGGACAGGCTGGCGCTGCCGGGAGGGGCCGACGCTGCCCTCTCCGTCTGTGCCGCTCAGGCTTCCGGCTGTTCTATATGGAGTGCGCCCCGCGCTGCGCGAGGTTCCAGCCCTCGGGTGTTCCACAAAAGCGCGGAAGGAAAAGCTGCGCTTGCTCTCTGTGCCTTCCCCGTCAGAGCGGTCCAGGCAGCAAGGGGCTTGGTGGGCGCACTCTCCCCAGGTGTGGCGCGCCCCCTCCCTTCCGCGGACCCAGTCTCAGTTTCCGCTGGCGCCAGTCGGGTGCGCGCCTTCTGCCCTTCGCGTCCCCAGCCCCAGTCCCCGCCCGCGCCGGTCGGGTGCCTGCGCCCTGTGTCTCGCCGCGACCTTCCCCTCCCCCATGCCTCCTGCCTCCGGCGGGGCTGGGCCGGTCCGCAGCCTGCGAGCTCCTCTCTGGACCCTCTCGGTCTCTTTGTTCTGCGAACGGCCGGCAGTGTGTTCGGGCCGGTTAATTTACTCTCTCTCTTTTGGTCTCCCACAGTTCAAGTTGGCAACTCACAGAAGCTCCCTCCGATTGTCCTCACAGAAGCTCCCTCCGATTGTCCTCAGGGCACTCAGGCCCGGACCCTACCCCAAGCAATGCCGCCTAAGAGCTCCCGGGACGGATCTCCGTCCTTAGCTCTTTTGTCTCACTTTTTATCTTTTATATTTTGTCCTACCTCCTTTCGAAGACAATGGGCTGCTTTTCTGGGCGCCTGATGACCTCAGCTAGCGATCAGAAGTTGTTTTGCGAAGTTTGCTCTGTGTTCAGTTATTCTTTTGATGAATTTGTAGGAGAGAAAGTGGTCTCCCCGTCCTACTCCTCCGCCATCTTGGCTTCTCTCTCTGGTTTTTTTTCTTATTATGGTAATGTATGCTTTTCAAGGACATTTTCCATTTTATCTATATTTTCAAATATATTGGTATAAATTCATTTATAGTATACCCTTATTTTTTTTCAACCTCTGTAAGATCTATAAGTGACATGTTCACTTTTACTACTGATATTAATTTGTAGTTTTTTCTTTTTAACTATTTTGCTAGAGGTTCTTTACTATTATTTATTGTTAATTTCAAAGAAGTATCTTTTGACTTTGCTCATTTTCTCCGTTGTTTACTTGTTTTTAAAATTTTATTGAATTCTACTTTTCAGTATTTTTTTTCTTTCATTTTAATGTGGGTTTAGTTTGTTCTTTCTTGTTAAGGTAGAAACTTAGAAAATTGATTTTAAACCTTTGCTTACTTCATGGGTACTTAAGTGTGTGTGTGCTAAGTCACTTCAGTCGTGTCTGACTCTATGCAACCCTATGTGCAACCTATGCAACCCTATGGCCATACCCTGCCAGGCTCCTCTGTCTTCAGGATTCTCCAGGAAAGAACACTGGAGTGGGTTGCCATGCCCTTCTCCAGGGGATCTTCCCAACCTAGGGACTGAATGTCTCTTACGTCTCCTGCGTTGGCAGGCAGGTTTTTTTTTGCCACTAGTGCCACCTGGGAAACACCTGTTTTTGCTACATTCCACAATGTTATATATATTTTAATTTTTATTCAGTTCAAAATATTAATTTCCTTTTCATTTCTTCTTTGCTCGATGAGTCATTTAAAAGTATAATTGCTCATTTTAAAGGTACTTGGGAAATTTTCTTATTTTATTGTTATGAACTTCTAGTTTAATTCTATTATAATCAGAGAATATGATATCTCATATTCCAATCTCTTGAAATGAACTGAAACTTTTTATATGAACAAGTATGTGGTCTATCTTGGTGGATGGTATATGTGCATAGAAAAAATGTATATCATGAAGTTTGGGGATGCAATATTCTATAAATGTCAGTTAGGTCTTGTTAATAATGTTGTTTGGCACTTCTCTAATAGATCCTTTTTGTCTAAATTTTTTATTAATAATGAGAAAAGAGTTAAAATTTTTGACTATGGTCATAGATTTGTCTCTTTATCTTTCTGCTTTGTTTCATGAATTTTGATTCTGATAATTTTGATTCATCATATTTAATCCTGATGAAGGACAAATTGCCCTTTTATCATTAAGTCTCTTATAATGCATTTTGTCTTGAAGTCCACTTTGTCTCATATTCATGTCATCTTTCTGATGCTTACTCTTTCTGTGGTATATATTTTCCTATATCAGTATTCAATTAATTTCTCAGCTTAGAATTTCTGTATAATATAAGTAGTATGAAACTGGATATTTGTATCTCACACATTCAGGTGCAGGCTTGGAGCTTACAAATCTCATAGGTAAAATCTTCTCCAAATGCTAAAAAACTAAAGTTCCTCTTACCATTTCCCTGGACAAGTAGTAGACTTTTTCTAGAATTACTTTATAGAAGTGGGCAGAGCCTTACCTTCTTGCTCCAGCGACCTGTTCTTGTATAGAAACTAGAACCTCAGACCCTACATCCTATTCCCCAGGTACTAAATTTGTGACTGAAAACAGCTTGGGTTTTCTGTGTCAGCTCATAATTACCATTATATCTACTATTTTGATTCATCTGTTTGTTTCTGGAGCCAGGAATTTTTTCTTATTTTCTTTTGAGATTCACTATTTTTTTAAAAAAAAAGATCATTATGTCTTTCTCCAATTACCAAGTGTTTGCATAGAGTTAGGGAAAGGCAAGTAGTTCACGTGCATCTGTCTTTTTTTTCTAGATGTCTCTCCTTACACTCTGTATTTTCTCCTTCTTTGAAGAAGGGAAAAAATTGAAATAATCTTCTATCTTGGGATGGAAGTGAGGAAGAGTGAACACTCTTGAATTAAAATTTCCGAAGGGTAGCTTAGAACTCCATTTCTCTTTGATTCGGGCCCTGCTGTCTTCCCAGGCCCCATCGCCCTGCACCCACCCCTCCTGATGCCTCTTCCACACACTTTCCCATGGACTGAGAGTAGGCTCTCACAATTGCTCCTTCCACCGTAGATTACTCTCGTGGCTTTGGTGGCCGTTATGGGATAGAGAAGGATAAACGGGACAAGGCAGCTCTCGGATATGACTACAAGGGAGAAACAGAGAAACATGAATCCCAGAGAGGTGAGTTGGGGCTGGAGAGGAGGGAAGCCATAGGATATGTGGAGCCCTCCTTCTATATGTCCTGAAAGTTGACACAGAGGACCCAGAATATGAGGTATGCAGGAAGTGGTAGGGTGAAGAGTATGTGTTACATGTATGGGGGTAGGTTGGGGGTAGACCCATAGGGATGGAGAGGAGAACAGCAAGCTTAACAGCAGGACTCAGGAAGGTGACCAAAGAGAAGGGGTCATTGAGGAATGGATGAAGACGGACGGGTTGGGTGATGGCAAGAGTGTGATTTGGCTGTGAGTCTTAGAGGCCCCTCTACTTCACAGAGAGAGCCTTCTTCCCTGGGACACATAGAGGATGGCTGGGGGAGGGGGCTCACTTTAATTTTTTTTTTCTATTTTTTTAAATTTAAATTAAATTTTTTTTTTTTACAATATTGTGCTGGTTTCTGCCATACAACAATGCAAATCAGCCATAATTATCCATATATCCCCTCCCTCCCCTCCCCTCATCCCATCCCTCCAGGTTATCACAGAGTGCCTGGGCTCCCTATGCTACACAGCAACTTCTCACTTTAATTTTTCCTGTTTATTCCTTTATATTTTCCCCTTTTCTGCCACTTTTCTCTTTTTTGTTTCTCTCTTCCCATGTCTCATATCTCCATTCTCTCCCAGGTGTTTTTTTCCCCCATCCTTTTTCATCTTTTCCCACCCATTCCTCTCTCTCTCCCCTGACTTTCACACTTCCTCATCGATCTCTCTGTTTTCCTCATTCCTGTCTTCTGGTCCTCCTTCCCACTGCTCCTACTCCCTGTTCCCATACGTTTCTAGCATTTAACTCCTCTTGTGACTCTCAGACCTTTCCATCCTGCAGATTATGCCAAGGGCTTTGGCGGGCAGTATGGCATCCAAAAGGACCGTGTGGATAAGGTAAAGCACCAGAACACCAGTGTCTTGGGAAGAGTTCCCTGAAGTATGTGGAGAAAAGTGAGAGGCAAAGTGGGTAAAAGGATGAGCAAAGCTAGGTGTGCTGCACTGTCCTCCTGCTCTTCCCATTGACTGCCCTCAGCATCTAATGGGTATGTCTTCCGAAGCCTTTATCAAGGAGAGTGAGGAGGCAGAGAGAGACAGGGATGCAGACAAACTCCAGGAAAAGTGTTTAAAATTTCATTGATTGCTTGGTATTGATTAACTCAGTCAATAATCTAGCCCCACTCCATTCAGTCTTTCCCTCCACCTCTTCATGTACTGCATATACTTCATACACTCCTGCATTCCAGGCAACTGGACTTAAAAGATGTGAGGTTCCAGGAACATTGAGCTTTTTTAAAGGGAGAGCTAGTCCTACAAGCCTAGAACTTCTTTACCTATCTCTCTGATGCAAAACAACAATATTTGAATACCCTGTCTAATGACTACTGAGCATCAAAAGTTTAGGGAGCCCTCCTATAGTGGCCCCAATCCCTGATACTGACCCAGAGGTCATTACCACTCTCTTCCCTCTCCCCACCACTACACATACTATTCTTCTACCTGCAGAGTGCTGTTGGCTTCAATGAAATGGAGGCCCCAACCACAGCTTACAAGAAGACAACACCCATAGAGGCTGGTGAGTTTTAATTCCCTCTCTCTGTGCTCTCAATCTCCTCTGCCTTCTCATTCTTTTTTTCTTCCTAGACTACCTACTCCAAGAATTTAACTACCTAGGTTAGCTGAGGTAGACTTGACCCCTATCCTCATATTCCCAGATTCTCTCTCCTAGAAAAAATTAGGTTAGGTGGATATCTGAGTGACACTGGGGAAGAAACTGTATGTAGAGAACACAGGGGTGGGGGGAGCCATTTGGGAAGAACACAAAGGGAAAGGAGCTTTGGATGGGGGACGGTGGTTAGATGGTGGCCTGAGGGCATATAGATTTAAGAAATGTGGACAAGGAAGGATGCAGGTTAGGGGACCAAGCCTTAGAAGCTGAGTAAGAGTCTGAGATCATATAGTCTGGCTATGTGAAAGTCCAAGCTTCAGGGCTACCTTATCTTCCTCTAAGCCCCTTGTTCCTTCATTAATACCTCTTTATCTCCCTTTCCATGAGTCCCTTCTCGATTTCCTCTTCTTCTGGACATTTAACTGACTCCTCTTCTTTCCAGTGCTACTCTCCTACCTCCGTCCCAAGACAACCCTAATTTTTCTTGACTGTGTCTGTAGCTTCTAGTGGTGCCCGTGGGCTGAAGGCAAAATTTGAGTCCATGGCAGAGGAGAAGAGGAAGCGGGAGGAAGAGGAGAAGGCACAACAGATGGCCAGGCAGCAACAGGAGAGAAAGGCCTTGGTAAAGATGAGCCACGAGGTTCAGCAACCAGTGGCCACTAGGGAAGAGCCGGCGGTGCCAGCCCCATTGCCTAAGAAAATCTCCTCAGAGGTAAGTGCTTGGCCCTCCAGGATCCACATCCAGCATTCTTTGCCCAGACAGGAGCCTAAGGGGTCTGTATCCTTAGTAAAAAGTAAGACCCAGGACTCCTCTGTGTTAGCAAAATCTACAGTTGTTATCCTTGTCTTCGGAAGATTTCAATCTAATTGTGTAATTAAGCTTCATATATACATACAAGAATGCTCAGTGGAAAAATACCCCAAGATTAACATAGTTCAACAGAAGATAGGTCACCAGGCAGTGCAGTCAGTTACTGCTGCAAGAACAAGAGGAAGGAGCTGTCATTTCAGGTTGGAGTCCATCTTGAGGAATGATAGATGTGACTTGGCAGAGACAGGAAGGGGTATTCTAGTACAAGAGAGAAGATAAAGTTTCTTGCTCACTGAAGAGATGCTTCATCCTTCACAGGCCTGGCCTCCAGCAGGGAGTTGTCCATCATCAGAGCCTGGGCCTGTGAGAACCAATAGGGAACAACCGGTACCTGCCCTGCCCCCAAGGCAGGATCCCCCAGAGGTAAGCAGACTGCCCTCCAAAGATCTGCACCTTTCCCATCTCCTCATGTCCTAGTGGGTGGACACAGCCCTGCAGGCTGATCAAACACCCTGGTTTGCCTGGGGCTATCCTGACCTTAGCACTGGAAGTCTTATATTCTGGGAAATCACCCAGTCCTGGGCAGACTAGGACAGTTAGTCATCCTAGCTGTCATCTTTTCTCCTTTTAGATTTTGCTTCAGTGTTTTCCCGGTCTTCCAAGGAATCTGACTCATTTTCCATTTCTTTCTCCTTATACCTTTTACATTCCCCTTCTACTAATATCATCTGTTGGTAGGTGTTTTGAGTGGATGGATATGGGAGGAGGTTGAAGAAGGAAGAGGGGTGAGAGACTGTGTTCCCTAGGAGAGGCTGTTAGAAGGAGCCAGAAATGGACATGGAAGTGGAAGCATGTGGATGGAAGGGTCTTAGCAGTCCTCCATTGGGAAATTTTGGAGAGGCAGCTCCTGGTGAACAGAAGTCACCTTGCTTCATACTGTCTCTTCTCAGGACAATGAGGAGGCCCCAGCTCTGCCCCCCAGGACTCCAGAAGTCTTCCAGCTGCAGGAAGAGCCAGTGTATGAAGCAGCACCTGAGCCCGAGCCTGAGCCTGAACCCGAGCCTGAGAATGACTATGAGGATGTTGAGGAGATAGACAGACATGAGCAGGATGAGGAAGCGGACTATGAGGATGTACTTGAGCCTGAGGATCCCTCTTTTTCCTCCACTCTGGCTGGTGAGTGGTGGGGCAGAAGAATTCCCCCATTACATGGAAGAACCTGTCTGTTTTCCTTCTCCATGTTGGTAAGACCATGTTCATATTTCTCACTGTGCAGGATCATCAGGCCACCCAGCTGGGGCTGGAGCTGGGATCTCAGCTGTAGCCCTGTATGATTACCAAGGAGGTAGGTTGGGAGTGGTCTGAGGGGTCTGGTGCCTGGAGCCCCTTGATACATGAGAGGTGGGTGGATTGTGTGGGTCAGAATAGGGCCCCAGACTTGGCATCAAGGGCAGGCCTCTTTCCCTTCCTGAGGTTTAAAGAGGGGGCACAGGGGTGGAGGGATTCTTGCCTGACCATCCTAATAGTCTGTCAATTTTCTCCACAGAGGGAAGTGATGAGATTTCCTTTGACCCAGATGATGTCATCACTGACATTGAGATGGTGGATGAGGGCTGGTGGCGGGGACGTTGCCACGGCCACTTTGGACTCTTCCCTGCAAATTATGTCAAGCTCCTCCAGTAACTGTTCCTGTCTTCTTTCTGCACTGTAACTTCGCATGTCCCCAGTGGCTCTGCCTCCAGATGCTCTCCATTTCTGCTGCAAGTGTCTGAGAGAATGTCATGAATTGCCTGAAGTTCTAGACAGACTTCCCTTTCCCTCTCCATTAGGGTTGGGAGCAGAGACAGCATGAAGAAGGGGGTCTCCTTCCCCTTGATGTCTTCTTTATCCTGGATACCCAGGATGATCTCAGGGATGTTTATCTTGTGGTCCCGCCTCCTTCCCCAGGAGTGACCCCTCTAACCCATACCCCTAACTCTACTTTCCTTTGCGAGTGCTTCCTGGTCTGAGCTTCCTGGTCTGTCTGCATGACAAGGTATGTCTGTATTTCCTAGTTTTCCTACGTGTGTTGTTTTCTCAGTTTCCTTCCCTGCAGAGATATCTCTGACTCTTCTCTCTGATCGGTCCTAAATTGGAAATAAAGTGGGACTATGGCTCACCTCTATTCTGAGGTAAATAGTACTTTTATGCGGCCTTCAATGACCCTCTCTCATTACAGGTAGAGGGAATTTTCCTTCCCTCTTTCGCATATTCAGAAAAATCCTTCCAACCACCATTCATCACTCTGTACCCTGGTGTCAAGGTCCGTGCCTTTTCCTTAGACTATACTGATATCCAGTCCAAAAACAGATGGGCCTGGGGAATGGCAGTTAGGTTGGGAAACAGAGGCCAGGAAGGGTCTACATTAAGCAGTTCAACTTCTATTGGCTTCTGCAGTTGTGAGAGGTCAGCCACCTTCCACCTGGGAGTAGTGACTATATTTCTTTAGTGCATGATGATGCCTGAGGCAGAAGCACAAATTAGAGGAAAGGAAGGAGGAAAAGATTTGGCCAAGAACAAGAACAAAAGAGTAAAACTAAAAGGGAACAATTGGACTTCCCTGGTAGCTCAGCTGGTAAATAAACTACTGCAATGCAGGAGATCCCGGTTTGATTCCTGGGTCAGGAAGATCCCCTGCAGAAGGGACAGGCTACCCACTCCAGTATTCTTGGACTTCCCTGGTGGGTCAGACGGTAAAGAATCTGCCTGCACTGCGGAGGCCTAGGTTCGATCCTTGGGCTGGGAAGATCCCCTGGAGGAGGGCATGGCAACCCATTCCAGTATTCTTGCCTAGAGAATCCCCATGGCCAGAAGAGCCTGGCAGGCTATAGTCCATGGGGTTGCAAAGAGTCAGACATGACTGAGCAACTAAGTGCAAAAGGGAACAATGAGGGATAAAAGGGTTTGGAGTCAAAGATAGTGGCCTCTACTAAAGAAAGTCTAGGCTTCCCTGTAGCTGGATGAATGAAATCAGTGGCCGTGTAAGAAGATAGACTGAGTTTCTCTGTGGTACATGAAATTTCTCTGTGGTACAGGGCTGAGGCTGATAGAAGAGGTGAGGACCTTTGGACAGCCAGTGATAGGCAAAAAACAAGTCATCAAGCAAAGTATGGGAATGAGATCAGGATGCAGTGAGTTTATCTAACCCCAAGCCACTGGGATTGGCAAGATCCAGAATAGGAGACCCTAGGCAAAACAAAATCAAATCAAAATGAAAGTCAGGATTTGGTATAGGGTTGGTAGAAAATGGGGGCTTTTCTGGTGGTTCAGATGGTAAAGAATCTAAAGTCCGTTCTATAACCAATATCTAAACTTGGGTTTAGCTTTCAAAGATGGAGAAGACAGTGCGATCAAGGAAGAGCTAGGATTGGTGGCTGAGACTCATAGTTGCGGCAAGACTTCATGAAAATCCTTAGAGTTCATTGGTAAGCTGCCCATGTGCTTAGAACACTGTATCCGTCAGGCTCATTCCTTGGCTTTTCTTCAAGACACACACTCCTTTGTTGCCACAGTGACCTCTGTGCCAGTGAGACACATCTGTCTCTACACCTCACTTGCAAGATTCACCCAGTTAGACTTTCAGAGTACAAAACAGCCTTTATATTTGCCTGTAGAGATATTGGGGTTTCCAGGGTATAGAGGTAAGTCACACTAGATATATACAATCTCATTCTTTGCTTCAGTTTAATTAGACATCACACATAGATCATACTTTGGCAGCGATT
This sequence comes from Dama dama, assembly GCF_033118175.1. Taxonomy (NCBI): domain Eukaryota; kingdom Metazoa; phylum Chordata; class Mammalia; order Artiodactyla; family Cervidae; genus Dama; species Dama dama. The sequence continues at coordinate 52,573,739 of NC_083699.1, forward strand.
TTCTTCTTACATCCAAATTCCACCTTGATTTTCACTTTTTCCTTCATTATAAGACAAAAGCTTCGTTTCCAGGTCCTTAAGGCAATAATCCTTTCTGCCTGGGTTCCACAGACCTTACCTTCCACATACAGCTGATCCCTACTTTGGACTGGATTTCTTGGTATGATACTCTTCAAGGGCTCTGCCCACAGACATCTCCCCCATCCAAGTTCTTATTCTTGGGTCCACAGTCCCCTTTCACTCTCCTTAGCTGATTCTTAAGCTGAAGCCATTTCTAGCTCTCTTGCTTTTGTAAGATAATGCTTGCTGTTCATGCTGCTCACTGTAGCTTCATCCCATTAATCACTTCACTGTCTCTGTAAAAGGCTTTCCTTTTTCTCCAATTGCCCTCTCACCATAAAATGTGCTTTTTTGTATAGGCCAGTGGATACCTGTGGTACTCTTGATTTCCTGCTACATATATAATTTGATGCCTTATAAAGTGTGTTTGATGATGTTGATCCACTCAATGTTGCACTTTAGATAGAAACTGGGAAAGTAAAGTGTACCTAGAAAGCTGCGGCCCACAAAGAGGTGCAGTCACTCTCCTGCCTGCCCTCCTGAACCCCGGGCTGCCCAGACTGTCAAGGAAGAGCCCTCTGCTCTCTTTCTCTATACTTCTCACCTGGCTCACAGGAGCCCCAGATTTTCATCTCCCTTAGTCTACATCTCCCCTTGCTTTCTTTTTCTAATAAAATAAAACCCCAAAATGGATTTTCAGAGCTTTCTTTCTTCATATAGGAAGGACTAGATTCCAAAAATGTGGAATTGATCCCTGGAGAACTCTTCCTTTTTTTCCCCACTTTATTGTTTAGTTGTTGCAATTACTTACTTTCATTGAATAAAACCTTAGCTCACACTCTAGTTATATTTTTTAGAAAATGGCACATTATATACAAATGTGAAATATAAACCAAACAATAAGGATTAGGAAGTAGAGTTACATTATTGACTAGTACCAAGTGGCACATTAAAATGAAAGATGAGGATACTTCTACTCTGGCACTTGCTCTCATGCCTTCATATCGATTAGACTCTTTTATTGTTGGTGGTTAAATTCTTTGTTCTCTGCTTCTCCACAGTACCCATCCTCCTTTTCCCTCTGTCTTGCTTGCTGACAATTGCTAGGAAAATGGCATCAGTTAAGGTGAGAAGGATATAAACACGGGATAAGCAGTTCAACCATCCTGGCTTCAGCTATGCCTGGAGACCTGATAGGATATATTTTTTGCACATGACCCAAGGACATGAAGCCACATCAAACAAACTTAGCTCCATTTGGTTCCCAACTTAAAATCATCATGTGTCTAAAATCTATTTGGTAAATAAAGAGCTACATGAAATCATGACTACTATAGATGGTTATGTGAGGTCAGAATTTGCTGTACTAAGAAGCTTACCTGACTTACTGCCATTGGCGTATCATTCATTAGGGCAGTGGTTCTCAACCAGGAGTGATTTTGCTCCCAGAGGATATTTTCAGAGACATTTTTGGTTGTTAAAGCAGTAGGGGAGCTACTGGTATTATTGAATAGAGGCCAAGGATGTTACTAAACATCCTCTAACACACAGGACAGTCCCTTATGACAAAGAATTATCCAGTGTAAAATGTCAATAGTTCCACGAAACCCTGCTTTGGGGGATGCCAGTTTCTCTTGTGTATTTTTATTTTGCTTTTGTTCTCATAAGTTTTGACTATTTGTTACCAAAAATCAGAAGTGTCACCCATTTTTCACAGAATGAATCATGCCCAGCAAGAGGTAAGAGCAATTAAAGGGAATCACTATGTTCAGATGTCTTCCTTCTCAAGATTCCCCATGGTATACTCAAGTAGTGTCTAGGACCTAGGGACTGGTGGTACCACAGGACCTAGGGTGGGCCTGACTTTTCCATACGCGTGGTCTCCTTGGGCTACCCTGTGCCTTCTGGCATGACACTTAAGTTGGGATTAGTGTCTTGTGATCATTTCACATAGCCCAGGGTGGTGCTGGCCCATACCTGGGCTCTCCCTAATCCAGACGGAGCATACAATTTTCAGAGGAAAAGAAGCTTGAATCTTAAGTCACTATTAGAATGTTCAAAAGCAGTCTGTGATTTTTGTCCTAATTTTCTTCATACATATAGTATCTCCTCTGGATTCCTCTCATTTTTTCAAGGCTGTCCTTCTATATGTTGCCAAGATTCTACACAACCACCTCATTCTGTGATCTTATTTCTGCCTCTTACTGTTCAACCTTAGGTGTCCCTGAGGCTGCTGTGCTTAGCCTAGGTCTCTGTTCTGTTGGACTGTTTGAACTGGCTGGGCTTAGAGACAGTGAGGTAACTAAAAGAAGCCCTGGACTTGGCTGTCAAGGCAACTCCAGCTCCAGAAACTTCAGACTGTGCTTTTTACCCTGGGTGCCCTGGGAGGCATCTCAGTCCCTCTTCCTATACTGCCTCTGCCCCATATCGTTGAAGGCGCTCATAAACTAAAAAGTTCTCCACAAAAGCACAGGCCTATGCTGGTTATGGAATTTCACTGCTCTCTCATCTCCTAAGGTCTTGGGCTCATCTTCTAAATGGCCTCAAGTTATCTATTTACTCCGCAGATAGATTTATTTTAGAAAAAATAAGTACGGGGAGGGAGGCTATTAGTTATCAGTATGGCACTATAGCAATTATACAAGCCATAGCTTAGGAAATTTTCCACCTTATGCTGCTACTCAGGTTTTGAAGGACATTGCATGTTCGAAAACACCTAGATAACATTTGCAATTTATAGAAGAAAGTTCTCAAAATCACACTCTGTCCAACTTCAGTGAATCTGAATAGGAATCCAAGAACGGTGGCTTCCGAGTCTTTAGTGTAAGGTGTGTCTTCCTCGTGGTCTGGCTCTAAAGGTGGTGACTAAGGTCTCTCGGGCCTGTTCATGGGACTGACGCATGCTGGTCAAAAGAATCGGGTCAGTCTTGCGTTCTACAACATTGAAGGGACAGGATTTCAGGTGCTCAGACATGGAGGCAACTTCATTAAACTCCCAGCTCTTGATTTTGGAGAAGAGGCTGCTGAATTGCCAAATCTGAGGAGAGATAGATGCATGAAAGTAAACCCAGAGTGTGATACCCTCAGGTCAGCTTTATTTAAATAGTTTGAAGAAATGCCTTTCTGTTCTTCCTGGTCTCAGATTCCAGAGAGTGTTTAGTGACTGCAGCATACATGTGTTAGTCCCTTCTCCAGCATCCAGTTCCTAGACCCCATTCCAACTGATAACCTTCCCAGCCAGCCACATGTTGTGTGAAAATGACTAATACCAACTAATACTAATCTGCTTATTGCTATACACCCTCACTCCACCCCACCCCCCAGCAAAGTGATTAGTTCTAGAATAGACATATGTTTCAAATCAAGACAACCAGTGCCAATGAGACTCTACTCCAGAACTTTTCTCTGAGATATCAGGAAGTACATTCTTTTTTCCCCTCTGTGCTTAAATTTGGAAGCTATTGTCTCTCAGAGCTGCTAACAGCCCCCATGGACCACGAAGGGAGAACTGTGTCTTAGAGTGGAGTCACTAGTGAGAAAGTAGAGATAAGAATTGATAGTAAAAAGATCATTTGGGGGACATTTTTGAGCAGTTAGATCAAGCCATAACTGAAACTATTACCTTTAGACTTTTTAGTTATGGGCCAATAAACTCCCTTTATAGTTTATGTATAAACTTATGTGTAAAGTTTCTTATGTATAAAGAATACATTTATACATGTAAAGAATACCTGTATAAAGAATATTCTTATGTATAAAGAATGCATTCCAGTAGTCTTGCCTGGAAAATCCCATGGATGGAGGAGCCTGGCAGGCTATGGTCCACGGGGTCACAAAAAGAAAGATTCTTTCATTTATACAATATTTTAAAAATTAAATAAGCATTTGAACCAGGGGAAATCAGTGGGCCAAATTATTTTAGAACTTCAAATGAATTCAACAATGGCAAAAATTAGTTGACATGCGGCTGAGGAGAATCTGTTGGCATATTGTATCAATTAGAGTCTAGGCCAAAAACAGATGGCACACTCATACTGGGTAATCTGAAGAGAATTTTAAAAAGGAATGATACACAAATGTGTGAGCAGTGTATAGGAAAACCAGAAGATTTAGTGCAGTACCCAGGCTAGTAACAATCTTGAGTGTTACTACTCTAGGCCTGAATGGGAAGGAGGAGTTTATTAGAATCCCGAATGGGTAACTGTGTGGAGAAAACTATCAAATATCACTATCTTCAGTGGAGAGACAAGGCCAGTGCAAAGTGTCGAGAAGGGGAAAATGCATGCAGAGAGGAAGCCAGAAGAACACTTGTGTCAGCCTCTCCCACCTGCCCATCTCCCACTAGATACACTCCCGTTAGACTAGCCCGCCTGGAAGCTGGAGGGCAGGGGAGCAGGTTAAGGTAGTCTGCAGAGATCAGCCTCCTGGGGGACAGATCACGATGGAGAATGGATCATGCAAGCAAACAGCAGATATTCTGAACACATACACAGAGATACATAGACACTACCATCTGTATTACTATTTTTATGTTTATGGGTGTGTCTCCTCTTCTAGGCTAGCTTCCTTGAGCTCACAGACTGTGCCTCATTTTTAGTAACCTAGTACAATCCCAGTGCCTAGTACACTGCTGGTGCCTAGAAGGCTCTTAGTAAATAATTGCTGAATGAATGAAGTAAATGACTAAGTGAATTACTTGCCTTTCTGTGAACTCTCCAGGAGGTGCCTCCATGGGAATACCTCTTCTTCTTCCACTGCAGGAGGACCATCCCTCTCTCTTGTAACAAAGTGGCACAGATACTCCTCATCAGCACGGACACCTGGGAGAGCTGGGACAGGCTGATGCTGTCTAGGAACCCAGCAATGTACTGCAGGACTTCCAGGGGCAGGCTGGTTAGAGAATTCTGGTTTTTTCCTTCACGACCTGAGAAATGGTTGTTCTTCCTTCCCTCACTCAGCTCTGAAGCAACCTCCGGCTTGATGGCAAAGGTCTTGAGCTCCTGACTGTATATCACTTTTGCCTTTTGCCCTGGGGGACGGAAATGGTTTTGAATAAAGGTACATCCCAAGTAGGCCAGGGGGCATCGGTGTTGGAACCAGCCGTTGAGACATGACTGAATGTCTGTGTGGACATTCTTGAAATGTAGGGGAAATTCATCCCTCCTGAAGAATTTGTTGCAGGTGAAAGTAAAGGCAGAGCTGCTCTTGTTGTGTCTCCTGGTCACACACTCACTGTGGAGCTCCACATGGAGCCCGTTCGCGTTGCTGTTCGGGTTGGCAGTGGTTAGGAGGTCGGCCAGCACCGTCCCGGAAGAAAACTGTTCTGGCTCAAAATTGTATGTCTGTGTAGCAAAATCCATGAATAGCCCGTCAATGCTCCTGGACTCGGAGATGACGTGACCTTTGAGTTCTCTTTCCAAAGCACACAGGAGGGTGGTCTTGATGAGATCTGACTTGGGCAGGTCCTCCACAGTGATCCCTAAATCTGAAGTGTCGACAGCCTTGTGCTCACTTGGCCTACAACTCATGGCATCACCTAGGCGAGCCCGCTTCCCACAGTAGCTCACTGGAACTTTGAAGGTGTAAACAGTCTTCACTTCCTGAGCCTCCAGGTTGCCGTAAACAAAGTCTTTCTCTTTGGGTGTACAAGCAGGCATCTGACCAAAGTGAATAAGCATCCTCCCATTGTGCACCAGGTACATATTATAGTCCTTTGCATCCACAGCTGTTTTCAACCTTTCCAGAACACCATCCTGCCAAGGGGCAAGTCCTGTCTTTTCTATGGCTGCATGAAAATCCTGCTGCTTCTGGTCTTCCTGTGGTTCTTTTCCTTTGGCAGCTCCCTCCTCTACCATTCTATTGCTGCTGGAAATCTGTTCTTTCTCTGGGCTGTTACTGCTCTTGCTGTCACTGCTGGCTAATGAGCTTGTTAAAGCTGAGGCTGCATGCTCTTTGCTGAATATATTTTCCCACTTGTCAAACTTGGCCAGGTCCATCCCTTCTTTGGTTTTGGCTAACGCCTCTCGTTCTTCTTGACTCAATTCTACCACCTCCCCATTCATGGCTGACAGAGAGCGGCCTGTTAGCAAACTAGCATTCTCCCCACCCACCGCTCCACCCATTTCCTCCCAGCTGGCTTCACCATTCATAGGAGGTTCCTCTTCCGTGGGTTCTCTAGTTTCTGGGAAAAGTTCTACCATTTTCAGAGATCTAAAAAGGACCTTCTGGTCCTGAAGGGCCAGGGCTGTGTCCAAGCATTCCTCATCGGGGATCTCTTTCATGATGTTCTCGTGAAGCGTTGTTTCAGAGTCCACGTTTGGCCAGCGGTTCCACTCCATGGAGCAGCAGACCACGCTGGCAGGACACACTTGCAGGTGCTTGGCCAGCTTGTGGCGGGACAAGAAGAGGGGGCAGCCATATTCGGAGTTGAGGCACGGAACCTGCTCTAAAGGGCAGAGTAGCTCGTGCTCAGCCTCTTTGCACATGTGGAAGGTAGCACCACAGGACAGGTGGCAGTTTACCACTGGGCAAGAGACACTGGGCTCCACAGGCATGTGGCAGTGACGGTTGAAGCATCTCTCACAGTGTCTGTGCTGCCCTGGTGGAGGCCTGCGTGTCCTACCCTAGAGACACCAAAGGCAAGGGGAAAGAGAAAACAAGTGACTGCTGAAAGAGAAGCTCTACATATCTGTGAGTGTTTAAGTTTTAATTGACTTATTTCCTGTTTATACACGCTGATTGTAGGAACCTTAGAAAATACAGAAAGTAATAGAGAAGAAAGCTGGAGAAGAAAATGGCAACCCACTCCAGTATTCTTGCCTGGAAAATCCCATGGATAGAGGAGCCTGGTGGGCTACAGTCCACGGGGTCACTAAGAGTTGGACACGACTGAGTGACTGAGAAGGCACAGAGGAGAAAGCAAAAACACTCATAATACCACAACCAGAAATAACAACTATCAATATTCTTTATTTTCCAGTAGTTTATTTTATCTATGTACTTGATGTGTTGAAAATAGGAAAAAAAAAAAAAAAAACCCACACATGAAAGTGGGCTACAAACTTGACAACTGCTATTTTTGAGTTGTGGATTATGGAGGATTTATGCACAGTTAATAACCTGAATACAATTTTTCTACTTTAACTTGCTATTACATTATGTCTAGGCTGTTTTATAAATTTTTCTTTGCAAACTTTCTTCACAGTGGCAGTGTAACATTCCAGAATGAGTGTTCTGTCATACACATGATCAACCACCAGGGGGCATGCTGGGAGGACCAAGGTGGGACTGGTTTTGCTCACATCTTGGTCCTCAGCACCTGTCACAGGACCTGGATCATTGTAAGCACTCAATAATATTTGCTGAATGAAGGAAGTATTAGCCATTTAGCTTACAGCTGGATTTTTTCTTTTTCATATATAAAGTTTTACTAAAAATCTTTGCTCATCAGTCTGTCTCAGGTCTCTGCTTTCCCCCAACTCTGTGTTGGTTTACTTTAGGTTCTGCTCTAGCACGTCTGGTTCAGCAAAAAGCCAATATATATCATTAGACCAAAAGGAAAAATCCACCAGCAGCTTGGGCTACAGGCTAAATGAGGCCACATCTGGACCTCTGAAAGGTGAAGTTCCAGTGAGCACCTGGTACTTACCATAGTTTCCAAATTTCTTCTGGCTTTGTATAATAACTCTAGGGGAAAATATAAAAATACAAATATGAATGATTCATGAGAAAGTTATTTTATCTACTTTAACAGGGGCCAAAATGACTTCAAGTACTCTTCTGTCACCCTGGAAGTAAGTATCATGGCCCTCCATTTTACAGTCAAAAATGCTCTTCTTAGATTCACTTTTACTTTCTCTTTCCTTCAACACACACACATTTTTTTTTTTTGGCAAGCCACTTAAAGATAAGTTGCTGATATTATTACACTTTATCTTACTGGCATATATATGCTTACTTATCTGTAAGTATTTTAGCAAATATTTCCTAAGAATAAGACATTTTCTTTTGTGACTACAGTAACATTATCTCACCTAAGAAAACTAAATACAATGCTGTCTATATTCAAATTTTCCCAATTATCCCAAAAATGTCTTCTGTACTTTAAAAAACAATTTTCAGTTTTTTAACCAGAATCCTGGTAAGGTCGACTTATTACATTTGTTTAAGTCTTTTTAGCCTCCTTTAATCTGGAAAATCCTCCTTAACTTTTCTTTTTTAGAAAAGACAGCCTTAAATCTCAAGGAAATTGTATGCTAGTTTATTCATGTATTCATTCTTCCATATATTTATTTAACAAGCGTTTTTTGGTTACCTACTATATATGCCAGTAAGTGAGCTTAAGGGTTACCCAGATTGCTTGTTGGAGAAGAAAACGGCAACCCGCTCCAGTATGTTTGCCTAGAGAATCCTGTAGAGAGAGGAGCCTGGTGGGCTGCTGTCTATGGGGTCGCACAGAGTCGAACATGACTGAAGCAATTTAGCAGCAGCAGCAGCAGCAGCAGACTGCTTGTTAATGTGGCTTTAAACACTATTGTTCATTATAATCAGCTGTAATGCTTGTTATATATATAGATTTGCACTGTTCCGTAGGGTAGCCACTGGCCACATGTGGCTACTTAAGTTAATCAAAATGAACTAGAATTAATAATTTAGTTCCTCAAGTCATACTACATTTCAAGTGTTCAGTAGCCCCATATGGTTAGTAGCTACTCTATTGGACAACACAGAATAGAATATTTTCATCCTCATAGAAAGTTCTATTGGACAACACTGCTACAGATGCTGGCTGTACCCCTGACCTGAGTGAAGTGAGTGTTCTGAAACTTACATTCTTAACACCTTCCCTATCTGACTCGTGCACTGCAAGTATGAAAGAGAGATCATGCCAGAATGCTCTATAATAGCCTGAATCAGGTGGCAGGTGAGAAGCCGCTAGCCAGAACATTAATAGGTTCAGGGTCAAGTAGAAGATAAATCAGCCAGAGAGAAAGAGTGCTGAGCAGAGTGGAAGGACTGTGAGGGTTGGACTGAGAGGAAGCAGAATAGGTTCAGATAAAGATCTTTTGGATGCAAGAGTCCAGTCACTTCTTTCATCATACAATTTAACATTCAGGTGGGCTCCCGCCATATTCCAGATCACTCCTGGGGGGAAAAATTCCCATTGTGGACTTGTGGGAATTTGTAAATATTAGGTTCAAGCATCTGGAATTTTGGTATTCAATAAGGAACCGTTTGGGAATTCCCTGGCGGTTCAGTGGTTAAGACTTATACTTCCAATGTAGGGGGCATGGGTTTGATCCCTGGTTGGGGAACTAAGTTCCCACAGGCTGCATGATATGGCAAATAATAATAATAGTAAATTAATTAAAAACAACCCATCTGGAAATTTTCTAAAAAAGAACCATTTATCATTGTAATTGGGGTATTAATCAGTAGTAGTGGAAGGATGGAGTGGAAGGACCTGGAGTTACTAGAGAACATGCTGGAGGCTGAGAAGGTGAGACAGATGACAGCAGAAGTAGACAAGATGAGACAGACAGGAGACAATACAATGTTACAAATAACATTTTTGTTTCTGACTTGAGATGGGGGAAGAAGAAAAGCCAAAGATGATGCCAAGAAAGTGAATCAAGAAAAGAGAATATTGGGTGTAATTCTGAGAAAAATGGAGGTCTAAGGAGGAAGGTGTATGGGGAGGAAAGATGGGCCCAGAGAGTATAGTACAAGTTGTTTTAGGTCATGACAGATCATGTGGGTGGGAAGATGAGGAAGTAGAATACAGAGATGCAGACTTGTGAATTATCCACTTAAAAGTGAGAGGAAGCCATAACTGGAGAAGTGAGCGCACAGAATAGAAATCTGAGCCATGAAGTACAAGGCTAAGTGTGACCACTTTAGGGACAAGAAGAAGTAGAGCCAGAGAAGGAACACCAGAGAGCTAAGAGAGTCAGGACTACGTTGCCAGATCTAACGGAAAGGGTGAGCGATGGCCTCCAATGCTACCGTGAGGTTAAGAACAGTGATGACAGTGCCACTGCTCGTGGCAGGTCCCCAAAGAGCTCTTGCCAGAGCATGTGCATTTCAGCTGGGAGGTGGGACTCTTGGCCATTCAAAATCTGGTGTTTGTTTGGAGTGGAGGAGAAAGCGATTAAGCACACACTTCAATGTTGGCAGGGTCTGTGCCCTGCCTGAGAGAATGAGACCATCTGTTTTCTATTCATGACAGACATTCATCAGACATCCAGAATGGACTGTGGATGACTCATGGTCCCCTGTTGGGTTTTAGGTGGGAAAGAAGATTGGAGTAAGAAAAAAGCTAACAGCACCAGGAATGTCCAACTTCATGTTTTCCAGCCAGCCAGATTCTGTGACAAAGTTGAGCCCATTTCCCAGCAAGGGCAAAGCAGCCCTGGCTAGTTCTGTGCACTCCCTGTGTGTAGCGAGAACTCTGCCCTTGTCAGACACGTGTCTGGCTAGATGGACAACAGTAATAAATTCTAAGCTCAATCATTTCTTCTCTTTAAACTTGAGGTATAGTTGATTTACAATGTTGTGTTAGTTTCAAGTGTACAGCAAAGTGATTCTGTTATACATACATCTATATCTATTTTTTCATTCTTTTCCTTTATTGGTTATTACAAAATATTAAGTATAATTCCCTGTGCTATACAGTAGGTCTTTGTTGCCAATGACTTCCTATCCTTCAGCATTATAAAAGGTTCTTAGGAACAGTGGTTTTGAGGCTAGGAACATTTGTAGTGGAGCCTTATTGCTCTCCATCTCTTTGAAGTTATTTGAAACTATCCCTTTAAGAGAAAACAAAAGCAATGCATGGAGGCAACAAAGATGCTATAGCTGTTGTTGTTGCTTTATGTTGCTATTTAAAGAGCTTCTGCCAGACTCTGGAGCTACCCCAGATGACTGACTTTGAGAGAGGACATGTGCTCAGCAGAAAGACACTGAGTGGAGACCACTCATTGGAGATGTTTGGCAGTGGAGGAAAGGAGAAAGATAAATATAGCCTAAGGGCATAAAATATCACATCTAAACCTTTTGTTGTATAGCTGGGGGAAAACATTCCAAAAACATTCCTAGGGACAAGAAGAAGTAGAGCCAGAGAAGGAACACCAGAGAGCTAAGAGAGTCAGGACTACGTTGCCAGATCTAACGGAAAGGGTGAGCGATGGCCTCCAATGCTACCGTGAGGTTAAGAACAGTGATGACAGTGCCACTGCTCGTGGCAGGTCCCCAAAGAGCTCTTGCCAGAGCATGTGCCTGCTCTTCATGGAAAACATGAAGTTGGACATTCCTGGTGCTGTTAGCTTTTTTCTTACTCCAATCTTCTTTCCCACCTAAAGGACAATTCAAAGTTGTTGATATTCTAACTATTGCTGGAGAAATAGGGTGACCAAACATGCTAGTTTGCCTTAGACACGCTCTGAGTGAGACTCCATATGGAGTCTGGAAGTGATCTTGCAGAGATTTTAAATGAAACATCTTGCAGGGATTTTAAATGAAACATCTACCAAATCGAAGCATATAGAACTTCTTCACTGTGAAAAACCTGATGAAATTCTGTTCCTGAAACAGAGTATGGTTACTTGGGTGACATTTTCCCCTTCAGTTTCCATGCCCCTATAGTCTCCTATAAATTCTTGCTTCCTGTCAGAAAAGGTAATTCCCTCCTCTTAAAAATGAACTTCAATCAAGTTTGGCCAAAACACTCTCATCAAAAATATGTTTTAAAGCTCCCCTGTCTAGAGGACACAATGTTATATAAGTTATACTTAAATAGTTGAGAGATCTACACAGAACTAGATTTTACTAATTGTACTGGATGGAGTTTAAATAGAATATGAGTAGATAGGGGCTTCCCATGTGGCTTAGTTGGTAAAGAATCTGCCTGCAATGCAGGAGACCTGGGTTCGGTTCCTGGGCCAGGAAGATCCCCTGGAGAAGCAAATGGCAACCCACTCCAGTATTCTTGCCTGGGGAATGGTAGATAGAAGGACCAAGGGCAGTATGTGAGTTCAAGGGATGAATATTTCTTTAAAGAAATAGAGGAGAATTTAGAACCTGACAAAGGAGCAGAAACTATTTGATGCAAGTTTTGGTGCTTTGTGGATCACTCAGAAAGGAGTAAATTAATAAGCAAAGGCAAGTCAGCTAGAATAATAGTCCTTAAAATATGGTACCTAGACCAACAGAATCAGAATCACCCAGGAACTGGTTAGAAAAGTACAGTATTGGGCCCCACCAAATCAGAACTACTGAATCAGACCTACCAGCTGATTGTACTGTAAGCTCAAGTTTGAGAGCTAGAAGAGCCTGATATTGTGCCCCAATCACAAAGAAACTAGTGCCCGGTTAGGGGGGAAGGCCTGGGAGAAAGATCTGAAAAGGCAGTTGGCAAATCTATCCATTTCTTTCCATCTCCACCACCACTGCCCAGGTCCAAACACCATCATCTCTCATCCAGTCTGGAGCAATAGAATTATAATCACTCTTACTCCTCCCATTTTGTGCCCTGTAATCTTTATTCATCAGCAGAAAGAGTGATTTTTAACAACCTTTAACATTAGATCACTACTTCCCTGCTTAAAATCTTCAGAGGATCCCATCCTATCACAAGGAATAAGGTCCAATGTCCTCATCTTGGCCCACATGGTCCTCCCTGAGTGTCCCTTGCTTACCTCTTTTACCTCACCTCTCTCCCTTGAGCACTTAGTTCCAGCACTTTTGCTCATTCTTCTGTAGGAACTTTGAACTTGTTCTCTCTCCCAGGAGAATTCACCCCCTGCTCCATAATTGCTTATGGGTTTCTTCTCCCCATTTAGATTTTACCTTACCTACTACTTCCACAGAGGTCTTACCTGATACCCCCGATCTGAAGTAAATTAAAGAGAGGACTCCCTGGTGGTCTGGTGGACTCTGCTTTTTCACTGCCGAGGGTACAGTTTCAATCCCTGGTCAGGCTAAGATCATGTAAGCTGTGCGGCACAACCAAAAATTAAAAATAATAAAAATAAATTAGTGAACACATGTTCTGCTGGGTAATTTTTTGACAAGTTACTGAATCTCCCTAAAGTTAGTTTATTCATCCATAAAATGGGTCTCATCATAACCCATAGGATTGTGTGAGGATCAAACGAGATAAAGTAGTGAACGTATTTAGTATACAGGAGTCCACTAAACTGTCCTTCTTCTACCAAGAAGGTCATTCTCATGGTCACCACCCTTGTCCAGACCTTATTTCTTCCCATTGCATCATGCCCACAGCCCTTGGCTGGCCTTTCAATTTTCAGTTCTCCCTCATTCCACTGGATCTTACATACCCTGCCAGTTTAATCATTCTCAAACCTCTATTAAAAAAAACAACAACTTTCCTCGCTCCTTTATGAATGTGAATCTCCCTAATTTCCCACAATTTTGGCCTCTTGTGTTCACCACAAATGGCTTCCCAGGTGGCGCTAGTGGTTTTAAGAGATGGCAGTTCAATCCCTGGGTCAGGAAGATCCCCTGGAGGAGGGCATGACAACCCACTCCAGTATTCTTGCCTGGAGAATCCCCATGGACAGAGGAGCCTGGTGGGCTATAGTCCATGGGGTCTCAAAGAGATGGACACGACTGAGTGACTAAGCACAGTATAGCGCCGAACATATGCTAATTTGTTTTTGTTGTTGTTCTGTTTTGTTTTAAAGGAAGAAAAAGAAACATTTTCAACTTTATTACGTTAATATGGCCTTAACTGAATGGAAAAGACTCAGTGGACTCCAGTTTCGACAGATACTCTGACTGCTGCCAGGATTGTTTGTAGGACTTTACAGCACTTGTTCTTGCAGTCATAGAATCAGAACTCTGGATCAGGCAGATAACCAGAAATCCTCTGCTCTGGAGTTTTGCAAACATCAGTGTGCATAGGAATCACCTAAGCAGTTCTTTTAAAATGCAGTTTCTGATCTCGTAGGACAAAGGGTTATGAAAAGGGTCTAGTTTAACCTCCTCATTTTCTGCAAGGGAAACTGAAGCCCAGAGAATGAATGTCTCATTGCCCATGCCCCCCAGAGTCTCTGACTCTAATCACATGCTTTTATTTTTTCTACTTCACCTTGATGGTTTATTAAGAAATTCTGTGGAAACCACAGTACCACAAAGAGCTACCTGGGTGACAATGGCCAAGGGTGTGTGGGCAGCTTAGATGATACCAAGGGCAAAGCAGGACAGAGCCTGGAAGAATGAGGAAGAGGTGGTGACTAAGGGTCACTGGCCAGAAGGTCGTGAGAAGGCATACAGCAGGTATATTTAAATCACTGACTCAAACAAAAGAGAATGGGATTAACAGATGATAGTTTTCACATTCTTTACTATAAAGTTAGTAGACAATCAGGGTTGGTGTCAGGGAGATATTTTTAGGCAAGGGGCCCTCCCAGCACCCCCTCACATGATGTCAGCGACTAACTATTTTGCCTCCTCATGTGGCTAGCCCTGGCAATAATTATTTATTCCCAAGCTTTAACTTTAGTGGAAGTGACAAGGTCAATAGTTTAAGAACAGAGATTAACTGTTAACCTATTAACCAGCCAATTAATTTGTTACCTTAATTATACATTGTTAATCTGTTTCCTTGCAGTGGAGATATTTAATTTTAGAGAAAGAAAATGTATAAAGTTAAATATTCAAATAATTCCTTTGCCTCTTTGAGATTTTAACACAACCAGTTGGCCGAGGAAAATTCCCACATGTGGGCCCATAAACCTGGGCTTTAGGCTATGATTTCAGCCCTTTCACTACACCTTAAAAACCATCCTCCCCCAAATCACTGTCTGCAGTTCTCTACCTACTCTAGAATCTACCTTTAAACTTTCTAGTTATTTAATTAGCTATTAATTCTCATAACTGGTGCTTATATTATTAGTGTCAGTACTTTAAATTACTGTTTTGTATTGGTCAAGAAAATGCAAAATGGCCAGATTATTTAGGAGTAGCTCTGAGTCAACTGGTCTGGTTGGTTACTGCTAAGCTAACACACGCTCTTGCTAGGACAGTATTCAGTATACACCTTGAAAACTTTGGTGCTCCAGAAACCTTGACAAAATTAAATGAAGTGAGGCAATTGTACATAGTGCATTTGATTGTGCCTAGCCAATAGGCATAATTATAACCCAGACACTGATAGCAAAGTTATGGGATGCATCTGGAGGTTACAGAGGCTGGCAGGAAGGAACCAGGAATTAGGGTGTCTGGTGGTAGGTCTCCTTTTCTTGGCGTTGGTGGCATTCGCCAGTACACTGCAAAGTTCAGAGCGTACAGAATCATTTTTGCTGCACAGGCCACTTCCCAGGTTGTCCTTGGCTGAACTTTTAACTCTATCACACTAAAGCAAGGTCCAGAGGAAAACAGGAAAACAAACACTGCACCCTTCTCCCTGCCAATTTGTTTGTGCATGCAACACTATGAAGTTATTCCCAAAGCTGGAAATAACCTGTCTACACTTTAAAGTGCTTGATACTTCAAGTATCATTATCATTTACTTTTGTCCCTCAGGATGTGCAAGTTTCAAGTTTGTGATAATTTTTGGTTTACCAGCCTGTATAAGTTTTTCAGCTTGTAAAATACTTTCACTTCTATTCCACAAATGTATTTGGATTCAGGAAAGCTGGGAAGGAATGAGTCATGTTTAGGAAATGTTGTTAAATAAAAACTGGTTTTAAACTCTGCAGCAGAATTTTTAAAATATATGCAGTAAATACTATTGTGCTAAATTAACCTAATATTATTGTGCTAAATCATCACAGGTGATGAACTTTAAAGTACATGAGAATGACTTGCAATTAACACTGCAAATGTTGATTGGGGAAAGATCACAACATTTAGACTTCAGAAAATAAAAATTCTGGGTTCTGGGCCTTTCATCTGTTTTATCACCACCTCCTCCCCCTCCGCTATCTTGAACCCCCATCAATACTGTGTAACCTTAGAGACACCACATAACTCCTATGGTTGATTGCAGAAGAAAGAACCTAAGCTGTTAGGAAGCAGGTAATCTGCTGCTCTAAGATTTTAGATTCAAAGCAGGAGTTCACATATGAAATGACAGCAGAGTTTCATTCTCTGAGTCAACCTTTTCTCCCTCATATGTAACTAATTTGTCTTAACAACGCTCTTGCTCAGAGCAAAAAGGTGATAGGCAGCTCAGCCTCTGCTTCCCTGTTCACCACGCTAAATTCCCCCTTGATGAACCTGCCCGCATCTAAAAAGCTTACCTTCCCGGCACGGGCTGAGTCAGCATGTGCTGCACCTGCGTCCCTTGGTTGTGAGCAGGCAGACTTCCGGAGGTGGCTGGGCGTGCATCAGCTGCTGCAGAGGACCGAATTCTGTCGTGGAGGTAGGGAAAGGAGAAAAAACTTCAACAGAAATAGTTCAAGTGCTTCGAAGTTAAAAATAAAACTATATCACAAGGGCCAATGTGACCAGGCTCAGCTTACGATTTTTTTTCATTCTCCTGTATTTATCAGCGCTCTGTCTCTGCTGGAGAGGCAGTCACAGGGGAAGCCGAAAGGCAAGTGGGGTTTTATATCAGTGGGTTTTCTTTCCCTTGAGGAAGGAGGAAAATCCTTTTAAGAAGGATCATTTTCAAGGCCAGAACAGCCTCTCCAAGTCCTGTGCATACTGTTGGCAGATCCAGCTGTGCTCCCTGTGGCTGGTGGAGCACTCAGGACAGAGCTGCTCTAATTATAACCGCGCTTTGCACCTAAACCTGTCACTGGCTGAGGCAGCAACTTGTGAAAGTAACATGTGGTCCTCTGTTTCTCCTATTTCTTGTCATGACAAGGAAGCGGCTGTCCTCTTCCAGCCCTCTTCCTTCCCCGGTGGTTGGGAAAGGAAGAGTTTGTAATTCAGAAATCAGGCATAGTTTAAGTCCACTGTGAGAAAACTAGAGGTGGTAGGAGGCTTAGCTATTACTTAGTCCAACTCTCTCTTTTTTACATTTGAGGAGGCAGAGATTTAGAGAAAGTAAATTTTGCCTAGATCATCTAGCACTATGTTGAACAAAAGGGTTGAGTGGTCATCTCTTAACTTGTTTTTTAGATATGTTCATTTGTGTTGTATTCTACATATAAGTGATATAATGTGGGATTTGCCCTTCTCTTTCTTACTCATTTCACTTAGTAAGATAATCTCTAGGCCCATCCTTATTGCTGCAAATGGCAATATTTCATTCTTTTATGGCTGAGTAATATTCCACTGTGTATAAATATATATATAGATAGATAGTGCTGCTATGAATATTGGAGTATGTGTATCTTTTCTAATTAGTACTTTTGTTTTTTCTTTTTTTTTTTTTTTTGTTTTTTCTAAATATGGACCCAAGAGTGGAATTGATAGTTCTATTTTTAGTTTTTTAAGGGACCTCCATTTTGTTTTCCATAGTGGCTGCACTGACTTACATTCTCACCAACAGTGTTCAAGGGTTCTCTTTTCTCCATATTCTGTCCAAGTTATTTGTCAACTTTTTGATGATGGTCATTCTGACACATGTAATATCTCATTGTGATTTTTATTTGCATTTTTCTAATAGTTAGCTATGTTGAACATCTTTTCATGTGCCTGTTAGCTGTATGTCTTCTTTGGAGAAATGTCTACTCAGGTCTTCTGAACATTTTTTGATTGGGTTGTTATTTTGATGCTAAGTTGTTTAAGCTGTTGTATATTTTGGATATTAACACCTTGTTGGTCACATCATTTGCAAATTTTTTCCCATTCCATAGATTGTAATTTTGTTTTGTGGTTTCTTTTTATGTGCAAAATTTTTAGGTCACAACTGCTAATTTTTGCTTTTATTTTTCCCTTTTGCCTTAGGAGATCAAAGACAATATTGCTATGATTTATGTCAAAGGGTGTTTTGCCTATGTTCACTTCTAGGAGTCTTATGGTTTCAAATCTTTCATTTAGGTCTTTAAGGCATTTTGAGTCTATTTTTATATATAGTGTGAGGGAATGTTTTAATCTCATTGTTCACATATAGCTGTGCAGTTTTGGTATCAGTCTAATACTGGTCTCACAGAATGAGTTAGGAAGTGTTCTGTTTTCTGGAAGAATTTGTAAAGGATTGTTAATTCTTTAAACATTTAGTAGAACTTAGCAATGATACCACCTGGGCCTAGACTTTTCTTTGTGGAAAGTTTTTGATTACTAACTTAATCTATTTCCTAGTTAAAGCTCTATTTCCAGCATTTCTATTTCTTATTGAGTCAAATTTGGTATTTTGGTCTTCCTAGGAATTTGCCCACTTTATCAAGTAAGTTATCTAATTTGTTATACAAATTTTAAAAGTTATATAATTGCTCATAATATTCATTTATAACGGGCTTCCCAGGCGGCACTAATGGTAAAGAATCTGACTGCCAATGAAGGAGTCATAAGAGATATGGGTTTGATCCCTGAGTCTGAAAGATCCCCAGAGGAGGAAATGGCAATCCACTCCAGTATTCTTGCCTGGAGAATCCTATGGACAGAGGAGCCTGCTGGGCTACAGTTCATAGGGGCACAAAAAGTCACACAGAACTGAAGTGATTTAGCATGCACACACATTTCTTTATAATGTTTTTTATTTCTGGAAAGTTGGTAGTTATGTCCCACCTTTCATTTCAGATTCTAGTAATTTGATTCTTCTTTCTCCCTGGCCCCTTCCCTCTCTTCCACTCCTCTCCCCCTCCTTCTCCCCTTCTTCTCATTCTGGCTAGCTTTGGTTTCATTGATTTGCTCTATTGCTTTTATATTCTCTATTTATTTCCACTTTAGCCTTTATTTCCTTCCTTATGCTTGCTTTGGATTGACTCTGCTCTCCTTATGCTAGTTTCTTAAGGTAAAAAGTTATTGGTTTGAAAGCAAAACTATGGAGATAACATTTAGTAGTTGCCAGAGGTTAGGGGAGAGGGAGTGACAAATAGGTGAAGCACAGAGGATTTTTAGGGCATTGTAGTATCCTATAAGATACTGTAATGGTGGATGCATAACAATTACATATTTGTCAAAATCCATATAATGTACAACATTGAGAGTGAACCCTAGTGTAAACTCTGGACTTTAGATGATAAAAATGTATCAGTGTAGATTCATCAGTTGTAACAAATGGACCACTCTGGTATGGGTTGGTGATAGTGGTGGAGAGGTTGTGTGTATCTGGGAGCAGGGGCTATGTGGGAAATCTCTGTACCTTCTCCTCATTTTTGCTGTGAAATTAAAACTGCTCTAAAAAATAAGTCAATTAAAAATCAAAAGTAATTAAAAAAAAACAACAATTAAAACATCTCACAAATTAAGGGCCCATGTCTCTCCCCTAGATCTGTAGTCTTGCTCTGCAGGATCCCTGTGATGGCCCAAAATGTGATGGGTATCAGGACACTCAAACCTTCTACTCTCACTATCTCTATTAGTTTCCCCCAGAATATGCTGATTTATTGTTATTATATGCTACCAAATTATTCACATTATAATTTCTCCCATGTTTAATTACTTAGAAATTTTCTTTTACTTTCTAAATGAAGGAGAGGTTAGAATTTCTAACTAAATTACCTTTTGATCAAAGAATGCTATTTGTATGTTATTAATTCATTTGCATTTGTTAAGATTTGATTTATGGTCTATTAGTCATTACGTGCTTGAAAAGAATGTGTATTCTCTACCAGTTGAATGAAAAAATCTACATACTTTCATTAAACTGAGCTTATTAACTGTATAGTTAAAATCTCTACCCATACTAAATTTTTATCCACTTATCCTCTGGATAAAATCATCTATTATGATTATGCATTTCAGTTTCCCCAATAATTTTTATTAATTTTTAATAAAATTGATATATTCAGGGAATATGACAAATGTACAAATTCTTTTGTATACAAATGACTCATTTGAAAGATCCTGATGCTGGGAAAGATTGAAGGTGGGAGGAGAAGGGGGCGACAGAGGATGAGATGGCTGGATGGCATCACTGATTCAATGGACATGAGTTTGAGTCAACTGTGGGAGTTGGTGATGGACAGGGAGGCCTGGCATGCAGCAGTCCATGGGGTCTTAAAGAGTCAGACACGACTGAGCAACTGAACTGACTGACTGATATACATTCAGAATTATTATATTTTTCAGGTTAATTGTTCCTTTTATTCTTTGTTTAATATACTTTTACTTTCAACAAAATGTTTTGCCTTAAAGTTTGATTTAACATACATAGCTATGCCAGCCTCCCTCCTATTAAAAAAGGTTGATATTGAGATCTTATTCTTTATAGGCTTTTATAGCTACAGATTTCTAAGCACTGATTATAAGCATCATCCCATAAGTTTTGGTGTATTGTGGTTCTGTTTTCATTCATCTTTGCATGTATCCTAATTTTCCTTCTGATTTCTTCTTTATCCATTGGTTATTTAGGCGTGCCTTTTAATATCTATATGTTTGTGAATTTCCTGAATTTCTTCTATTATTGATTTCTAATTTTATCCCATTGTGTTTGGAGAACATGCTTTATATGATTTTAGCCCTATTAAATTGATTATTTTATGGCTTCAAATGCCTTTTATTCAAAACATCTTCAATGTCCATTATTCAAGTTAGAAAGTTTTCAGTACAAAGTTCTTAATTTTCTTAGTTAATTCCTAAACACTTTATATTTTTCATTGAGAGGTTCTTATTTTGTTATGTTTCTTTTTTATTGGTTTGAGAAGTGCTATACATTTTGTATGCTAACCATGTAGCTAGAAAATTTGCTTAGCTGACATTTGAAATGTGAGTTTATACACCTGCTGCCATTAAAAGTGGATGACCCTTAGAGGCTGTTGACCTTTTAAAAAGTCAAAGGTAGTTTTTGGAAGAGGGAATTTTGAAGTCTCATTGGCCATCTATGGGTCTGGAAAGGCCTCTCCAGCAAGTCACAGGGCTGATTGTATAGTACTGAGCTATATTTGGGGGAAACTCCCTAGTTTTTACAATATTTACATGGAAATCAAAGTCACACTGGGCCAAATATTTGGGTTAAAAACAGAAAAATGAAAGAGCATGCAAGAAGATCCTTTTTCTATACAGTCTGATGTTTATTAGTACTTGGATCAGAGAAACCCAAAGTGCACCATAATGGAGGGGTTCTGGAATTCCAGGCTGTCCTGTGCACTGTAGACTGCAAAGCTCCAGCTTGTCACACTGAAGCAGGTCTGCCCAGGAAATAAACCTACACCTGGATCAGCAAAGACTCTAAGAGAAGAACTCTATTCTAACTGGGCCTTGTCGGTGAGAGATACTGATACAGAGAATAGAAGGAAGAGTTGGTGATGTCATCCTCATCGGGAAAACTGTACAGTTCCATGATTTGGGTGATATCAAATGCATCAGAGTACAAAGCAGGAACTGAGGCCACTAGCCTCTCCAATTGAGGATCTTGCATTTGGACATCACTTGTAGGAATCTCCATGATCATAGAGTCCCCTGCCCAGGGGAAAGGGTCTAAGGACTGAGGTGAGAGGGAGTTATAGGAATCTGAAACTGCAAGGAGAAAAGAATGAGGGCTGGTTGATGCTGTGGGCACATCCTTGGCTGGAAGGACCTGGCTTGGTGGCTTTGGTGATTGCTGCTCTTGCTGCTGCTGCTGCTTCTTCATTTTGAACCGCCGGTTCCTGAACCAAATCTGGAGTCGGGGAAGAGAAGAAATTATGATCTGTTACTGGAGAAGGGGTTTGAGGCTTCTCCTGAGTCAAAAAATTCAGATTGTAACTCATGTTCTCTCCAAGTCACTATGATACTGAGTTCTGAAAGAGCAGAGGTAGGTACGAATGGAGTCAATAGTAACATTGAGGGATCTGGGCTGGGCCCCAGGAGGAAAAAGAAACAAAGAAAGGAAGTATTTTTCAGAGGTTGTGCTGGGAGCTCAGAGAAAAGGTCCTGAACTCAAGAGAAGCAAGGGACAGTTGCAGAATTTGAACTGAAGGATATTCAAGGATTATTTTAGAAGGCCTCTACAGTGGGATATTAAGAAGAGGTGGCAAGAATACATAGAACTGTACAAAAAGGATCTTCACGACCCAGATAATCACAATGGTGTGATCACTCACTTAGAGCCAGACATCCTGGAATGTAAAGTCAAGTGGGCCTTAGGAAGCATCACTACAAACAAAGCTAGTGGAGGTTAAGGAATTCCAGTTGAGCTATTTCAAATCCTAAAAGATGATGCTGTGAAAGTGCTGCACTCAATATGTCAGCAAATTTGGAAAACTCAGCAGTGGCCACAGAACTGGAAAAGGTCAGTTTTCATTCCAATCCAAAAGAAAGGAAATGCCAAAGAATGCTCAAACTACCTCACAATTGCACTCATCTCACATGCTAGTAAAGTAATGCTCAAAATTCTTCAAGCAAGGCTTCAACAGTATGTGAACCATGAACTTCCAGATGTTCAAGCTGGATTTAGAAAAGGCAGAGGAACCAGAGATCAAATTGCTAACATCCACTGGATTATCGAAAAAGCAAGAGAGTTCCAGAAAAACATCTATTTCTGCTTTATTGACTATGCCAAAGCCATTGACTGTGTGGATCACAACAAACTGTGGAAAATTCTTCAAGAGATAGGAATACCAGACCACCTGGCCTGCCTCTTGAGAAACCTGTATGCAGGTCAGGAAGCATGGAACAACAGACTGGTTCCAAATAGGAAAAGGAGTACATCAAGGCTGTATATCGTAACCCTGCTTATTTAACTTATATGCAGAGTACATCATGAGAAATGCTGGGCTGGATGAAGCACAAGCTGCAATCAAGATTGCCAGGAGAAACATCTATAACCTGATATGCAGATGACATCACCCTTATGGCAGAAAGTGAAGAGGAACTAAAAAGCCTCTTGATGAAAGTGAAAGAGGAGAGTGAAAAAGTTGGCTTAGAGCTTAACATTCAGAAAACTAAGATCATGGCATCTGGTCTCATCACTTCATGGAAAATAAATGGGGAAACAGTGGAAATAGTGGCTGACTTTATTTTGGGGGGCTCCAAAATCACTGCAGATGGTAATTGCAGCCATGAAATCAAAAGATGCTTGCCCCTTGGAAGGAAAGTTATGACCAACCTAGGTAGCTATTTAAAAGCAGAGACATTACTTTGCCAACAAATGTCCGTCTAGTCAAGGCTATGGTTTTTCCAGTAGTCATGTATGGATGTGAAAGTTGGACTATAAAGAAAGTTGAGGGCCAAAGAATTGATGCTTTTGAACTGTGGTGTTGGAGAAGACTCTTGAGAGTCCCTTGGACTGCAAGGAGATCCAACCAGTTCATGCTAAAGGAGATCAGTCCTGGGTGTTCATTGGAAGGACTGATGCTGAAGCTGAAACTCCAATACTCTGTCCACCTGATGTGAAGAGCATTGGAAAGATGCTGGGAAAGATTGAGGACAGGAGGAGAAGGGGACAACAGAGGATGAGATGGTTGGATGGCATCACCGACTCAATGGACATGGGTTTAACTCTGGGAGTTGGTGATGGACAGTGAGGCCTGGGGTGCTGCAGACCATGGGGTCACAAAGAGTCGGACACAACTGAGCAACTGAACCGAACTGAACAGTGAACAATATTATAACAAAAATTTGGGGGCTCAGCAGACTCAAAGGTTGTAGTTGTCTATTGACAATGTTGTGATAAATGATTGCAGAATTTTGCTAGAGAAGACCCTAAACGAGAGTCTGTCTGGATGACAGTATTTCTCTAATGTGAATTCTGTCATGCCTCTGGAGTTCCAATTCCAGTGATACTATGCATTATCTCTGTAACCCAATCACTTTGCTCCCAAACCTCAGTTTTCCTCATCTTTTAAACTAGAAGATAATAAAGCCAACATGTATTAATAGAGTGTGTACAGCTCAATACTAGCACAGTCAGTTCAGTCAGTTCAGTTGCTCAGTCGTGTCCGACTCTTTGCGAGCCCATGAATCACAGCACGCCAGGCCTCCCTGTCCATCACAAACTCCCGGAGCGTACTCAGACTCATGCCCATCGAGTTGGTGATGCCATCCAGCCATCTCATCCTCTGTCATCCCCTTCTCCTCCTGCCCCCAATCCCTCCCAACATCAGAGTCTTTTCCAATGAGCCAACGCTTCGCATGAGGTGGCCAAAATATTGGAGTTTCAGCTTCAGCATCAGTCCTTTTTAATATGCTTTTTAATATGCTGTCTAGGTTGGTCATAACTTTCCTTCCAAGGAGTAAGCGTCTTTTAATTTCATGGCTGCAGTCACTATCTGCAGTGATTTTGGAGCCCCCAAAAATAAAGTCTGACACTGTTTCGACTGTCTCCCCATCTATTTCCCATGACGTAATGGGACCAGATGCCATGATCTTAGTTTTCTGAATGTTAAGCTTTAAGCCAACTTTTTCATTCTCCTCTTTCACTTTCATCAAGACACGCACACAGTAGGGACTGAATAAATGAAGTGTTACTACTACTGTTTTCCGGAGGGAATTTCCAGGCTGAATAGTAGGATATTATTTAAATGAGGGTTCAAAGCACATCTCCAATGATCAGACAGACCTTTACTGTTGATTCCGGTAGATTGAGTTTTAAAGCAAGTTCTCTCTGGAGGTTTTTATCTGGAAACATGTTGCAGCTAAACAGAGCCTCCAACTCCTTATACTGTGTGTGTGTGAACGAGGTGCGTTCATGACTCTTCTTCCATTTTGCTGTGGAGTAAGAGAGAGAGAGAGGAGGTGGTGACATAACACAATTCCCTTCTAACGCAAATCCCCCGGAATACCACCGCTGTGAATTTCCTATGACTTCTCTCCCCCCTCAACCAGGCTTGGAATCCAGATTAAGTAAGTTCCCGGGTCTTGATTCTAGGAGGCTGAGTCCTGTGAAATTGAGTTTGTTCCTGTTGGAAAATGTTACCTCTTTAATTTTCTGTGTACTCAGTTCTGCCTATCCTGCCCAACCTCAGGGCAGTGAACAGTGGTCTCCCTTGTCTTCTTCCCCACACTTTGATTCTTTTAGAAACTGAGAAGGAACCTCATGTTCCCTACCCCTGAATATATAATACATCCTTCAAAATGGTTTCCTCTTTTTATTTATTTAGCAGAAACCCAGTCTATCTCATCTGGAAAATGGGATTTTTCTTCTCTAGGCTTTATGAGGTTCATAGAAATGAGACATAACTAAAGATGTGGAGACAATTGAAAAACTATGTAATATTTTTTTAAATGGCAATGGAGAGAAGGAAATTTTCTAAGAAAACATGATTTAAAAAATTTGCTGTAAAAGAGAAAGCGTTGCAGACACTGAATAGACTAATAACAACCGCCCCGAAACATAGGTAAGTTCTAGAATTCAAGCCAATGCTGTGGTAGTTTTCCTGTTATATGCCTGTTTCAGTACAAGGAGGAAACCTTCACTTGGGTCTCACTTCTGTATTTGAAGTTCCTAACATCAGTACTAAAATCAGACAAGAATAAACAGTCAATAAAACTATAAGACTAATACCACTTATGAACACACATGGAAATACCTTTTATAAACATATATTTAATATCATCACATGTTTGTTGTTGTTTTGTTGTTTAGTCACTAAGTCGTGTCTGACGCCTCTGTGATCCCATGGATTGTAGCCCACCAGGCTCCTCTGTCCATGGGATTTCCCAGGCAAGAATATTGGAGGGGGTTGCCACTTCCTTTCCCAGGGGATCTTCAATCTTTCTGTCCCAGAAATGGAAGCTGAGTCTCCTGCATTGGCAGGCAGATTTGTTACCATTGAGCCACCAAGGAAGCACAATCATATATATAAATGTACGTATGCCTAAACTTATAGTATCTAATTTAATTTTAAAGTTCATATACAAGTATTTTAAATCAAATATATAAAATATTGGGCTTCCTAGTTGACACTAATAGTAAAGAGTCCACCTTCCAATGCAGGAGATGCAGGAGACCTGGGTTTGGTCCCTGGGGTGGAAAGACCATCTGGAATGGGAAATGGCAACCCTCTCCAGTATTCTCCTGGAAAATTCCGTAGACAGAGGAGCCTGGCAGGCCATAGTCCATGGACCTGCAAAGAGTCAAACATGACTGAGCATAGCACAGCATATAAAATATTTATAAATATTTATTTTTCCACTCACAATTTACAAAACTATTCAAACTGTTTGCATTTACCTTAAATAGCCATATCTTCATTGACACTCTGATCCTGTTAATTAAAATAGTGTAGTTTTACCAGGCACATAGTCTTTACTTTGAAATAAATTTTTTGTGATACAGCACTTTTGTAATGTGTTTATGAAATTCTATTACTAGAAACTTCATTTTAAGTTGCAAGAAACTTATATAATATTAAGAGAATATTAAGAGAACCCCACATTCATCCTGTAGGATATATCTGATCTCTACAACTTTCTAGTTACCATATTCTTTAAAACAAGAAAATGTTTTGTTCATGTATTTGGGTAAGTCATGTATGGAAATATTACAAGATTGAAACCATCTTTGTTCCCCAGCCACTTAATTACTCTCTAGAGCTGTTCTGTATAGTACTGTAGCCACCACTCAACACAGCTATCAAACACATAAATGTACCTAGCTCAACCAAGGTACTGAATTTTTAATTTTATTGAATTTTAGTTTAACTTTATTTTTTTTTCTCTTTTGAATTTTAGTTTAACTTTAAATGCTGATATTTAATCCAGTTATTGGGAAACTTTGTAGTATGCTTAGAACAGCTTGCATATGTGAATATACTCTTTCAACTGTAAATTTTATGAACTCTATATGCAGAGTAAGTATTTCTGATGAAAATTTAGTGTTTAGATTGTGATATGCCAGTAAGTACAAATTATTCACTAGATTTCAAAGTTTTGATATGAACAAAAGAATGTAGCTATCTCATTTGACTACATTTTGTCCGTTTAGCAAATAGATGTTATGGGTTAAGATGTGACATCTTATATATATAAAATCAGATTTTTAATTATGTATTAAAAGTAAAGGCTTTAAGTTTATTATCTCTTTGTATATTAAACACATATAAAAGTAAATTAAATTAAAAGCTCATAGGTGATAAAATGGAAAAGATTAACCTTTGTGTGTATGTTTAACTTTTTACATACTCTTAAATTATTATCAGCTTGTTCTGTGTTTTTTGTAATGTTATCCCTTTTAGTAAGGCTATAACATTTTTTTTGCCTGAAAGATTTATGCCTATATCTTGGTGTAATAATTGAATTCTTCTGAAAACTCCTTTCTGGTATTTATCAAATGGATCTTAGAGCTGTTGATTGTGGCTTCCCAATTATCTGTGCACAAATATTCAGAAGGAAGATACCAGGTAATTATCAAGGCTTAAGACAAGGAGGAAACCACCACCCCCTCCCCAAACATAAATAAGCATACACTGTAAAGTTCAGCAGAACATTCTGAGGAAAGCCATCTGGGAAAAAATGCTTTTAGACCTACAAAAGTTGAAATAATCCATCACCAGCCAATCTGTACTATAGGATATGTTATAGGTCATCCTTCACACAGAAGGAAAATGTCATCTATCTGAAAGGACTTGTATCTGGAATATACATCTCAAAATAAGACAACAAATATTCTGATTAAAAATCCTATTATTCTAGTTAATAGATTTGAATAAGCTTTTCAGTGAAGATCTATAAATGGACATGTGGAAGAATGTAGAGAAATTGGAATGTTTGTACAACGGAAACTGCAGGTTGGACTGTGAAATGATAGTCACTTTGAAAAACTGTCTGGTAATTTCTTCCTAGGAATCTACCCAAGGGAATAAGAACATTTACCTATACAAAGATGTATACCCAACTCTTCATAGCAGCATTGTTCATAACTGCCATGTTGGTAACAATCCAAATCTCCTTACTGAATGAATACACTACACAAACTGTGTATTCATCCAATGGAATGCCATTCGGCAATAGAAGTAATGGATCACTGATGCATTTTACAATTTGAATGAACCTCAAAATCACTAGGCTAAAGAGATACATATTTGCTGAGACTGAATGATAGACTCATGAAATGATACTATTCTGTCCTTATTTTATTCTTTTGGCCACACTGCACAACTTGTAGGATCTTGATTCCCCAACCAGGGATTGAAACCAGGCCGCAGCAGTGAAAGCACCAAAACCTAATCCCTAGACCACCGGGGAACTCCTCTCTGTTTTTGTTTACATTCAAAATTTTCTATATAGTAAAATGTTAAATAAATAAGCAAAATGTAATATCCAGTGATTATTTTTTCCAAAAGAAAATGGATTCATCCTGAGATGCAACCGTTATGAGCAGGAACTATGCTTGTTAAGTTAAGTGCTGCAAATGAAGTGGAGCTTGTTGTTCATTCGCTCAGTTGTGTTCAACTCTTTGTGACCCCATGCACAGCAGTATGCCAGTCCCTGTCCTTCTGTCCTTCACTATCTCCTGGAGTTTGCCCAAACTCATGTCGATTGATTTGGTGATGCCATCCAACCATCTTATCCTCTGTCGCCCCCTTCTCCTCCTGCCCTCTTATCTTTTCCCAGTGTCAGGGTCTTCTCCAATGAGTCAGCTCTTCGCATCACGTGGCCAAAGTATTGGAGCTTCAGCTTCAGCATCAGTCCTTCCAATGAATATTCAGGGATGATTTCCTTTATGATTGACTGGCTTGATTTCCTTGCAGTTCAAGGGACTTTCAAACATCTTCTCCACATCACAGTTTGAAAGTATTGATTCTTTGGTGTTCAGCCTTTCTTATGGTCCAGCTCTCATATCTGTACATGACCAATGGAAAAACTATAGCTTTGACTATATAGACCTTTGTCAGCAAAGTCGTGTCTCTGCTTTTTATTTTTATTTTTTATTTTTTATTTTTTTAGGTTATCACAGAAGCTGTCTTTATTTCAACATGGTCAAGTAACAATCATGACTTGTGTTGATATTATAAAGATACATCAATATTGCAGTGAACTGTCATTGTGTTCTTACAAATCAAGGATATTACTATTGAAACCTTACAACCAACTTCTGTTTTACTTCACAACATGGAAAGATTAAATGATCACTTACATCATGGCAACCTCCAGATATTTCACATCAGTGACAAACACCTGCATTTAGATGGTCATTTTCCATTTAACATCATGGTATCCTTCATCTAGGTAAATGGCTGTTGTCTCCATTCTCCTTATATTCCTGGGATCCTTCAGTTGCTCCAGAAAGGCGACCAGGTCCAGCTTAGAGACAAGTCCTAGAATGAAGGAGGCGGAGTACATCAAGGAAGAAAACCATCAGCAGCATAACGAATCATGAAGCCTTTCTTTCTAAACTCAGAGATACTCATTTCCCCTAGAAAGCAGAGATCTGGAACTATTGTGGGAAGCAGAAAATTTCGGAAGACATTCTTGAAATGAAGGAACCAAAACCTAGTGGGTAGGTAACTGACTCTGGAAGGCAGTTATCCTCACCCAAGGAGGCCAGGTTCCCATAGGTCTCTAACATCACGTCCCTATACAATTCCCGCTGACCGAGGTCCAGGCATTCCCACTCCTCTTGAGGGAAGTCTATGGCCACATTCCGGAAGATCAGCCGTCCCTGAAAGTATCTAACTATCAGAAGGCCAGTTCTTCTGGGTTTTTCCCGGAGCTCAGAGTGCCTTCTTTCTGATCTTTACTCTGAACTCCTTTTGGGGCTGTTGAAGGTAGGCAACTTGAAATGGTCATGATGTCCTCTTTGTAGAGACAGCTGTCAGAGTCCAGTCTGCAGGGCCCCTTTGTAGCCACATAGTTGACCATGCTTTGGGGGCACTTCTTGGCCATTGTGTCCCGTGGCACTGGGAAGGCTCATTCCTAGGTCTAGGGAAGATTCCAATGATAGGCCACTCAATGTGCTGTTTCTAGAGCAGGCCTTGTGAGTAGCAAAATCTCTGGACCATACCTGTCTTACTAGCCTCTTGGTACAGGAAAACATTCCCTGTTCTTGCTTCTTCCCATATCTAGTGTTACATTATTACAATCATTGATCTCATCTGGAACTGCGTATCAGCATTTCATCACAGGCTCAGTCACATATTGAGTAACGTAAGAAACAATCTGAGAAGCTGCCGTTTCCTCTTCTTCCTCCTCCTATTCTGTCTTCTCTGGGGATGTTATGCTGCAAACGCACTTCTGAGTTTTGAGAAAATAGCTTGGAGGACATCAACAGAGCTCTTTAACTTGCAACCACTGCTCCTACTGAAAGGTTGTTGCTGAATCACGCAAAGACGATGGGGTTCTTGGCCTCCGGAGGAGAAGAATTCAACCCGGGGCCAGGGACGAGGCTTGATCGCTCAGAGCTTTTGTGGAATAAAGTTTTATTAAAGTATAAAGGAGATAGAGAAAGCTTCTGACATAGACATCAGAAGGGGGCAGAAAGAGTACCCTCGTGTCTCTGCTTTTTAATATGCTGGTTAGGTTTGTCATAGTTTTTCTTCCAAGGAGCAAGCATCTTTTAATTTCATGGCTGCAACCACCATCCACACTGATTTTGGAGCCCAAGAAAATAAAGTCTGTCACTCTTTCCATTTTTTCTCCATCTATTTGCCATGAAGTGATGGGACCAAATGCCATGATCTTAATTTTCTGAATGTTAAGTTTTAAGCCAGCTTTTACACTCTCCTCTCACTTTCATCAAGAGGCTCTTTAGTTCCTCTTCACTTTCTGTCATAAGGGTGGTGTCATCTACATATCTGAGGTTGTTGATATTTCTCCTGGCAATCTTGATCCCAGCTTGTGCTTCACCCAGCCCTGCATTTCACATGATGTACTCTATGTAGAAGTTAAATAAGCAGGGTGACAATATACAGCTTTGATGCACTCCTTTCCCAATTTGGAACCAGTCCATTGTTCCATGTCTGGTTCTAACTGTTGCTTCTTGACCTGCATACAGATTTCTCAGAAGGCAGGGAAGGTGGTCTGGTCTTCCCATCTCTTGAAGAATTTTCCATTCTGTTGTGGAAGTCAATCAAAGGCTTTGGCATAGACAATAAAGCAGAAGTAGATGGAACTCTCTTGCTTTTTCTATGATCCAACAGATATTGGAAATTTTATCTCTGGTTCTTCTGCCTTTTCTAAATCCAGCTTTTACATCTGTAAGTTCTTGCTTCACATACTGTTGAAGCCTAACTTGAAGGATTTTGAGCATTACCTTGCTGGCATGTAAAATGGGAGCAACTGTGTGGTAGTTTGAACACTCTTTGGCATTGCCCTTCTTTGGGATTGAAATGAAAATGGACCTTTTCCAGTTTGTGGCCACTGTCGTTTTCCAAATTTGCTGTTATATTGAGTGCAGTACTTTAATAGTAGACATTGTGTTACAAAGTGTAGTTTTCTAGGAATGTGATCACAGACTAGTTCAACTCTTCACCTTAATCAATAAACGGAATGCTCTGAATGTCTATTTATAATAAGAATTGTAATGTATTACATGAATGTATTAATTTAAGTCATTACTACACATAAAACAATAATCCATACCACATCACATGTACCACATTAATGTTTTATTAATTTTGTTATTGTAGAATATTTGTCAGTAAAAATGATGTCTTTGCTTGAAGTTCAAACTACATTTAACATGGACTATGTAACTTCATCACATTTCTGATAATTAGTTCATTGCCCATGACTCTACTGATCTTTTATAACAATCAACCTACTCAGCATATCAAGCATAAATTAGGAAAGTATTGCCAGTTAATTAGCTAAATGGTTTTATAGAAAACAATTCTTCTATAAGATGTATTGCATGTGGCATGAGCGTGCACACACACACACACACACACACACACACACACACACTGATATATATAAGACAGATGACTGATAGAGACCTACTGTACAGCACAGGGAACCCTATCCTATATCCTGTGATAACCTATATGAGAAAAGACTCTAAAAAAGAATAAATATATGTATAACTAAATCATTCTGCTGTACACCTGAAACTAATACAGTATTGTAAATCAACTATACTCCAATAAAATTAAAATATTTTTAAAAATCTAATATGTTGAGGGAAAGGGGTTGCATATCAAAAGTTTCTTTCTTCAAACAAATATTTGGTGTATTCCTACATGTCTACTGAAATAAAAACTAATTAATACTAAAAACAAAACCAAAAAACCACATTGCTCACTCCTATTTCCCAATATAATATGAACAGGAGGTATACTTTCTTTAAAACTAACAAATTTATACCTTTCACTTTCGAGGGCCTGGGTTTGATCCCTGGTCGGGGAGTTAAGATTCCACACGTCGTAGGTCGTGATGAAAAAAATCCTATGTACAATAACATAAAAATACATATTATAAAATGCCTAAGAATACATTTTAGTGAAATGTGTAAGGACTAGATGAAATAAGCTATAAAATTGTTTTAAAGAGCATAAATGGTTTGAATAGTGACTAAACATTAAAAATGTCAACTTCCCCTTCCAAATAACCATATAATTTCATTTTAATCTTAATCAACATCTCAGTAGAAATCTTTACTGAGCTTGACAAGCTGATCCTGAAATTGAGAAGAGAGGGCAAACCTTGCCCAGAGTCAGGCTTCTAAACAAACCAGCCCTGGCAGCTTCAGCAACAGGACAGACTTGGTGACAGAAGCCTCGACACAGAGGGAGCTCAAGGCTCTTGCTCCAGGGCCCCGGGGACACTGTGTGAGGTACTAGCTCATACAAGTTTGCACTATGTGTGAATATAAGCTAGCAGTTCTTGGTTCAGGAGACATTGGAAAATTGACTCTCATTGTACACTTTATTCAAGGAATTTTTGTTGAAAATATAATCCTACAATAGAAGATTATTATAAAAAGCAAGTTAAAGTATTTAAGATGCAAAACAGTATACACTTGAAATCTTGGATAATATAGAAATAGGCCATTTACAGTGATGATAGATTTGTACATGAAACATGGACAAGGCTTTGCTTTATTTTATTCCTATGCAGCACAGTTCACATTTAATGATACATAAGATCTGAGAGAACAGATTCTTTAAGTTAAAGACACTGATGATGTTCCAGAATTCTGGTTGGTAATAAATGTGACTTGGAAGATGATGGAGTGGTAAGAAAGGAACAAGTTGAAGTCTAGCAAGAAAATGGAACAACTGTGTGTTGTTAGACTCCTCTGCAAAATAGAAAATAACTCTTAATGAGATATCTTATAACCTAGTGTGGCAAATTAGCAGGAAAACTCCACTGTCTGGGAAGGCCTCCAAAAAGTCTCCATGTTGTCAGCTTTAATAAGCTAAATGCATTGTAACTCTGAGCCAAGTCGGAAGAAATGCTGTCCAATACAACAGTGCTACCAGTTATAGACTTCTTTGAGTAGTATTGACATCTTTAACAATATTGTCTTCCAGTCAAGCACACAGAATGTCTTTCTGTGTATTTCTGTACTCTCTATTCTCTAACCTGGGAAAATATCAAGATTCAAAACTGAAGTATGGTTTCTACTGAATGCATATTGCTTTTCACCATCATAAAACATAAAAGGTGAAAAATCATCAGTAGAACCATTATAAATCAGGGACTGTCTGTACGTATTTCAGAATTCATCAAGATACAACTTTGACTAGGAAAACTTTAAAGTTGTTTACTTTGCTGCCTGAATAAAATGAGAGTTCTGTTACTAA
Source organism: Dama dama (assembly GCF_033118175.1). Lineage (NCBI taxonomy): Eukaryota > Metazoa > Chordata > Mammalia > Artiodactyla > Cervidae > Dama > Dama dama. The sequence goes on from NC_083699.1 coordinate 52,607,482, forward strand.
GATACAATTTATAAAAATAAATCTGTGTATGTACACAACTACTCTTTCTCTATAAAATGATATTTTTCCCATTTACCCACAATATTGGACCACAATATTCTTGTGTGATATTGTGATGTGTAACACTATATATTTTAGTCTTTGTCCATGGCTCCTGGCTCACAATGCCCCAAATTCTTAGAATTTCCTAATCCATAAGAGCAATGGGAGCATCTTTTGTTATAATACTTTTGTCTTTTTTCCTCAGTTTTTGAAATTTCTCCAGAGCCATAAAGGTGAAATGAGTGCCTTGATATTTACATTAAGCTCCTTTCAACCACAACTGACTTCATGTTAATGAAGTGGCCTTAACTGATTTTGTTAATGAGGTGACTTTTGGATATCTTCTAAAGATGGGGGACTAGTTGCCCGGGGAACCAACCCTGATTAGAGGACTGGAACTTTCAACCCTATGATTTTTAGGGAGGGGAGAGGGGCTGGAGTTTGAATCAATCACCAATGGGCAGTGATTCAATCAATTAAGATTATGTGAGGAAGCTTCCATTAAAAAACCAAAGAGGATGGGAGGGTTCAGAGAGCCTCTAGGTTGATGAACCAGATCACATCCATAGGCTGCCTAGCCATATCTAAACTCATGAGCACAGAAGCTCTTTTGTTTGAGTCCTATGTATGTCTTCATACAGCTGTTGATTCTTATTCTTTAATATCCTTTGTAATAAAATGGTACTCAGGTAAGTAAACAGATTTCTTGAGTTCTCTGAGCCACTTTCAAGTTAATGAAACCCAAGGAAGGTGTCATGGGAACCTCTGATTTATAGCCAGTTGGTTAGAAGCACAGACAACTTAGTCTTGTGACTGAAGTAAGGGTAGTCTTATGGGACTAAGCTCTTAACCTATGGAATCTAATGCTTTCTCTGGGTAGATAGTGTCAGAGTTGAGTTGAATTGTAGGATACCCAGCTGGTGTCAGGAGAAACGTGGGAGAAAAAAACCTGCATAACACATTATCAGAAGTGTCAGGATTGTATTCTGCCTTGGAAAAGAAGCTTTCTGTATTTTTCTTTCTCTTTGCTTCAGTCTTCTAGAAAAACATTCTCACTTGCTCTATATCTTGTGTTCTCAGTTTATCTATCATAATTTGATTAGACATGGGCCAAAGGCACTTGATCTTGATGTGAAGTTTATAACTTCCCCCTTTATGATAGGAATAGTTTTTGAATATATTTTTGAAAAGATATATATAAGATATATAACAGGGAATTCCCTGGCTTCCCAGTGCTTAGGACTCTGCATTTCCACTGCAGGGTTCCCGGTTGGGGCCAAACAAACAAATGAACAAAACCCCAAAACCAAGAGCACCAAAATCACAACTAGTTGTTGAACAGCCATAGACAGAAAGACACTGGAACCCACCAAGAAAAGATACCCCACATCCAAGGACAATGGAGAAACTCCAACAATATGGTAAAAGGAACACAATCATGATAAAATCAAATCCTATACCTGTCAGGTGACCCACAAACTGGAGAACAATAATACCAAAGAAGTTCTCGCACCGTTGTGAAGGTTCTAAGCCCCACATCAGACTCCCCCAGCTTGGGGATCAGCAAAAGTACTGAGAATTCCTAGGGAATCTGACTTTGAAGGCCAGTGAAATTTGATTACAGGACCTCCATAGGACTGGGGGAAACAAAGACTCCACTCTTGGAAGGCGCAAACAAACCTTGTGTGCACCAGGACCCGGAGGAAAGGAACAGTGACCCCATAGAACAGTGAGTCAGACCTACCTGTGAGTGTCTGAGGATCTCCTGCAGGGCTGTGGGTCAGCAAATGCCCACCATGTGGACAGGGGCACTGGCAGCAGCAGTCAGGTGTAAATCCTCTTAGAGGTTGCCAATGGCCATACCATAGAGCCTGTAGACTCCAGGCAAAATAACTAACAGGGAGGGAGTGCAACACACCCATCAGCAGACAATCGACTTAAAATCTTACTGAGCATGACCCTGCCCACCAGAGTAAGACCCAGCTATCCCCACAACCAGTCCCTCCCATCAGGAAGCTTGCACAAGCTTCATCCACCAGAGGGCACAAGGACTACAATCCCATAGCTTCCAGACCTAGTACCACAATCACAGAAAGCTAACCAAAATAAGAAATAGGATTAAGTCCCAGATGAAGGAACAAGATAAATCCTGGATAAATGGAATGGATAAATGACCTGGAAGGTGAAATGGTGGCAATCACTGTTGTAAAACAGAATATAGAAGAATGAAAAGAAATAAAGACAGCCTAAGAGAACTCTGGGACAACGTTAAATGCACCAATATTCCCATTATAGATGTCTCAGAAGAAGAGAGAGAGAACAACCCTGAAAAAATATTTGAAGAGATAATAGCTGAAAACTTCCCCAACATGGGAAATGAAATAGCCAAGTCCAGGAAGCTCAGAGGGACCCAGGCAGGATAAACCCAAGGAGGAACACACCAAGATACAGAAACTCTACAAACCAGAAGGGAATGGCACAATATATTCCAAGTGATGAAAGGGAAGACCCTACAACCAAGAGTACTCTACCCAGCAAGACTCTCCTTCAGATCTGATGGCAAAATCAAAAGCTTTCCAGACAAAGTTAAGAGAATTCAGCACCACTAAACCAGTTTTACAACAAATGCTAAAAGAACTTCTCCAGGCAGGAAACACAAGAGGAGGAAAAGATCTACAAAAAAATAAACCCCAAACAATTAACAATTAACAAAATGATAATAAGATCACACATATAGATAATTACCTTAAATGTAAATGGATTAAAGGGCTTCCCTGGTGGCTCAGCTGGTAAAGAATCTGCCAGCAGTGCGGGGAAACCTGGGATCGATCCCCAGATTGGGAAGATCCCCTGAAGAAGGGAATGGCTACCCACTGCAGTATTCTGGCCTAGAGAATTCCATGGACTATAGAGTCTATGGGGTCGCAAAGGGCTGGACATTACTGAATGACTCTCACTTTCACTTTCTTTCAAATGGATTAAATGCACCAATCAAAAGACATAGACTGGCTGGGAGGATACAAAAACAATGCGCATACATATGTTGTCTACAAGAGACCCACCTCAGACCTACAGACACTTACAGACTGAAAGTAAGGGGATGGGAGGATATATTTCATGCAAATGGAAATCATAATAAAGCTGGCATAGCAATACTCATATGAGACAAAACAGAATTTAAAATGAAGACTGTTATAAGAAACAAAGATACTACATAATCATGAAGGGTTCAATCCAAGAAGAAGATATGACAATTATGTATATATCCAACATAGGGGCACCTCAATATGTAAGGCAAATACTAACAAACATAAAGGGAGAAATTGACAGTAACACAACAATATTAGGGGACTTTAATATACCACTTTCATCAATGGATAGATCAGACAGAAAATCAATAAGGAAACATAGACCTTAAGGAGAAATATCATATGAAATTCTTTATATTTGGATTCTAAAAAGAAATGATACAAATGAACTGACAAAACAGAAAGAAACTCACAGACCTAAAAAACAAACTTATGGTTGCCAGGGAGGTGAAGGAATAGTTAGGGCCCTACTTTCACTTCACTTGGGAAGATCACGTGAAAAAAAAGAAGTGAAAATTGCTAAGTTGTGTCCTACTCTTTGCGACCCCATGGACTATACAGTCCATGGAATTTTCCAGGCCAGAATACTGGAGTGGGTAGCTGTTCCCTTCTCCAGGAGATCTCCCCAACCCAGGGATCAAACCCAGACCTCCTGCACTGCAGATTCTTTACCAGCTGAGCCTCAAGGGAAGCCCAAGAATACTGGAGTGGGTAGCCTATCCCTTTTCCAGAGGATCTTCCTGACCCAGGAATTGAACTGGGATCTCTGGCATGTGGGTGGATTCTTTACAAACTGAGCTATCAGGGAAGCCCTATTGGGAAGATCAGGTACTCACTGTTATGGATACATGTATGTATATGTGTGGCTGAGTCCCTTTGCTGTTCACCTGAAACTACCATAACATTGTTAATTGGCTATACCTCAGTGTAAAATAAAGAGTTGAAAGTGAAAAACAAAAATAAGAAAAGATAAAATAAACAGCTATTTTAAAACAAATCCAAAATACGATTAGAGGGTCCCATGTAAAGAGGGCAACAGTGTAGGAGAGTTACACTCACTGGCACCAGCTGGTATCTGTGAATCATCCTGGAAGTTCATGCTAGAATCATCCATGTAGACAAAAGGGTCTGGCTGGGAATTCTCTTGGACTATTTTGTTCATCAGGGGTGCTGACATCTGGCAAGGAAAGTCTTTATGAGAAAGAAGACACTGATGAAGTCATTCATTCACTATAAAGCAATGTTTTCAAGAGCACTAGGTTTGCTGTAGCAATCTCAGACAAATAAGGTTAACCCCTGGGGTCTCCACCTCTGATATAAATGATTCACGTTTTATACCATAGAAAAATACTCCAGATGTATTAATCAAAAATGAAACTTTGGAAGTATTAAAAGAAAATGTGTGCCAAACCCTCAGAATGGGAGAAAATAATAGTAAATGAAACAACTGACAAAGGATTAATCTTCAAAATAAACAAGTAGTTCATTCAACTCAATACCAGAAAAATGAACAACCCAATCAAAAAGTGGGCAGAATATCTAAACAGACATTTCTCTAAAGACATACAGATAGCTAATCAACACATGAAAAGACTCTCAACACCACTTATTATTAGAGAAATTCAAATCAAAACTACAATGAGGTATCATCACCTCACACCAGTCAGAATGGCCATCATCAAACAATAAATGCTGGAGAGGGTGTGCAGAAAAGGAAACTTTCTTGCACTGTTGGTGGGAATGCAAATTGATACAACCACTACAGAAAACAGAATGGAGAATCCTTAAAAAACTAGGAGTAAAACTACCTAACATATGACCCAAAAGTCCCACTACTGGGCATATACCCTGAGGAAACCATAACTGAGAAAGACAGATGCACCCCAATGTTCATTGCAGCACTATTTATAATAGCTAGGACATGGAAGCAACCTAGATGTCAATCGATAGATGAATAGATAAAGAAGTTGTGGTACATATACACACTGGAATATTACTTAGCTGTAAAAGGGAATGCATTTGAGTCAGTTCGATGAGGTAGATGAAACAAGAGCCTATTTATACAGAGTAAAGTAAGTCAGAAAAAGACAAATACCATATATTAATGCATATATATGAAATCTAGAAAGATGGTACTGATGAACCTATCTGCAGGGCAGCAGTGGAGATGCGGACATAGAGAATAGACTTGTGGGCTCATGGTCGGGGAAGGAGAGGGCGGGACGAACACTGAAACATATGCATTACCATATGTAAAATTAGATAGCCAGTGGAAATTTACTGTATGATGCAGGAAGCTCAAATTCAGTGCTCTGTGATATCCTGGAGGGGTAGGATGGAGTGGGAGGTGGGACGGAGGTTCAAGAAGGAGGGGACATACGTATACCTATGGCTGATTCATGTTGATATATGGCAGAAACCAACACAATATTATAAAACAATTATCCTCCAATTAAAAATAAACTTAGAAGACAGACAGTAGAACAAAATCTCTAAAGTACTGAGGTAAAAGAATTGCCAACTCATAATTGTATATCCAGAAAAATATCTTCCAGTGAAGGACTTTCCTGGCAGTCGAGTGGTTAAGACTTAGCCTTCCAATGCACAGGGTGCAGGTTTGATCCCTGGTAGGGTAGCTAAGATTCCACATGCCTTATGGCCAAAGAACCAAAGTGTAAAACAGAAACAATATTGTAACAAATTCAATAAAGACTTTATAAATGGCCCACATTTTAAAAAAAAAAAATGAAGGTGCAGTGATGACATTCTCAGATTAAGAGAAACTGTCAAGTCTGTGGCTGTTTAGTCCTGCTCTTTAGAAATATTAAATCAAGTTCTTCAGGCTAAAGGGAAAATTAGAACTTTAGGAGTGAAGAGCCACAGAAATAGTAAATATCTGATTAATATAATAATATTTGGAGATGTTTTCCATGTCGCACATTTAAATGCTTCATATACGTGATTCATTTAAACCTCAACAAACATATGGGGAGAAGTATAGTTGTTAGTATCCTCTTATAAATGAAGGAAAATTAAGATCTTAAAGTCTGTGCAGCTACACAAACTGGAAAAGAAGGTTTTATTAATTCCTGTGTGCAGAATATAAATACCCACACACTTCCCCAGGAAGAGCATCTTGAGAGTCTACACCTTGTGCGTTCTAAGTTGCCTCAGTCATGTCTGACTCTTTGCAACCCCATGGACGGTAGCCTTCCAGACTCCTCTCTCCATGGAATTCTCCAGGTAAGAATACTGGGGTGGGTTGCCATTTCCTTCTCCAAGGGATCGTCCTGACTCAGGGATCGAACCCACATCTCTTGAGTTTCCTGCATTGGCAAGTGGGTTCTTTACTACTAGCGCCACATGGGAAGCCCAAGTCTACAGCTTAAACTGGCATATTAAACAAAGAAGCATAGGTTTCATCAGGGCTTCCCCTGGTGGCTCAGTGATAAAGAATCTGCCTGCCATTGAGGGAGATATGGGTTTGATTCTCGGGTCGGGAAGATCCCCTGGAGAAGAAAATGGCAACACACTCCAGTATTCTTGCCTGAAAAATGCCATGGACAGCACTTACTCAGCAAATATTTATTACGTGCCTTCTACAGCCTGTTATCAGCCTGGTGATTCTGCAGTGAACAAATCATACAAAAACTGCTTCTATGATGGAGCTTCTTATGATGAACAGTCTAATAAGGACTTTTCAAAGTCCAAGCTAGCACAAACTGGGAAAGTATGCGAGCCCTGTGAAGCAGACACCAACCTTCATAACAAGGAGTCTCACATTTACTCCCTGAGTTTCAGAAAGCAATCAGATCACTTGATCTTCCCTCTGTCCTCAATTTACAATGCTCTATCAGTCCCCTCTAATGGGGATGGAGCTGAGTGATTTGCATCTTTTTTTAAAAAATAATTTTATTTTTATTTTTGGCTGCACTGGTCTTCATTGCTGCCCGCAGGCTTTCTTTAGTTGCGGCGAGTGGGAGCTACTGTCTAGCTCCAATGCTTGGGCTTCTCATTGCTGTGGCTTTAGGCACAGGCTTTAGGCACGTGGGCTTCAGTAGTTATGGTTCCCTGGGCTCTAGAGCGAGGGTTCAGCAGTTGTGGTGCTTCGGTTTTGCTGTTCCACTGTATGTGAAACTGAACCCGCATTCCTTGCATTGGAAGGCCAATTCCCAACCACTGTGCCACCAGGGAAGTTCCCGATTTGCATCGTTAATTTTGCTCCTTTGGTCTTTTAAATCCTTGTTGACCACTTAAACCCCACATTTTGTAGCCCTCCCCTCCACCCCTTCCCGTGCTCACCTGTCATGAATTCCCTTGGAGTGCCCATTTTCAAGCTGATTTATGTGCCTCTTTATGCAGTTCCTTAAGTGTGTCCTTAGGTGAAATACCCTGTATTTAAATATAACCTGATACCATCAGACCCTTGCACCACCCAGACACATCCCTATTGTCCCACCCTTCATTCATTCAATTGTTTGTTTATTCAATAAAAGTCTGCTTAGAGACTAACTAACTGCTGCTGTAAATAGTCATTATTCTCTTTATACTCAGACACCCTACCTTTGACCAACCCTTTAAGCTGGCTCCTGTGTCCTTTGATACCACCATTTCCTTACTTTTACACTTGCATTATTTAAAGTTATAGGTCTGTCTCTTTAAAACAGCAGTTCAACTGGAGACTTTTAACTTGGATTAAGTCCATTAATGTTTGATAGGATAATGACTAGTAATGTATGTGGACAGGTTTCTACTTCCTTATCTTTGTTGTTTTTTGTTTTCTCTTTTTTTTACTTTTCCTGCTTTCTATTGGATTGGTTACATGTATTCCCCACCCCCTCCCACAATGGTGTATAAGTTACATACAGGGCTTAAAATTATCATTCATTTTTTCACATAAATACTTAAAATATTTTGACTTAAAAATTCAAACATTAATCTGTTTCTATATATTTCTTCCAAATAATAAAATGCTCTTTGAATTTTTAACAGTGAATTCCCCATCTTCAGTCTTTTGCATTATTTTTGTCTACTATTTTACCTCCTTTTAAAAAATTTTGTTGAAATATAGTTGATTTATATTGTTGCATTAATTTCTTCTGTACAGCAAAGTGACCAAGTTACCAAACTTGCTTTTTATACCCTTAAAAGTCATCATTATTATTTTTGTCATAAATATTTAACCATAGATTTAACCATAGATTTATCAGGTTCTTTGGTCATTATCACTTTTTTCATCCTCCTTTTTCCTCTTGGGCACAGTTTTATTCTTTCTGGAAAGCATCTGGAGTAGCATCTGGAAAGCATCTGGAGTAGCTTTTTTGTGATGGTCTATTAATTGTAAACATTTTAAAACTTCCTTTGCCTGAAAATATATTGACTACATTGCCAATCTTGCATAATAAGTTAGGTGACTATATAACTCATTTGAGATGTCTGCTGGAAGGCAAACTTTTATTCTTTTATAGGTAATTTCTCTCTACTCTCTAGCTGCTTTTAAAAGAATTACGCTTTGTCCATAGTTCATATTTTTTACCTCACAGTGTCTAGACTGGATTTATATTTATCCTGTCCATATCTCACTACATGTCTTCAATCTAAACGGTCTTGAGTTTCGTCAATTATGGAAATTTCTGAGTGATTAATTCTTTGAATATTAGCTTTTTTCTGTTATCTCTACTAGCTTCTTCTGGGATTGCCATTAAATTTATACTAGACCTTCTTTTCTTAATATTTTTTAACTGCTGAGCTCTAGTTTAGCCATAATGCTTTATATTTTATCATTCTGGCTGATGCTTGCTGTTGACCTTTAATTTTGATTTCCCTGTGGTGTTTTGCCACCCACCCCTGCCACCATTTTCCTCAAAATAATTGAAGGTGTACTCGTTCTTTCATTAGTTTTTTCATTCATCCACTAGTCACTTATTTTTCTCTCAAATTTATTAATTTACTATTGACATAATAACATATTAGTTTCAGATATAGACATAATGATTCAGTATTCGTAAATATTTTGAAATGACCGCCACAAATCTAGTTAACATCCTTCACCACACATAGTTACAAAACTTTTTTTCTTGGGATGAGAATTTTTAGATTTACTCCCTTGAAAAGTGAAAGTGAAATTTAGTCACTCAGTCGTGTCTGACTCTTTGTGACCCCATGGACTGTAGCCCACCAGGCTCTTCTGTCCGTGGAATTCTCCAGGCAAGAATACTGGAGTGGGTTGCCATTTCCTTCTCCAGGGGATCTTCCCAACCCAGGGATTGAACCCATTTCTCCCACATTGCAGGCAGACTCTACTGACTGAGCCACCAATAGCTTAGCAAGCTTCAAATATGCAATACAGTGTTACTAACTGTAATAATGAATAATGTATATTCTGTACATTATTCATCACTTGTTATAGAATGCCTACTAGGTGACAGACACTATTCTGGCATTGGGTGGGGGAAGTTACTTAGGACTTTAATAGACTTGATTTCTACTTCAAATCATAATGGCAATCACTGGTTTGTTAGTCTATGCTTCTTTAGACTGGGGAGGAATTCTGACCCTGGCCCTTCCCACTCCTCCCATCAACTAGCCCAGAAGGCATAGGTTTTAGATTAAGCCACTGATCTAGAAACAAAAGACTAGATTCATATCTTGCACTGGGCCAGAAATAGAAGACAAGAAATTCACCATGTGACAAAAGAAATGTACCCAAAGTAAAGCAAGACAAAATAGGAAAGAAAAGATTTAGGCATTAAAGAGACAACCAAGGAAATGGGATAAAAGTTGACAGGTGCTCCAGAAAGAGAGTATAGTACAGAGAAATCTCACAATTTCTGCCAACGTCTTCCTCAAAATCTCTTATTCCCTCTCAGTACCTCATTCTTACTTTCAGTATCTCTCAGTTATCTATATTTACCAATTTCTGTTTTTCTTCTCATTCTCTTGTACTCCTTACCTTATATCCATTCAGTACCTAAGAACTGAGCTCAACTACAATTTGCTTAATATTTATTTCTGTACATTATTTATCATGCTCTGTGTTATGTGCAGTGTGCTGAGTGACAAGCAAGAATTAAAATGTTTCTGCCCAGAAAGAATTTGTTAGCTAGTGATTTGATTGGCTAATAAGAATATAAAAAATAATTAAAAGGAAATTCCATTTAATACAGGTATTAAACTGTTTTTCCTTCCCCCCCGCCATTCTGTTATAATATGAATAAAACTCAGGAGTCACAGTGCAAGGTTAAGCACTAGCACTTTTATTAACTTGGGGAGAATGTTAATTTCTTTAATCTTTTGGAAACTATTATAGGTTACTGTCATTAAAATTATAAATATTTTTAAATATTTATATAACATACAAAATGTCATATAAGCTTTTAGTCCATTTTTTATATTTAAGAGTTTATAAAAATATGTAAAAGATGTGAAAATGAGAATATACAATGATACTTATTATGTTTTACTGTCAAAATTTTAGAGTGAACCAGAATGTCTGTTAGTAGAATAGATAAATTGAGATACATTTACTATATGTATCACAGCAATAAAAAATGAATTTGGAAAACCTACCTTAAAGTATAAGAAATTAACATATCTAAGTTTCTTTACCTCCTTCAAGTGAATGCAACCTTTTTTTCCTTTCTCTCATGCTTGTGGGATCTTAGGTCTCCGACGAGGAATTGAACCTATGCCCCCTGCATTGGAAGCACACCACTGGTCGGCCAGGGAGGGCCCTGCAAGCCTCTTGTATGTAGTATTTTGTTTACTGCTATATCCCCAGAGTCAAGCCCTTGATTTGGAACAAAGTTAAAAAAACAATTGTTTAATGAGTGAATACATGGATGGATGATAGATGGATGGGTTAATAGGTACTGATTGGGAAGATTCTATCAGAGCTTTTATTTTTAACAATATATTATAATTAAGCAAATTGTTAATAGGGATTATTTTGAAAGAATGGGATTCTGATGAACATTCACTTTCTTCAAGTGGATCCAGAGCAGAGTCTATCCCAGCCCTCCCTCAGGCAGCTCCTCCCTCCTTTTCTCCACCCCTCTTCTTGGCTGGATGAGAAATGCAGATGCCTCCTTTGCAGACAGAGGCCTATCTATGAAGAGGCAAGGCTGCAAAGTTGCCCTGGAGCACTGAGAGAAAAAGAATGTGCTGGGTGATGATGCCATCCAGGACATTAACAAGGGTTTCTAGCCTCAGAAGTGAGCAAGGAGAAAATTGTTGGCAGGGATAGAAACACATGGCATGTGTTCAAAGGATGGAACATTGTCTGGAAGGAGCAGTGTTGCTTGTTCTCCACTCTCATCCTGGAAAGAACCTGTGCACGTTCTGTGGCATTGTTGTTTTCAGTCACTAAGTTGCGTCCAACTCTTTGCAACCCCATGGACTGCAGTGCTCCAGGCTCCCCTGTGCACTGTCTCCCAGAGTTTACTCAGTTTCATGTCCATTGAGTCTGTGATGCTATCTAACCATCTCATCCTCTGCTGCCCCCTTCTCCTTCTGCCTTCAATTTTTCCCAGCTTCAGGGTTTTTTCCAATGAGTAGGCTCTTTGCATCAGGTGGCCAAAGTATTGGAGCTTCAGCTTCAGCATCAGTCCTTCCAATGACTATTCAGGGTTGCTTTTGTTTGGGATTGACTGGTTTGATCTCCTTGCAGTCCAAGGAACTCTCAAGAGTCTTTTCCTGCACCAGAATTGAAAAGCATCAATTCTTAGGGCCTCGTCTTCTCTATGGTCCAACCCTTATATCCATACGTGACTACTGGAAAAACCACAGCTTTAACTATGTGGACCTTTGTTGACAATGGTCTCTGTTTGTGTGGCATGGTTGTGGAGGACATTATGCCTTCATTCCACTTAATCTATTTATTTATTCTAAGTGGCTGGTTCTCCAGGGACACACCCTTATCCTCTGGGCAGGTCCTGTTTTTGAAGGTCTGTTTGGCTCATTCTTCCTCTTTAATCCCAGGGTGGCTCTCTTCCATCTTTCTTCTTAGCTGGGCAGGAGTCTAAGACTCCTCGTAAGTGTTGCCTGTTGCTGTTGCTAGGTCAAGTCCAAATCTTTTGGGAACCCACTGACTGTATGCAGCCCTCCAGGCTCCTCTCTGACAGGGTCCTTTTGCAAATATGAAAAAAGAGAAGGCAAAGATATAAAACAGGAACTCAGTCACGTCTGACTCTTTACAACCCCATGGAGCCTGCCAGACTCCTCTGTCCATTGGATTTCCCAGGCAAGAATACTGGAGTGGGTTGCCACACCCTTCTCCAGGGAATCTTCCTGACCCAGGGATCAAACCCAGGTCTCCAGCATTGCAGACAGATTCTTTACCATCTGAGCCACCAGGGAAGCCCATAGATCTGTGACCTTGGGCAAGTTACAAGGTCTCAGGGTGGTTATGATATTAAAACAATTCACTAAAACAACTAAATGATTGTTTTTATTGTTTATTTATTGCTGCATTCTCCCTTGGTGAATGAAATCCTCTTTATCTTTAAAGTTCTTATTGCTATTCCCGCTCTCATCCCAGGAGGAAGAAAAATGACAAATCATCTGAGGAGATCAGGGCCCGAATCTAAAACTCTAGGAGATTTAAAGTTCAGGAACCCTTCTCAAATGCTCACAGTTGATGTCCCTGGTATAAGGAGTTAATATTTGCATCTCAGAGAACATAGTACACTCAATAAAGACTTCCTTAGACTAGTTTCCAGACCAAATAGCAAAACTGAAAAATTTCAGAAAAGGAGGACGATTGGGTTGAAATTCAGATACACAGGAGAGGATAGGTATTTCTTTCCTTCATCGTGTTCCTGGCCCCAACAAGATGCCTGATGCATAGCTATTTTACCCATCTCACAAATATTTGAGTGTCTGCTATGTGTCACACATTGTACTAAGTTCTGAAGATAAAACAAGAAAATCTTCCTGCCCTCATGGATTTACATACTGATGAGAAAGTCAGTCTATAAACATATGAACAAATAATACATTTCAGAGAGTTATAAGTATTATGAAGGAAATAGAGCCAAGGAAGGGAAAAGACAGTGCTGAGCTAGTGGATGATATTTAGAAAGAAAAGTTTCCCAGAGAAGGTCACTGTTAAAGCAGATTTGTTCAATAATTGCATGGATTGATACAATCTTTTTATTCCCTTTCATTTAATGAGATGGGTGAGCCTCTATCAACCAGATTTTGGGGATGACAAAATATTTTAGGAAAACCCTAAATCAGTGTTTAAAGATAATCTTACATAACTAAATGAGTCAAAAAAATTCCAAGTTCAAACAGTTCCCTGAAAATCTGTCTTAAAAGAAACAAGTTAGTCTACCGGAAGAGGAAATTTCAAAATCTTTTGGTGCCATCTCAGCTGCTGGGCTTTTTCCAGTGAGGGATGAAGGGAAGGACTAAGAGACAGGGATAATAGAGTGGGAAAGTCTAACATACTTCTAACCGAAGATCTGGAAGAGAGAGACAGAATACAGTTGAGCAGTATTTTAAATATATATATATATATATATATATATATATGAATTTTCCAGAGTGGATTAATCCAATATTTAGATTCTAGGAGACTGTTTAATCTCAAAAGATTAATAAAAAATCCTCATCTAGACACACCATGAACACTAAAATGCTCACAAATTTGAATTCAAGGAAGTAAAAGAAATATAAGCTGTATGGCAGATTAAAAATGGCTACTTTTTTTTTTTTTTTTTTTTGCTACTTTTTCAATTGAGAGGAGGAGACAATGAGATGAGAGCAGTTTCTCATTTGTAGTTGTGGACTCGCAGTTTGTTTTGGCAGGTTCCAGTTTGTTCTGACGCTTCCCTGTTTCACATCCCGGCTTTCTTCCCAACCACTGGCCCTGCTGACTTGTAGGGACTGCTGACCTTGGCCTCCAGAAGCAGAAGTAAAGCAGTTTTCACTCACATCTCAGTTTTTAAAGGTCTAATCTCTGCAATAAGTCTCTTATTCTATATCATTCATACAGTTAAACCTTCCTGATCAAACCCTCATAGATATTCCATGTTTTGGATGATCATCGGCCCAGGTAAAATTTTGGCTTTCTGTTATTACGCTAGAAGATGTGAACAGTTGCTACTAGGGGTCAGCTATTGGTGAGTTTTGCCACATACAATGTCCAAGGAAGAAAACGATAAAGAGTTTTTCACAGTCCCCATTCATTTCACTTTACTCATTTGTGTTACTTTTTTTTGGCCTCTGTGGGCATGGAAATGTTTAAATGTAAAGAAATTAATGTAAAATGTTAACAGCTATGGAGACATGGTAAGATTGAAATGCTATGGTCAGCTGAATTATGCCAAAGGGGCTTTTTTTGGTTGTCCCTGATCTCTCTTTCCTTTGCACCCTACATTGACTCCATAAGCAAACTACTTTCAGTATAAATGCACAATCTGATCATTTTCACCATTTCCACTGTTACTAAAAAGGCACCAATATTTATTTAATGGAGAAGCGCAACAGTCTTATAATTCATTTCCTTCATTCTGCTTTTGCTCCTGTACATTTTTCTTCTTTTCTCTTTTTATCTTTTTCATGTAAGACCCATGTCATCTTTTAACATAAATTGTTGTTGTTCAATCTTTAAGTCCTGTCTGACTGTGCAAACTCCATTGACTGCACTACACCAGGCTCCCCTGTCCTCCACAATCTCCCAGAGTTTGCTCACATTCAGGCCTATTGAGTTGGTGATGCCATCTAGCCATCTCATTCTCTGCTGCCCGCTTCTCCTTTTGCCTTCAATCTTTCCCAGAATCAAGGTCTTTCCCAGTGAATCTGCTCTTTGCATTAGGTGGCCAAAGTATTGGAGCTTCAGCTTCAGCATCAATCCTTCCAATGAATATTAAGGGTTAATTTCCTTTAGGATTGACTGGTTTGATTTCCTTGCAGTCCAAGGGATTCTCAAGAGTCTTCTTTAGCACCACAGTTTGAAAGTAGCTATTCTTCAGCGCTTAGCCTTCTTTGTGGTCCAGCTCTCACATACATGATTACTGGAAAAATCATAGTTTTGACTGTACAGACCTTTATCAGCAAACTGATGTCTCTGCTTTTTAATACACTGTCTAGTTTTGTTACAGCTTTTCTTTCAAGGAGCAAGTGTCTTTTAATTTCATGGCTGCAGCCACCATCCACAGTGACTTTTGAGCCCCCCAAAATAAAGTCTGTCACTGTTTCCATTTTCTCTCCATCTATTTGCCATGAAGTGATGGGACTGTATGCCATGATTTTAGTTTTCTGAGTGCTGAGTTTTAAGCCAGCTTTTTCACTCTCCACTCTCACACTCATCAAAAGACTCTTTAGTTCCTCTTTGCTTTCTGCCATAAGGGTGGTGTCTTCTGCATATCTGAGGTTATTGATATTTCTCCCAGCAATCTTGATTCCAGCTTGGCCTCATCCTGCCTGGCATTTTATAAGATGTACTCTGCATGTAAGTTAAATAAGCAAGGTGGCAATATACAGCCTTGACATACTCTTTTCTCAATTTTGAACCAGTCATTCTTCCATGTCTGGTTCTAACTGTTGCTTCTTGACCTGCATACAGGTTTCTCAGGAGTCAGGGAAGGTGGTCTGGTATTCCCAACTGTTGAAGAATTTTCCAGTTTGTTGTGATCTACACAATCAAAGGCTTCTATGATACAATAAATTGATGCATGTTTTTTCCTAGTTCTTCAATTGTATATATGTGTGTGTTTTTCACAGCTGAGTGGCTTGCGGGATCTTAGTTCTCTAACCAGGGAATGAACCCCTGACTCCCTGACTCCTGCAGTGGAAACACTGAGTCCTAACCACTGGATCACCAGGGAATTCCCTTTTAAAATTTTTATTTCTTTGAATTAAAGAAAAATTAAAATAAACGAAATAAAATTTTTTTTTTTAAATTTCTCCATTTCTTGCATTGCAGCCAGAGAATGAGATCAGTATATATTTACTTTGGTGTTTGTTGACCTTCCTCTTTGGCTTAATTTATAGTTAATTTTTATAAATATTACATTGTTACATGCATGTTTGAAATGAGAGTGTTTTATTATTTGGGTACAGAATTACATATAAAAGCTACACATAATACGGCTTATTCACTCACTGTATTACTCAAAATTTTATATCATAATTATTTTGCCTGCTTGCTCTATCAGTTTCTTAGTTGTATTAAGCTCTGTTATGTTGGTAGATGTTTTTCTTTCTCCTTTTAATCCTATTTTTGTTTTATATATTTTGAGTCTTTGTTTAAAGCTTATACTTTTCTAGAAATTAATAAAAATAGCTCTCAGTCTCCCTCTCTTTCCAAGTCTTCCAGGCTGCCTGTGTGTCAAGATATTCCACAAGAGAGACTTTCATTATTTCACTGCATGTGCTGCTCAATCCTCTCTCCAATTTCTAATTCATACCTGGTCTGAGAGTGTGCTCTTGCCTAAGAAGATCTGAGCATTTTTCCAAAGGAGACCAGGACAGAGGCAGAGACTCTGATGCAAAAGGAACCACAAGAAAGGTGGCCGAGAAAGGTGAAGGAGAGACACAAAGATGGTAGTAGAAAGTAGTGAGATGCACTCTGACCTGAGACAGACCAAGAGCAGAGGAGTGAGACAAGATGAAGGGGCTTGAGGGACCAATGGAGGGTTAGCAATTCTTGGCTGTGCTAGGAATAGTATTTGGACAGAGCAAGTAATGTATAATTTAAAAAACCTGAAACATAAAATAGAGGTGGAGGATAGGTAACACACAAGATCCTGGGACAACTGAACTATAGATTAAAAAAAAAGTTGCTCCTATTGATTGCTTCTCATTAGGTTTTAAACCCTGTGCCAGTGTGTATATGTGCATATTTTTATGGAACCCCTCTGCTAATATGTGAGATTATCCCCACTTTGCTGATTATATCACTGAATCTCAGAGAACTGAAGTGAATTGAGACTATCTCTCTTTTCTTTGACATTACAGAAAAAAATTTAGAGAAATCAAAGAGTAAGATGGAAAGCAGGGAATTAAGTCATAAGTCCCACTCCAGTGTTCTTGCCTGGAGAATCCCAGGGATGGCAGAGCCTGGTGGGCTGCTGTCTATGAGGTCGCACAGAGTCAGACATAACTAAAGCGACTTAGCAGCAGCAGCAGCATAAGTTCCAATACCTTGGGCACCTGATGAGAAAAGCCAATTCACTGGAAAAGATTCTGATACTGGGAAAGATTGAGGATGGGAGGAGAAGGGGAGGACAGAGGATAAGATGGTGAGATAGCATCACCAACTCAATGAACTTGAGTTTGAACAAACTCTGGGAGATAGTGAAGGACAGGGAAGCCTGGTATGCTACAGTCCAAGAGGTCACAAAGAATCAGACTTAGTGACTGAACAACAACAACACCATGAAAAGATTATCACAATAAGTTTAGTAAACATCCATCATCTCATGTAAATGCAAACTTAAAGAAATAGAAAAAGTTTTATTTTCTTGTAAGGAGAACTCTTAAGATTTACTCATTTAACAACTTTTGGATATAATATACAGTGATATTCATTAGATTTATTATGTTGTATGCTACATCCCTGAGAAGCACAGACTTTATTCAGTCTAGAAGATTCTGTTTTAGTTAATTCACCAGTTTGTGTGAATTTCATTATTTTTCATATAACCTTGGCAATTTCAATAGATAAATTACTCATCATTATTTGTGCAAACTTATTAAAATAATCAGATGACATCTTTAAAAATATACCAATTGTTATCGAGTTTCCCTTATTTCTGTGTTTAGCAGTATCAGTCCAAACCACTGTAGGACAGCATAGTTTCCTTAAAATTCTGGATATTTTTATAAAATATAAAAAACATCTTTTAAAATTAGAGACTAAACTGGTAAAATCAGAGAATTCCTTATCAGACAGAAATATCAAATAATCATAGAACTAAGTAGAGAAGTAAGTGAAGCATTAGAATCAAAACTTTCCATAGTGATGTCTGCTGATCCCTGGTGGTCTGGAGTGTGGATTTCAACAGATTATGTGTTCTGGGAGATAGGACTCTGGGGTTCCTAGCAGGTCCTGGGGTAAGATCTAAAATCCCCCATGTAGAGCCAAACCCCAAAAAGGATAGCCCCCTCAGAAAGGAGAGCTGAGAAATATCTGTCCTGAAGACTGAGATGGTGAGTGTGGAAGCTGTGCAAATTTGGCTCTGGATATCAAACATTACGCTAGTGCTAGTGCTTAGTTGATCACTTATGTCCTACTCTTTGTGAACTTTTGGACTGTAGCCCACCAGGCTCCTCTGTCCATGGAATCTTCAAGGGATCTTCCCTACCCAGGGGATTAAGCCATTGTCTCCTGCCCTGTACAAAACATAATGAAAGTGAAGTCACTCAGTCATGTCTGACTCTTTGCGACCCCATGGACTGTAGCCTACCAGACTCCTCAGTCCATGGGATTTTCCAGGCAATAATACTAGAGTGGATTGCCATTTCCTTCTCCAGGGGATCTTCCCAACCCAGGGATCAAACCCGGGTCTCCAGCATTATAGGCAGACGCTTTACCATCTGAGCTACCAGGGAAGTCAAAACATAATAAAGGTTCAAAAATCAAGGTCTTCCCTTAGGCAAGGTTGAAGACTTTCCTCTCTGGTATTTGGAATTTAGGCCGCAGTTCTTGTTTTTGGATGGATCACTGGATGTGTGACACAGTCCAATTTTTATACCAGATTTGAACAGGAGAATGGCCACTTGGCTCAGGTAGAAGTAGATGAAGTGTTTGGTTTCACGTGTCACATGACTTCCACCATGTGGTGCCAGCTGGGGTTGTACTTCTTGTCAAACTCCTTCTTGATATGGACTGCAATGTCCTTCTCTATATTTAAAATGGGCCGTAATTGATATGTCTCCTAGGTATCTGGCAGAAATACATGCAAAAAACTTTTCAAGTGCTTTAATGCAGACCTTGAAGATTTACCACAGATAAAATTCACGGAATCCAAGCTCAGACACAGTTAAAAGACAGGGGGGAAATACTTCAGGTGTATTAATTAGCATTAATTATTATGGTAACAGCACACAAAATATTTAACATTTTTGAGAAGTAAACTTCTCTTTTCTATTTTCTAAGAGCTTTAAAAATATTTACTTTTAATTGATTGATGATTGCTTTACAATATTGGTTTGATTTCTGTCATATAACATGAATTAACCATAGGTGTACATACGTCCCCTCTGTTTTGAATTTTCTAAGAGTTTTTTAAATTAGAAATTTATGTTGAATGTTTGAAATAAACTATAAACTTTAAAATATTCTTTAGGCTTTTCAGAAAGATGACACAAATCAAGCCTTTCAAGTTCTTCCAAGTTATTTTTCTCAGTTGATCATAGTTCACCTAATAAGAATAGAATAACTTTATGGCAGATTTCTTTTGTTTATTCTTTTTACATCAAGGTGCTGGATTTATATTAGGAGCAATATTAGAACATTTATATAGCATTTTCTCTCAACAGTACTTGTATGTGGTGAGGACTGTTCTAAGCACTTTACACCTATTAACTTCAGTTCAGTTCAGCTCAGTCGCTCAGTTGTGTCCGACTCTTTGCGACCCCATGAATCGCAGCAGGCCAGGCCTCCCTGTCCGTCACCAACTCCCAGAGTTTACGCAAACTCATGTCCATTGAGTTGGTGTTGCCATCCAGCCATCTCATCCTCTGTCTTCCCCTTCTCCTCCTGCCCCCAATCCCTCCCAGCATCAGGGTCTTTTCCAATGAGTCAATTCTTCCCATGAGGTGGCCAAAGTATTGGAGTTTCAGCTTCAGTATCAGTTCTTCCAATGAACACCCAGGACTGATCTCCTTTAGGATGGGCTGGTTGGATCTCCTTGCAGTCCAAGGGACTCTCAAGAGTCTTGTCCAACACCACAGTTCAAAAGCATCAATTTTTTGGTGCTCAGCTTTCCTCACAGTCCAACTCTCACATCCATACATGACCACTGGAAAAACCATAGCCTTGACCAGACGGACCTTTGTTGGCAAAGTAATGTCTGCTTTTTAATATGCTATCTAGGTTGGTCACAACTTTCCTTCCAAGGAGTAAGCGTCTTTTAATTTCATGGCTGCAATCACCATCTGCAGTGAATTTGGAGCCCCCCCAAATAAAGTCTGACACTGTTTCCACTGTCTTCCCATCTATTTCCCATGAAGTGATGGGACCAGATGCCATGATCTTAGTTTTCTGAATGCTGAGCTTTAAGCCAACTTTTTCACTCTCCTCTTTCACTTTCATCAAGAGGCTTTTTAGTTAATCTTTACTTTCTGCCATAAGACATATTAACTTAGTGCTCATAATAACCAAATATTAATAGTTGTTATTCTCATTATCTCCATCATAAAGAAAGAAAGTGAAGAAAGAAGTCTCTCAGTCGTGTCCGACTCTTTGTAACTCTTTGTGACAGGGGACTGTAACCTACCAGCCTCCTCTGTCCATGGGATTTTCCAGGCAAGAGTACTAGAATGGGTTGCCATTCTCTTCTCCAGGGAATCTTCCTGACCCAGGGATCAAACCTGGGTCTCCCACGTTGCAGGCAGATGCTTTACCTTCTGAGCCACCAGGGAAGCCCCATCTTCATTATATAGACGAGGAAAAGGAAGCTCAAGGAGTTAAGCAAGGATCACACAGCTACTAAGTCTTCAAACACAGACTGGCTGGCTTCAGAGTTACACTCTGGACCCCTATGCTACACTGCATTTCAGAAAGATCCTCCATGACTACATCTAAATTCAGTTCAGTTCAGTCGCTCAGTTGTGTCCAACTTTTTGTGACCCCATGGACTGCAGTACACCAGGCTTCCCTGTCCATCACCAACTCCCGGAGCTTATTCAAACTCATGTCCATCGAGTCGGTGATGCCATCCAACCATCTCATCCTCTGTTGTCCCCTTCTCCTCCCACCTTCAATCTTTCACAACAGAATTAACATCTAAATTAGGATCCCTTTTATTTGATAGTACTTTTTTTTTCCTCCGGAGTGTTAGTACAATTTAAAATTATCAATTAATTTTTCAATTAGTTTATTTTTTTCTTCCCAATTATTTTTATTAGTTGGAGACTAATTACTTTACAATATTGTAGTGGTTTTTGCCATACATTGACATGAATCAGCCATGGATTTACATATGTTCCCCATCCTGAAACCCCTTCCCACCTCCCTCCCCATCCCATCCCTCTGGGTCATCCCAGTGCACCAGCCCTGAGCACTTGTCTCATGCATCCAACCTGGACTGGCGATCTATTAGTTTAATATCTGTCTCCTTTAGTCTCTTTCTCTTTGAGAGCAGGAACCATTTCTTGCCATTTTCCTGTATATACCCAGTGCCTAGCACAGTAGACTCAATAGTAGATGCTCAATAACTAGTTGAGTAAATGAATGAAAGCATAAAAGGTAACTAAGAAAAATGTTTCTTTCATGGAGTAATGACTCCATCGTGTGGAATTTTAGAATATTGTCTAAAAAAATTTTTTTTTAACAAGATAGGTTTCATAGAACTGATTCTCCTATTTCCCAGGCTTGTATTAGAGGCTTTGCTGTTGTTTGACTTGTCCTTTTGGGATTTTTAGAGCTATAGGAAAGCATCGTCTCTTCAGGGCAGGCCTAACTAGATTTGCATGGTGAAACGAATTGTGCAATTAGGTGAATAGCAGGTATCAGCTTAAGTCCAGAGCTCGCTTGATTCTACCTTACCAAAAGGTAAAGCATCGATCCACTAATAAGCTCTTGGTTCCGAATGATCACTCTGGCACATCCACAGCCCCTTCCGTGCAGCGTTCTACTACCTAAGAAGCCTATCTGTGGCAGTACCGAACTCGCCACCATATATTCCTTACAGTGTATAATGACTAAAGTAGAAATTGTGTACAGAAATAGCCTCTGCCCTACAATCATACACCAGGAGAGAGTAAATTGCACTCCATTCTAATCCTAAAATTTACTGGTATAATGTTTTGCACATATTGTTGTTCAGTGGCCAGATCGTGTCCCACCCCATGAAATCCTTGCCACCCCATGAACTACAGCATACCAGCCTTCCCTGCCCTTCACTATCCCCTGGAGTTTGCTCAAATTAGTCGATGATGCCATCTAATCATCTCATCTTTTGTTGACTCCTTATCCTGCATCAGGGTGTTTTCCAATGAGTCAGCTCTTCGCACATACAACCTGTAATAATTATTTTTAAAATACCAATATGTTAAATAGAACTACGTCTCTAATCTACCTATTATGGGCAGTTCATTTTATGAAGTTAGCGTAACCTTGCTATTTAAACTAGAAATGGACAAAAAGAAAAGTAAAAATTTTAAGCCAGTATGATTATAGTTGGAGATTATATATACTGAGCCTGTTTTTTCCCCGGTTTAATCTAGGTCCAACTCTGTTTCTATTACACGAACCATCAAGAGAGACGCAGGAGGTCTAAACCTAGCGAGAGCCGCTCCTTCCCCAAGAGTTTATGGTCCTCGGGTTACTCTCGCCACTGGAAACTCTATGGTCCCGGGGCGGGCTGGGAGGCGTGCGTTTTAAAACCGTGGCGGGAAGATGGCGGCCGCATTTGTCGCCAGGGTCAGTTTTTCCCGAGCGGGAGGACGCTGGGACTCTGCGTTTCCCTGAATGGTGGAGAAGATTTCGCGATGAATATAACGCGCTGGAGTGGGAAACAGCGACGTTCAGCATCAGGCTTAGACTCCTCTTCGGGAAGCGGCGTTGACGGCAGTGACAGCCCCTTGCTGCTTTCCGGGCCGGTGCTGAGTCCACCTCCGGGCCTGGGACGCAGCTTGAAGGATCGCGGGCGCCGGCCGGCCGGAGCTACAGGTACTCCCAGGCACTCCGTGGGCAGCTCAGCCGGGCTACTAGTCGCGAGGTGTCCTTTCGGCGCGGAGCTCGCTCGTTTGCAGGGCCCGCTCAGCTCCTACTCCCTTTCTCAGTTTGTGACCCCGGCCCTGAGCGGCATGTCACTTTCTGTTGACAAGGAAGAGCTGTTAGTCCGTGTTCAGAGACCTGGTGTTAGTCTTCAAGTGGTTTCTGGGTTTTTATTCTTTCGACATTTATTTAGAGAAACAACTTACTAGTTGGCCAAATCTCATCACCTGTAAGGGATTCACGCCTAATAGTGCCCAGTACTACTCCTTACAGATACTTATATTGGATGTGTTTTATGGCAGGCTATATATAACACGTAAGGAATTCCTAAACTCAGTGGAAGGCTAATTACTGAAGTCTTATGTTAAAACTAACTATGTCCTTCCCTTTTTTTTTCTTGTTTTTTTGTTTGTTTGTTTTTTGTTGTTTTCCGCAAAAGGGGAATGCAAGCAGACGTTACCTGATGATCAAATAGACAAGCTGCTGTTGGCAAATTGGGGACTTCCTACAGCGGTTCTGGAGAAATATCACAGTTTTGGTGTAAAAAAGATGTTTGAATGGCAGGCAGAGTGCCTTTTGCTTGGACAAGTCCTGGAAGGAAAGAATTTAGTGTATTCAGGTATTCTAGTTTGTGCAAATTAATTTCTGTACCATTTTTAAGACATTATGAATGTAAAGAATGCTCTACTGAGGTAAGGCAGATGAAATTTATAAGTAGAGAAAGTCTTAAAATATATGAAAAGCAGAGTTTCATCATATGCATACCTAAGTTATGAAAATCCCATTATATGGTGGGGTGGGGAAAGGCAAAATCCCTGCAGTTTAAGGAGAGTTATCTGCTTGCCTTTCCTCTCAACATACATTCATCCCAGTGTGAGCATGCAGTATGAGATGTAAACCTGTTCTTCCCACAGTTGATCTCAGTTGCCTTTCAGTGTGTGAACATTTTACAATACATATCTGTTTATAAGTTGACCTCATGTTCGAGTATATACATAAAACCCTATGTAATAATGTACTTTATGAAAGGTTATATGGGCTTTCAAGAGTAATTTTGACTTATAAAACTTTTAATCATCTGTCTTTAGAATACTGACTTTAGAATCTAATCACTTGGTAAGATGTACTTGGTTTGTATCAGTTTTCTCTGAAGTTGTGAGTTATCCAGATTTTTCATTATGGCTGACAAAAATAGCTAGGAAATTTACTATCAATAGATATAAATTCTCAGTGGATATGATGAGTATGAATAAACTCCAGGAGATAGTGAAGGACAGGGAAGCCTGGTGTGTTGCAGTTCATGAGATCCCGAAGAGTGTGACACGACTTGGTGACTGAGCAAGATACAACTTCAGGCTGTTTACTGGCCGTGTAACCTTGCAGATTACTTGAGAGAGAGGAGGAGAAGAAAGAGAGGGAGTGAGAGTGCATAGCGGAAGCATGAGTGCCTGGTTGTGGACTTAGAAAAGTTTTTGGCACATAGGAAGTACTGGTAACTGCTGGTGGCAGTTAGTGGTAGTTGTAGAATGCCCTGACAATTTCAATTGCTTAAATACTTGGGTGTCATTCATAACTGTGGTCACCAACTCGCATAAATTTATCACCAGGTCCAGTGTCTGTTACCTCAAATATCTTGATTCTGTTTGTTCTTGGGTGCATTACCTAGTTTACTATCACCTTCTAGTTTATGCAATAGCTTTGTAACTAGTTAATCTTTTCTTTCTGCTCTTCCTTTGCTTCTGCAGCCAAAGTGAGCTCTGTAAAGTACAATTATGAATTTGTCACTCCTTTTCACGTTCACCTAACTCACTAATCACTCTCCATTGCTTTCAGGATAAATTTCTTACGTGGTATGATTATAAAACTTTTTTCTTGTGGCGCTTTCATGTCTCTTTTGCTCTCCTACTTGTGGTAACCTACTCCAGTATTCTTGCCTCGGAAATCCCATGGACAGAGGAGCCTGGCAGGGCTCCAGTCCATGGGGTCGCAAGAGTCAGACACGCCTGACTGACTAAACCTGCCTACTTGTACTTTTTGTTTCAGACATTCAACTGCCATTTTCTGAATATACCTGACTTTCCTTTAGACCTTTACACATGCTGTTTTTTCTTCTTGAGATTTCTTTCTTTTTCCCTTTTTTGCTCCTTTGAAGTTCTGTTTCCTTTCCATAACTCCTTATAGTTCTTGTCCTTCAACATTTATCATAGCTTCTATCACAATGTATTTAAAGTGTTTATTCCTTCACAGCAGGGTTTTTAACTATTCAGTACTTAAAGGATCTTTAGGTATAAGCTAGGTACTCAGTAATATTCACCATTTATTGCTAATATAAAGATTTCTTTGTCTCTATTTTCACTGGGAGAGTATTTAGAAAGCTGGTTTAAAGTTAGGCATTTCAGAGTTATAAAGGTTTCAAATGATAGGTGGTGGCGGTTTAGTTGCTAAAGTTGTGTTCTACTCTTGCGACCCCATGGACTAGTCCTCCAGTCTCCTCTCTCCATGGGATTTCCCAGGTAAAATACTGGAGTGGGTTGCCATTCCCTCCTCCAGGGGATCTTCCCAACCCAGGGATCAAACCCACATCTCCTGTATTGGTGGGCAGGTCCTTTACCACTGAGCCACCAGGGAAGCCGTAATGATAGTTTGTTGTTGTTGTCCAGTTAACCTTGAGCTATTTAGTCACTGGGTATGATTTAAAGCATTTATTAATGCACTGTATCAAATATTACTTATTTTTGTGATGATCTTGTGGAATAACATCTTTTAGCTCCTACAAGTGCTGGGAAGACTCTGGTTGCTGAGCTACTTATTTTGAAACGGGTATTGGAAATGCGGAAGAAAGCTCTTTTTATTCTGCCCTTTGTCTCTGTGGCTAAAGAGAAGAAATACTATCTCCAGGTAATTTTTTTTTTTTTTTTATGAAGTTTGAAATTGTGAAAGGCCTATTATTGGCAGCTTTGGCTTTATTCATTTGAAATAGAATTATAAAAGCAATTGGAAAATAAAATTTCTTTTATTACATCTCAATCCATGGGGTTACAAGAGAGTGGTACATGACTTAGCAACTAAACACGACCAGTGTAGCTTTAAAAATTGACCATTTATGAGAGGAAACTTTAAAATTACTGCATAGAAGAGAAAGGACAGTTAAATCAAGAGTAATTGGTGAAAACTATATAAAAATTTACAAATGTTCCTTAGAAAATAGAGTGCTTTAATTAGCATATAAATGTACAGATTAAGAATCAACATCTTAAGTGAAGAGTAGGACTAAGCTGAAGCATGAAAAGGAAGTATGTTTGAGGAAGCATATCCCTACCTAATTGGGAACATTTGGGAACATTAGAGGATGAAGAACAACATCCACTGATGCGCATGTACAGCTCCAGTTGTGTGTTCTGTTCTGCTATTCTGCAAAAATGAATGGTAACAGTATACATTTGTGTGATACATGGTCTTTAAGGCATTTTACAAGTATAATACTTCATTAAATAGAATAAAGTTTATTCTGATTTCTGCAGTGAAAAAATGTGCTTTTGGAATGGCAAGATTATTGTACTGGTAATCCAAAAAATCTGAGTTCTAGTCCCAGTTTTGCCACTAATTGTGTCTTCAGGCCAGACACGTTGTAATCTGCTGGATTCAACTTTTTCATTGGTAAAACGAAACTATGGGTTAACTCAATAAATACTCAGAAACATTTTACTGAATGACTAGCTCTAAAATTCAATGGTTCTGTAAATTTTTTTAACGTTATTTCAGAGACCAAATAGCCAACAAAGCTGGTTCTGCATGGTAACATCTTTTCAACTTAGACCAAAGTAGGAAAATGATGTAAGGATCCTTTTTATTGAGAAGGTATGTTAGTTAAAAGTTAAACTAAAAAAAAACAAAACAAAAAACCACCCACTGCATTTGAGTTTTGAAATCCTTTCTTTTGTTATATAAAAAAACTAGTTTTTAGAAAATGAAAATATTTTCCTCATGAAATATAAAAAATTTGTTTCTGAACATATTATTACATTAGTGTTAAAGAACTAGTTTCTTGCTTGTTGATTAGATAAAAAATGTTAGTGCTTAAGGTAATTTTTGTTTTCTTCTGTAAGGCTCTTTCTTCTATAAGGAGCTCATAGAACTCATTAAGTATGCCATTTTATTCAACTCTGCTTTAAAAGAAAATCTCTCCTGAGTTTTGTCAATTCTAAATCTTATTTTTAGTGTTTGATTCTAAAAAGAACCAATGTGCCTTGACCAGGAATAAGCAACAGTTGTCTGATAAATGTCTTTTGATATTTATATCTATGCCTGGGGAAAGAACCAATTCAATATCCATAAATTCTCAACTCTTATTTTTCCGTTTTACTCAAATCAGAGTCTATTTCAGGAAGTAGGAATAAAAGTAGATGGTTATATGGGCAGTACCTCTCCAACAAGGCATTTCTCTTCTTTGGATATTGCTGTCTGCACAATTGAGAGAGCCAATGGTCTGATCAATCGCCTCATAGAGGAAAATAAGATGGATCTTTTAGGTAAGTAAATAAGGAAATAAGTGTATACTTTCTCTATTTTTGATAGAATGGAGTGGAGCTATTATGATTTCTGTATATTTTATGTTTTATTCTAATGTATGTCATCTTCTGGAGGTAAGAAGTGGCATCTATAATGTTAGGAACTCTGTTAAAAATTTTAAGTTTTGCATCCTGCTGATGTTACTCTACTTATTTGTATGTTTGCACTTTACAAAACATAAAGATTATCTTTGAGTCCTCAAGACATTTCTCATTGCTTCTTTCCTGATAAAGTTTACCGGGAATAGAAGGGAATAATCTTCCATCTCTGCAATTAGTGTATATGTATTCATTATCATATTCTGGTACTAGGATATCTAGATCAGGCCTGGACCCAGAGACTACTATTTAGCAGGCTAGGGAGCTATAGAAATTAGCACTGTATTTGAGCTTGGAACTGTTCTGTCTTAATCCTCTTTTTTTTTTTTTTAACCACTTGGGAAAGCTCACCATGTAGAGGTAGCAATAGGAAGAGAATGGTTTTAACAGCGGTGGAAACTGCAAGAATATCAGTTAGTTATTCATGTTATCTTGGTGAACTTAAATGGTAAAATTAGGGTGGGATAGAGGTGGGGAGTCAAATAAAAAATTAATTAGACATGGGCTTTGCTCTGTCAGGCTTAGTGAGAGGAATCACATTCATCAGTTTGTATCAGAATTGTCAGATTGTGTTGTATTAGGTTAAGTGTTATATCCAGTACACTTAGCACAGTGCCTGGCACACTAGATAGAATAAATATTTTTTGGATGAATGAATGAATTCTGAAATAACTTATCATACAATATGATTTTGAAATAGCTTACTGATGAGGAAGAAGAACATCATGTATCATTAGGAAATAGTCTGAAAGATCTGTATTTTCGTAGGGGTATTTGGACTGGGTCAGAGGACACCAGTGCACATGTAAATTAAAATGTTTAACTAAATGAGGCATTGGTTGATAACTAGATTTTTGGTAATTCTTGAGCATTATTCCAAGTACATAGATTAGTTTCTCCAAGTAGAGGAGAAGAGAATTATTATATTTATGTTTTATAGTAGGGTGAGTCACTAGTCTACCATAATCAAACAAAAACACCCCCTTAAAATCATTTATTGCTTCTTGATCTGATTCTGTTTTCCTGTGCACTTGCTAACATCAGCATGGTTGCCCTGGTTGTTTTCCCCGTAGAAAAGTCAATCCACTGAACAATTTTCAAGGATGTCTTTGATTTTCTTTGTACATATATTTTACAAGGTTGCCAGCTAACAAGCATTTGAAATTTGTATTACCTGCAATGTACTGTAATAACAATTGTTTATAGTACAAGATTATGATACTCAGTCCTTCAAAATTCTTAGAATTGTGAGATTCTATAAAACCTAGTATCTGGAAAAATCTCTTTAGGAATGGTGGTTGTGGATGAGTTACATATGCTGGGAGACTCTCACCGAGGGTATCTGCTGGAGCTTTTGCTGACCAAGATTCGCTATATTACTCAGAAATCAGCATCTTGGTAAGTATCTGAAATAGTTAAGTTCTTGAGATTCCAAACAATGTTGAGGAAGTGCAAAAGTGTTTAATAAATAGTTGTTAAATACATTAAAGGAGGGTAATACTTATTTAGAACAAACTCATGTATAGCAGTTTATTTTTTTTTTTCCAAAAGAAGTACTTAAGTGTAGGAGTGATTTTAGATTATTTTGGTAGAATAATTTGAATATTTTGTAGAATGAAAACATTCTTAAATTTTTGCTCACCACATTTAGGATAGAATTTTAAAAATCCAGTTTTTGTAGTTGTTAACTATACACACATGTAAGTAGTCAATGCTAATTACAAAAAATAGCATTTCTTTGTCCCCTACTTTCCAAAGTCTTACAGCTTTTTAAAATTTGACTTAGTGATATCTCTAAATACAGTTACTTAAGTTTTTAGTTTTACACATTATATATTGACTTTATTATGGAAAATAAAGCTCTTTTTTATATTCTTTACTCACCCTACCCAATTTCCTCCTCTACCCTCCTTAGTTTTTCTTTATGCTCTGATTATCCATTCTCCAGATATGTTTATGTCCTAATTTTGCTTAATTCTGTACTCAGTGTTACCCTATTATGATGTATAAGGGCCATTATCAATGAGCCATGTGGTATAATTATTTTTACTTTCTAAATAACTTTTTGTTTTCTCTGAAATTAATAAATGTCTTTTCGTTGATGGCTTGATTTTCTATGAACTTATCACTGATTTATCTCCAGCTTCTTCCCACTTCTGTAAATTTCCATCCAGTATGTTTCAACACATTTGCTGTTCTGCCAAATTCATTTTCTTGAAGTTTCTCCTCAAGTCTCCTGGGTTGTTCCAATTTAGTCTATCTATGCTGGCAGCTGTTATCTTAAAAATCTCTTTTTATTAGTATCATTCATTCCCATTGCTGTTTGCTTGCATCAGAGCCCCCTTTTTTGTAATCACATGTATTTCTCTACTTTCCAGTTTCAGTGGGGATATCTTCCAGGAAGTTCTACCTTATTTAAGCGGATAGGCTATAATGGGTATAAATTTTTCAAAAATTAGCATCTCTGAAAATGCCTTGCAATTATTTCATAGATTTTCCAGGTACAAAAGTCAAGAAAATCTAAATCTAAATACTATTCTAATGCTAACAAAATCTAAATACTTTTAGAGTTTTTAAGATAGTACTTTATTTTTCTCATTACTACTGAGAAATCCAGTACCATGCTTTTTTTTTTTTCCCACAAGAAACCATCAGTTTTATTAACATGTAATATCACACAAAGCCAGAATAAAACCTTTTCCAATCAGTACCATGCTTATCCTTCATTCTTTGTATAAATTTTAAAAATTTTTTCTGAGAGGTTTTAAGACTTCCTTTTCTTCCTGAGTATTGTGAACTATCACTGATGTATCTTTGTGTTGGGTTTGTTTTGTAACATTGAGCCGGGTACTCAGTAGATGCTTTTAATCTAGGAGCTCTTGTCTTTCAGTTTGTGAGACTTTAACACCTCTTGTACAGTATGTGGGAAAACATACAGATTATCATCTATATCCCAAATTAGTAGTGATATAGAAGATATGACTAATACAATTAGCAAATTTGACCTAATGGATATGTGTAGAATAATTACCAAAGATAAGCAGGATATATATTCTTTTTAGTTACATATGAAACATTTATAAAAAAAAATCTGTATGCTGAAACAAAATATCTTAAAGGATTTAAGTTATTTAAAATATAATCTATGACAGCAGTCTGATTAAGCCAGAAATAAGTATAAGAAAAACATAACTAAAAGATGCCCACATGTCTAGACATTAATAGATATATTTTGACCCATTTTGGAATGAAAAAAATAATCACAAAAGAAACAGGAAAATAGTTTGGAATTGAAGTATAATAAAAATATCTCCTAATAAAACATGTGAAATGCAGCTAGAATTGTTTTTAAAGGGAAATTGATAGTATACAGTGTGTATATTATTAAAGAAGAGAGACTGGAAAATTAATAACTTATCTATCTCTAAAACTTAAAAAAAGAATAGTAAAATAATGTCACAGAGAGTGGAAGGAAAGGAATACTAAAGACCAGAGCAAAAATGAATGAAAGAGGAAAGTCATCCTGAACATTAAAAAAACTCTACAAGTCAATGAGAAAAAGTATAATCTAATATATCAGTGGGTAAGGAACTTGAACAGACATTTTTAAGAGGGTATCCAAATGGTTTCTGAACATGAAATGGTGCTTAATTTCATTAGTAATCAAAGAAATGTAAATTACCTCCTCAAAGAGAGATTACCACGCACTGTCCAGAATGTCCAACATACTGACAGTGCTAAGTGGTGACAATGCTAAGTGGAAAAGTAAGGAAGTTCTAGCGATAGCAGTCAGACAAAAAGAAATAAAAGGAATCCAAATTGGAAAGGATGAAGTAAAACTGCTGCTGTTTGCCTATGACATGATACTATAAGCAGAAAATCCTAAAGATACCTCCAAAAAGCTACTAGAACACATCCATGAATTATATAAAATTGCAGGATACAAAAGTAATGTACAGAAGTCTGTTACATTTCTGTACACTAACAGTGAATTATCAGGGAAATTTAAAAAACAATCCCATTTATAATTGCATCAAAAAGAATAAAAATCCTAGGAATAAGTCTAAGGAGGTAGAAGGCCAATACAATCCTTATCAATTACCAATGGCATTTTTTGCATACATAGAACAAAAAGTCTTAAAATTTCGTGGAACCACAAAAGACCCCAAATAGCTAAACCAATGTTGAGAAGGAAAAATGGAGCTGGAGGACTCAGGCTCCCTGACTTTGTACTATACTATAATGCTTTAGTAATGAAGACAGTATGGTACTGGCACAAAGACAAACCTGTAGATCAGTGGAGCAGTATAGAAAACCCAGAAATAAACCCATACACCTGTGGTCAATTAATCTATGTCAAAGGTGGGGAGAGAGAACAATGGAGAGAAGACAGTTTAATTGGTTCTGGGAAGACTGAACAGCTGCATGTAAAATGATGAAATGAGAGCATTCTCTAATATCATATACACAAATAAACTCACAATGGATTAAAGACCTAAATGTAAGACTAGATACTACAAAACTCGTAGAGGAAAACATAGGCAGAACACTCTTTGACATAAAATGCAGCAAGATCTCTTTTTCACCCACCTCCTAGAATAATGAAAAGACAAAAATAAGCAAGTGGGACCTAATTAAAAGCTTTGAACAGCAAAGAAAACCATAGACAAAATGAAAACTCACAGAATGGAAGAAAATATTTTGAGAATGAAGTGACTGACATGGGTTTAATCTCCAAAATAGATAGCTATGCAGCTCAATATCATAAAAACAACAACCCAATCAAAAAATGAGCAAAAGATCTAAATAGACATTTCTACAAAGAAGATCAGTGGAACAGATTAGAAAGCCTAGAACTGAGCCCTTACTGTTTTTTTTTTTTTTTTTGAGTTATCAGTTTTATTCATTGATTTGTTTTTGTTCTGGGTCTTTGTTGTGGCACATGGGCTGTTTGTTGCTGCATGCAGACTTCTCATTATGGTGGCTTCTCCTATTGCAGAGCATGGGCTCTACAGCATGGGCAATGAGCTCATATTTATATGGGAAAGTAACCTATGATATAGGCAAGAATATACAATGGAGAAAAGACAGCCTTTTCAGTAAATGGTGTTGGTAAAACTGGACTACTCTCATACCATGCACAAAAATAAATTTAAAATAGATTAAAGACTTAAGACCTGAAACTGTAAAACTTCCAGAAGAGAACATAGGCAGTATGCTCTTTGTGTCCATGAATGTCCAGAAGTCTCTGGAGGAGGCGTGGGTTGGTGGTGGCCAGCTGCAGGATTAGGGGCACTGAGGGTAATAGTGCCTGCATGGGACCTTTTGAAGGAGGTCTCCATCATCTTCATTACCTACACCATAGTTTGTCCTCAGTTCAAATAACAGAGAGGGAACAGAGCTCTGCCCTCCAACAGAAAATTGGATTAAAGATTTACTGAGCATGGCCCCACCCATCAGAACAAGACCCAGTTTACCCCTCAGTCAGTCTCTCCCATCAGGAAGCTTCCATAAGCCTCTTATCCTTCTTCAGAGGGCAGACAAACTGAAAACCACAATCACAGAAAACTAACCAATCTGATCACATGGACCACACACAGCCTTATCTAACTCAATGAAACTGTGAGCCATGCCATGTATGGCCACCCAAGACGGACAGGTCATGGTGGAGAGTTCTGACAAAATCTGGTCCACTGAAGAAGGGAATGGCAGACCACTTCAGTATTCTTGCCTTGAGAACCACATGAACAGTATGAAAAGGCAAAAAGATAGGACATTGAAAGATGAACTCCCCAGGTCGGTAGGTGCCCAATATGCTACTGGAGATTAGTGGGGAACGTGCTGCAATTCATGGGGTCTCAAAGAGTTGGACACGACTAAGCAACTGAACTGAACTGAACTTCAGAAAGAATGAAGAGATGGAGTCAAAGCAAAAACAACACCCAGTTGTGGATGTGACTGGGATGGAAGTAAGGTCTGATGCTGTAAAGAGCAATATTGCATACTAACCTGGAAAGTTAGGTCCATGAATCAAGGCAAATTGGAAGTGGCCAAACAGGAGATGGTGAGAGTGAAAGTCGACATTTTAGGAATAAGCGAACTAAAATGGACTGGAATGGTGAATATAACTCAGGTGACCATTATATATACTAGTATGGACTGCAAGGAGATCAATCCTGGGTGTTCATTGGAAGGACTGATGCTGAAGCTGAAACTCCAATACTTTGGCCACCTCATGCGAAGAGTTGACTCATTGGAAAAGACCCTGATGCTGGGAGTGATTGGGGGCAGGAGGAGAAGGGGACGACAGAGGATGAGATGGCTGGATGGCATCACCGATTTGATGGACATGGGTTTGAGTAAACTCCTACAAGAGTTGGTGATGCACAGGGAGGCCTGGCGTGCTGCGATTCATGGGGTCACAAAGAGCTGGACACAACTGAGCGACTGAACTGAACTGATGGGCAAGAGTCCCTTAGAAGAAATGGAGTAGCCATCATAGTCAACAAGAGTCTGAAATGCAGTACTTGGATGCAATCTCAAAAATGACAGAATGATCTCTGTTCATTTTGAAGGCAAACCATTCAGTATCATAGTAATACAAGTCTATGCCCTGACCAATAATGCTGAAGAAGCTGAAGTTGAATGGTTCTATGAAGACCTACAAGACCTTCTAGAACTAACACCCAAAAGAGATGTTCTTTTCATTATAGGGGATGGAATGCAAAAGTAGGAAGTCAAGAAATACCCAGAGTAATGGGCAAATTTGGCCTTGGAGTACAGAATGAAGCAGGTCAAAGGCTAACAGAGTTTGGCCAAGAGAACTCACTGGTCATAGCAAACACCTTCTTCCAAGAACGCAAGACAAGACTACACATGGACATCACCAGATGGTCAATACCAAAATCAGACTGATTATATTCTTTGCAGCCAAAGATGGAGAAGCACTATACAGTCAGCAAAACAAGACCTGGAGCTGACTGTGGCTCAGATCATGAACTCCTTATTGCCAAAGACTTATATTGAAGAAAGTAGGGAAAACCACTAGACCATTCAGGTGTGACCTAAATGAAATCACTTACGAATATACAGTGGAAATGACAAATAGGTTCAAGGGATTATATCTGATAGACAGAGTGCCTGAAGAACTGTGGATGGAGGTTCATGACATTGTACAGGAGGCAGTAATCAGGACCATCCCCAAGAAAAGAAATGCAAAAAGGCAAAATGGTTGTCTGAGGAGGCCTTACGGACAGCTATGAAAAGAAGAGAAGTGAAAGGCGAAGGAAAAAAGGAAAGATATGCCCATTTGAATGCAGAGTTCCAAAGAATAGCAAGGAGAGATGAGAAAGCTTTCCTTAGTGATCAATGCAAAGAAATAGAGGAAAACAATAGAATGGGAAAGACTAGAGATCTCTTCAAGAAAGTTAGAGATACCAAGGGAACATTTCATGCAAAGATGGACACAATGAAGGACAGAAATGGTATGGACCTAACAGAAGCAGAAAATATTAAGAAGAGGTGACAAGAATACACAGAACAAAAAAGATCTTCACGACTCAGATAATCACGATGGTGTGATCACTCACCTAGAGCCAGACATCCTGGAATGCAAAGTCAAGTGGGCCTTAGGAAGCATCATTACAAACAATGGAGGTTTGTAGTGGAGGTTAAGGAATTCCAGTAGAGCTATTTCAAATCCTAAAAGATGATGTGAAAGTGCTGCACTTAATATGCCAGCAAATTTGAAAACTCAGCAGTGGCCAAAGGACTGGAAAAGGTCAGTTTTCATTCCAATCTGAAAGAAAGGCAATGCCAAAGAATGCTCCAACTACTGCACAATTGCAGTCATCTCACACACTATCAAATTAATGCTCAAAATTCTCCAAGCCAGGCTTCAACAGTATGTGAACCATGAACTTCCAGATGTTCAAGCTGGATTTAGGAAAGGCAGAGAAACCAGAGATCAAACTGCCAACATCTGTTGGATCATTGGAAAAGCAAGAGAGCTCCAGAAAAATATCTGCTTTATATGCTAAAGCCTTTAACTGTGTGGATCACCACACACTGTGTAAAGTTCTTAAAGAGGTGGGAATACCAGACCACCTGACCTGCCTTCTGAGATATCTGTATGCAGGTCAAGAAGCAACAGTTAGAATTGGACATGGAACAACAGACTGGATCCAAATTGGGAAAGGAGTACATCAAGGCTGTATATTGTCATCCTGCTTATTTAACCTATATGCATTGTACATCATGAGAAATGTTGGGTTGGATGAAGCACAAGCTGGAATGAAGATTGCTGGGAGAAACATCAATAACCTCAGATATGCAGATGACATCACCATTATGACAGAAAGTGAAGAAGACCTAAAGACCCTTTGATGAAAGTGAAAGAGGAGAGTGAAAAAGTTGGCTTACAATTCAGCGTTCAGGAAACTAAGATCATGGTATCCAGTCCCATCACTTCATGGCAAATGGATGGGGAAACAGTGGAAACAGTGGCAGACTTTATTTTTTTGGGCTCCAGAATTACTGCAGATGGTGACTGCAGCCATTAAATTAAAAGACACTTGCTCCTTGGAAGAAAAGCTGTGACTAACCTAGACAGCTTATTAAAAAGCAGAGACATTACTTTGCCAATAAAGGTCTGTCTGGTCAAAGCTATGGTTTTTCAAGTAGTCATGTATGGATGTGAGATCTGGGCTATAAAGAAAGCTGAGCTCTGAAGAATTGATGCTTTAGAACTGTGGTGTTAGAGAAGACTCTTGAGTCCCTTGGACAGCAAGGAGATCCAACCAGTCCATCCTAAAGGAAATCAGTCCTGAATATTGATTGGAAGGACTGATGATGAAGCTGAAACTCCAATACTTTGGCCACCTGATACAAAGAACTGACTCATCTGAAAAGAGCCTGATGCTGGGAAAGATTGAAAGTGGGAGGAGAAGGGGACGACAGAGGATGAGATGATTGGATGGCATCACTGCCTCAATGGACATGAGTTTGAGTCAACTCTGGGAGTTGGTGATGGACAGGGAGGCCTGATGTGCTGCCATTCATGGGGTCACAAAGAGTTGGACACAGCTGAGCGAGTGAACTGACTGAACTGATGCTCTTTGATGTTGATTTTTATCAACATAATATTTTTAGGATATGTCTCCCCAGGCAAGGGAAACAAAAGTAAAAATAAACAAGTGGGATTATGTCAAACTATAATAAAAATTTTTGCACAGTGAAGGAAACTTTCAGCAAAACAAAAAGGCTGTATACTGAATGGGTGATCTTTGCAAATGATGTATCCCATAAGGCATTAATACCCAAGATATATGAAGAACTCATATAGTTAAACATAGTAAAAATCTGGTTAAGAAATGGGCAAAGGGTGTGAATAGACACTTTTCCAAAGACATACAAATGATCAACAGGCAAATGAAAAGTTGCTCACCATCACTAATCTGTAGTGAATTATAAGTCAAAACCCTGGATACCACCACACATCTGTCAGGATGACTTATCAAAATAGACATCAAATAACAAATGTGTCAAGGATGTGGAGAAAAGGGAAACCTTGTGCACTTTTGATGGGAATATAAATTGGTACAGCCACTATGGGGAAGCAGTATGGCAAACAGTATGGCAGTTCTTCAAAAAATTAAAAACAGTATGATCCAGCAATTCTACCCTTGGGTATTTATCTGAAGAAAACAAAAACACTAATTTGAAAAAGATATGTGCACACCTAGGTTTAATGCAGGATTATTTATAATAGCTAAGATATGGAAGCAACCTAAGTGCCCATCAATAGATGAATGGTGTATTTATATACAGTGAAATATTATTCAGCCATAAGAAAGAGGGAAATTCTGCCATTTGTTACAACATGGATACACCTGGAGTTTAGGACAGAGAAAGACAAATACAGTATGATTTCATTTATATATGTAATCTAAAAAAAGAACAAACAGTAGTTTGACATTAATAAAATTGAATATACTATATGACCCAATAATTTTATTCCTAGGTATATACCCTATAGAAATTTATGCACATTTGTACCAAAAGACATGCCAAGAATATTGTTAGCAGTATTTGAAATTAATAGTTTATGTCTTTTAACATCATTTTCATTTGTTTTTCGCAGCCAGGCAGATTTAGCCATTCCTTTGTCTAATGCCGTGCAGATTGTTGGCATGAGTGCTACTCTTCCAAATTTGGAGCTTGTGGCTTCCTGGTTGAATGCTGAACTCTACCACACTGACTTTCGCCCTGTACCACTGCTGGAATCCATAAAAATTGGAAATTCAATTTACGACTCTTCAATGAAGCTTGTGAGGGAATTTCAACCCATGCTGCAAGTGAAGGTAAGTCATTTGTTGTTGTTCAGCTGCTAAGTCGTGTCCAGCTCTTTGCGACCCCATGGACTGCAACATGCCAGGTTTCCCTGTCCTTCACTGTCTCCGATAGTTTGTTCAAACTCAGGTCCATTCAGTTGGTGATGCCATCCAACCATCTCATTCTCTGTTGCCCCCTTCTCCTGCCCTCCATGTATCCCATCATCAGGGTCTTTTCCAGTGGGTCAGCTTTTGCCTCAGGTGGCCAATCCTTCCAGTGAATATTCAGAGTCGATTTCTTTTAGAATTGACTGATTTGATCTCCTTGCTGTCCAAGGTTCTTCTCCAGCATCACAAATAAAAAGCATCAATTCTTTGGTGCTCAGTCTTCTTTTTTTTTTTTCTTCTGTTTTTTATTTTTATTTTTTAATTTTTTTTTTATTATTATTATTTTTTTGTTTCCAGTGGGTTTTGTCATACATTGATATGAATCAGCCATGGATTTACATGTATTCCCAATCCCGATCCCCCCTCCCACCTCCTTCTCCACCCGATTCCTCTGGGTCTTCCCAGTGCACCAGGCCCGAGCACTTGTCTCATGCATCCCACCTGGGCTGGTGATCTGTTTCACCATAGATAGTATACATGCTGTTCTTTTGAAATATCCCACCCTCACATTCTCCCACAAAGTTCAAAAGTCTGTTCTGTATTTCTGTGTCTCTTTTTCTGTTTTGCATATAGGGTTATTGTCATCACCTTTCTAAATTCCATATATATGTGTTAGTATGCTGTAATGTTCTTTATCTTTCTGGCTTACTTCACTCTGTATAATGGGCTCCAGCTTCATCCATCTCATTAGGACTGGTTCAAATGAATTCTTTTTAATGGCTGAGTAATATTCCATGGTGTATATGTACCACAGCTTCCTTATCCATTCATCTGCTGATGGGCATCTAGGTTGCTTCCATGTCCTGCTCAGTCTTCTTTATGGTCTAACTCTCACATGTGTACATGACTACTGGAAAAACCATAGTTTTGACTAGACGGGACTTTGTAGGCAAAGTGATGTCTCTGCTTTTTAAAAAAATTTTTTTTATTGAAGAATAATTGCTTTACAGAATTTTGTTGTTTTCTGTCAAACCTCAACATGAATCAGCCATTGGTATACATATATCCCCTCCCTTTTGAACCTCCCTCCCATCTCCCTCCCTATCCCACCCCTCTAGGTTGATACACTGTCTAGGTTTGTCATAGCTTTTCTCCCAAGGAACAAGCATCTTTTAATTTCATGTCTGTGGTCACTGTCTGCAGTAATTTTTTTACCATCTGTACTGTTGTGTTTGATTGCATTTTCTAGCAAGTTGTTAACAATTTTTGAGTTAAGCTGGGGGTTGCAAAGTAGCGGATGTGTATTACATATCCATTAGAAGGATTCCTGTTGTTAACCTAGTTGGTTTCATGAAAGAATTGGTGGTGTTGGTGAGAGAGGAAATGTAGTTGTCTTCAATTTAAATATAATCATTTCCTATAAGTGTAAGTAATAAAATGTTATAGATTTTTCTTTTTAATTGGGAAAGATTTTCTTATGGCTTTGTTTACATTAAAGTGGAAAATTGACTTTTTATTAAGTGATATATGTACAATATGTGCTCTTCTTGGTTGCTTCAGTCATGTTTGACTCTTTGTGACCCCCTGTATATGATAGTAGAAAAAACATTTTTTTGGGGTCAGAAAGACCTATTTCTGATACCTTATGTAGGGATACTTGATATGGCTGTGATAATAGTTGAATCACATAACTTCTCAATAGTATCTTCATCTATAAAATGGATATAATATTTGTCTTTAGTGTTTTAAGGATGAAATTTGATTTTAAAAAATTGCCTAGCATCTATAAAGTGGTTGATAAATACACTTTAAAACATTTAGTTCACAGTATTTTTCTAGGGCTGATTCTTCAGTCCTGAAGTTAAAGGGCTGAATCTGGTATGAGACATCTATTTTTAATGTAGATCTGTGCCTCTGAATACTGAAATAGTTAAGGATAAGTTTAGAACTGGAAATAGGACTAAATTCATGTGTTTTAGTACACTTATAGGTGTATTTGTAGCTTCAGCATGCCTGATATGGAATCCTATTTAGTTGCTTTGCTCTGTACTCCCAAAGTTCATTTGACTTTGCCTTGGTTACCTCAATAAATATATCAGTAAACAAAGTCATTTACTCTCCTGTTAATAATCTTCTTCTATTACCATGTCTCTGTCTCCACCCTATTTAAATCTTTCAACTCTTAAACTTGGATCTGTGCTTAAATCAAAAGCTAATCATCTATTTAAAATGAACATCAGATCCTGTAACCATTCTTTTAAAAAATTTGTGATGGTTCCCATTTCATGTGGAATGAAAGCCAACATCTTTAAAGTAGCCTACAAACCATATATGATCTGTCCCACTCCTTTACCCTGGCTTCAGTTTCTATATTCCTTACTTCCTCCATAGCCTCTTTGCTATTCTGTATAATATGCCAAGAAATCTCCCACCTCAGATTCTCTTTATGTGGAATACTTTCCCCTCTAGGCATCAGTAGGGTTTACTCTTTGACCTTTGGACCTTTACTCAAATGTCACTTTCTCAGACCTTCCCTGGCCACTTTATTGAAGTTTCAGTGTTCTCTCATTCCTGGTTTTATTTTCCCTGTTTTATTTCTCTCCTTTGCACTTTGAGTATATTTTGTGTTTTACTTATCTTATTTTTATCTGTTTCTTCCTTGTAGAGTAGAAACGTTCTGAGGGCAGAGCTTTTTTTCTGCTTTATTCTCCATCCCCAGGCCTTGAATAATATATGTACGTGCTAAGTTGCTTCAGTATTCTCTGACTCTCTTGTGACTCCATGGACTGTAGCCCACCAGGCTCCTCTGTCATAGGATTCTCCAGGCAAGAATAGTGGAGTGGGTTGTCATTCCCTTCTCCAGGCGATCTTCCTGACCCAGGGGTCTAACCTGCGCCTCTTACGTCTCCTGCATTGGCAGGTGGTTCTTTACCACTAGTGTCACCTGGAAAGCCCATGATAATATATGGCACCCAGTAAATAATTGCTTAATGAGTGAATGTATTGATGAATTAATCTAGTTACACACATTGACCTTCCTGTTTTGGTCACCACTGGAGTGTTTACAAATGCTGTTTGTTCTGCTTGAAATGTGTTCCCTGTTCCTCAGTTACCTTTTATTAAGGTAATGTTTCTCCTCCTTCACATCTCATCAGTTTCTCAGGGAAACTTTTTCTTTTCTTCCAGATCTCTCAGATTTATGTCAAATGTAAGGCTTCAAAACACCACAAAATTCTCTTTAATAGTACATATTATGATTGTATTTTACTTTTGTTTGTTTAGTACTTTATTGTTTCCCCACTGAGACCCAAACCCCTTAAAGATAGTACCTTGGCTATCTTTTACTTACCATTATATCCCTATTACCTTTGGGTTGGAGGTCAGTAAATGTTAGTTGAATGACTATAAAAGATCTACTCACCTTGCATCATAAGGAGGTTTATTTTCTTTTCTCTTTTCTGTTTTTTCTTTGTTTTATTATTGAGTTTGTAACTGATATTTATCATGCTTTTGAGTAGAAAAACCTTGCCATTCAGGCAAAATGAATGACTTTAAACTGATATGAAAATGTTTTGAAAGTATCACTAGAATGGTTACTTCTTTTTCTTTTTTAGGGAGATGAGGATCATGTTGTTAGTTTATGTTATGAGACCATTCGTGATAACCATTCAGTTTTACTTTTCTGTCCCTCGAAGAAATGGTGTGAAAAGCTGGCAGATATCATTGCCCGTGAGTTTTACAATCTGCACCATCAAGCTGAGGGTAAGTTAGTGATGGAAAGGAAAGGAAGTGATGAAAGGAGTTCTTAGAACATTTGCTTGAAAGTAATGTCAATAATTATATTAGCAAAGCATGGTTCTTTTCATCATTGCCACCACCTGGATGGATCCTTTGTAAAAGTATGTTTTTGTGACTAATCATCTCCTTATCCTCCTTATAGATAATATGTATACACATTCAGACTAACTAATCTTCAGAGTTTCAGTATATTAGATTTATACAGGTATATACTAAGGTCCTTCATTTAGGATCCGTGGGCTTTGAGAAGTTGACTTCAAAGCCCCTAAATTGTATAAGAAACTTCACATACACACATTTTTTTCTGGGGAAAGTAGTCATATCTTTTTTATATTTCCAAGCTCTTACTCTAAAGAGAGTCATGCATACACACACACACAAACTATGTACACATGTAGTTTAAAATCAACTTTATTGAGGTATAATTTGTCTAGAATAAAATGTACCCACTTAAAGTGAAACTTAATGAATTTTAACAAATGTGTTCACCTGTTGAACTCCTCACTGTGATCAATGTATAGAACATTTCTATCACTCCAAAATGTTCTCTTTTACTTTCTATCTCCTCCCTCTATCCCCAGCTTCAGGCAACCAATCATATATTTTCTGTCACTGTAGATTAGTTGTGCCTTTTCTAAGAATTTCATGTAGTAAATGAAGTCATATTATGTGTATGTGTCTTTTGTGTCTGGCTTCTTTCACTCATCATGATATTTTTAAGATTCATCCAGATTGTTACTTTTGTCAACTCCTTTCTTTTTTATTGCTGAGTATTGATTTATGCATATTGCTATAACTACTCACTTTGGGGTGAGTAGTGTTACCTCACCACACTAGATTGTGGGCCCT
The DNA here is from genome assembly GCF_033118175.1 of Dama dama. Lineage (NCBI taxonomy): Eukaryota > Metazoa > Chordata > Mammalia > Artiodactyla > Cervidae > Dama > Dama dama. The sequence continues at coordinate 52,650,260 of NC_083699.1, forward strand.
TGGGCTCAAAGATAAGTGCAGGGAAAACAGGGACAGTTCTGGTTACAGAACATTAGGATATTTTATGACTTTGTTATGTTGGTGGCATCTTGAGGATAGGTAATGGATATCTCAAGTCTAGCTTCAATTAGTAAACTTTGCCTGAAGTTTATATTAGTAGACTTTGGTCCAATATTATAATATCTCTTCTAGTTCTCTCTTAATCAATGCTTTCTTACTATGCCAGCTTACATTTTTTTGTGGCAACTATGGTAACTTACATTCCTTAATGACCAGAAACATTATTTATATTTTCTTTGCATGAGCTTCTTAAGATTTATAGCAGTGGTTTCCAAATCCTAGGACTTGAACTGGAGTCCGGGCTGTGATGAACTTTTCACCAGAAAAGTAAAGACAAGGTAGCACATTTTTCATAAAGATGACATTTAAATTTTGAAATTATCCCTACTAATTTTTTTATGTTAAAATTACTTTTCTTTTTAAATAAGGGAACAAAGATAATTTTTTAAAAATATAAATCACTTTTAGAGAAGTTGGCAAAAAATTGGCAACCCTCTGTGGTCCTCAGAATTTTAGAAGTTTACCTAAAAGATTTAAAAATATATAAAATTTAAGATATATTCTATGAGAAATTTTACTAGTTCAGAAATCCAAAGCCTTAAGTTATTTTTTAAAGAAAATATAGTTCTTTCATCTAAGAAGATCTTCTGGGGAAGTTATACATAGAGGCAAAAAACAGAGGGTAATGTATGATTAATTACCACATTGGTGCCAAAAAGGCTAGAAGAATTGTCACATAGAACTAAGCTCCTATGTGATTCTGACACTGCTGGTTTGGTGGGGGCACATGTTGAGCAAGGAGTTATTTTAGGTTCTGATTGATGGTATTTGTAATTTTCTTCTTCTTTCAGCTGGTTCTTTTGATTTCCTCCTGTGGGCTTGATCTCGACCTAACAGAGTATTTCCTAAACTTTGGTGCACATTAGAATTGCCTAGGGAGATTTAAAAATCATTATGTCCAGGTTGCATCACATCACGGAATCCAGGGGTGAGAGCCAGACATCAATATTTTAAAAATATATCCAGGTGATTATTAAGTAGTTTCAGAACCACTGCCTTCTGTCATGACTCAGGCAGATAGCAGTAAAAGAGGTCCAAGGGGAGGTGAACAGTGTTGACAGTTTTTTTGTGACAGGATTGGTAAGATCATCTGAACTTCGACCAGTGATGCTGGAACAAAAGGGCCTCCTAGAAGTGATGGATCAGTTAAAACGTTCACCTTCAGGATTGGACTCTGTATTACAAAAAACTGTGCCATGGGGAGTAGCATTTCATCATGCAGGTATCGATATATTTAATATGTTACTATGAAGCCCCCTCCAAAAATACTTATAATTTCTTTATTTTTATGTTTGATTTGCATTTGATTTCTCATTAACCACACTTAATACTCTTAAATTTCCTATTAAGACATTGTGTGATTAAGATTAAACAGGAATAAAACACATGCAGGTTTATTTACTTATCTGTATGGTATATAAGTACTAGATACAAGCGGTAGCTCTGATGGTAAAGCGTCTGTCTACAATGCAAGAGACCTGGGTTCGATCTCTGGGTCGGGAAGATTCCCTGGAGAAGGAAATGGCAACCCACTCCAGTACTCTTGCCTAGAAAATCCCATGGACAGAGGAGCCTGGTGTCCATGGGGTTGCAAAGAGTCAGACACAACTGAGCAACTTCACTTTCACTTTCACTTTACAAGCTTTTTTGGTACCTGGGGATGTGAATTCTAAAGTGATTATATTTCTATACTTTGTTTCCTTAAAACTTAGGTGGAAGTGGTACTTGCTATCCTAACTTTATGCCACTCTGAATATTTCCTTTTATCTCTAGGGGTATTTGTAATATTCTTAGAAATACATCAAAATCGAATTAATTTTAGAATTTGTCATATTGTATTTTGAAATGGTTACAGATATTTAAAACCTCATATCTAGGTTGTCAAAATTGCAAGGCTTATGACAGTCAGTGAATTAAGTAACTTCTTTCAGGGAGTGATCTGTCCATGTTGATATGTGCTAAGGATATGTTTAAGAATATATAGTTTCTACAATTAGGAACTTAACCTTTTTAGTTTATTTAAAAATTTTATCATGCTATGCCGGGGTCCAGCCCCAGCAGGATCCAGGGGTACTCTCAGGATGAACGGCGTCGGTGAGTGAGAGAGAGAGAGAGAGAGAGAGAGAGAGAAAGAGAGAAAGAGACCAGACCGGGGTATGCAACAGAGTCTGGTGTCTGGCATCTTTTATTTTTTACCGTAGCTTTTATACCCTAAGTAGTACATTTCTAAGGGGAGGTGAAAGATAAGCATACAAAGTTTAGTTTAACATTACATCAGTTTTGTCTTTCACGAAACCAGGGTGTTTTCTGCATACTTCTTTATTCATGAGAGTTTTCTTTCATAGTGGATCTTTGTACATTATCTTCTGGCCTTGGGGCCTATTAACATTTAATGATCTAGGTGAAGGCAAAACTGTTTTTTGTAGTCTATTCTTTATTGTTCTATTTTGCCTTGAGTTTAGCAGAAAACAGAAAAGTTGCAGTCTCATGGTGCAGCAGGTTGCAACATAGTAGAAATACAATCCTGTTAACGCCAATGTCAGCCTTTTTTCAAAAGTTCTCAGCTAAATTTATCTAAAAAGTTTAGCACACAAAGACTCTGTGGCTCTGATGAGGCAGCTTCTGTTTTAGCACTCTTGATTAAAATTAACAATTATCTTATTGTTTCCACACTAGGGCAAAACTCTTATTTTTTTAAATCCTTAACTATATTAACAATAGTTTTTACTGTACAACCTCAGCACAATAACAGCAATCAAATGTTGATCCAATAACCACTTTTAGAATAATAATTTTTGTGTTCTCTAATAGGATTTTCTCACCCCCCGAAGGGCTCTGTGCCTATCAGGGCCTTTTGTGATCAGGTCTCTATACTCTTTATGATTCAGGTGTTGTGAGCAGTCATGTGCATTAGTACGCATCTGCCAAACAAGCCAGAGTGCCAGCAAAAGGGTTTTTACTTGAAACATTTCCTTCATTCCTGGCCCCTTCATAGGGAACCAGGGTCTAGGAGATTTATTAATTAGGGTTCTATGTTGGTCTTTATTCAGTGAAAGAGGAGCAGGAGAACTCTCGGCAGGCAACACAAGAATCTGCAGCAGGGCGAACAAGAACAACAGCAGAAAAAGGGGGAGGATACAGGGTGGAGTAGAGGCCGAGGCCAACCTGGAGGGTCCCTTGTATCCTGAACGGCCTTGCGTGTCAGGTTTTTTCCTCATGACCTCGTCATGGATGGGATCCTGAATGGCCTTGTGTGTCAGGTATTTTCTTCATGACCTCGTCATGGGTGGAATCTCACACAACAGCTCCAGGCAATGCTATATAAAAATAAATTTAAAAAATATATCTATACACAAACACATGAGAATATTTTCATTGTATATAAACTAAAATACATGCTAATAAAGTGAATATTGGTGGATCCACCACTTAATTTACAAACTAAGAACCCCAATTCTCTTGACCTTTTTAAAAAAGAAAACAAAAAATAAGCAAGATAAGTGTATATTCTGTTTGCTGTTTTTCATTTACTCATGTATTTGTCCTTCAGACATTTATTTATGTGCCTGACCACTGTGTTGGACACACCATCAGATACTGTCTTGAGTAAAGCATGTCTGTACCTTCAGGGTGTTCTTTTCTAGAGCAGGTTTCAGCAAACTACAGTCTGCTGGTCAAATCCAGCTGTTTTTGTAAATAAAGTTTTACTGGAATACAGTCTTGCCCATTTGTTTTATGGCTGTTTCATGTGAAATGGTGGAGTTGATTAGTTGCAACAGAGATCATCTCTCCTGCAAAATCTAAAATGTTTACAGATAAAGTTTGACAGCCCCTGGTCTAGAAGGAGATAGAACTATACTAGGGTTGGCAGATTATACTCTTAAATTGGTAGACTGTGATTACTTCTTTGTTTACAGTCATAACAGTAGCTTAAAAAAATCTTTACAAGGTTGTATCAGATTCTCAGATCCATTTGTAAGTGATCAAGTGTAATGTTTTCCTCATATGTTTACAAATATATGCTATTACAATTTCTTTTTTTTTTTAGGTCTTACTTTTGAGGAGAGAGATATCATTGAAGGAGCCTTCCGTCAAGGTCAGATTCGAGTCTTGGCAGCAACTTCTACTCTTTCATCTGGTGTGAATTTACCTGCACGTCGTGTAATCATTCGAACTCCTATTTTCAGCGGTAGACTCCTAGATATTCTTACTTATAAGCAGATGGCTGGTCGTGCTGGCAGGAAAGGAGTAGACACAGTAGGTAAGTGAGTTTGAATTTTATGATAGTGTTGCTGAAGGATAGTGTGAGTCTGCTTGAAATTGAATAGCAACCTATTTCTCATCATGTTATATTTCTTTGTTATCCAAAACTAATGTCATCCTTTTGGATTTACTTAATATTTATATAGAGTATAACTTAAAATCTTCATATCATCAACTGTTGGTTTTCTAGTAATATAAAAAATCTTCATTAGAAGATTTTCTTTTGTGTTATATACAGTGAAATGATTCAGTATTATGGTTATCAGATGGCATAACGTTAGCTGGAAGATGACCTTTAATTTCCAGTACCATCTGCTATTTTGTGCTAATGAAGGGGTAGATTTTTATGGTTATTAATTCTTTTTAGGTGTCTGGTGTTCGAGTTTAGCTAGGGATTCTGAGAGCTGGGAAGTACTCTCTCACACTTCTGAAATAAGAACTTCATGTACCCTCTTTCTCTTTCTAAATTGGTGCTGACTCTGAAAACACATTTTCAATTTTTAGTATGAGCAAGTAGTGATAATATTGCCAGCAGAGTAAACAAAACTTTTTTTCTTAAGTAGTAGGGAAAAGACTTGTTTAAATTAAATATCAAGATGGCATATATTCTTGCCTGCTATATTATTCTGGATATGACTAAATTGTTGAGTCTTCTAATATTTTAGAACTTTGAGAGGAATGTTCTCTGTCACACTTTCTTTCAGTTTGTTTTTTCGTGTTCAAGCATTAGCATTTCTATCTTGTGGTATAAGATGGCTACTGCAGTCTCTGTTGTCACACCTGCATTTCAGCCATCAGGATGGAGAGATGAGGAAATAAAGGGGCACATCCTGCCCTTTAAGGGCACTTTCCAGAAGTTACACATAGTATTTGTTCTTATATACAATTGGCCATAACGTAGTCACATGTTTATATTCCCCAGCTACAGGGAAGCTGATGAATATAATCTAGCTGAGTGGTCATCAGTTCAGCTAACATTTAGGGGTTTTATTAATGGAAGAATAAAGAAGTGAAGTGAAGTCGCTCAGTAGTGTTCGACTCTTTGCGACCCCACGGACTGTAGCTTACAAGGCTCCTCTGTCCATGGAATTTTCCAGGCAGGAGTACTGGAGTGGGTTGCCATATCCTTCTCCAGGGGATCTTCCTGACCCAGGGATTGAACCTGCGTCTCCTGCATTGCAGGCAGACACTTTACCGTCTGAGCCACCAGGGAAGCCAAAAGGAAGAATGAGAGAATGGCTATTAGGGTCAACTATCAGTCTCAGTCCTAGTAGCAAATGGTTCATCTATCTATAATCCCTGAGGGCCACTGGTCTTTTAATCAAAGTTTATTGATTAAAAAAGCCTTGTAACTCATTAGATTTCTGTTACTGTAGTCATCAAAGAAGTTTATCCTGCTTCTGTCTCTTACTTTAGCTACAAAATATGCACATTTGATCTAAATCAAATCTCTTACATTATACAGTAGAAGTGACAAATAGATTCAGGGGATTAAATCTGATAGAGTGCTTGAAGAACTGTGGATGGAGGTTTGTGACATTGTATAGGAGGCAGTGATCAGGACCATCCCCAAGAAAAAGAAATGCAAAAAGGCAAAATGGTTGTCTGAGGAGGCCTTACAAATAGCTGAGAAAAGAAGAGAAGCAAAAGGCAAAGGAGAAAAGGAAAGATATACCCATTTGAATGCAGAGTTCCAAAAAATAGCAAGGAGAGATAAGAAAGCCTTCCTTAGGGATCAATGCAAAGAAATAGAGGAAAACAATAGAATGGGAAAGACTAGAGATCTCTTCAAGAAAGTTAGAGATACCAAGGGAACATTTCATGCAAAGATGGGCACAATAAAGGACAGAAATGGTATGGACCTAACAGAAGCAGAAGAGTTTAAGAAGAGGTGGCAAGAATACACAGAAAAACTATACAATAAAGATCTTCATGACCCAGATAATCACGATGGTGTGATCACTCACCTAGAGCCAGACATCCTAGAATGTGAAGAAAAGTGGGCCTTAGGAGCATCACTACGAATAAAGCTAGTGGAGGTGCTGGAATTAAAGTTGAGCTGTTTCAAATCCTCAAAGATGATGCTGTGAAAGTGCTGCACTCAATATGCCAGCAAATTTGGAAAACTTATCAGTGGCCACAGGACTGGAAGAGGTCAGTTTTCATTCCAATCTGAAAGAAAGGCAATGCCAAAGAATGCTCCAACTACTGCACAATTGCAGTCATCTCACACACTATCAAATTAATGCTTAAAATTCTCTAGCCAGGCTTTAACAGTACGTAAACCGTGAACTTTCAGATGTTCAAGCTGGATTTAGAAAAGGCAGAGAAACCAGAGATCAAATTGCCAACATCAAAAAAGCAAGAGAGTTCCAGAAAAATATCTGCTTTATATGCCAAAGCCTTTCACTGTGTGGATTATCACAAACTGTGTAAAGTTCTTAAAGAGGTGGGAATACCAGACCACCTGACCTGCCTCCTGAGATATCTGTATGCAGGTCAAGAAGCAACAGTTAGAATTGGACATGGAACAACAGACTGGATCCAAATTGGGAAAGGAGTACATCAAGGCTGTATATTGTCACCCTGCTTATTAACTTATTTACAGAGTACATCATGAGAAACACTGGGCTGGATGAAGCACAAGCTGGAATCAGGATTGCTGGGAGAAATATCAGTAACCTCAGATATGCAGATGACACCACCCTTATGGCAGAAAGCAAAGGAGAACTAAAGAGCCTCATGATTAAAGTGAAAGAAGAGAGTGAAAATGTTGGCTTACAACTCAGCATTCAGGAAACTAAGATCATGGCATCTGGTCCCATCACTTCATGGCAAATAGATGGGGAAACAGCGGAAACAGTGGCAGACTTTATTTTGGGGGGGCTCCAAAATCACTGCAGATTGTGACTACAGCCATGAAATTAAAAGACGCTTGCTCCTTGGAAGAAACGCTATGACCAACCTAGATAGCCTATTAAAAAGCAGAGGTCCGTTTAGTCAAAGCTATGGTTTTTCCAGTAGTCATGTATGGATGTGAGCATTGGACTATAAAGAAAGCTGAGCACTGTAGAACTGATGCTTTTGAACTGTGGTATTGGAGAAGACTCTTGGGAGCCCCTTGGACTGCAAGAAGATTCAACCAGTTCATCCGAAAGGAGATCAGTCCTGAATATTCATTGGAAAGACTGATGCTGAAGCTGAACCTCCAATACTTTGGCCACCTGATGCAAAGAACTGACTCATTGGAAAAGACCCTCATGCTGGGAAAGATTGAAGGCAGGAGGAGAAGGGGACAACAGAGGATGAGATGGTTGGGTGGCATCACCAACTCAATGGACATGAGTTTGAATAAGCTCCGGGAGTTGGTGATGGACAGGGAATCCTGGCATGCTGCAGTTCATGGGGTTGCAAAGAGTCAGAAGTGACTGAGCGACTGAACTGAACTGAACTGATGCAGATTACATTTATGTGTTTAAAATGGATGGGAGGAAGAGACTAAGACATTCCAGTCTAATTTTTAACTGCCTCCTTCTACTCTTGATTTCTCAGTTAGACTCAACTCTGGAGAGTGTTGTGTCAGTTTTTTTTTTTTATACATATAACTCTTCTCTCAAGCCCAGAGGGTCTTTAAGATAATGTAGAAGATAAAGAGGTTTTATTTGCCTTGCTACATTCTTAGATTGTGCTTATCTTTCTCATGAAGAAGAATAATTGGAATGTTGGCAGCCTGGATTAATATCAAGCAGTAAATCAGATAACATTCAAACAAAGCTGAAATATACCACAACAACTTTGTTTTTGAGGTCTTGGAAACTTCCGAGATTTTGACTTTGCGTAGTGCTCCATTCAGGGCTTCCAATGGTAAAGAATCCACCTGCCAATGTAGGAGACTATGGTTTGATCCCTGGGTTGGGAAGATCCCTTGGAGAAGGAGATGGAAACCCAATCCAATATTCTTGTCTGGGAAATCCCGTAGATAGAGGAGCCTGGTGGGCTACAGTCCATGGTGTCACAAAAGAACTGGATGCAACTTAGGCTTCCCTGGTGGCTCACAGGTTAAAGCATCTGCCTCCAATGCGGGAGGCCTGGGTTCGATCCCTGGTTTGGGAAGATCGCCTGGAAAGGAAATGGCAACCCACTCCAGTATTCTTGCCTGGAGAATCCTGTGGACTGAGGAGCCTGGTAGTCTACAGTCCACGGGGTGGCAAAGAGTCAGACACAAATGAGCGACTTCACTTTCACTTTCACTTTAGCACCTAAACAGGAACAATGACAATGCTTCATTTCAGGATGACATATGGCTTGCTCAGAATTTCTTAAGTGTGCAAATAAAGGGTTTCATGGCAACCGTGAAGATTTAAATACCTGGTCATGCTCTTTGGACTATGTAGCATCTTTGTAACTTCTGTGCATTTTATAAATGATATTAATACTTCCTGGTGTTTTATTTAGATGATTGTTAATCTTTCTGTGGATTTCTTGGAACCTTTCAATGTAGGATGATGGTGCTTTGTGCCAAAACAGTGATTTACAAGTTAAGTGGTTTGTGGATCAATTATATCAAGTCTATGCATGATTTGATTCAAATTGACTTCTCTATTATGAAGTGGATACAGCATCTCTAGGCTAGTGCAAACAGGACTTAGAAATATATATTGGCATTATTTTTGGCATTTTCATAAATCTTGGTTATCCTGAAAAGTGGTTATCTATTTTGTTGAAGAATCAAAGCCTAGAAGAGCTGTACACAGATCAAAGTGGTTTTTAACCTATTGCTAATGCTAGTTGATCCATTTTCTAGATAGTTTTTTTTTTTTGTTTTAAGCTAGGCTATTTTATAATTATTGTAAGTGTCAGGTGGTATATTCACTTCTCTTTGTTTTGATGGTACCTAATGTTTTTTGTAATTATATTTGGGATAAATAACCAACGGTTATCAAGTTTATAGTTCCTTACATTTTTCCTATCTTGATTCTCAATTTGGCAGTCAGTGTTGGGAAAGCATCATCTATATTTTCTCTCTGCCTAGGTGGTTACAATAGTCCACCACAATCTACTTTTATTTTTATTGTTCTGTAATGCAAGTGGCCTTCATTTTACCTCTTGAACATCTTATTTACTGCTTCCTTTCCCCTGCTATTGAATTCATTTGCAAAAAAAAGGGTTTTCTCTAGTCTTAATTGCTATAGTAAGTGTTTATGTTTTTATAAATTGTATATGTTTTTAATTAATGAGTGCTTTCACATATTTTTGTTCATTTGATTGTCTCAGTAGCCTAAAGCATTTAAATTAGTTTTATATTGTGATTTTTAGGTATCCAGTAATATTTTTGATTTTGTTTTATCATGTATAACTGTTAATGGAGCTCAGATTTGGCTACTCACTGCACAATAGGCCAGTAAGTTAAGTGACAAGGTGTTGAGTCAAGGAAAGTGACCTTATTTGAAACCAGCTAACTGTGAAGAAGAATGTGAACTAGTGACCTTAAAAACGATCTTAATATCTTGGTGCAGGCAAAGGGCTTTTTAAAGTCAGTGTGAGGAAAGGGGCTTCAGGGTGAATGAGCAGATTGTGCACAGTTCTCAGATTGGTTAGCATCAAGGTGAAGTTTGAAGCATCACCAATTTTCTAGGTTCAACTGGTTGGGGTCTATGTACTTGTAGTCAGCAGTTTCTATCTGGGAGTCTGCTTCTTATGAAACAGCTTAGGAATATGTGTCAGACCTTTTATGTATACTTTTCAAGGAACTGAGAGTTCAGTGCCTCTGCTTTGTAGCTGGTTTATACTCTAAATTGTTAGCAGTTTCCCAGACCAACAGTTATTCTTTGTTTCTACATCTTCACGTTTACTAATCATTAACTCTTTAGCCAGCCTTTTGAGACTCAAGGGAGGCCTGGGAGACTGAAGACCTGTGTCCTCAGTTGTGTCCAGCTTTTTTGGCCCCATGGACTCTAGCCTGCCAGGCTCCTCTGTCCATGGAATTTTCCAGGCAAGAATACTGTAGTGGGGTGCCATTCCCTTCTCCACGGGATCTTCCTGACCCAGGGATTGAACCTGTGTCTCTTGTGCTCCTGCGTTGGCAGGCAGATTCTTTACCACTAGCAGCACCTGGGAAGACTGAAGCAAAAGCTTTTTACTTCAAAGGACAGGGACACAGGAGATGGTATGCAGTTTCATAACTAGTAATAATTTGTATATACATTTTCCTTTATAGTTTTCAAGAATATCTATTACTATTACATACTTATTCAATGATAATAATTAGTACTGTATGGAAAGAAAAAAAAAACTTTTACTCTCTTAGGTTCTATGCCTTGTGCTTGCAAATTAAACTGACAAATTACAGAGTAACAGGAAAAAAAGCCATACATATTTGAGTCGATGTTTAATTTTTTACATACATGTTATCCTTAATTGAAATAAGAATCCAAAGAAGCAGTTAGATGCTGGGGGTTTATGTATCCTTTTAACAGAGTGATAAATTGTAGAGAAATGACAAAACAAAGGAAAGGGGGTTGGTCATGATTGAAAAAGACATGTGTACCCCAGTGTTCATTGCAGCACTATTTATAATAGCTAGGGCATGTAAGCAACCTAGATGTTTATCAAGAGATGAATGGATAAAGTTGTGGTACTTGTATACAATGAAATATTACTCAGACATAAAAGGAATGCATTTGAGTCAGTTCTAATGAGGTGAATGAACCTAGAGCCTTCAGTACAGATTGAACCTTCAATACAGATTGAAGTTAAGTCACAGAAAAAATATTGTGTATTAATATGTATATATGGAATCTAGAAAAATGGTCTAGATTTTGGTCTAAATTGATGAACCTATTTGCAGGGCAGCAATAGAAATGCAAACGTAGAAAACAAACTTGTGGACACACACAGTAGGGGAAGGAGAGGGTGGGATGAATTGAGAGAGTAGCGATGAAACATACACATTACCATATGTAAAATAGATAGCCTGTGGGAATTTGCTATGTGACTCGAGGAGCTCAAACCTGGTGCTCTGTGACAACCTAGAGGGATGAGATGGTGTTGAAGGTGGAAGTGGGATTCAAGAGGAAGGAGACATATGTATCTATGGCTGATTCATATTGATGTATGGCAGAAACCAACACAGCACTGTAAAGCAATTATCTTCCAATTAAAAATAAATTAAAAAAAGAAAAGGGGTTTGGGCTTCTAGGTGGTGGTAGATTGTGGAAGGGTAGGCATGTGCTGGAAATTAATGCAAGTTAAGCTTTATATAGTAAGGTTTGTGCACACCTATGTCAGTGCTGAATTTTTGTCTCCAGTGATAAGAATTTTTCTCCTGGTACGAGAGGCAGGAAGGGGAACACATTCACAGAGATTTTTATGTCCTGCTTCTAAGAAATAGGGAGAGGGCAGAGAGCTCTATGTTTGCTGCTTCTCAGTTGCCTTCAGGTCAAAATAATCCTTACGCTAAAGTGGCACATTTTGGTATAGCATATTGTGATCCCCTTTAATCCAAAATTCAGAAAATAAAAACACTTGTGGTAATTGTATAACAGCCACTGTCATCTATTGTTTCCTTTTAAACAAGTAAGACAATTTAAATTCTCTTTAGCAGATATCTTATGGAGATGTGTTGGGATTTTGCAAATGTATTTTTTTTTCCGTTATAGGTGAGAGTATCTTAGTTTGTAAAAACTCTGAGAAATCAAAAGGCATAGCTCTACTTCAGGGATCTCTGAAACCTGTTCGTAGCTGTTTGCAAAGACAAGAAGGAGAAGAAGTAACCTCAAGCATGATAAGAGCTATTCTAGAGGTAAGAGGGAGTTCACAAAATTACCATTCACTTTTTTGTTCATATAGTACAATGGTAGAGCTTTAGTGTGTTAAAAATCTTAGCTTTCTGTTTATGAGATTATTTATAACCTTCTCAAGTCTGAATCTCTTTTATTTTGTATAGATTAATACAGATTAATACAGCTAGCACCATATAAATCTACTTCAGAATAGTGGTTTGAAATCCAAATGCCAGATGGTTCTGTTTATTTTTTAGGTGTTCTTTATTATTTTCTGAATTTTTTTAAAAAGATGACAACAGTGGACCTTAGTTCCTCCATCCAGATAATGTGTGTGTGCTCAGTTGCTCAGTTGTGTCTGACTCTTTGTGACCCCGTGGAATATGGCCTGCCAGGCTCCTCTCTCCATGAAATTTTCCAGGCAAGAATACTGGAGTGGGTTGCCATTTCCTTCTCCAGGGGATCTTCCCGACCTAGGGTCAAACCTGTGACTCTTGTGTCTCCTGCATTGACAAGCAGATTCTTCACCACTAGCGCCACCTATTTTTATAGTATATATATGAGTGTGTGTGTGTGTGTGTGTGTGTGTGTATTATTTAATTATATTGTTAGTTCTTGCATTTTAGATAGTTCTTGATATTTTCATTTCTGAGAACATGTTGGATCTACTTAAAAAATATATATGTATATATTTGATATATTTGCTTTGGGTCTTAGTAGCAGCACATGGGATCTTTTGTTGAGGCACACTGACTCTCTAGTTGTGGGCTTAGTTGCTTCACAGCATGTGGGATCTAGTTCCCTGACCAGGGATCAAACCCATGTTCCTTGCATTACAAGGTGAATTCTTAACCACTGGACCACCAAGGAAGTCCCTGGATCTACTTTTAAGGAAAACTTTCCATGTTGTCAATAGGTGTTATCCTTCTTTGTAATGAATGATGGTGGAAGAGTTAATAAAGAGTCTCTGCATTAAGATGCTGATAACATTTTAAGAGAAAAAATAATTTATTTTATGAGGGCCTGTGTTTCATTAAAAAGTTACAGAAGATTTCGAACTTCTTTTCTCAGATAATAGTTGGTGGAGTGGCAAGTACATCACAAGATATACAGACTTATGCTTCTTGCACATTTTTGGCTGCAAGTATGAAAGAAGGGAAGCAGGGAATTCAGAAAAATAAAGATTCTGTTCAACTTGGAGCAATTGAGGCCTGTGTAATGTGGCTACTAGAAAATGAATTCATCCAGATTAGTGAAGCTAGTGATGGAGCAGAAGGTAAATATGACTTCTGAATTGCAACTTACTTTTTTTATCTTTAGTGATTTAGAGTATCTAAGACTGTTTTAGTAAAAGAAAATTGACTTATCAACTCATTTTAAGTAAATCAGTGCTGTGTTCAGCCACATCAGACAAGTAGCGTAGAGCCTGCTGATAAATATCCATGCATTGGATTCTGTTTGTAAAATTGATCAGAGCCTGAAAGATTAATTACAGAATGCCAAAAGACAATATTTTGTTTTATTTTTAACATTTGATCCATTATTTCCCTACCCCCACTCCCAAACCAGGAAATATATATCATCCAACACACCTTGGTTCGGCAACTCTTTCTTCTTCACTTTCTCCAGTTGATACTTTAGATATTTTTGCTGACCTACAAAGAGCAATGAAGGGCTTTGTTTTAGAGAATGATCTGCATATTGTTTATCTGGTAAGTTCTGTGTTTTCTTCATTATTATCTTTGTGAAAATGGGGAGAAAATACCTATAAAGAATCCTGAACATCAAAAATACACTAAGGGAATCTATTGTCTGCTTTCCTTGACTAGGATAGTACTGGTGGGAATAGAGGTGAAATGAGACGAATTGTAATAAGTAAGACGAAGTAAGACGAAAAGTAATAAGCTAAATGTTCTAGTGACCTTTTAAATCTGCTTGCCTACTTGTGTATTTTTTCCAGCTTTCTTTCAAAGGGATTTGAGGTGATTTATTAAAAACATGTATTATACAGTTTGTAAGAACACAGCAAAGGGTAATGAGATATCTGGAAATTAAGGATAAGATCATAATGTAAAACTCAAGCAAAGATTGGTACGTAAACAAGAACACCAGTAAGTCATATACAATTGTTGTGCCCAACATTGATTCTGGGCTGTCTAGCAACTGTAGCAAAGAGTAAAGCTGGTTAGTCTTAATATTAATAAGATCAAAAACAAAACAAATTAGAAGTATTGCATTTTATTGCCTAAGAGAAATGTAGTCCTAAAAATCACACTATGGGACTTAACATTTTTGATAAAGTATTTATAATAAATGCAATGAAGAATTTTAAGAGCTTGTTTACAGTAGATAATCTTTTATAAATATTATTTCTTATGGCAAGGATTTTTTATAATAATTGGATAAAATACAGTTTGAGGTCATTTTCTCTGGCAAGAACCTGACTTGGAAAGACTTAATTTTGCAGTTAAGAGTAGATGTGGGGAGTGATGTAGGCAAGATGGTTGTAAAAGAGATCTCTGACTCTAGTCCTCATCAAAGATATGAATTAGCAACTATTCACAGTCAAGAACACTTTCTAAAAATCCTAGAACCTGGTGGTAAGGTTAAAACACTCTCTTAGAGTGCTAAAACTGAGAGAAGCCACGGTAGAATGCTAAGAGCAGTGGTTTCACTTTGACTGTGTTGCCCCTCCTTCAAGTAAGCACAGTGCCTCACTGGAGAATCCATGGTTTCTCTAGTGGGAAAAAGAGAGTCAAGGTTGGCATCTAGTTTCCTCAGCATTCTGGAACATTCCTTGGGAAGGTCACTTCTGTCTTGCCTCACAGAGAAACCTAGGGGAATTGGCAAGGTTAGCTAGACCACCAGCGGTCAGCTAGGAACAAAGAAACAGATGGAGCTCACAGTGACTGGTATTTGGATCATGGCAGTGGTACTGCATCTCTCTCTTAATCAGAAAGACCATCAAATGATTCCATTCTCTGTGGCATCAGAATGATATCCCCATTTGACTGGGAAGCAGGGCGAGCAGTTCTGCCCAGCTGGCATCCCTAGCCTGTGCATAATTCTCAATGTATATACTTATAAATTTTTTTTTTAACAATAAAAAAATTTTATTTTTTTTTTATAAGAATAAAAAAATATCTGGGGGGAATTCATAGAGGGAAAATGTAGTAACAGAGTCAGATTAAGAATGTGATTTATGAGCTCTTAATAAAAAATTATAATAAAAACTTTAATTAAAAAAAGAGGGAGCCAAGCCAGCAGCTCTGCCAGCTGCAGAGCTTGCCTGCAGCCTTGCCTGACCAGGGAGCCTGACTCTGGAATATAGCCTGGAATCCTGCATGAATACAGAGTTCATCCTTTGGGCCCACCCAACTGTGGAGCACAGTCTCTGCCTGTACCTGAACACGGAATCCAGCTAATGGCATCAAATAGCCAGGGAGTACACTTCGTTCCTGCTTGACCAGAGAACCCAGGAGCAGCCTTGCCCAACCTCAGAGCTCAGCCAACCTGCCTGACTGTGCGAGCACAGTCGTGGGTCATGCCTGTCCATGTAACCAGGCTAGCAGTTTCACCCAACCAGGCAGCTCAGAGGCCCTGCCTGTTCCCTTATGAATTCTACCAGCTGACTCTTTCCCCAGACTAGTCTAACTAGTGAAAGTCTTCCACTGGCATAGCAAACATGAAGATTGGAAGAAGTGACCACTTCCTCAAATGCACAGACACCAACACCAACATGCAAGCATAATGAAGAATAAGGGAAACATGACACCACCACCATCACCAAAGAAATTAATAAATTAATAAAAACTTCAGTAACCAAACTTAAAAGAGGTCTATGAACTGACTGACCAAGAATTCAGAATAATCCTTTTAATGAAATTCAGTTAACTTCATTAAAGAAAACACAAATAGGCAACTGAACAAAATTAAGAAGTCAATACATGAACAGAATGAAAAGTTCAACAAAGAAATAGAAACCATTTTACAAAAGCCCCCACTCCACTAAGCCCCCCAAACCCAGAAATCCCAGAGCTGAAGAATACAATGAGTGATCTGTAAAATTCAATAGAGAGCTTCAAAAGCAGACTTGATAAAGCAGAAGAAAGAATCAGTGAATTCAGATAGGTCATTTGAAATTATACATCCAGAGGAAGGGGTGTTGTGGGGGGTTGGCTAGAAAGAATAGAGTGGAAAAAACCCCACAAGACTTATCGGACACCATCATATATATTATTGAAGTCCAAGATGGAGGAGGGAGAGAAAATGACAGAAAGTCTATTTAAAGAAATAATGGCTAAAAATATCCCAAATATGGAGATAGATACGGACATGGAGCTAAGAGAACCTCAAACAGGTACAACCCCAAAAGGACTTCATCTCGATACATCAAACTGTCAAAAGTCAAAGATGAGAATTTTGAAAGCAACAGGAGAAAAGACTGTTGTCAAATACAAGCAAACCTCATAAGGCTATCAGATTTCTCAGCAGAAACTTTGCAGAGAGATTGTTAGGATGTATCAAAATATTGAAAGAAGAAAACTGCCAACTAAGAGTACTATACCTAGCATGCTGTCTTTCCGAAATGAAGGTAAGATAAAGATTTTCTCAGACAGACAGAAGCTGAAGAAATTCATCATCCCTGACATGCATTTATAAGAAATGCTAAAGGAAGTTCTTTACGCTGAAATGAAAGGATGCTGTTTAACAACATAAAACATGAATGTATAAAACTCAACTGGTAAAGGTAAATTTATAATCAGATTCAGAATTCAGAATATAATGGTAATTTGCAAATAACTTATACAAAAGTTAAAGACAAACATTGAAACAATTATAATTTGCTAATGGATACATAAAATGTAAATTATAATATAACCTCCATTAAATGAGAGGGGATGGAGAAGTAAAAATACAGAGTTTTTGTATAGAATCAAAGTTATCAGCTTAAAATAGAAAGTTAAAGCTGTGTATACAATGGAACATCATTTATCTATTAAAAAAAAGGAAACTTTTCCATTTGTGACAACGTGGATTAACCTGGTGGGCCTTGTGCTAAATGTAATAAACCAGACAGAGGAAGATAAACTTGGTATGGTTTCACCCATGTGGAATGTGAAAAAGTTGAACTCAGAAACAAAGTGGAATGGTACTTGCCAGGGGCTGGGGTATGGGCAATGTGGGGAGATGTTGGTCAAAAGGTATAGTCTTTCAGTTATAGGCATACTTCCTTATTTTATTGTGTGTTGCTTTGTTTTATTGTGCTTTATAGATACTGGATTTCTTTTTTAGAAATGGAAGGTTTGTGGTAACCTTACATTGAATAAGTCTCTTGGTGCCATTTTTCTAACAGCATTGTTTTTATTTTTTAATTAAAAATTTTTTATTTATTTATTTTTGGCCATATGTTTTTGGCTTGTCTTCAACCAGGGACCAAACACCTGTCCTCAGCAATGAGAGCATGGCATCCAAGTCACTTCACTGGACTACCAGAGAATTCCCTAACAGCATTATTATTTTGAAAAAATATTTACTTGGCCTTGCTGGGTCTTAGTTGTGGCACATGGAATCTAGTTCCCTGACCAGGGATTGAACCTGGGCCCCCTGCATTGATGCAGAGTTTTAACCACTGGAACACCAGGGAAGTCCCAGCATTATTTTTGTTTTTTAAAGTTAAAAACAATTTTTAAAAAAATAATTTATTTATTTTAGTTGCATTGGGTCTTTGTTGCTGCATGTGGGCTTTCTCTAGCTGTGGAGAGTGGGGACTGCTCTCTGGTTGTGTGCACAGGCTTCTCGTTGCAGTGGCGTCTCTTGTGGAGCACAGGTTCTAGGCACACGGGCTCCAGTGGTTGCAGCACAGGGGCTCATTGATCGTGGCTCACAGGCTGTGGAGCCTGCAGGCTCCAGTAGTTGCAACACATGGTCCCAGTAGTTGTGACGCATGGGCTTTGCTGCTCTGTGGCATGTTGACTCTTCCTGGACTGGGGATTGAACCTTTGTTCCCTGAATTGGCAAGGCGGATTCCCATCCACTATACCACAAGGAAAGTCCCCAGAATTACTTCTAAATTAAAGTGTGTGCTTGGATTTTATTAGACATAATCCTATTGCATACTTAAGAGACTCCTCTTATATGCATTGGGAAACCAAAAAACTTGTGTGGCTCACTTGATTGTGATAATTGTTTTATCACGGTGTTTTAGAATGAACCTATAGGATCCCTAAGGTATGCCTGTGTAAGATGAGTAAGTTCTGGGAATTTAATATACAGCATAGTGATTATAGCTAGTCATACTGTATTGTATACTTGGATTTGCTTACAGAGAGAATCTCACCATACACACACATAGTGGTAACTATGTGAGGTAATAGATGTGCTAATCACCTGATTGTGGTAGTCATTTCACTCTGAATACATATATCTAATCATATTATTGTACCCTTTAAATAAATATATTTGATTTCATTTGTTAATTACCTCAATAAAGCTGGGAGGAGGGAAGGAGCAAATATGTGTGTTTTGATAGGCAAGTGAGTGGGGGGTAAATCTGAAATTATTGTTAAGAATTAGGAAGGCTTATCAAGAAATGTATTTCAATAAAAACACTGTATAGGGGTGAGCACTAGGAGAAATGTCTGGACAGGGCCATTTTTCCTCCTTCTAGTGAATGTGTGTACTTCTGCTTCACATGTGTACTTCATATGATCAAAGTTCTGTGCCTGAGAATGTGGCTAAGAAGAATCTCAAAGCTGGTCCTACCAGTTATCTGGCATGGCCTTAAAAATAAGTCTCACTTACTGTACAGTGGTTATGATTATGAGCTCTAGGGTCAGACTTCCAGTTTACTTCCATGAAAATTAGATTTAATGCAAGAGGCCTGCCAGGAGGCGCAGTGGTAAAGAATCTGCCTGACAGTGTGGGAGATGCAAGAGGCTTGAATTTGATCCCTGGGTCGGGAAGATCCCTTGGAGTAGAAAATGACAACCCACTCCAGTGTTCTTGCCTAGAAAATTCCGTGGACAGAGGCGCCTGGTGGGTTACAGTCCATGTAAGTCACAAAGAGTTGGACACGACTGAGTGACTGAGCACACATGCATGCTATATACATTACTTTCTACCTGTTTTTCCCCTTTAACAGTATATCTTGGAAAGAACTCTTTATCAGTTCATGAAGACTTTTATTCTTTTTATATCTGTATAACTCCATTGTGTATGTGGGTATACCATTGTTTATTCAGTCAGTTCCTCTGATGAATATTTGAATTGTTCCCAATATTTTGGTATGGCAAATGATGCTGCAGTGAATAACTTTGGTGCATAATATTGTAGTTTTGATGGACGTGTATCTTTAGGAAAGAATCCAAGAAGTATGATTGCTGAATTAAGTGTAAAGACATGTGATTTTGGTTTTGTAAAATTGCAATTCCAATTTTACCAGTGCTATATGAGGTGGTTGTTTTTCTGCAACCTCATAAAAAAAGGTATATTGTCAAGCTTTTATATTTTTTTTAAGCTTTTCTGTTTTGCGTATACTTTTTGCGTTTTTATTATGGATAAATTTGAACTTTTTTTTCTGTATATTTAAGGCAGTATGGTTTTATTTTCTATGAATTGTGTCTTTTGCACATTTTTCTATCGTGTTTTTGGTCTTTTTCTTAAGTTTTAACAGTTCTTTTATATATACTAAGAGAGTAGTTCTTTGTGATATAAATACTTTTCTCCTAGTTTTTCACTCAGCTTTTGATTTTGTTTATTGTGTATTTTGTATAGCATTTTAAAATATATAGTTGAATTTTGAACCTTAGAGTCAGTGAGAAATTATTTGCTTGCTCTGGGATTATGAAGGTATCCTCTCACATTTTCTTCAAATAATTATATGATTCTAGTCTCTCTCTTTTGAGCTATGTTCCATTTAAAGTTTATTCTAATATATGGTTCTTCAGTTTTATCTTTTTTATAATGGCTATCTGTAGTCACATCTTAATTTATTAAAAAGGTTTGATTTATACACAATGACTGAAAAATTTTCTTCTGCTTTCATTTAACTTTTTTCCCCCCAGTTTTTATGTTCTAGTATGCATTTGTATTTAGATACATTTCTAATTTCCATTTGTTGTTGGGTATATTTTTATTTCATTTGTTGACCTGACAATAGACCAATTTTACTAATATGTACACTACTACCTTTGTTTTAATTAAAAGCTTTTATTGTGTTATCTAGTAGGGTTAGTTTCACTGTTCTTTTCTGATGTTCATACCTATTCTTGCTTGCTTACCTTTTAATATAATGCTTAGTATTAACTTGGTATTTTCATTGACATTGTTAAATTTATACGTTAACATGGAGGAGAACTGATTGACATCCTTCTTTTTTATTTGATTGGTCTTACTCGTGAAAAGAGATGTTTCTTTGAGTCTATGTTGGGGCTTTCAAGAGTGTTCTGAAAATTTTCTCATAGAGAATTTGAATTTTTTTGAAAATAGCTTTGTTGCAATACAGTTCACATAGTATATCATTTAATGTGTACAAGTCAATAATTTTTAGTATGTTCACAGAGTTGTTCAATCATTAGCATCTAATTGCATAATATTTTCATCACCCCAGAAAGAAACCCTGTACTTATTAGCAGTCACTCCACATTTTCTTTCAACCTTCTCATTCTCCCCTACCCCTGAGAAACCATTAGTGTACATTCTGTTTTTCTGTAGGCTTTCTATTCTGTTCTTATTCAATAAATAGAATTATATAATATGTTATCCTTTACAGCTGCTTTCTTTCACTTAGCATAATGTTTTCAAGATTCTTCCATGTTTTATCATGTATCAGTACTTAAGTTCTTTAATGCAGAATAGTAGTCATTGTATGGGTGGTGATATTCAGTCTCTCAGTCATGTCCAACTCTGCGACCCCATGGACTGCAGCGTGTCTGACTTCTCTGACGTTTATCATCTCCTGGAGGTTGCTCAGACTCATATCCAGAGAGTTGATGATGCCGTCTAGCCATCTCATCCTCTGTCACCCCCTTCTCTTGCCTTCAGTCTTTCTCAGCATTAGATACTTTTACAATGAGGTGGCTCTTGGAATTCAGGTAGTTAAAGTATTGGAACTTCTACTTTAGTATCAGTCCTTCCAATGAACATTAAGGGTTGATTTCCTTTAGGATTGACTGGTTTGATCTCCTTGACTCCCAGAGACTCTGAAGAGTATTCTCCAGCACCACATTTCAAAAGCGTCAATTCTTTGGCACTCAGCCTTCTTTATGGTCCAACTCTCACATCCATACGTGACTTTTGACCTATTTGTATTTTTGAATCTGTAATGTGTCTCTTACAGACAGCATATAGTTGGATTCTGTGTTGTTTTCTTTAATCCAGTCTGTCAGTCTCTATCTTTGATAGGTTATTTAACCCATTCATATTTAATGTTACTATTCGTGTAGTTGGATTTACATCTTCCACATTTTGTCTCTTTATTTTCTGTGTCTCATGTCTTCTTTTGTTCTCTTGTCTTTTTACTGGTTTCTTTGAGTTTAGCAGACACTTTTGTGTATAACTTTTAAACTTCTTTAATTAATTTTTCTCTATATTTTTTGAAGTTATTTTCCTAGTAATTCTCAAGTGGTTAGCATATACAGTTTAAAAATTTATACTAGCTTAATTCCATGACAAAGAGAAACATTATTCTTGTATATCTATATTCTTATTCCTTTTTTGGGTGGCTGCTATTAGTGTTTTTCTCATTTGTGAGTTGCTTGTGATTAAATGAAGTTTAATGAGACATTATCATATTTAGAAATCCAAATATTGAGGCTTTTGTTTTTAATATGAAGTTCACATCCACAATTTTGTCCCTTTTGTAATGCAGTAATTTTAAGTAATGAATGATGTTTCTTTCCTTTAGGTTACACCTGTGTTTGAGGATTGGACTACTATTGATTGGTATCGATTTTTCTGTTTATGGGAGAAGTTGCCAGCTTCTATGAAACGGGTGGCAGAGCTAGTAGGAGTTGAAGAAGGGTTCTTGGCTCGCTGTGTGAAAGGAAATTTAGTAGCCAGAACTGAGAGACAGCACCGACAAGTGGCCATCCATAAAAGGTAAATATCAAGGAGCCTGGACTATTCTGTTTTTAACACAGTATTGGCTATACAGCAGATGGCCAATTTTGACTGAATATAGTAAAATTTTCAACTTCTTGTATTTACTAAATTTATTGATATTTTAGTTTCTTCTTTGTAGCTTATAAGAAGCTACTATATATTGAGACTTTTTAAAGTAGAACATTTAATTACTTCTTCCAATAAAGAAGATGTGAATCAAAACTGCCAACTTAGTGTGGCTTCATTTAAGGATATGGTTTGTATTACCCTTAGAAGTGATTCATTACCAGTAGAGTAGAGCCATTTGAAAGATTTCAGGTGGAGAAATTACATAGGCTTTAGCTTTTTTGAAATACAATAAAATTGCTTCTCTTAATAGTTTCATATTATTTATGTCATGCTGCTGCTGCTGCTAAGTCACTTCAGTCGTGTCCAACTCTGTGCAACCCCACAGACGGCAGCCCACCAGGCTCCTCCTTCCCTGGGATTCTCCAGGCAAGAACACTGGAGTGGGTTGCCATTTCCTTCTCCAATGCATGAAAGTGAAAAGTGAATGTGAAGTCGCTCAGTCGTGTCTCTTAGTCGTGACTCTTAGTGACCCCATGGACCACAGCCTACCAGGCTCCTCCGTCCATGGGAATTTCTAGGCAAGAGTTCTGGAGTGGGGTGCCATTGCCTTCTCCTATTTACGTCATACTCAAGTGTAAATTTTGTAAGGATTATATACAAATACATATAATCCAAATATACTTGGATGATTTGTGGCACAATTGCTTTTCACATCAAAAGGCAATTGATTTGGTTTTTTATAACCAAATTTTGGTTGAAACATGATTCAATGATATAATTGTCTATCAAGCATTCTTTAAAAAAAATATTTGTGCCATTACCTTTCTTGAACTAAGACTCATTTCTTAAAGTTAGTTAGTAGTATTGAAATATGGAAGAAATCTTTTTGTTATACAGATATTAGTTTTTTGCTATAGTGCCAACATTTGTTAGAATTTACTTTTACAACCATTGAGCTCTTTGTCCACTAATGCTATATCCTATTAAGAATCTTCTCTCTTTCTCAGAGGTGTAAACCCTTTCTTATCTTTTTTTGGTTCTTTCTTATTTCTCAGAATCTATATTGTGCTTTCATAGTAAACATAAGTGACCTCTTACTGTACTTTTGGTAATTTACTTTCCAGGTTTTTTACCAGTCTTGTGCTATTAGATTTAATCAGTGAAGTTCCCTTAAAGGAAATTAATCAGAAATATGGATGCAATCGTGGACAGATTCAGTCATTACAACAGTCAGCTGCTGTTTATGCAGGTCAGTTAAATAAGCATTCCCACATTTATTTAAGACTCTGTGGTTTGAGGTCAAGTTAAGATCACTTTTTTCAAATTCCATTTTACTGTAGGCTTCTCTAAAAGTGATGCGACCATGTCAAACCATAATTTTGTATAGTCCCTATCGTCATCAGAACACCTACAGCAGTGACTCCTCTGAGCTTAGTGACCCTGCTACAGAAGACTGGCAGCTAGCTGAGTGTCTGTATCTTGGTCCCTTTCTATCTGTTAGCAACCTGCTGACCATCTTTCTTCTTTCTGTTTTCTTTTTCTTTTTCTGGGGTAGGGGTCTTGAAAGAAGTAGACATAATTCTCACTTGTCTTGCTTTTTTCAAGTTACTGATTAATACTTGTTATTGCAGAGGATGGCAAATGAAGAGGGATTTCTGGATTTCTATCTCACTGTTCTAAATATTATCTCTTCTCTAAGGAAATACTGGTTTTCATTAATAAAATTAAGTTCATTTTATTCTAAGGTAGGCAAACAAGGGAAGTTCTAGATCTGATTTTACTACGAAATCCATAAGCCATTAGGAAGGCAATCCTGGGCTACTGGAGACTGTATTTATAAGTTTCATTGTGAAGGTGTGTGTATATGTGAGGGAGTACTGAGGGAAAGATGCTGAGAGAGGGGAGTGAGAAGGGAGAGGCTTATCTTTAACTCACTGGCATCAAAGATCTCAGATTACCTCTAGAATTAATGTTCTCATAGGGGAGTGATTTTCTTAATGATTTGACACTTGGCTGCTCCGGCCTCTTTATTTTAAGAGAGTATAGCTATCAAGCTGGGCAACTTTTTTATTTTTTAAGAAAATATCAATGGGACCCTTACTCTTTGGAAATAGTCCTCTTAGCACTTGAAAATTTAAATTAGTTCTCTTGTTTTCTCTAGGTGGAAACCAGAGTACTTTCTTCCTTAAAATAAGGAAGAGTGAGAGAGAGAAAGAGAGGAATGAACTAGTGAGGGCTTTTGTTTGTTTTGTTTTTATGTGCTCTGCCTCAGTATTTTTGGATATAAATTTATGATTAAGAATAAATGAGATAATGGTTAATGTATCTAGCCAACTAGCTACGCCCTTGATATCGGTCTACTCTACTATTAATTTACACTTTGGGCCTGTTAAACTTTATAGTTCTATAGGGAAAAAAAAGAATGAAACAAAACTACCTCTCAAGAAATGGAGAATTGGTCTAGAAAGAATTTTTAATTCAATAATTATTCCATGAATATTCTAGGGATGATTACAGTGTTTTCCAACCGCCTGGGCTGGCACAACATGGAGCTACTACTTTCCCAATTTCAGAAGCGTCTTACATTTGGCATCCAAAGGGAGCTGTGTGACCTGGTCCGGGTATCATTACTTAATGCACAGCGGGCCAGATTCCTCTATGCATCTGGTTTTCTTACTGTGGCTGATCTTGCTAGAGCAGATGTTGCTGAGGTGGAAAGTGTTCTGAAGAATGCTGCACCTTTTAAAAGGTAAGAAAATCCCCTCGTCTACATAGGTTATTAAATGAAACAGGCTGATTTGTAAGTAGTAGATAATTTGTTGGACTTCCCTGGTGGCTCAGATGTTAAAGCGTGTTTTTCTCTTAGATAATATCATGCCATATTTGGTATAAGTGGAAGAAAATCTGGCTACTTTTGCCCCCTCGAGGATTACTTTTTTGTGTATATATATTTAAAATATATTTTATGACTTTAAAGGCACTTTTAAAAGTATCATAACTTTCTCCTAGAAAGACTAAGTAAAGTTAAGTTACCAACGCTTTCTGCTTTGATGGATTTTAGTTCTCAGTCTATATCCAGGACTCATTTTAGATTTTCCTTTAGGCAAGAACACTTTAATATTTACTCTTCTTGAATATTCTTTGGAACCCTAGTCCCTCAAAACCAGTTTATGAGAAGAGGACTCTTTGACATATATGTGTGTGTATGTGTGTGTTTAAAACTAATTCATTGAATGGGCTGGCCTAAGGATATTATCAAGGGATAGGTTATTTTCTCAACCACTGTTCTTTGAACTCTTTGTTATATGGAATCTCAGCCAGATTCTGTAGCTATTTAGGCACTTTCAAGTGTTTACAGTTTTATTTTCAGGTTTTAATTTGTTCTAAATTAGAGCATTAATCTCATTTCCAGTTCAATGCTTCTTTCCTCCCACTCATTTTAAGTGCAGATGCTCTTATTTAAGAACCTTGACACAGGCTCTGAAACTTGTAACATGTGGGAAGGGATGGGGGGGCATAATCAAAGGAAAGGTCTCACTGCCCAGTGCCACCTCACATACATTTATTCTGTGTATCCAGCGGCAATGCAGGTTTGGTTCTTGTAAGCTGGCCCTGGTGCAATGTGCCCTACAACCAGCTGTAGTGGTATAGCTGCCTCTATCTAGATTTTGAAGGATGGAATGGCCCGGAGTCTTGAGCACGTGCAACCTGAGGAGAGGACTGCTGCAGTGGGAGGCCCACCATGGAGTCTCCACTAAGACAGTGCCTAGTGGGGGCAGGGCCATTCCCTGTGACCCCCAGATTGGACTATCTACTGGTGTGCTGTTTTGTCACTATGGGTGTGCCTCTGGCTAAAACCTACATAGAGTATGCTTTAAAACCTACTTATAAAGGTGTTGATCTCCTCTGGAGCCTGTGATTTTCACAGAATCTTTGAATACATTCATACTTGCTTAGAAATATGTAATAAAAGACCTGAGGTGAAAAAATTTGTCTGTGGGAGTATCTCTGTGGTAACAACATACCAAATATCACCCTTAACCCTTTCAGGAAGTCATCTGAAAGCAGTACACATTTTTAAAAATTTAATCAGAAAAAAGTTGTAAACACATTTTGAAATCTCTTCATTATGTTAAGGCTGTTATTGCCGTGACTATGCCTCTTCTGAAAGCCCAAAGTCATCATTGATCAAAATTAGTGACACGTAGTAATAGGACACATCAATATTATCTGCCTCCTCATGGGACACACTGGAAAAGACACATTATTCCTGGAATATTCTTATCAGAAATGTCTTCCTTGAATTTAACTGTAGGGAAACATCAGGCAAACCTTAATTGGGAGACATTCTACAAACTATTTGGCCTGGACTTTTCAAAAACATCAAGTTATAAAAACAAAGACTGAGGAGCTGATTCTAATTAAAGCAGGCTAAAGAGGCATGACAACCAAATGTACCACCTTACACTAGATTGAATTAGAAAAGGAACATAATTGGAACAATTGGTAAAATTTAAATAAGGTGTGTAGATTAGATACAGTGTTGTACTAATGTTAATTTTCTGAATAGAAACTAATGTATCTGGAGATTGGCCTCCCTTTCAGTGCTTGGAAAACCCATCCAGCATTCAGATTGTCTCAGATAGTTTACCATTACCAGCAATCTGCAGTGAATTACCTTGTGCATGTGTATTTTCATATTGTTGATGACATTTCTTCAGAGTAAATTCCTAGACATGAGATTTCAGAAGGTAAGTACATATATATAGCTCTATTGGATTCCAGATTGCTCTTCAGAAGTGTCCAGCCAAGTTGCAGTCTCACTAGTCTGTTACCCCTCAGCCTCACAGAGGAAGTTGTTAAAAACTAAATTCAGTTTAAAACAAAATTTAAAATTCATTTAAAACTTTTGAGAGGATCTAATGCATTGGTATTTATGATAACTATAAATAGGATAACTCCCAGTGTTTGGAGTGTGCGTCAGAGCCATAGTCCCCAAGACCCAAACCAAAGACCCTATTGAATGAGTTGCTGCCAAGTGACTTAGTGATCTCACATAATTAAGTTTCAACTTCACCAGAAGTGTCAATCCAGGTACAGTGTTAGTGTTGGTCATAGCATAGACACTTCCCTGTTCAGCTAAAAGTTTATTAAGAGCCGTCTTATTATCAAGAGCCAGAGAGTCTAAGTATTTTTGTTGGATAGCTAGTGCTTTTGCAATAGAATCTGCAGTGTTCCCTAAGAGTTGAGGAACTGTTCCTGATCATATGCTTCTTTGTTTTAACTTCTAATCAGGGAAGTAGGGCCCTGCCAAAGGAAGCAGTTTTTGAATTGTGAATGCCTCCTGTTAAGCCTTTTCTAGAACAGTTATGGGTCACAGTTAGAAAACCTAAGAGGCATATTCCATATGAGCCATGTAGGCTCATATAGGAGCCATATAGGCATTCGTAGACCCGAGAAGAATGATAACCACCACAGACAAAGACAAGACCTGTTGGGGCACAACCATTCCTATTAAGCAAGTACTGATAATAGATTCATTCACAGGATTGTTGCATTTACCTATTCAAGCCAGGGACCAGTCAGGTTTTTAGTGCACCTGAATACTAAAGGTTCTCTCTTCTTAGTAATGGCTTGGGAGATACAGATGAGGATGTTAATCTTTCCAGGCCAATGTCAGAGTGAAATTAGGAAAGAAAAGGAGAAAGGGTTTCATGTTTTGCTAAAGCAAGACTTGAATCTGGTGTCTGGGTGAAAGCAGTAGACATTGATGTCAATGACTTTTCTTACTCATTGTTTTGTTTCCTGTGTTGTATGGGACCAGATGTCAGGTGGTCTTCCTTAGCTGTGAGACTTACTCAAGAGTCAATACTTTGTATAGTTTTGGCACAATGTCAATGATCAGGAGCACTTGGTAACATCCCTTCTCACAGGGCTCAAGGGGTGCCTTTGTTTTTAGTGATAGCTACAAAGATGCAAGGACTTCCCTGGTGGCTCAGACAGTAAAGAATCTGCCTGAAATGTGGGAGACCTGGGTTCAATCCCTGGGTTGGGAAGATCCTCTGGAGGAGGGCATGGCAACCCACTCCAGTATTCTTACCTGGAGAGTCCCCATGGACAGAGGAGCCTGGAGGACTATAGTCTATAGGGTCACAAAGAGTTGGATACGGCTGAGTGGCTAAGCGTAGCATAGCACAGCAGAGAGGTGCAAATGCAATTTTTCTCTCTTTAATTATCCTCTTTTTTTTTTTTTAACCAAAGATAATGACAGTATCACAGTAAAACTAATTTGTTTGCGTTAAACTTGATCTGATTATTTAAGTGCAGCAAGAATAGTGATTAACCATGCAGGTCCTTTTTTAATACTGCTTTGCTGTAACATTGTAAACAAGGTACCAGGTTGAGAAGTAGAGTGAACTTCATCTATACTTGCCATAGTCTTTATAGATTCTGCTGCCTTTGTATGAAAGTTACATAGGTCATTTCTCCGTTACTCAGGTTCAATATCTTTAGTGTGAGCCTCAATTTGATGACAGAGGTTTTAGAAAGTAAGTGAACAGCAGTAAGAAAATTGGTTACTTGTTACCTATTTCTTATTGGGGTCCCAGAGGATTGTCATACACAATTTTAAGATAATGACTAGAATTATCAGTTAGGATTATATTAGGTTATACCAAGTTTTCAGGAACTTCACACAGTTACATACTTATACAAATACAACATAAAGAAGGCTTACTACTACTACTTATTTGATAATGTTTCCCATGTGATGTACTATCAAACAAGCCTAACGTCTTTGTTCCAGAGGCCCTCTGGAAAATTTCAAAGTTAGTTTGTGGTCAAAAGACTTCATTTAAAATTTGATTTGGGGAAGTTTGTTGAAGACATCAAATTGTTTGGACATTTGCCTAAGTAGGATCACAGGTCAGTATGAAACAATACTTGTCTATTTAGCAGATGAAGAAAAATTAAGTATTAGTTTTATATAAGTACACTATTGATAGTAAAACTTGATTTTTAAAACCCTTAGCATTATTCAGTTTTAGCCAGCTTGATTACACGTGGTAAAATCTTATCTCTCTTCAGCTTTTTGTATAACTTTAGTTTATCCTTCATAACCAGAAGCTCTAATTCAGACAAAATTACTCTCATTTCCTTTAACAAAATGCATCTTTATTACCCATGCCTTTTCTTAGCCAAGAACACATCCTGCTTTCCTTGTGTAGGGAGATGTTTCCTTTGTTGTTTCTTGTAGCTTTAGTTACTTGTATTAGAATTTGTAACCTTTGAAAACCTTAAGTTCTGGTGAAAATTTAGAAACTAAACAATTGTGGACTGCCTGTTACACTAGGATTCTGCAGCTTGGCAAATCATAAAGAGTTTATAACTTCTAGAAACATATGCTTTCTCATAGAAAAATTTCTCAGCATGGCACTGTTGACTGAAAAAAAAAAAGCACAATATGAGAGTTGTGAGTTAAGGTTTATTTGGGACAAAATGAGAAGTATAGCCCAGAAGACAGTATTTCAGATAGCTGAGAAACTGCTCGAATGAGGTAGAGGGGAAGGTCAGTGTTACATATGATTTTAGTGAAGAGGGTACGTGCAGTCAAGCACACATTTTGGCAGAGGCTTGCTGCTAGTCATGAGGAGCAAGTGTAATCGTTAATGATTTTAGTGCTTTTCTAGGTAGGAGGAGTTGTAAGAATTGGGCCCATAAACTCTTCTATCTGAAGATGTGTTCTGCCTGTTTTCCCCAGAGCACTGCATGCCTGGGAAATTCCTGATTTCTCCACCCTGAACTCCTTTCAGGGAGTGTTGAAGGTCACATCTATAGCAGCTCAGGATTTAATCCTTGTGGGGGTAGATGGAAAGTGCCTATATTTGGCATCACCAAACACGCTTACTAATAATCCCAAGTTTTATCGCTAGTTTTGCAATAATAGGAAGCCAAAAGTAGATAAACCTACATAAAGTAATCTTTCACCTATTGTGTCTTACTTGGAATGATCTAAATGTTCAATAGATTTCCATTACTTAACCTAGTCTTGGCAAAACTTTAGAGTTTTACACTAAAAATTCAAGAAGCTTGTTTGAAAAGTTTACCTAGAAAACTTTTAATTGTCCTTTTGTTTATTTAATTTACTTGTTTTAAACCAGCGGCCCTCAACTGTTTTAGTACCAGGGACTGGTTTTGTGGAAGACAATTTTTTTATAGACCAAGGTGGGTGATGGGGGAGGTTTGGGGATGATTTAGGTGCATTATATTTATTGTACACTTTATTTCTATTATTATTACTCAGCTTCACTGCAGATCATCAAGCATTAGATCTTAGAGTTTGAGAACCCCTTCTCTAAACAATTATATTTAGATTATACTAAACATTTTACCATGCCAAATTATTTTTCTTACTGACAAATTTGTCAGCTTAAGTAGAATAAAAGTATTATAATAATACCGATAATTCTTAAGACAACAAGTTAACAGGGGAAAAAAAACCTAAGACTATCTCCATTGATGCTGAAAAACCCTTTAACAAAATTTAATACCCATTCCTGATACAAAATATTTGAGAAAATTGCAATTAATGGCCATTTTCCTAAAATGATCACACACACATACACACACATGGGGCTTCCCTGGCAGCTCAAATGGTAAACTTTATTGCATAATTTTTGCCATGCAGAATTTTCTTTTCATTAATTTTTTTTTAGCAATCTGTTTTTAATTTTTGCTTCTCAATTATAGTTGGAAAGTTTTTCATACAGTGAGATTAAAGAGGTATTCACATATTTTCTTCTAATATTCATAAGTTTGCATTTAGATTCCTGATGCATTTAGAATTTAGTTTTGTGTATCGTGTTAAGCCTGGATCCAGTTTTATTTCTCAGTGACTCTGATTTATAAAAGAGTTTATCTTTGTCCCAGTGATTTGAGATGCCACCATCATATGTTATATATCCGTATGTAATTAAGTCTATTTCTGGACTTTCTATTTTATTTACTGTTCTTTCTGTCAATTAATGAGCCAGCACCATGCTTTTATTTATAAAGGCTTTGTAGTGTCTTTTAATGTCTGGTAGGGTAACTTCTGTCTTACAATTTTTCAGTATTTTCCTGGCTATTCTTGCATGCTTGCCTATATGAAACTTAAAGTGCTTTTTGATATTTTATTGAAATTGGGTTGAAATTTAATAGGACTGGTTTGTCAGGAATTTTAAAATATATTCGTCATACAGATTCTTAGGAGTTTTAGTTTTCTTCCTACAAATATTGTACATTTCTTGTTAAATTTATTTTTATTATATTTAATCATTATTCTGTTTTAAATTGATGGTTGTCTTCTGTGTTTTCTACATAGTTATTATTTGAGTATGTAAAGGCTATTGAGCTTTATGTATTTTTTATCCATACTTTTGTTGTTTAAATTACTTATCATTTACCATTGAATCAATTATCGTTGATTCTCAAAGATTTTCCAGGTATTGTCATATCATTTGCAAATAGAGATATTTTACTTTTCCCCTAATGATTCTTGTGCTTCTGACAGATTTCTTTTGTCTAATTGAATTAGCTATTAATAATAGCACTATAGGTAATGGTAGTAGATAGTGGTAACAGAGATAGTGGACATTTTTGCTTTATGATCCTAGTGGAAATGCATCTGCTACCGTAATAAGATACTGGCTTCAGGATTATGATGTGTGTTTGTGTGAAAAGTGAAAGTCACTTGGTCATGTCCGACTCTTTGCGACCCCATGGACTATACAATCCATGAAATTCTCCAGGCCAGAATACTGGAGCGGGTAGTCATTCCCTTCTCCAGGGGATCTTCTCAACGCAAGATTTGAACCCAGGTCTCCCTCATTGCAGGCAGATTCTTTACCATTTGAGCTGCCAGGGAAGCCCCATGTGTGTGTATGTGTGTGTGATCATTTTAGGAAAATGGCCATTAATTGCAATTTTCTCAAATATTTTGTATCAGGAATGGGTATTAAATTTTGTTAAAGGGTTTTTCAGCATCAATGGAGATAGTCTTAGGTTTTTTTTCCCCTGTTAAATCTGTTAGCATGTTATATTAGTAAGATTTCCTACTACTGAATTAGTTTTATATTCCAGAATAAATTTCAGTTGGTTGTGGTATATTATTTTTTACATGATGCTGGATTCTATCTGCTAATATTTAATATGGTATACTTTTACATTGTTACCCATAAATAATATTAGTCTGTAGTTTTCATGCATGTGTTCATGTGTGTGTTTGCACTATCTTTACTCAAGTTTTGATATCATTGTTTGGTATCAGACTTGCTTCATGAAAAACAGGAAGATTTTTCCTTATTTTCAGTACTTTGGAACTGGTTAAAGTTTTGATATGATTACCTTATGAAACAATCTTGGATTGTGCCTTTTAGTGGGATTAGTTTTTTGACCAGCTTCTCTGTTTTATTTTTTCAGAAATCAGTCTCTTTAAACTTTCTACATCTAGTGGGGTCAGTTTTGGTAACCTTTCCAAATGAAATTATTTATTTCATCTGGAGTTTCAAATATATTTTCATAGAGATCTGTAAATAAGCCTGTTAGGAATTTAAAATATTTCTTCCATTTTTCTTTTTTGATTTGTTACTTTGTAAATTTCTACTTTCTTTACTTTCTTTTGTTTCCTTGATCAGATCAACTTGTGGTCTATTTTGTAAATTGAAAAAATCAAATATTTTGTTTTACTGATGAGGTCTATTAAAAAAAAATCTACCTCATTCATTCCTTATTTTTGAATTTTATTACTTCCCACTGCTTTCTTTTGTTTTACTTTGTCATACTTTTTCTACTTTGTTGAACTAGAAATTTAATTTATTGACATTTATGTTTTTATTGATAAATAAAATGCTGCATTTAAAATTTTGATACTATAAATTTAGTACTGTGAATTTTCCTATGGTCACTTATTTTAAACGTAGCCAGAGATCTGATATTTAAGGCTTTCATTATTTTCTTTATAGGAATTATGGAATTTGCATATTTTCCTTTTATGGCTGGGTGGAAGTTCTTTTTTTGTCGTTAGTAATTTCTAGTTTTATTGCATTGTAATCTAAGTGTGTTTTATAACATTTCTCCATTATGAAATTCACTAACAGTTTGTTTCCTAATATAGAATATGGTCAATACAAGCTGGATAGATATATTCTCTATAATAAAAATAAAATGAGATATTTTCACAAAATCTACCTTATTATGTTAATTATGTCTTATTCATTCCCCAATGCCAGTACTTCATCTTTCTTTGAATTATTTATTAAAGTCTACCAGTTGTTGGTGTACTTCTCTCTTTGTCTCCTTGCATCTCTTCCAGTGTTTGCTGATTGGTTGTTATTTAGAGTGTAATTATTCATAGTAAATATGACTGATAGATAATTATCTTTATTGTGCTTTTGAGCATTAAATTATACCCTTTTTGGAGTGCCCCTCACTGCTTTCTTCTTGTTTCCCTTTGCCTGGAAATTCCTTTTCCCATCCCTTTATTTTTAGTCTTCTTGAATCTCTTTGGTTTATTTTTTTTTTTTTGAAGGGGGCTGTCAGCTCAGCATCCTTTATCTCGGGGAGATCAGCGGCCCTCCTGGGCCCGGTCCCGCCCGGGCTATGACGGCCTCCTCGAACTTGATCATCAGCGTGGTGCCCTTGTGCCAGTGCGCGGTGACCGTGGCGGGGAAGCCACTGTGCGTGAGCACCGCCTCCACGATGCCCGCGGTGAAGCTGGCACAGTTGAGCGTGCTGTTCTCCTTGGGCACCGAGATGTAGGTGTTGATGAGCGGCTCGCGCTCGATGATGTAGAAGGTGCGGGCGTCGTCGTTGGCCTGCTCCAGCTTGTCGGCCTCCTTGCCGAACAGCGCCTTCCACACGGCGCCCTTAACGAAGAGCAGGGCGCCCAGCACCTTGGTTTCGCGCCGGGCGCCCTTTTCGCGAGCCACCAGCGCATCCAGGACGCGGGCGCCCACCTGGCGGCCCAGCGCGGCCAGGCGCGCCTGCAGCTCCGCCACGGAGAAGACGCGGCTCTGGCAGTGCTGAACCAGCTCGGAGAAGAGCAGGGCAAAGGCGCTCAGGCTCACCTCGGT
This sequence comes from Dama dama, assembly GCF_033118175.1. NCBI lineage: Eukaryota > Metazoa > Chordata > Mammalia > Artiodactyla > Cervidae > Dama > Dama dama. The sequence goes on from NC_083699.1 coordinate 52,684,707, forward strand.
GCGGGGCCGGGCCAGCGCGCGTTCCAGCAGCGTCGACTTCCCTCGCGTGAAGCGTGCCTCCATGCCGCCGACCTGCGGCCGCCGATTTGGCCGAGCTGCTTTACGGCGCCGTAAAAGGGGGCGTGCCGAATCTCTTTGGTTTAGATGTGCTTTTTGTGTACCACATTGAGTTGTAGTAGTGTTTTGCTTTCTGATACAAATTAAAAATCTTTTTCTGTGTGTGTGTGCTTTGAAAATTTAAAATGTAATTCCTCATTTTAATTTTTTAATAATTAAAAATAACAAATGAACATCTGAAGATCTTTTTAATAATGTAATTCTGCTCACATTGATTGATACGGATGTCTGGTGTAAATTCTCTCAAATTATTTTATAATTATGTATTATGTAATGTTTGCTATGTTTCTTTATCTAAGGGTACTCTTTGGTACTTTATTTTTAAATTTAGAAAGGTGTATATTTTTGTTTTATTGGGTACCTTTTATTATCTGGTTTGTTAAGATTTTAATTGTATTCCATAATTCCTATCTATTGCTTTAACAGCAGTCACTGACATTGAACTTACTTTAGCTTTCTTTTACCCTCTACCTTTTCCTTCCATTTTCAAAGTGCATTATTTCTACCTTATCTCAATATATAAATTTTGTACATTAATTTTTCACCTTTGTCTCCTTGTAGGGGTAGGAATGGAAGATTAATATAACCTACATTTTTAGTTATTCAGATTTTTACCATCATTCTTACTGCTGAGGTGTTCCTTCCTCTCTTTGAACAGATGAAACGTATCCTCTAGTAGATTTAGATTTCATGAGGAGGGCTTATATAATGTAGAATTCTCCAAGTTCTTGTATGTTTAAAATCATTTTTTCATAACCTTAGTATTTGAAGCACATCTTGGTTGGACGGCCTATACTTTCTTTTATTGGGTTTTTTGAAAATGTTATCTCTTTGCTTTGTATGCTGTTTTTGAGATTTCTGATGGGAGTATGATTCTTTTGCCCTTCCAGATATGTAGGCCTTGAGGTTTATTTTCCATATCTTTGAAGTTTGATAGTTTTACTAGGTGTTTTAACTCTTTCTTTGGAACAAAGTACTTAAGTTAGTGTCTTAAAAGCAACTAGTATTATGTATTATCTCAGAGTTTCTCCAAGTCATGAACTTGGGAGTAACTTTCCTCATAGCTCTGGTTTGAGTTTCTCATAGGGTTGTAGTCATCTGAAGGATTGACTTAGATCTGCTTTTAAGATAACTCACACACATGCTGGCAATTTGGTGTTCAGTTCTACACATGAGCTTCTCCATAGAGCTTCATGACACCCTTATGCCTTGATGCTTGACTTCCCTTAGAGTGATTGACCCAAGAGAGAGCAAAATGGAAGCTGCAGTGTCTTTTATGGCCTAGCCTCAGTTTTTTAATTGTGGATGAGATGCTAAATTGATCCTTGTTCTTCTTTCTTCACTAGAAATAGAAATTTCTTGGCTTCCATAACTTTTATGGAAAATTAAGTTTTCCTCATCCTGTTCATCTTCTCTTGATGATATTTCAGTTACATATATGTTTGACTATTCAGGGTGTAGAATCTATTATTTTACTATGAAGAGCACTGATATTTTATCAGTCAGTTAGCTTGGTTGAGCTCAAACTTTTCTAGGCAATAGCTCAAATCTCTGTTCAGTTGTGTAGACTTTTACCTGGCTGCTTGGAGTCTGCATACACTTGCATAGTTTTGATGTCAGCTAGATATTTGAGCAGAATTTATATGAAAAATTTTTGGTTCTCCTCTGTATCTCTCAGTTCTGAATTCTCTCGCTTCATTTTGTATCTCTTGTAGTTACTCTGAGCTCTGTTTCACATTCTATCGGTAAACTCTAGTTTTCCATTTAAGGATTCTGTCTTAGTGAGGCCTTCCCTGATGATGCTACTTAAAAATTGCAGAGCCACTCATACATTTCTGGTGCTTCATTTTTTTATTTTTAACACAACTGTTACCTATCAACAGTTAACACAGTATGTGTTTTAACGTTTTTTTAATTTTCTGATTTCCCCAATTAGAATGTAAGTCCTTTGAGAGTCGATATACTTTCCTCTTGTTCAGTGCTATTTATTCAGTTCCTAGAAAAGCTCGATTGATGCTTAATAAATACTTTATTAATGAATGAATCAATGCATTAATTAATTTCATTCCTATCTCTTGTATAGTACTCGAAAGGCAGTGGATGAGGAAGAGGAAGCAGTTGAAGAGCGTCGAAATATGCGAACTATTTGGGTGACAGGCAGAAAAGGTTTAAGTGAAAGGGAAGCAGCAACCCTTATAGTAGAAGAAGCCAGAATGATTCTGCAGCAGGACTTAGTTGAAATGGGACTGCAATGGAATCTACATTCCTTTTTGAATTCTGATACACACTCATTGACCAGCAGTGAGTCAGACGTAAAAGAACACAAACTTATATCTCAAACTATGAGTTCTTATAAAAGATTAACATCAAAGAAAAAAAGTGACACAATATTTAGTGATTCTGTTAATCACTTACCAGATACCATGCAAGATTTAGATAAAAGTAGAGAGCATACAGATTCCTTTTATTGTAAATTTCAGTATGGGCATCAAGAGTGTCATCATTCCATTTCCAGAGCAAAAAAACAGGCTTCTTTGAGTATTAAGAAAGGAAAGCTAGGAACGTCTCTGAATAAGGGGAAAGCAAGCACTTCGAAAGTTGTTCAGACTCTCTCATCAGGGAAAACAAAAAAAGAACCTTTAAATTTTAGCTCAGAAAAGATGAGTACAACCTCTCAATCTTGGAAACATGGTAAGCATCAAAAACGATCCAGAGACAGTAGCCCTGTGAAAGACACAAAGATGCGTAGAATCAATTTACAAGAACGGACTATGTCTAATTCTATTCATTGTGAAGACTCTTTTACTTTAGATGAGACGAGTATGGAATTTAGAAGTCCAGAGCCATTTGCTAAAAACATATCTTTCTGTGCTGACAGAAGATATAACATAATACCGTTTGCATCACAAACAGAACAAAGTTGTTCAAAGAACAATAAAGTACCTAATGATATTCTTGGGGAACACTTTATTACAGGATCTCAGAGTAAACATGTGATTCAAGTCACTAGTGTGGTCAGTGAAAATGGAAGAGGATTAGCTGTTGAATCAGAAGAAAAAAATAAAGTGGTGACACAAAATGATTCAAAAATCCAGAATGTTTATGTGAAACACCATGATATCCATCCAGTTAACCAGTGCTTGGAGAAGCAGTTTAATAAAGAGACAAACACTCACACCAAACTGAATAAAACAATAGCAAAACAAATACCCTGTGAGACACACAGCAATTATATGAATAGAGACTCAAATGTTATTATGAAATGTGAAAGTACCAAGTTAAATGCTGAGGAAAATAAATCAAGTAATCTTAAGGCATCAGGAGATATCATAAGCAGCACTGAGACACCCAGTGAAGTACATCTACCAAGTGGAGCATTTGGTAAATTAGGAGGCCAGCCTGAGAATATTCTAAATACTCCTGGAGTACAAGGAAAAACAGATGCTTATGCAGCAGACAGAACTAAAAATAATCATATTTCTGACTTAGGTTTAGATCTCTGTGATCTTGAAGATAGTTTCTACCTGGATACTCAGTCAGAGAAAATAATTCAGCAGATAGCAACTGAAAATGCCAACCAAGAAGGACCCAAGGACACCAACCTGGCAACAGGGATGATTCAGAAGAACCTAGACAAACAGAGCTCAGTGAGCTCCTTTCAGAAAGAGACTCATGTTGCTTTTCCAAGTGAACAGTATTCACTAGGAATGACAGATCATTTGAAATGTAAGACTGTAGATGATGTGAAGCAAAGCAGTGATTCGCATGAGGTCGATAACCTGACTCCAGAAAGCCCAATTTTTTATTCTCCAATACTAGTAGGGGAAAATGGCCCATGTTTTAAAGGCAGTGAACTTTCTGTTACTGACTCCCAATTAAATAGTTTTCTTCAAGGTTATCAAACACAAGAAGCTATGAAGCCAGTTATACCTGTGGTTCCTCAAAAGAGAACTTCTACTGATACAGAAGTAGAGTGTCTGCCAGTTCCTGAAACAAGTTTGAATTTGAGTGGTAGTTTACTGTTTGACAGTTTCAGTGAAGACTACCTTGTAAAAGAACAACGACCTGATGGACAAGAAAAAGAACACCTTCCTTCTGAAATAACATCAGTCCATTTTGATGATTCTCTGTGTCTACAACCAGAGGGCATAATTGAAAAACCAGATATGAATGAGAATCAAGATAATCAGCAGCCACTATCTTGTTTCAGTGATGAGTCTATTATATTTTCAGAAATTGATTCCGTCCAGATGGTTGCAGCTTTGGACAATGTAGACATATTTCCTGTCCAAGAGAAACATAATACTGCAGAATCTCTAAAAATACTGAAACTGAGTGATCCAGTGACTGTAGGTAATGATTATTCCCAAAGAGAAGTAATTGGAGGAGATAAAGATAAAAGGTCTCAAAAATCCAAGTTAATTGGCACAAGACAAGATAATTCATTTCTGTGGTCAGGAGCATCATTTGATTTAAGTCCAGGATTGCAAAGGATTTTAGACCAAGTGTCTAGTCCTCTAGAAAATGAAAAGCTAAAATTAACTGCTACAGACTTGCCTGGTTTGAATGGAGAAAATGCAGAGGTAAATGACAGACATGAAGTGATTTCAAATATGGAGCCAAATCAAGTACAAGGAATTCCATTTTCCCCTAAAATTGTAGTAAGAGGCGGTATTGAGGCACTACAGAATGATGTTATTCATGGTGAAACCTCCCTCTTGCCTTGTAAAGAAAACTGTATAGTTCATGATAATGGACTCATTCCTCCTACACCTATTCCTTCTGATTCTAAGTTGGCATTTCCAGATATTCTTGGAACATCTGTGAAACTTAAGAAAATTAGTAATGGTTTTAAACTTGGTGAAAGTTCTTCGTTTGGCTCACCTTCCAATAATAAAAACCATGATTTACATCCAGGGAGTAGAAATGGTTTTAAAGATAACAGTTCTATTAGAGACACAAGTTTTTCACCGCAGTTACCGCAGAATGGGTCACAGTTAACTCTGGCCTCATGCAGTCCTGAAAGTTTGGCCATAATTGATGTAGCAAGTGACCAAACTCTCTTTCAAACATTCATGGAGGAATGGCAAAGCAAAACTCGATTCTCCATCTCACTGGCTTGTGAAAAGATCAGTAATTTGACATCTTCTAAAAGTGCTGCTATTGGTGGTATGTTTAAGCAAGGTAAGATTTTTTTTTAAAATCTTTTACATTTGTATGTAAAATAGTGTGACTGAGACTTTGCAGAATTGGATATTAAATGTAATAAATTTGTTCAAAGTTTAATAAGTTTCTCCTGTGTAGGTTTACATGTAGAACAGCCTTACTATTCAGAGCAACTTGGTTAATAATAATAGCCCTCTGGTATAAGAGATGGGGGACATCTGGACACGAGGGTAGGAGAGCTGAGCAGTGAGGCCAAGAGCTCAAATCTGGTAGACTGAAAAAGTGCAGACCACTAGGACACTGTTTGTTCCTCTGGCTCTGATCTGTTGTTGTGCCTGGGGTCTATCAGTCCTGTGTCTGCCTCCTTCCAAGGGGCCAGAGAGCCCATCTGAACAGCCTTGCTATCACAGCTCCACATAGGAGTTCCATACCAGTGTTGTCTCCCAAGACACTGACCCAGCAGCCGAGCTTATTGCTACTGGAGACACCACAGCTGGTGTGTCTGGTTCAGAGGCCAGAATTAGAGCAGTATTTGACAGCTTAATGCTTGGCTGTGCCAGGAACCTGTCTCTCAAATAGCAGCTCGCTCTTCTGTGCCATTCTGGGCTTTGCCCTGTCTGACGCCATAGGGCTTTTCTGTTTGGTTGTCTTGCTCATCTCTTTATTTTGTGAGGCTCTGTGGAAGTTTCTCATACGTATCTGCTGCTTTGGCTCTTGGTCATGCTTGGCGTTAGTGTGAAGTGTGCTGAGCTTTACCATTAAACACATTTCTCTTAAGAAATCATATATATATACATATATATGTAATAATCATATATATATAATATATTCATTTGAATATGTTTGTAAAGTTTAAGATGTATATTTTTAATATGGTTCAGCTTTTTTATGGCACCATAATGATATGGTTTTAATTAATTAAAATATAACTGATTTACAATATTGAATTAGTTTTGGGTATACAGTGATTTGGGTATATAGTAATTCAGTTTTTTATAGATTATGCTCTATTTAATGTAATTGTAAAATAATGGTCCTATTTCCCTTTGCTGTATAGTATATTCTTAGAGCTGACTTATACATTGTAGTTTGTACTAATTAATCTTCTACTGCTCTCTTGCCCCTCAAACCTCCTTTTCCTCAATCACTTATTTATTCTCTTTATCTGTGAGTCTGTTTATCTTTAGTTATATTCATTTGTTTAATTCTTTAGGTTCCACATATAAATGATAATATACAGTATTTATCTTTCTGTCTGACTTATTTTACTCAGGTCCATTCATGTTGTTGCAAATGGCAGACATGATGCTCATGAATTATTTTCTCTTAAACTGTAATATCTTTACTCACTTATGTCATAACAGGAGTACATAACAAATAGGCACTATATTTTCACAGTGTGTATTAGCTATGTTTTCCAAGACTTATCTCAAGTAGAATTTATACCTCCACTGATAGTCATGAATTCCATACTGCAGTGTTGACCACAAAGCCTCACAGGACTCTTCCAGGTTTTCAGAGAATTAAAACTTTTGGTCAGATAATACCATGTATTCCTGTCTTATTTCATGACAGTAATGATTCATTATTATGGGGGATAGCTGTAGTCAACTTGACAACATGTTGTGGAAATCAAAGATTTGATGAAATTTGTTAAATTTCTGTATTTATGAATGAATTTGTTCATAAAGTTCTAAGTATTTGATACTCAATTCAGGAAGCATATGTGTTAATGACAAGTTTTATGTACTTTGAGTGTTAATTAGCTCTTTCTGTTTTTCATACAACAAATAAAATTGAGTACATTTCCTGTGCTAGCAGTTAGAAAGATTAAAAACATTCACTTAAATTTAACGAATATGTACCAGTTATTTTCCAGATATTGGGGATATAATTGTAAATAAGATAGATTAGTTGTTGACCTAATATTTTTGACCAATGTCTTTGGAATGGAAGATGTATTATTTTAGGGAAAATGTTGACTGCATATACAAAATCATACCTAATTTTTAACTAAGAACTAAGACTCTTGGTTTCTCTAAGTGTTAAAAACTCTTGGAGTTTCTAAGTGTTAGAAGTTGCTGAGTTTGCTGTAAAATTTTTGTGGTGTGCAAGTGGTCTTTTATTTTTGAGTTATAAAAATTCTAAAGGCAGCTTTTGAAAAACTTGAAGTTAATTGTAAACATAGTCATTATTACAGATCTCTTTTTAAGAAGTCTTTGGTAGATTTTTGATAGTGACAATTATCTTAATTGATGGAATGCCTAGAAAGATCTTATAAACATCTAAAAATGACTATTCATATAATGCAAATTGTAGGGGATCTGAAAAATTTGATTATCAAATGGTTTTTATTATCATATTTAATGTTCAATTTAATGTCTTTTAGAGATTTTTAACTATTCACTTTGAATTTACATAGTTAGTTTCCCTCAAGAAACCTCTATTAGAGATGATGGATTTCCTGTTAAAGATTGTGATGACATGTTGGTGGTTGGGCTTGCAGTATGCTGGGGTGGAAAAGATGCTTACTATTTTTCACTGCAGAAGGAACAAAAGCATTCTGGTAAGTAATCACTATTTCTCTAAGTTATTATATAATTTTAATGCAACCTCTATGAGGATAGTCACATTTTTGTTGAAATAGTCTCCTGATACTTATCTAGACTTTGTTTTTAGTAATAAGAAAAAGTTTTTCATTTTTAAAAAAATCCTAGCTATTGTGTACATTATTTCACGTATTAACTGGAATAATGTTTTAAGAAGCACCCACCAATACCCCCTTTGTCCCTTCTGCTTGTCACATGGAGCTATTAATACTATGTTTTCTCTTGGGGGGCACTGGAACCTTAAGGACTTGCTGGCCACCTAGAAAATTTGTTTCTGAAGACTGGATCAAAGCAGTTTCTTTACAGGCTTTTTTCCTCCTGTTTGGTATATCTGGAACTCATTTAGAAGCAGTGATGAGCTAGACATCGACAGTAGTTGAATCACACAGCCTTTGGAGAAGCCTTATAGTTAAAAGGATGTTATCTAGAAATAATTTGTGAGCTGATTATGGTGGTTGGATACCTAGTTGATTATTAGGTTTTAGGAGCAGAATTAATAAGGAAACATTTTAAAAGATGCTGTATAATGTCTATTCCTGAGTAAGCATGAAATATTTTCAGTTGTTTTGTAGGAAAACATCTTACGGTGAGTCGTTACTTGAACTTCTTTTATTTTAGATGTAGTTTTATACATTCATACTAAACTTCTCTGTAATATTAGTTCCTTTTTAAAAGATTTACTTCCAAATAACTTTTTTGTCATTTCAATTCACATTCTGAGAAATGTAGATTTATTTTTAGAATCTTAATGTTTAGAATTTTCTCCCACCTAATTAGAGCTCATTCCTGTTGAGCTATTTCAAATCCTAAAAGATGATGCTGTGAAAGTGCTGCACTCAATATGTCAGCAAATTTGGAAAACTCAGCAGTGGCCACAGGACTGGAAAAGAGCAGTTTTCGTTCCTATCCCAAAGAAAGGAAATGCCAAAGAATGCTCAAATTACCACACAATTGTAGTCATTTCACACGCTAGTAAAGTAATGCTCAAAATTCTCCAAGCCAGGCCTCAGCAAATACGTGAACCGTGAACTTCAAGATGTTCAAGCTAGTTTTAGAAAAGGCAGAGGAACCAGAGATCAAATTACCAACATCCGCTGGATCATCAAAAAAGCAAGAGAGTTCCAGAAAAACATCTATTTCTGCTTTATTGACTATGCCAAAGCCATTGACTGTGTGGATCACAACAAACTGTGGAAAATTCTGAAAGAGATGGGAATACCAGACCACCTGACTTGTCTCTTGAGAAACCTGTATGCAGGTCAGGAAGCAACAGTTAGAACTGGACATGGAACAACAGACTGGTCTCAGAAAGGAAAAGGAGTACATCAAGGCTGCATATGGAGAAAGAAATGGCAGCCCACTCCAGTATTCTTGCCTAGAGAATCCTGTGGACAGAGGAGGCTGGTGGGCTGCTGTCCATAGGGTCACATAGAGTCAGACACGACTGAAGCAACTTAGCATGCATGCATGCAAGGCTGTACATTGTCGCCCTGCTTATTTAACTTATATGCAGAGTACATCATGAGAAACGCTGGGCTGGAGGAAGCACAAGCTGGAATCAAGATTGCCGGGAGAAATATCAATAACCTCAGATATGCAGATAACACCATCTTTATGGCAGAAAGTGAAGAAGAACTAAAGAGCCTCTTGATGAAAGTGAAAGAGGAGAGTGAAAAAATTGGCTTAAAGCTCAACATTCAGAAAACTAAGATCATGGCATCCAGTCCTGTCACTTCATGTCAATAGATGGGGAAACAGTGGCTGACTTTATTTTTCTGGGCTCCAAAATCACTGCAGATGGTGACTGCAGCCATGAAATTAAAAGACACTTCCTCCTTGGAAGGAAAGTTATGACTAACCTAGACAGCGTATTAAAAAGCAGAGACATTACTTTGCCAACAAAGGTCTGTCTGGTCAAGGCTATGGTTTTTCCAGTAGTCATGTATGGATGTGAGAGTTGGACTATAAAGAAAGCCGAGCACCAAAGAATTGATGCTTTTGAGCTGTGGTGTTGGAGAAGACTCTTGAGAGTCCCTTGGACTGCAAGGAGATTCAATCAGTCCATTCTAAAGGAGATCAGTTTTGGGTGTTCATTGGGAGGACTGATGTTGAAGCTGAAACTCCAGTACTTTGGCCACCTGATGTGAAGAGCTGACTCATTGGAAAAGACCCTGGTGCTGGGAATGATTGAGGGCAGGAGGAGAAGGGGACGACAGAGGATGAGATGATTGGATGGCATCACCGACTCAATGGACATGAGTTTTGGTAGGCTCCAGGAGTTGGTGAAGGCCAGGGAGGCCTTGGCGTGCTGCAGTTCATGGGGTCGCAAGGAACCAGACATGACTAAGTGACTGAACTGAACTGGACTGAATTAGAGCATTATAAATCACCTAGCCCAAACCTTAATTTTTAGATTACAAAACAGTGCATCCAGGCCAACATGACCTGGATAATAAGGTCATGCTGAACTAAACTCTGATGTTTTTGAGCTTTTTTCAATCTTAGCACTAAAGATTGCTACTTCAAATGAATGTGTGTACTTTTTGCCTTAATTTTTTTTTTCTTTCTTTTTTTTTTTTTTAAGAAATTAGTGCCAGTTTGATCCCACCTTCTCTGGATCCAGGCCTGACTGTGAAGGATAGATTGTGGCACCTTCAATCTTGCTTTCACAAGAAATCTGATAAAGAACGTTCTGTTATCATCTATGACTTCATCCGGAGTTATAAAATTCTTCTTCTGTCTTGTGGCATCTCCCTGGAACAAAGTTATGAAGATCCTAAGGTTTCTTGTCTTATTTAAACAATTTTTGTATACTTCAAAAAATATTTTAATGTTTAGGGTTAATTCTTAAATGACTGATATTTATGTAGCTTCAACACTGCAGCTTAAGTAGTTTAGGGTAGTCACTCCTTTGTCCAGTAATTGCATTCATCCAGAACAGATTATTATTAACACCAGATGCCTCTATGTAGATAAAAACAGATATGTTATAAATTCTAAGAACTAAAGTTCATACCTTTTTCAAAGACTTAAAAAGTTTTCATTTTGGTCATATGTTCTAAACTTTCTGTCTCATAGTAAGTTAGAAATGAAAGGAGAACTGTCAGATTTAGATACATGATAGCAGGATATTTTAAATATCCGTGAGGATAGAGGCAGAAAATAGTAAAAGCGTATATAGATATAAGAGATCACAAAGGATAGTAGTTAGAGGCCATTTAGCATAGGGATAAATGGCCTTATTAACCTGTGAGAACTTTTCCATATAATAGCAAATTGATACACTGTTTATAAAGATGATTGAATTATTAAAGAAAGAGTAACTAATGTTATTGTAATATACACTTATATGATTATACATAAACATATAATGCACTTTCAGAAGACATTTATCTATTGGATCATAGCTGTGAAAGGGATATCATTTTTTTCCCCTTTTTGAGACTAGAATACATGAGGTATGTGGAATATTAATTGAATTGAGATGATATTAATTTGTTGTTACCAATATAATCAATGATAATAAGATAATTTTTTTAGCTTCTTTAGCTTTTTTGGCAGAGATTTTTGAGGGCATTGGGGCTTCCCTGGTAGCTCAGCTGGTAAAGAATCCGCCTGCAATGCAGGAGACCCCAGTTTGATTCCTGCATTGAGAAGATCTGCTGGAGAAGGGATAGGCCACCCTCTCCAGTATTCTTGGGCTTCCCTGGTGACTCCGCTGGTAAAGAATCTGCCTGCAGTGCAGGAGACCTGGCTTTGATCCATGGGTTGGGAAAATCCCCTTGAGAAGGGAACAGCTACCGACTCCAGTATTCTGGCCTGGAGAATTCCATGGACTGTGTAGTCCACGGGGTTGCAAAGCATTGGACACAACTGAGTGACTTTTACTTCACTTTGAAGGCATTATCAGGTAAACTAATGACACTGTCTTTTCTATATTTCAAACCAGACTTTGTTTATGTGATACATTTCATATAGTTTCTAAACTGACTTTTTACTGGATATAAAAGGTTATCATTAAATTTTGATGTTTCAGAGTCCAAAATGAGAATATGGGTAATATGAGCTTCTTAAAGCTATAGTAGCTTCCCAGATTTATATAGCAATTTTGGTGTAAACCATTTGAAATATTCCATACTTGGTTTTACTAATCATAGCATTTTTGATGTAACAGAAACTATTAATTTATAAAATTTCACTTTTTTTTTTTTTCAGTTTAATCTAAGTTGTCAAGTTTATTGGCAAAAATTTCACTTTTATAATAAACATTTGCCAACTTTTACATCAGACTCTCTTATTCAGTACCTCTAAAAGGGTTCTGATCACTAGTTTCTAATGGTGGGGGCCTGTTTCTGTACCACTAACAGTTCTCTGGGTACCAGCTGGATGTCCAACAGTTCAGTTCAATTCGGTCACTATCTACCTGGAAATAGCATCAAATCCCATAGGCTAAGGGCTCAGTCCCACAAGCCCCCAACTTCAGGCACTAGTTGCAAGCCCAGCTTATTAACTGTGCTTCTGGTCAACCAGCTGTAAATAAATCAGATTCCTATAACCCCCTCCTTGAGTTTGGTTAATTTGTTAGAGGAGCTAACAGAACTTAGAAAATGGTTTTCTCACTAGATTACTGGCTTATTACAAAGGATATTAAAGGACACAGATCAACAGCCAGATGAAGAGATGTATAGGGCGAGGTTTGAAAGAAGAGGTGTGGAGCTTCTGTCCTTTGTAGGCTTGCCACTCTCCCCCAGTCTTCTTGTGATTACCAACCCAGAAGCTCTTTGAACCCTTCCTTTTGGGTTCCTGTGGAGGCTTCATTATATAGGCGCAATTGATCAAAGCATTGGCCATTGGTGATCAGTTACTCTTTAGCCTCTTCCTCTAACCAGGAATTCGGGGAGGTGGAACTGAAAGTTCCAGCTCTCCTGTCACAGGATTGATTACCCCTGGCAACTAGCCTGCGTTCTTAGGTGACTTCAGGGTACTCCAAGACACTGTATTAGCATAACTAAAGATAACCTGTCTCTCTCTCGCGAGAGCTCAGTGTGTCCAGTTCTTTGTGATCCTTTGGACTGTAGTCCACCAGACTCCTGTCCATGGGATTTTTCAGGCAAGAATTCTGGAGTGGGTTGCCGGTTCCTCCTCCAAGGGGTCTTTCTGACCCTGGAATCGAGCCTGCATCTGCTGCATCACAGGCATATTCTTCACCTGCTGAGCCATCTGGGAAGCCCGCCTTATCTCTATTCAGAAGACCCAATTTATATTTCTTATTATAATATACAAGATTGTGCCCCCCTGTAAAACTGAATTCTTAGCATATAAAAGAAGTAACCAAGTCATTTATAAATGCTTGAAATTATGAACAAGGTTTAGATTCCTTATTCTAAATCCAATTTCAAACTGCTTGAATCTAGTATTAGAAAATGCAAGTCTTCTAGTCTCATAGGGAAGCTAAGAATAGCAGTCCAATCACAGGTTGGGTGGTCATGGTGACAGGTCCTCATCTTTAAGAGAAAGCCTTATGCATTCTAAAATACTGTATGTGAACTTGTAATGGTTAAATGTTTATGTCTCACTTCTTCCTATGTTGAAACTAAAACTATATTGGCCCATCTTTATTATAATAGTAGGTAAGCCAAAGTCAGCCTCAATGGAAAAGAAACCCAGCTGCATTTTCAGAAATTTGATTTTTGTTAGTCCAAAGGCATTTGATTTTCAAGGTGACTTCTGAAGTAAAACAGCAGGTACATTGCCATAATGGAAAAGTATAACTTTTTCTTCTTTGAAGGTCACTGCTCTTATTGGTAAAAAAAAAAAAAGTAACCAATTATCCTTTCCTTATCCTGGTGCAGTTGTCCTTTCCTTCTCTCCTGGGAAGACCACTGAATAAGTATTAAGTGTATTAAGTAAAAATGAATGAGATTAAAAATGAGCTTTCTTTTTTCCCCTTTTAATTTAAGGATACAGAAATGTCTTTGGAAAATCAAGAAAATATTCTGATTGTTATCCCATTCAGGTGGCATGCTGGTTACTAGATCCAGATTCCAAGGAGCCGACTCTTCACAGCATAGTTTCCCGTTTTCTTCCTCATGAGCTTCCACTCCTGGAAGAGATAGAGACTGGCCAAGGAATTCAAAGCCTAGGGCTGAATGTCAGCACTGAGCATTCTGGACGATACAGAGCATCTGTAGAGTCCATTCTCATCTTCAACTCTATGAATCAACTTAATTCTTTGTTGAAGAAGGAAAACCTTCAAGGTAAAAAAACAGTTACTGGCATTTTTATGATGTTGTAAGACTGGGGATAGTTCTATATTTAGTCACTCTGTCACAGGTCGATAAATTACACTTTATTTTTTTAATATAAGTTATACTTTTTATGCAAACCCTTTCTTTTGATTGTCTAGTGCAGGAGTCAACATAATTTTTTCTGTAAAAAGCTAGATAGTGACTAGTTTTGGTTTTGTAGGCTAGATGATCTCAATCAGGAATATTCAGCTCTGCCATCATAGCATGAAAGCAGCTATAGACAGCATGAAAATGAGTGTTCCAATAAATCTTTATTTACAAAAACAGACATCTGGCCCCAGATTGGCCATAGTTTGCTGACCTTTGGCTTTACTATAGTGAAGTTAGAGCATTTTATTCATTTATTCCTAATTTTATATTTGAATGTTATCAAATGGTTTTAGAAATACACTTAGTATGTATCTTTTATGGATTTAAAACAGTGAACTATTTTCTTTGTAGAATTCTTTAACAGTTATTTTTTTCAGCAAAGTGTATTCATGTGAATCTTTTTTTTTACCCCTTGTGAGAAATAGTGTGGATTTATTGTGCAGGCTGCTGGCCTAGATTGTCTGTCTTGAATTCAGAGAGCATAATATATACTTAAGGTGAAAATGATGAAGTGAAACAAGGTTGACTTCATTGTAAGGAGATGTAAACCATGGATTTATTGGCTGATTAATTAACATTACAAACAGGAGACTGACGTAGGGCTTGAATCTGCATTATTTATTTATGAGGGACCTTGGGCAAGCTATTTTAACTCTCTAAGTCTGGTTCTTATTTTGAAAGTGTTAAATGAGACAGAGAACTTAGTACTTGTCACACATTAGGCACTTGTTGCTGTTGTTCTTCAGTCGCTAAGTCGTGTTCGACTCTTTGGGACCCCATGGACTCCTGTGCACCAGGCTTCTCTGTCCTTCACCATCTCCTGGAGTTTGCTCAGACTCATTGAGTTGGTGATGCTATCCAACCATCTTGTCCTCTGTCATCCCCTTCTCCTCCTGCCCTCAATCTTTCCCAGCATCAGGGTCTTTTCCAATGAGTTGATTCTTCACATCAGGCGTCAAAGTATTGGAGCTTCAGCTTCAGCCTCAGTCCTTCCAGTGAATATTCAGGATTGTATTAGTTGATGATTATTATTACTTCTAGCACAAACCCTCTGTGCTGGTTATAAAGTTCTCCCTGATATTACTGGGATAAAATAATAACAAAAGCTTATTTGCTTGCAGGAGACTTGATTAAGTGATGTTAATTAACAGCTCTTCAACAAGCATTCGAGTATTTCAAACTCAGCCTTTCTAAGCCAATGTAGGCAGATAAAGAAGTTGGAGTACACAGTACACCTTCCTCAGGACTCCTTCTACATTCATGGACAATAATGCTGAATGAACATAGCTAATTCCCTCTTAGTCTGACTAGTCTGCCTCTAGGATAGGCATCCTGGGTAGTCTGTATAATTTCTAAACACTGACATTTGATGATGGTGATATGAATTAGTCTGTAATTTTTTAGACATTTATTGCCCATTACCAGATTTGTAAGTTTTTCAGTCTAATTGGGAGGGTACTGTTCCGTTACTTAAAAGATAATTTTTCACCTGTTAAAAAAAAAAAAAAGACTGACATTCCTTTTCAGAAAAGTGTAAGAAACCCTCAAGATTTATAATTTTTAGCTTTCACAGTATGTTTTCTTTGTGCCTTCACAGCTTTTTTCCCATGCAAATTTTCAGAAGTGGGTGACCTGTAGGTGTTAAATGCATTCTTGTACAGTGTTAAATATTTCTTATTCAAAGAATACATAGAATTGAAGTACATTGAAATAAGGGAAGTTTTAGGAGAGAATGTGGACAGCCATCACATTTTATTTGGAAATGATTATTTCAGGTTGCGCTTGTTAGTTTTAGTAGGCCTCCAGAATCTTCATCTTTTTCTCTTCTCATCATCTTGCCTGTTGGAAAGGTGTGTTCTAGCTGACTTTCTCCCAGTAGAGAGCTGATTTTTGTTTGATTATGAATAAATATTAATAACAGAATGTGTCTTTGCTTAATTTGACCCCAGAACAAAGTATCCTGTTCTTTTCACATTGATCAATTAGCTCCTTTTTAAAGTAGTTTGAACATTGATGAGATGATTTTTTTAGGTGTGGAGTGAGTTGATTTCTCTCTTTTTCAACTGACCTCAGCCACACAGATTTATATTAGTCATAATCTTATTTTTCATTAACACTTCATCATTGATCCATCTAGGTCCTCTTTTTATTCACTGTTATTTTAATAATATAATGAGTAACTGTTAAGTCACATTAACAACTTAGACATTTGTCTACCTGGGTCCTCCTTTTTCCTTATGCATCGTAAGTTTTATGTTTATCATTCCCTTATTTTCTTAATATGTATAAGTCCAAAAATATATTATCTGGTTTTGTTTGTTTTTGAACTTTATAAAACATCTGTCACACTATGTCTTTGTTTTACTTGCTCAGCATCATGTTAGGAAGATTCATGCATATTATTGCAAGTGTCTATAGTTTACTTATTTTCACTGCTGTGTAATGTATCACTGTGTGTGTGCATGCGCGTGTGCACATGCATGCACACTAAAATATATTTATCCATTTTCCCATTGATGAATGCTTAGATTGTCTCTAGTTTTGTTTTCTTTTATTTTTTGTTCTGCTATACCAAATAGTTCTATATAAATATTCTTGTAAATTTACATGTCTCCTGCTACATTGGGTAAGAATTTCTTTTGGCTATAGAATTGCTTCATCTTGGAAATAGGAGTATTCAACCTTTCAAGATTATGGTAGGCTGTTTTTCGGAATGGTTGTACAAAATTTGTCCTTTCAACAGCAATGTGAAAGAAATCTTGCTGATTACATTGTCTCTACTTTGCAAATTCATTGGTTGTAAAATGATTGTAATTTTTCTTTCAACTACTACTTTGACTTCTTTAATAACTGTTAGATTATTCAGTTATATCTTTTTGATTATGTTTTAGTAGCCTATATATTTTTAAAGCATTTATCTAAAGGTATTGCTGATTTTTTTCTTTTTTATATCTCTGGTTTGTTATGTCTTTTTCTTTCATAATATTATTGTTTAATCGCACTAGAAGTTTATCCAATTTTTCAGTGTTTTCAAAAAACTTAATTTTTACCTTTGATCTTTCCTATTGTTTTTGTTTTCTGTTTCATTGATTTCTGTGAACTTTTATATAATCTCTTTTCTTCTAGTTCCCCTGACTTTATATGCAGTCCTTTTTCTAAATTCTTAAGTTTGATATTATGCTCATTACTTTTCAAATCATATTTTTCTTTTCTAATTTAAATATTTAAGGCTATAATTTCCTCAAAGTTCTACTTTCATCATATCTTACAAGTTTTGACATGTAAGGTTTTCATTGTTTTATCATAAATATTTAAAATTTTCTGGTGTGACTTTTTTAGATGAATAAATTATAAGATTATTTTTAATTCTCAAATAGTTGAGAGCTTATTTTATACTTTTATTATTACATTCAATCTCTATTGTGTTGTGGAGAATATCTTTGTATAATACCCATTCTTTGAAGTTCTTTGAGAATTGTTTTGTAACCTAAAACCTGAATTATTGTGTAAATGTTCTGTGTGCACATAAGAATAGAGGTATACTAATTCTGGATGCAGACTTTTATAAATGTCTGTTAATTCAGTGTTGTTTAAATCATCAGAAAATTATATCTAATTTTCCCTATAGTTCAGGCAATGTTAATTTTATAGCACATCTGAGACTACTTTATTAGGTGCATACAGGTTTAAATTGGTGTATTTTCCTGGTACATTAAATCTGTCATTATGTTTGACTAGCTCTACCACTAGTAGGATTTTTATTCTTAATCATCTGTTTTTTTTGGAATGACTATGGCAGCATCAACTTTCTTTTGATTATTTGCTTGCCTCATACATCTTTTTTCTGTCCCTTTAAATCTTCTAGATCCTTATGCTTTAGGTGTGTCTTAAAAACAAAGTATAGCTTATTTCTTTTTCAGACTATCAGTTTTTTCCCACAAATTTGGCAATTTATAATTATTGATGTGTTTCTGTTCATTGTGATTATTGACATATCACACTTTCCTGCTGTTTTGTTTGTATTCATCTTGTTTGATTTTGTATATAGTTTTTAAAAATTTAATTTTTAATTGAAGGATAATTGCTTTACAGAATTTTGTTGTTTTTTGTCAAACTTCTGATTTTGTATATAGTTTATTCATAGCTGTGCTCTGAATCTAATGATTCTATGGCTGCAAGTCTTAGGGAATCAGTGGAGTGCTCCAGGGTTTGCTGGGTGGGGGATGCCTTCCTCTGGAAAGACTTCGCTCTGGCTTCAGCTTGTTACTAAACTACTCTGCATTCACGGCCTGCATTAGCTTTTCTTGGGAGTTTTGGTTCAGAACAGGAGCCTGAGAATAGGCTTCTCCTTCTCTTGCTACTCCAAAGATATGTTATCCCCTCAACCTTTTTGGGCTAAGACTTCATTCACATTGCAGCCCTATTTCTTCCTACTGTCTGTGAATCCAAGCTGGCTTCCTATCATTCTTGACTCCTCTTTTTTTGACCCTAGTTCCTTGTTTCTCTAGTTGCATACTCCATGAATTTCTGCTCTGACTCCAGGCCTGTGAAGCAAGGCTCTGACTGCCCATATCTTCTGACCGTCAGAGGCTAGTAGCTCTCACTTGTTTGTTTGCTTTTGGTGGTAGTTAACAGGTATCATTTGGGATTTCTCCTACTGATTGAGACCAGGAATGCCTTAACGAATGTGTGTGTGTAGAACTGGAGAAGACAGGCCAGGGTTACACAGAGTCCTAGTGACCCATAACACTGGAAGTAGAAATCTTTGCTGTGGATTTTTTTTCTTAATAAATTTAGGATAGCATTTCCCATAGAATGTTCTATGAACACTCACTTTTCACAATGTTAATAAATATTAAAGTAAAGGGCTTTATAGTCAAATGATTTCAGTCTTTTGATTAAAACAAACATTAAAATAGCTGTCTTTGTTCAGTTCTACTCAGAGCCTTTGATATATTAACAGGCATCATGAACATGTAAGAGTAGTATATAAATGCTGAAATTCACAGTATACAGTGTCTTTCAATCCCAACCTTTCTTAGAGTATTTTTGAGACTAATATGCTAATGAACATACTAGGGAAACTGACTTAGAATGAATATTTTGTTGAGAAATGTCAGCAGATGGAAAAATACTCTGATTTCTTACTTTAGGAATCTTACTTACCCTTTCCTCTTAGAACACTGGAAAATATAAAACCTTTATATTTAGCTTTGTGCAAGCCTGCATACCATGGGACCAGGAGTGTTGGAAATCATTTTGGGGAATTAACCTTTTATAGTCAGCTTAGCAAATAAAATTGGCTACCTTGTGTTTTACTAAGAGTAGGAACAGAAACATCATGTTGAGAGAAATGAAGTCACTTACAATTCAGACTGTTCATCAGGTTGCCTGTTTTACTCTCTGAATAGACACAGATAGTAGTCCAAAGCTTAAATGGAAAAGTGGAAAGTACTTTAATACCTTTCACTGATGGTTTGAGAATGTGGCTCAGGAGACTGGATCTTGAAGGATAGCTTAGTAGCATCTCTGATTTTCCCAGAAAAATGCTATGTATATAGGTAACGATGCTGAACTAGTCACTTGGCTGGTGAATTAATGGTTTTTGCTTTCTTTGTTTTTTTTTTTTCTTCCAGATGTTTTCTGTAAAGTGGAAATGCCCTCCCAGTACTGCCTAGCCTTGCTAGAACTAAATGGAATTGGCTTTAGTACTGCAGAATGTGAAAGTCAGAAACACATAATGCAAGCCAAACTGGATGCAATTGAGATGCAGGCCTATCAACTAGCTGGCCATAGTTTTTCCTTCACCAGCTCAGATGACATTGCTGAGGTTGTATAATGGGAATGGAGAATTTAGAAAGTCATTTTCAGAGCAAAAAAATGGTTTGTGTGTATATATTTCATAAATGTGTTTACCTAAACACCAAAGGTCAATAAAATAAAACAATTGGTTAACCAGAATACTTTGGAGATGTATTCCAATATCTCCTTTGTATGTTTTTATTTATGAATAGGAAGGTAGTGAAGAAGTATCCTACAAAGTGTGTTTCACGAGGAGATTTGCCTGGTACAGAAGAAGCACTCAGTAAATGTTATGCAGATGAGATCTGTCATAGTAGTTGTATAACAGTGTAGATGTTTCTCCATGAAGTTAGTCATTGCATGAACTTTCACTCCTTCCTTACTGCAAAATTAGATACTTTTCTTAGATGTTAGTGAAAAAGGACTCTTTGCTTTTTTAACCTACAATATTTTTATCGCCTTATGTAAGTTTATACATAGTTTGCCCTTTTCTCCCCCAATAGTTTGTATTGTGTTCTTTCCCCATACTCCACAAGGGATGGTTGAGTTGTTTTGGGAGAGTTACTGATAGATGGGTGCTTATACTTGATAGCTTTGAAGTTTTGTTGTTTTCTAGATGTGATTCAGTTTTATAGCATGTTGGTAAATATTTTAAGACTCTTCTATTTATTCCTTAACTCCTTGACTTTGGGCCACTTTATCAACCCTTTCAGTTCAGTTCAGTTCAATGGTATGGACCTAACAGAAGCAGAAGATATTAAGAAGAGGTGGCAAAAAGATCAACCCTTTACATCTCAGTAAAATACTTCATAGTAGAAATACCTCATGGAGTTTTGAGAAATAAAAAATAAATGTAAAATACTTATAGCAATACCTGTCTGAAAGTAAATATTCAATAAATATGTAAAGGGCATAAAAATGACTCCCCTTTTAAGCCACAGAGTTAAGTGTTTTTAAAAAATGAGAAACTAGCTAATCTTGTTCAGTTGCTGAGTCATGTCTGACTCTGTGACCTCATGGACTGTAGCACACCAGGCTTCTCTGTCTTCCACTGTCTCCTCAAGTTTGCTCAAATTTGTGTTCATTGAGTCGGTGATGCTATCTAACATATCTTAATGAGAGAATATAAATGAATGAGTTGAGAGAGTAGATAGTGTTCTGAATTGCCTAAGTTGGAACCCCTCTAGTATGAACTAGTGAGTTTTAGGTATCCATGTTTTAGGGAACTTCCTCTGCCCTAGAGCCTAGATCTGTGTTCCTTGTAAGCCTTCTTTCTTTAGTGGGTGCTTACTGGTCACTTTCTAGCTTTTGTTATTGCTACATTGGACCCTCTCCTGGCTTTTTGTTGAGGGATTCTCAGGATGTAGCTTTGTGGTGGTGGAATTTAGATGGCTTTTTGGATCCCTTCCTACTTCAGTGTTCTCTGATTTTTGTGATCATAAAATAGCTACAAAGGCTCCCATGCCTATCCTCTATGGGGCTTAAATGATCAAGCAGCCACATTGGTTACCATATCAAGAAGTATTTGGGTGAACTTACAATCCTCAGAGCCACTGAAGTCTTATTGCCAATACTTTATTTGTTAGTTGTTCAGCACAAAATATGTTCTTGTGTTTGATTATTAAGAGCCTGGTGTTAGAATTAACCTGACATTGACTAAATTAGGGTATGGACAGTCTACCTAAGATTTTTATTGCCATTACTTATTAAATATGTTAATTCCAAATTGTCCAAAAAAAATTCTTTCAACTCATGTTGAACTATATAGACTCTTTTCTTGAATACTTTTAAAAATGTTTTCTGAATGATAATACATGTGATTTGATTCTTGATTAAAAGGGCATACATTTCTTGCAGGTTTTATTTTTGGAACTAAAGTTGCCACCAAATGGAGAGGAAAAAAACCAAGGCATCAAGAAAACTTTGGGTTCTACCAGAAGAGGAAATGAGAATGGACGGAAGCTAAGGCTGGGAAAACAGTTCAGCACTAGTAAGGTGCTCTTTGGGGCAGTCACAGGGCGGAATCTGAACTTCTGTTAGCATTTGGCATCTTGAAAGAATGCTGATGTGATCAAAATCCAACCTAGTCCACCATTTGAATTTATCTAGACAAAGAAATTGATTTCTGGTTCAGCTGCCCACACACACTGTGGAGACATTCCATAATGGAAAATCTGGATCATAATCTGACTTAACAGTATGTCCTTCCTATCATTAAAAGAGTATATAAAAGTTTGTAAATTCAGACCTATATAGACATATTTTATTAATGATATGCACTACTCTTGGACCGACATGCCCTACTCTCAGACTGCAGAATATAGTTTTTGTAGTTAAATGAACATGAACAAAGGTATGGAAGAATTTAAAAAATAAAGAAAAAGTTAATATAAATTTTTTTTTAATTCCAGAGCAAAATAGTAAGTTTTCCATGAATTTATTTTGAGAATATAATCTGTTAATTTCAAAGTAAAATTTAATCACAACTCATGGAAACTGTATGCATGGGCCAAAAGAGAGAAAAGGCTTAATTTTACATTT
Source organism: Dama dama (assembly GCF_033118175.1). NCBI lineage: Eukaryota > Metazoa > Chordata > Mammalia > Artiodactyla > Cervidae > Dama > Dama dama. The sequence continues at coordinate 52,707,340 of NC_083699.1, forward strand.
TTACTAAATGAATTATCAATGGAAAATAAGAATTGAAAGTACAGCCACATGGAGAGACCAGTCCAAGTTGCCATCCTATATAGATTCTTCCCCCAACCTTGCATTTGATTCATGGGGTCTTAGTTCCCTAGAAACCAGGGATCGAACCTGTGACTCCTGCATTGGAAGTGTGGCGTCTTAACTGTTGGATTGCTAGGGAAGTCACATTATGTAGAATTTTGACCATAATATTATTAACTATGACTTGCCTCCCCCGGGGAAGTTTCCATAGCTTCATTCTGTAGCAAAACTTATTTGATAGCATTACCCTTTTATCTCACAAGTTTTTATCCTTAATGGTTCATTGAAATTCTGTAGCATAGAAAATTCAAAGTTTTAAAAATAGATTTCCTTGATACAAAATCCATGAAAGTATTATGGCAAAAAGGAAAAAAAAAAAAGCAACTGGGAAACTTATAATCACATGAGCAATGGAGGAGGAAAATGTAAAGAAAAAAGATGAGGTAAACACTTGGGTAGGGGGTGGGAAGCAGCTACTTTGCTAAGTTCTAAATTGATATCACTCAACATTAACATATTTACATTTAATAATTTATAGTTATTGTGGATTTATCATTATGGTGATTTCTAAAAAAAATAGTTATTATAGTAAAGTTGAGTTAGATACAGGAGTTACCAAATTTAATTTTGAGACTGTAATTTTTGCTTAAAAGAGATTCTGGTTTGCTATGGAATTTGGACAAGAGTCTGATCTTACTTTATTATAATTTTTTTGGCAGGATGTTTTAAATAAATTAAGGGCATTACATCCTTTACCAGGCTTGATCTTAGAGTGGAGAAGAATCACTAATGCTATTACCAAAGTGGTCTTTCCCCTGCAGCGGGAAAAACGTCTGAATCCTTTTCTTGGAATGGAAAGAATCTATCCTGTATCACAATCACACACTGCTACAGGTAATGAGAAATCTTAATGTGGATAATATCCAGGTTTGCTAAAAATATTCTTATGTAATATTTGCTTATGATGACCAAGGAATTCAAGTGTTCATCATTGGATTTAGTGAAGTTTTATAAACATGAAAGACATGTGATTGCTAAGTCGCTTTAGTCGTGTCTGACTCCTTGTGATTCTGTGGCCTGCGGCCTGCCAGGCTCCTCTGTTCATTGAATTTTCCAGGCAAGAACGCTGGAGTGGGTTGCCATTTCCTCCTCCAGGGCCTCTTCCCAACCCAGGGTTTGCACCCATGTCTCCTGCATTGGCAGGTGGGTCCTTTGCCACTTGTGCCACCTAGGAAGCCCAGTACTGCATCCAAAGCATGGATGGATATTACCTAGATAAAGAGATGAAATTTAGTCTAGAGATATAGTTCCTTCTTTCAAGTACTCTATAGAATAACTTGGATGTCTGAGATTGGATGTGAGTATACCCAGGAATTAAATCTTTATTTGAATTAATGATCTTATCTGACTTTAGTCCCAGCCCTCTCCTGAATCGCCTAGGAATCTCTCCAGGTTGAATCTATGTAGGGCTGTGTGGCATCTGTATAATAAGGAGTGTCTTATTTTATTCAATCAAGAGAAGAAAGCAGTAGAGTCCATTGTGTGTCTCTCTTGGGATAAGTATGCATGTAATCTCATGAAGGAAAAAAACATTCTTTTTCTAGGTAGTGTACTACTCTACATATTTGCCAAAATGCAGTGTGCAGTAGAAGAAAGGGCAGCATTATCTCCTTCATAGCGGAGGCATTTTAGTTTGGTGGTGTGGAATGTGGGCTTTGATACCACATTTTCACAAGGTTTGAATCTTGGTGCTTTGAATCTTTAGTCAAGGTACTTAACCTCTCAGTGCCTAAGTTTCCTCATGTGTGAAACAAAATAATGAGAGTCCTACCTCACTGGGTAATCCTGAGGATTAAATAGGCCAGTATATGTAAAGTGTTTAGAATAGTGCAGGGTACATTATCAGTTGTTGTTATTGAGACTAAGGGCACCATCAGGAGCTGCTTTTGTCTCTGCTTGCTTAGTCTCTGTTCTAAACAAGTTCTCTTTCTCTTTTTCCCTATTTAGCTAACTTCTTGGTGCTTCTGCCTGTTTCTTGCACTGTTTTAAATTTCATTTTGAAACATATGCTAATGCTATAAACTTAAATCCTTGTTGGTAAAGAAACAAAGTCAACCGAGAGTTTTCAAAGCAAATTTATTTGTTGCTTAGAAAGCAGAAAATCATCAATTCCTTGTTTTTCTGATTGGTTTTCATTATACTGTGCCTGCACTTAAAGAATATTTTAGAAATAGAAGCTTATGTTAGTAAAGTCTATCATCATAGAATTCATCTCCGTGAAACTGTTCATGTCTTGTAATTTATTTTTGCCATTTTATTTGTCCATCAGTTCTACCTCATTAATTCAAACACTAGACCTGAATATTAAGTATTATCATAGAAAAGAAGACAGTGTACTTAAAAAGAATATTAAGTATTATCATAGAAAAGAAGGTAGAAAGAGACTTGGATTCTTTCCTGTGCTACTTGTTGCTGCTGCTGCTAGGACACTTCAGTCATGTCCGACTCTGTGTGACCCCATAGACGGCTGCCCACCAGGCTCCCCTGTCCCTGGGATTCTCCAGGCAAGAACACTGGAATGGGTTGCCATTTCCTTCGCCAATGCATGAAAGGGAAAGTGAAAGTGAAAGTGAAGTCGTGTCTGACTTGTAGCGACCCCATGGACCACAGCCTACCAGGCTCCTCTGTCCATGGGATTTTCCAGGCAAGAGTACTGGAGTGGGCTGGTGCTACTTGTTAGCTTTGTAAAATTGAATAGGCCATTTAATGCTAAGAAGTATGTTAATATCTACCATTAATTGAGCACTAATTTTTGCTAAAATTAAATAACAAGGGCATAATATTAAGAGTTTATTCACTAAAACTGTATCTGAGATACTTAAAATATCTGATTCATCAAAAGAAGATGCAGTTATATACAGAAACTGGTAGAGAGTCTGTTACAATGAAGAGTATCATAAAACAGAATTTTTATCTTATTATATGTGTATTATAAAAACAGTCGTAACAATTACCCAGATTTTTTGAACAACACTTGTGTTTTTGGAAAATTCAATAAGTAGATAAATAAAATGTAAAATATTTAGAGAAAAATAAAGCCACAAGCATTAAATCAAATTGGTTTCTGTTTCGTAGAAAATTTATTAGCCACCTGATTCTGGTTTCTAGCCATGTCAGTGCTGTCTGCCGTTGATTCTCGTGATAGGTGAGGAGGAGGAGGAGGAAAACTGGTCAGGTGGTGTCTAGAATGTCGGGCTGTGCTCACCGTCCCTCACTGCTGCCCTGTCTCCTGCCTCAGTTAGCTCCTGGGGCCCCAGCCGTCCCTGCTCAGGACTCAGTTGCCCTTCTGCTTCAGGTCTTTCTGTGTCTTGTGCATTCCTGGCTTTTAAAGTCCTCGACAGTCATTCCTCGTAAGACCCATTTGATTTGTCTTTTACTCATGAGTGTAACTGCTAGTGTTTTATAGTGCTAACTTCTGGTACTTGTTTTAGTGTGGGAATAGTATGATTTATCATATTACTTCTTATCATGGGATTGTTTCTATAGAAGTTAATACAAAACACTGTATTATAGCTGATTCATATATTCATACATTGAGATTGTTCTTTAGTTTAAAAATAATAGAGCATGGATTTTAGGATAATTCAGAAATAGTATTTTTGTTAAAATAAATGTCAGATTTCCCCTCCTCCCTTACCCCTCTAATTTTTTTTTTTTTTTTTTTACCCCTCTAATTTTATGTCTTCATTCTGCTTGATTTTAGGACGAATAACCTTTATAGAGCCAAATATTCAGAATGTACCGAGAGATTTTGAGATAAAAATGCCAACAGTAGTAGAGGAAAGCCCACCTTCCCAAGCTCTAGGCAAAAGCCTACTTCCTATGGGCAGGTAGACTCTTATTTGTCTTCATTTGTGATAATATACTTTTGGGAATATGAATGGCTCAAATGTCTTTATTTGTTTTAATATATTTTTGGGAATATGAATGGCTCAAAAACAGCCTATTGGGTAAAATAATGAAATAGTTTAATTTTCTGTTCTAGGCATACACAGTTCTATTCCGAGCACTACCCATTTCAAATCCTGAGTCTGTCTATAAAGAAACTAGTTGGCAGTAAAAAGCTGAAATCCTGGGTGCCTAATTAAATCAACCAGCACTGTATGCTTCTTTGTTAGATATTAAAGGGACAAGTTTAGCACTGTCTGAAATATCTCCCTTCCTGACATCTCCATCTGCTCAGATGAATGTGCTCAGAAAAAGCACAGATCATTTCTATTAGATACGATCTATGAGATTTATTGAGATGAGTGAAGCAGTTTGTAGGAAAGGTTATTACAGAAATACCTTATGTCTTGTTCAATTGAATGTTTCCTGAACAAGGTCTAGTATCTTTATTAAGCTTTAAAGTGGGTTTCAAATAAGGCTTTTACATTTCTTAGAAATACTGACTTACTGAAAAGCTCAGACCCTTTTCATATGTTTGAGACTACCTCATGTCCGACTGATGGATGTTTTTTGCACCAACAGAGGAGGAAAAAAGAAGGGCTGTGGCATGAATGCCAGGCACCAGGCAAAAATGGAAGAGAGAGCCTCAGACAGAGGAATGCCCATCTCGGTTAGCATGCGACATGCCTTTGTGCCTTTCACAGGTAAGGTGACTGATGATGGTTTTGAGCTTCTTATTGCTGTGGAAATGGTTTTCAAAGCACTGATAAAACAAATTATGAATAAGACTCAGAAGAATGCATTGTTTCCTCCTTGTTTCCTCTCTTTGGTGGAGCCTATTTTTCCCTTTTGTTTTGCCAGATTTGTAACAGTCACTCATAATTGTCTTCATGATCTGCTGTGTGGGAAACTTCTGGGGCATTTGCTCAGCATCCTACTGAAATCATGTTATCCTCAGTCTCTGTCAACCTTTTTGTAGAATCCAGTGAATTTTGTTAGTCCTCATCCTCTTCGACTTCTCTACAGCATTTGTCATTCTGTGAACCCTCTGTTTCCTCAGTTTTTCTCCTCCCTTGACTTCTAAAGGCACTTTTTTTGTTTGTTTCTTTTTAACTTGTTTTGCTCTTTTGTTTCTTCTGCAGTTCTCCCCACTGCTGCTTCCTGTTGCATGGGGTAGCCCTCAAGGCTGTCTTATTTCTGTCTGACCTCTCCTCAGCACTCATCATCAAAACCTTTTTAAGTCATGACCTAACTCCAAAGCATCTGCCCTATTAGTACACATATTTGCTCTTTTATCTTTTGCCATCTGGCAGGTCTGGGTGAGTGCAGTTAACCAGCTGAATTTATTTAGTTCTGTCAGAAGTTTATATTCTAAGGGTAAAATCATGTCTATGATAGTTTTATTGCCATTGGACAGTTTTCAGTTTTGCTTTTTAAGTATGAATTACCAGCATTTTACCATTGTAACTGTGTTAAAGTTTTCAGTTCTGTGGTATTAAGAACATTCATGTTGTGGTGCAACCATTACCACCATTCATCTCTAGCACTTTTCATTTTCCCCAACTGAAACTCTGTACCCATTAAATATAACTCTGCCCCCTAACTACCCACAGCCCATGGCAACCACCATTCTATCTAGAATTTGACCATTCTCTATACTTCATATAATGAAATCATATAATATTTGTACTTTTGTGCCAGGCTTATTTCACTTAGCATGTCTTCAAGGTTTATTCATGTTATAGCATTTGTGTCAGAATTTTCTTTTTTAAGGCTGAATAATATTTCATGGTATGTATTTATTCTTACTTAGGTAATAAGATTGTGTTTAACACAACAATACTTTATACTGCTTTTGTTTAAAATTTAAAAATTAAGGTTATTTAAATGTATATGGATTTAACCTGAAAATCTCTGCCAGTTGAATACAGTGTTTAGTTAACTATCTAGAGTAAGTATTGATGTATGGTTGGATTTAGGTCTATTGTCTTGTCATTTGTATTTTGTTCTATCTGTTCTTTATTCTTTTTTAAAAACTATAAATGAATTTTTATTATTGTTTTATTTCTATCTTTTAAATTCTGTATCTTAGATACTTTGGAGTTTACAATATGCATCACATCACAGACTAGCTTCAAATAATTTTATACCGCTTCATCCATAATTTACATTATGGATGTTTTTTCCATTTCCCTTTTCTAGTAATAGGTTTAGCTCCTATGACTATTATAAACTTGCTGTGTAGTTACTTTGGGGGGGCACAGTTACCATTTACTTTCCAGTAACAATATATGAATGTTTCTTTCTCCACAGCCTTGCCACAGAATGTGCTGTCCAACCTCTGGATTTTTGCAATATAAGTAGAAGAAGATTGCTTCTTATTATAGATTTAATTTGCATTTCTTTTATTGTCAATGAAGTTAAGCATTCTTTAATATGTTTAAGGTTCTTTTGTTTTTATTTCTGTGAACTGCTCATTTATATTTTGTTCTTGATTGCACCTCATTTTTGTAATATAGCAATGAGTCCTTTGTGGTATCAGTTGCAAATATTTTTCTAATTTTTCTTTAACCTGGCTTTTATTTATTTTGTTTTTTCCATAGATAAATTTCTAGTCCATACATAAATTATTTGAATCCCCTTAATAACTCTTCTGAACATACAGACCACCTGACTTGTTTTTTGTTGAACGACTTTATTTTTAAAGCAAAGTACACATTTCTTTCCTGCTCCCTTAAGATGCACACACATTAGGAACTAGTTTCTTTATTCAGTCATTCATTCATTCAATTAACATCCATTTGTTCTGACCTGTTAGGTACCAGGAACTGTGTATTTCTATAGAATGCAAAGGAAGATTAAGTATCCTGTCCCTAGTGGCTAAGTGTTGTGTGGGAGAGGCATGAAAGAACCTCTCTGACATTTATATTATGTCAGTGTTATAGGAACACTGAGGAAAGCACTACCATAATGGTTGAGGGGCAGAGGTCAAAGGTGGCTTTATATATATTACATACCTTTGAAAGCTAAGCAGAAAAAATTTTTACATGTTACAGAACTGAACTGAGTCAAGAGTAAGATTTTAGCTTTTGGATGCATGATCTCAAGGTTCTTTGTTGGAACTGAATTTCTGTCATCTTGCTCAGTACTTGGTTTTGTCTTTGTGCCAACTTTTCTAAAATCATTTGTTTCAGGTGGTTTAATATTAGCTGCTGATTACTCTCAACTTGAGCTGAGGATCTTGGCTCATTTATCCCACGATCATCGTCTCATTCAAGTGCTAAACACTGGAGCTGATGTTTTCAAGAGTATTGCAGCTGAATGGAAGATGATTGAGCTAGAGTCTGTTGGGGATAATCTGAGGCAACAAGCAAAGCAGGTAATCTTTAGTGAACATACTTAACACAAATGGAGAGGATTTTACTGATGCAGAAAATTTTTTTAACTGCCTCAGTCATTTGCATTTGAGAAGTGATTTCTCCCTGTTTGGATTTTTCATGACATTCATCTGAGCCTGTCTCACGATATTCATATATTCCTTTGTAGAGTCAATGTAAAGAATCCAATAGACTTAGTCTGAAGCTACTTAGTATTGGGAAAGCCATATGCATTAGTGATATTATGGTGGTGGTGACGGTAGATACTGTGTGTGTGTGTGTGTGTGTGTGTGTGTGTGTGTGTGTTTCAAATCTCTAGCCTGTAAGCATACATATATTTGTCTTTCTGCATTCACACACTTTGAGCCATGGTGCTTTTTATAGAAAGGTGCTCTCTGAATGTTTTTTGAAAATATATATATTACTGAACTGTGGATTATAGTCAATAACTATTAGCTTTTTAGTATTTTGAGACCATTGGTGGTTGGCTGATCTGCTTGTGAAATTTCATACTGCCCTTAGACCTTTCAGATAAGCCCATATTAGTTCCTGCTTCTGTTTGACTGTCAGGCACAGGGAAATGAAAGGCCACATTCACACCATTTCCTAGCCTGAATTAACACCGATACTGCCTTACCATGTGACCTGTGGGAACTCTGATGGCCTTTTCAAGAGAGCAGAGTTGTTGGCTGGGGTAAAGGCATACCACTTTCACCTCTAAGATCCTGCTTTACTAGTTTGACATTTACTCTTCTCATTATTCACAGCTGTGATTCTTGGTGGGCTCTTTAGGTATGAAACACTTCTCACCATTGCCTGTTTAACACCAAACTTGTTTATTCCACTATTTAGAAAGCCAGCTTTGTTCTCTCTAATCTTTTCGAGGGTTCTGCATTTAGCAAGAATCAAACTGGGTTAAACAGGTAACATTCCAACATTTAATGCTCATAATAAATTCATGAAACAGGTATTATAATTATTCCCACTTTACATTGGAGGAAATCAAGGCATTGAATGCTATTAATAGTATAGAAAAGAGAAGGGGAGGAGTTGAAGTAAAGACCATTATCTTACAAATATCCCCTGGAATAGCCAACCTCAAGGAGTTCAGTTTAGTTTAGTCACTCAGTCATGTCCAACTCAGCAACTCCATGGACTGCAGCACTCCAGGCTTCCCTGTCCATCACCAACTCCCGGAGCTAACTCAGACTCATGTCCATTGAGTTAGTGATGCCATCCAACTGTTTCATCCTCTGTCATCCCTTCTTCTCCCGCCTTCAATCTTTCCCAGCATCGGGGTCTTTTCCAATGAGTCAGTTCTTCGCATAAGGTGGCCAGAGTATTGGGAGTTTCAGCTTCAGCATCTGTCCTTCCAATGAATATTCAGGACTGATTTCCTTTAGGATTGACTGGTTGGATCTCCTTGCAGTCCAGGGACTCTCAGGAGTCTTCTCCAACACCACAGGTCGTGAAGATCTTTTTTGTATAGTTCTTCTGTGTATTCTTGCCACCTCTTCTTAATATCTTCTACTTCTGTTAGGAGAATACTATTTCTGTCCTTCATTGTGTCCATTTTTGCATGAAAAGTTCCCTTGGTATCTCTAATTTCTTGAATAGATCTCTAGTCTTTCCCATTCTATTGTTTTCCTCTAAATGGCTACTCTATTTCTTTGCACTGATCACTGAGGAGGGCTTTCTTATCTCTCCCTGCTATTCTTTGGAACTCTGCATTCAAATGAGTATATCTTTCCTTTTCTCCTTTGCCTTTCACTTCTCTTCTTTTCATAGCTATTTGTAAGGCCTCCTCAGACAACCATTTTGCCTTTTTGCATTTCTTTTTCTTAGGGATGATCCTGATGCCTCCTGTACAATGTCATGAACCTCCATCCATAGTTCTTCAGGCACTCTATCAGGTCTAATCCCTTGAATCTATCTGTCACTTCCACTGTATAGTCATAAGGGATTTGATTTAGGTCATACCTGAATGATCTAGTGGTTTTCCATACTTTCTTCAATGTAAGTCTGAATTTGGCAATAAGGAGCTCATGATCTGAGCCACAGTCAGCTTCCAGTCTTGTTTTTGCTGACTGTATAGAGCTTCTCCATCTTTGACAGCAAAGAATATAATCAGTCTGATGGTATTGACCATCTGGTGATGTCCATGTGTAGAGTCTTCTCTTGTGTTGTTGGAAGAGGGTGTTTGCTATGACCAGTGCGTTCTCTTCTCAAACCTCTGTTAGCCTTTGACCTACTTCATTCTGTACTTCAAGGCCAAATTTGCCCATTACTCCAGGTATTTCTTGACTTCCTACTTTTGCATTCTAGTCCCCTATAATGAAAAGGACATCTTTTTTGGGTGTTAGTTGTAGAAGGTCTTGTAGGTCTTCATAGAACTGTTCAACATCAGCTTCTTCAGCATTACTGGTCAGGGCATAGACTTGGATAACTGTGATATTGAATGGTTTACCTTGGAAACAAACAGGTCATTCTGTTGTTTTTGAGATTACATCCATGTACTGCATTTTGGACTCTTTTGTTGACTATGATGGCCACTCCATTTCTTCTAAGGGATTCTTGCCCACAGTAGTAGATGTAATGGTCATCTGAGTTAAAGTCACCCATACAAGTCCGTTTTAGTTCACTGATTCCTAAAATGTCAATGTTCACTCTTTCCATCTCCCGTTTGATCACTTCCAATTTACCTTGATTCATGGACCTGACATTTCAGGTTCCTATGCAGTATTGCTCTTTACAACATCAGACTTTACTTCCATCACCAGTCACATCCACAATTGGAAGTTGTTTTTGCTTGGGCTCCATCACTTCATTCTTTCTGGAGTTATGCTATTAATAGTAGTTTGCTTAACATCATGGCTGTCAGTGGTAGAGCTAGGATAAGTTCAGAAAACCAGAACTTAGACATTCTGACTCTACTATCTAAACATGCATACACTGATGCTAAATAGCTGCCTGTATTTAGTAAGTTCTTGCATGATTTAATAGTTATTTATCCTATATCATTTTTTTTTTCTTGAATCACCACGCACTCAACCATCTCAGCATTGCCAAGGTTGTCAGCTAAGCGATATCTGAGTTACAATGTGTAAAAAGACTAAAAAGAAAACAGGAGGGAATAAAACCATTCTAAATGTGATGTTTAAAAAAAAAAAAAGTACTTTGAAATTTTGATAATCCTTTTTTTTTTTTGCAATTTTTCTTTTTAACTTTTATTTAACAGTATTTATATAGAACTTGCTTTGTGTCAGATGGTGTCCTAAACATATGTATATAATAACTCATCTCATCTTAACACCCTGGGGGAGGGCACAGCAACCCACTCCAGTATTTTTCCCTGGAGAATCCCACGGACAGAGGGACCTGGTGGGCTATAGTCTATAGCATCGCAGAGTCGGACACAACTGAAGCTACCTAGCACAATCCTAACAATCTCCTGATGTAGTTATTACTATTGTCAACTAAAAACAGGTGCACAACTTGGAGAGTTGTGAGTTAAGATTTATTTGGGGCAAAATGAGGACTGCTACCTAGGAGGCAGCACCTCAGATAGCTCTGACAGACTGCTTCAAATAGGTAGTGGGAGGAATGTCAATATGTAAGTTTTTGGTGAAGGTGGAGTTCAATACCATTAAGTGCTCATTTTACAAAAGGTTTTCTGCTAATTACTAGGATATGATTCACCATGAAGGGATTTAGTCCTTTTTTAGATATGAGGAGATGCAAGGATTGAGATCATAAAATCTGTTCCTAAAAACATCTATCTAAATACCTGTCCTACCAGATTTGCTGGAACACAGAATGCCTCTCTCCACCTTGAACTCTCTCAAGGGATGTTGACAGCTGTAGCAACACAGGCTTTAATTTCTGTAGGGGCAGGTGGCAAACACCCTTGTTCAGTTGTTGGTAATGTGCTTGGCAAGTACCAATTTGTAGTTGACACTATCCTCATTCTATAGTTGAAATGGAGATACAAGGTAGCTTGTGCAAGGCCTCTTTTAAACAGTGGAACTAGGATTTGAACCCAGGCGATACATATTATTAAATTAGTTTGCTTTTTGACCTATTTGGACCATTTTCCTACACTACTCTCAAAATTTTCTCAAGAGTTTGTGTTTAACCCAAATGAATTCTGCAATTGTGGGATTTCAGGTGGCTATGAGATGAAGAGGATATTTATTTCCAAAGACATCCTCCGTGTTATGAACCATTGTAACCTATTCTTTCTGCTCTTAGTCCTATTCAAAGGTGAGGAGAGCAGTGTTTATAATACTTCTCTTTTCTGACTTCTAGGCATTTCTTTAAGCAGAAGGTTTTTGTTTTTTGTTTTTTGAGGCAAGGGATATGATTTTATTCAGAAAGCTGGTTGACCTAGAAAATGGCAGACTAATGTCTCAAAATAACCATCTTGTGGGGGTCCAGATCCCAGGTTCTTTTATAGAACATAGAAGGGGATGAGTTGAAATAAAGACCATTATTTTGCAAATATCCCCTGGAATGGCCAGCTTTAAGGAGGGAATGTATTAATATCTTCAAGCAGAGCAACAAGGTTCCCTGAGGCAGGCCTTTAGGGAGGGGATGTATTAATCTCTTCAGGCAGAGGGACAGGTCCCTGGCAAGTCATTATGTGATTATAATAACAAAAGTAATGAAAAACAAAGGGTAAAGTCAAATAAACAGATCCATCATGGAATCAGAATTGTCTCTTTCCTCCAACAGTGCATGTCTTCTTCCCCATTGTATTGGTGTCAGAAAAAGCCTTGAGGGAAGCCAGTAGTAGTAGTAGTGTTAGTTGACCCCATGGACTGTAGCCCACTAGGCTCCTGTGTCCATGAAATTCTCCAGGCAAGAATACCGAAGTGGGTTGCCAGTCCCTTCTCCATAAGCAGCAGTTAATGAAGTATTATGAGGATTTGGAAGCTGCCTTGAAGACTTCTGGATAAATGACAGCCAAAAATAAATCTTCCCTTTTAAATCACTAACATTGTTTTTTTAACACACACACACACACACACACACACACACACTCATACTCATTCTTTTCTTCCTCTACCACCTCAAAAAGTATTGCTAAAAAGCAGAAGAGGCTTCACTTTATATCAGCTTCTATGTATCTAACCCATCAAAGCAAATCTAGTCATTCCTTTGACTTACTATGAAAAATTTACCAAATTTCTATCCTAATGAACTTATTAGGTTTGCATTTTATGTGGTCTTGAACTGTAATTTATGTACTATGTATGATGAGTTCCTTTCAGATTTGCTATGGAATCATTTATGGAATGGGAGCTAAGTCTTTGGGAGAGCAGATGGGTATTAAAGAAAATGATGCTGCTTGCTACATTGACTCCTTCAAATCCAGATACACCGGTAAGGAAGTACTGAGTGTTAATTATCTTCTAGATACTATTCTTCTCAACTCTGTTTCCATATTATATTTTTAAAAACGTGTGTTACAGAATTTTCTATTGACAGAAGTTTTCATCAAGCATTATTAATTAAATATCAGTAACTTTATCATTATTTACAAAATGTAATTTTTTCATAAAAGTAGAGACAGAAATGGAATAGCAAAATGAAGTTGATATATATACTACTGTGTCACTGTGGAAATCTTTTAAGTCTAGGAATTGTCGTATGCTTTAGGATCTTCCCTGTAGCTCAGATGGTAAAGAATCTGCCTGTAATGCAGGAGACCTGGGTTTGAGCCCTGGATTGGGAAGATCCTCTGGAGAAGGGAATGGCAATCCACCTCCAGTATTCTTACCTGGAGAATCCCATGGACAGAGGAGCCTGGCTGGCCACAGTCCATGGGGTTGCAAAGAGTTGGACACAACTGAGCGACTGACACTACTACTACTACTGAAATAGTAAACCATTGATTAAATATACCATAAACTAAGAACAATTGCTTTTATAGAGCAGTTTGAATATCATCATTTTAAATTCTTTCTTCTTTTAGCAGTATATTGAGGTAATTTGTATACAGTAAAATTCACCTTTGAATTTTGAGTTCTATGAATTTTGATAGATGCTCACAGTCATATAATCTATGCTACAACTAAGATACAGAGTCATTCCCCCATCATCTCAAAAAGCTCTTTTATGTCCCTTTGTAATCAACTCTGTCCCCAATCCCCAAAAAGAAGCCTTATTCACTTGACATTATCTTGTACATAGAAAATCATGTGAATTCTACAAAAGCAACTACTAGAACAAATAACTAAGTTTAGCACAGGTTCCCACCATATAAGGTCAGTTTGTAAGAGTCAGTTATTTTTATATACTATCAATAAACAGTGAATGAAGTAAAAATAAAACCATTTACAGTAACATCAAAAACATGAAATACTTAGGATAAATTTAATAGAGTATGTACAAGACTTTATTGAGAACCCAAAAGCAATCCTTTGGGGTTTGTGAGAAATTGAAGAATACTTAAGTAAATGTGAGGTTCACCATGTTACTTTACTAGAAGGCACCATATTGTTATGATGACAGTTCTCTGTAAATTCTTGTATAGATTCAGTGCATTTCCAGTCAAAATATCATTAGACTTTTGTGTTGAATTTGACAAGCTGATTCTAAACTTATGTGGAAATCCAGAGAGTCTGGAATAACTAGAATAATTTTGTCAGGGAAAGGTACAGTGTTGAGTACTTACTCTCCTTGGTTTCAAAATTTATTTAAAACTACAGTAATCAAGAATAGGCATAAGGATAGTTTTAGTGAACAATGAAACACAAGAGTATCCAGAAATGTGTCTGTATGTACATGGTGAATTGCTTTTCAGCAGCATTGCTGTGGTGATTCAATGGAGGAAAGATGGTCTTGTCAGCCAAGTGCTAGAACAGCTGGATACCAGTATGGAAAAAAGATGAACTTCTGCTTTTATCTCATAATGAACTCAAAGATTAACTTGGTATGAAACATTAACTTGAAAGTAAAAACTAGAACTATCAATCTTCCAGAAGAAAAGGGAGAGGAGCTTTGTGGACACCGAGGTACACCAGTTTTTTAGCTAATGATAATACTGAATTAACCATAAAAAATAAATAACGGATAAAAGGTACCATTAAGAAAATACAAGGCAAGTGATGGACTGAGAGGAAATGTTTACAGTTCCTATTATCTATCAAAGGACTTGTGTCTGGAATATATAAAGAAGTCTGACAACTCAGTACTAAGAACCGTAAATACTGCAATAAAATAAAGTTTGAAAGATTTGAACATACACTTCACAAAAGAAAATATTTGAATAACTACATCAAGTGTTATCATCATTAGTCCTCAGGGAAAAGCAAATTAAAACCACAAAGAGGTACCATTACAGAAACATTAGAATGCTAACATTTTTAAAAATTGTGTCTCTTTTACATTGCTGACTGGTTGTAAAATGGTACAACCACTTTGGAAAACAGTAAGGCTCTTTCATTTGAAGTTAAACATACCTTTAACTGTATGATTCTGCAGTTCTACTATTGGATATTTTCCCAAGAAAAATGAAAACATATGTCCAAGGAAAGACTTGTATGTGAATGTTATAGCAGTTTTATTTACAACAGCCAAAGACTGGAAATGTTAAACAACAAAAATCCAAGTGAATAAATTTAAAAAAATTTTCTCAGTTTTATTGAGCTGTAATTGACACAAAGCACTTTATAAATTTAAGGTGTACAGCACAATCATTTGATTTAAATACATCCTGAAATGATTACCACATAGATTTAGTGAGCAGCTGTCTTTTCATTTTGATACGACATTAAAGAAATAGAAAAAAAGGTTTTTTCCTTGTGGTGACAATTCTCAGAATTTGCTCTCTTAACAGTTTTCATATATAACATTCTGCAGTATTAATTAGCTTTATTGTGTTGTATATTTCATTCCAAGTATTTCTCTTATAACTGGAAGTTTGCATCTTTTGACCACCTTCACCTGTTCCTTCTCCTACTCCCCACCTCTGATAGCCACAAATCTAAATCTCTTTTTCTGTGAATTTGTTTTTGAAATATAATTGACCTACAAACTATGTTAGTTCCTGGTGTACAGCAGTGATTTGATAGTTCTACACATTTTGAATGATCACCATGATAATTCTAGTTGCCATCTGTCACCATGCAAAGATATTACATAGTTATTGACTGTATTCCTCACACTGTACATTTCATACTTGTGACACATGTGCCTTATAACTGAAAGTTTGTGCCTCTTAATCTCCTACACCTGTTTCTCTCGTCCCCATTCTCCCTGCCTCAGGCAACAACCTATTTGTTCTCTGTATCTGTTACTCCATTTCTCTTTATCAACTGAGTAAATTTAAAGATCAGATTGGTTTTATTCTATGATTCATAAATTGAGCAACATCCCATCTAGCAATAGAAAGGAACTGAGCTGTAAAAAAGTTTTTTCTAGGTAGAAGTGGAGTAGGCAGATGAAGGAAATTATTAGCAAAGAATGTAGTATTGTTTCAGGCAAGGTCACCCTCCTAAGGCCCTGTTGGGCAGATAACTTCACTAAAGCTGACCATGTAATTCCAGATTGAATGGTTAAAGGTTTTACTCCTGGGGGTATTGAGACTGCAGTCAAGTTAGGTATTAAGTCTTGGTTTGCTGACGTAGGGTTAAGCCTAAGTGACTTCATTTTGGGCCTACTGTCTCCATTTTAACAGGACCAAATTATCTGTCAGCAGGATTATGGATAAACAAATTTTGGTAGGTCTCTGTAGTGGAATGCTACTTAGCAAGAGAAGGCAGACATAAGTGAGAACATACAGTGAAATTCAATATTTATGAAATTCAAGAACATGAAAAAGATAAGATGTATTAAAGTAGGTCCATGAGTGTTTGAGGCTGATAATGGTGAGCTGGCTGTGAAGTTGGTTAAAATGTTTTGTATCTTGTAGTGGTTTTTACCAAGGTATATACATTTATTAAAGTGCTTATTGTATATACCTCAGCATTGATTGTTTTTTAAAGTACTTGCAGTCTGAATATTTGAAGGCCTCCTGCAGGAGTCAGGTAAAAGAATTCGTAGAGGTGCAGTCTTTTAAATCTCATCCTTTTCTTTGCTCTTTCAGCTGTATCACAGTCATTCTTCTAGAGAAGAAGATGAGAGCCTGATTGCTTTCTGAAATTTCTGTGCTAGTGGTCAGATATCATGAACAGCTTCACTTGTTGGGTTTTCTCACCTTCCTATCAGCCACAGTCTGTGCCACCTACACAACAGAAATCTTTAAAAGTGGGGTTTTAATTGGGAGGCATTAGTGTTTATTACTTAGAATGAGCAGAGCTGAGAGAAAGCAGAAATAGCACATGAGAATTAAGATAGATTGGCATTCTCTATACCTGAATGTGTTTTAAAGAGCATAGAAATAGAATATTTCAGAAGAGGAGAACTTTTCTAGCTCAGAGATGGGAGTGAGCAACGAAGAGATTGGCCACCTGGAGCAAAGAATTTGAAGACCTAAAAATGGACCTATATAGCAAAGGATGAATTCTGGCATAGGGAATAGTCTTTTAATTTTAAGGAGTTGTATATATTTCTAATGAAATGTTATAACTCATGCATTAGTTTCAGTTAGGTCCTGTTTGAATCGTAGCATAGATGCTACGAAGGAGCTGTTGGAACTTAAGTCTGTAAAGTGAAAGTGTAAGTTGCTCAGTTGTGTTCAGCTCTTTGCAGCCCCCCTCTTTGTAGCCCGCCAGGCTTCTTTGTCCATGAAATTGTCCAGGCAAGAATACTGGAGTGGGTAGCCATTCCCTTCTTCAAGGGCTCTTCCCATCCCAGGAATTGAAGTTGGGTTTCCTGCACTGCTGGCAGATTCTTTACTGTCTGAGCCACCAGGGAAACCCAAGCCTGGAAATTGTTAAGATCAAAGAGTGAAAGAGGATTAATGTGATCAAAGAACAGAACCCTGTGAAAAGTAGCATGGAATAGTCTTAAGGTCCTATAATAAAACCACCTAGGTTTTAGTACCTGCACTCTCATTCTAGAGTTTAGTTTTGTATTTTTTGTTGGTGGTGGTAGTTAAAAGACAGAGATTTATGTCATTTCTAAAGTCCTTTCAGTTTCTAAGTTTAATGGCTGTATGAGACAATGACTGTTAATTAAACCTATTGTGGTAATCATTTCACAGTATATGTATACATGCTGTCTAAGCAAGCACTTTTTCAAATACATGTAAAGCAAGCTGTCATGCTGCACAATGATGTACGACAGCTTGCTTTACATGTATTTCTCTCAGTAGAACTGAGAGAAAAAGTGAATGAAGGTTTACGTGCAAAATTTTGATGCTGTGATGTTAGTGTTAATCATCGCCAAGTTTTGGTATGTTCACTGTATTGAAACTAGTGAGTGAGATAAAGGATGGATGTTGATTGTAATTATTTCTTTATTTTCTTTGTAGGGATTAGTCATTTCATGAGAGAGACTGTGAAGAACTGTAAAAGAGATGGATTTGTTCAGACCATTTTGGGAAGGCGTAGATATTTACCAGGAATCAAAGACAACAACCCTTATCATAAAGCTCATGTATGTTGAAATTTCTCTGGATTTTTAACTTAATATTTTAATGACATATACTTTTGCAGCAAAGACTGAACCCTGCTAATGTCTCTTTTAGAGATGACTAGCATATGAATTGGATCTTCTGTTTCATTAAGGACTTCTGAAGTGATGGTATATGCCAGTATTTGCTGACCACTGTCTTTAGGAGACTAATTTAAATATGGGTTCACTTAATATTACTCCAGTTTAAGGTGTTCTGTTTTAGTAAGGCAGTTATTTATTAGCTTTGGTAATAAGTTATATTTACACTTAATTCTTACATTTGTTAATTGTTCTTTTTTTTTTTCCATTTATTTTTATTAGTTGTAGGCTAATTACTTTACAATATTGTAGTGGTTTTTGTCATACATTGACATGAATCAGCCATGGATTTACATGTATTCCCCATCCTGATCCCCCCTCCCATCTCCCTCTCCACCCGATCCCTCTGGGTCTTCCCAGTGCACCAGGCCTGAGCACTTGTCTCATGCATCCAACCTGGGCTGGTGATCTGTTCTCTCGAAACATCCCACCCTCATCTTCTCCCACAAAGTCCAAAAGTCTGTTGTGTACATCTCTGTCTCTTTTTCTGTTTTGCATATAGGGTTATCGTTACCATCTTTCTAAATTCCATATATATGTGTTAGTATACTGTATTGGTCTTTATCTTTCTGGCTTACTTCACTCTGTATAATGGGCTCCAGTTTCATCCATCTCATTAGGACTGATTCAAATGAATTCTTTTTAATGGCTGAGTAATATTCCATGGTGTATGTGTACCACAGCTTCCTTATCCATTCATCTGCTGATGGACATCTAGGTTGCTTCCATGTCCTGGCTATTATAAACAGTGCCGCGATGAACATTGGGGTGCACATGTCTATTTCAGATCTGGTTTCTTCAGTGTGTATGCCCAGGAGTGGGATTGCTGGGTCATATGGCAATTCTATTTCCAGTTTTTTTTGTTGTTGCTGTTCTTTTTTATTTATTTATTTTTTTAATTTCCAATTTTTTAAGAAATCTCCACACTGTACTCCATAGCGGCTGTACTAGTTTGCATTCCCACCAACAGTGTAAGAGGGTTCCCTTTTCTCCACACCCTCTCCAGCATTTATTGCTTGTAGACTTTTGGATAGCAGCCATCCTGACTGGCGTGTAATGGTACCTCATTGTGGTTTTGATTTGCATTTCTCTGATAATGAGTGATGTTGAGCATCTTTTCATGTGTTTGTTAGCCATCTGTATGTCTTCTTTGGAGAAATGTCTTTTTAGTTCTTTGGCCCATTTTTTAATTGGGTCATTTATTTTTCTGGAATTGAACTGTAGGAGTTGCTTGTATATTTTTGAGATTAATCCTTTGTCTGTTGCTTTGTTTGCTATTATTTTCTCCCATTCTGAGGGCTGTCTTTTCACC
The DNA here is from genome assembly GCF_033118175.1 of Dama dama. Lineage (NCBI taxonomy): Eukaryota > Metazoa > Chordata > Mammalia > Artiodactyla > Cervidae > Dama > Dama dama. The sequence continues at coordinate 52,726,699 of NC_083699.1, forward strand.
TTGCTTATAGTTTCCTTTGTTGTGCAAAAGCGTTTAAGTTTCATTAGTCCCATTTGTTTATTTTTACTTTTATTTCCAACATTCTGGGAGGTGGGTCATAGAGGATCTTGCTGTGATTTATGTCAGAGAGTGTTTTGCCTATGTTCTCCTCTAGGAGTTTTATAGTTTCTGGTCTTACATTTAGATCTTTAATCCATTTTGCATTTATTTTTGTGTATGGTGTTAGAAAGTGTTCTAGTTTCATTCTTTTACAAGTGGTTGACCAGTTTTCCCAGCACCACTTGTGAAAGAGGTTGTCTTTTTTCCATTGTATATCCTTGCCTCCTTTGTCGAAGATAAGGTGTCCATAGGTACGTGGATTTATCTCTGGGCTTTCTATTCTGTTCCATTGATCTATATTTCTGTCTTTGTGCCAGTACCATACTGTCTTGATGACTGTGGCTTTGTAGTATAGTCTGCAGTCAGGCAGATTCCTGACTCCTCCAGTTCCATTCTTCTTTCTCAAGATTACTTTGGCTATTCGAGGTTTTTTGTATTTCCATACAAATTGTGAAATTATTTGTTCTAGTTCTGTGAAAAATACCATTGGTAGCTTGATAGGGATTGCATTGAATCTATAGATTGCTTTGGGTAGTAGAGTCATTTTGACAATATTGATTCTTCCAATCCATGAACACGGTATGTTTCTCCATCTGTTTGTGTCCTCTTTGATTTCTTTCATCAGTGTTTTATAGTTTTCTATGTATAGGTCTTTTGTTTCTTTAGGTAGATACACTCCTAAGTATTTTATTCTTTTTGTTGCAATGGTGAATGATATTGTTTCCTTAATTTCTCTTTCTGATTTCTCATTGTTAGTGTATAGGAATGCAAGGGATTTCTGTGTGTTAATTTTATATCCTGCAACTTTACTATATTCGTTGATTAGCTCTAGTAATTTCTGGTAGAGTCTTTAGGATTTTCTATATAGAGGATCATGTCATCTTGTTCTTTGTTTCAGATACCATATACTAATTTGTCATATCACACCAGATTGCCAGTGTCTTCAGAGATTAGCCAGTCCTTGAATTGTGGTATTTTTTGTTCAATCCTTTTGTTTATTTATTTTAAAAACACTGGCTCATCAGAGGTTACTAGTATACCCAAAATATTTAAAAATGCTATTTTTAATATCATTTAAAAGATTTATTGACGATACTTACTCTAATTATGACCAAAATATCTTTGTGAAATCATTGGGATCCATAAAAGTATTCCATGTATTTTAGCATTTAAGTTTCTGTTAGAGGCCAGACCTTCCTATTTTAACTGGTTGTATTTTGCCCTTACCCCATACTTTCATGTGTCATTGACCACTACACATTGTATATAATGAAAATATCCAACCCCCAAATTACTAAACTTCTGTCTTGAGCTACAACCTCTCAGAGTAATAATGCTCTTAGGAACTATGGAGGAATAGTTGGGTTTTTGTTACTTCTTCACTGTCTGGCTTCCCATATACCCACATACTAGACCTTGGATATTTACCAGACTTTTACCATAGTTACAACTATCTGCACTGTAGTTGATGCACTAGGGAAAGTAAGTCTTAAAATGTATTGAAAGAGATAAAGCAAACACGTACACGTATAGTCAATGATTTAGGCTTCTGGAAGAGGTAGGACTTGAACAGATACCTGAAGACTAAAGGTTAGATTGCTGTGCATGAGAAAAAAAGATAATCACAGATGAATAAAAGTTTGGGTAAGGGTTGGCTAAAAGCCAATATAATGAAAGTGGAGAATTTGAGTTGTCACTTAGGCATAGGTAATTTTCTACTGGTCACATAAAATCAGCTATTGGAACATTTTCAAAGGCAGGCTATTACTTGAAATCATTGGTCTTTTTGATTTTGGCCATTCTGGTATCTGAATCTTGGTACCTCACTGTGCTTTTAATTTGCTTTTTCCCTGATGAGTAGTGATGTTGAACTTCATTTTTTATATGTTTATTGACCACTTGGATATCTTTTTGTGAAGCATCTGTGTAAGTCTTTTTGTTTTTGAGTTGGCTGTCCTTTAATTGATTTATGAGAGTCCTTACATTTATATTCCAGATATGAGTCCTTTGCTTACATTGATTTATCAGTCTTTTGTATTATTGTAGTGCTTTCTATGATCTATTTAAGAAAGGTTTCTCTACCCCAATGTCAATTCTGTAGAAGTTTTTGGTTCTGACTTTTAAATATATCTACAATCAACTAGGAATTGATTGTTATATATTTAGCGAAATTGAGGGTCAAGATTTCTCCCTACCCCTATGGATATACAGTTGTACAAGCTGTTGAAAAGACTGTTTCCTCACCCACCTCACCCCCACTCTGCAGAGTCATCTTTGCCAAAAATTAAACCTACAAATATCGATGTGTTGGTTTCTGGACACATTGTTTTGGTATTTTCTATTTACTCATCCTTTAAGCAGTGCCATATTGTCTTCCCGGGTGGCACAGTGGTAAAGAATCTGCCTGCCAGTGCAGGAGATGCAAGAGAAGTGGGTTTAGTCCCTGGGTTGGGAAGATCTCCTGGAGTAGGAAATGGCAACCCACTCCACTCTTCTTGCGTGGAGAATCCCATGGACAGAGGAGCCTGACAGGCTTCGGTCCATGGGGCCACAGAGAGTCGGACATGACTGAGCAATTAAGCCTCCATGCTGCCTTAGTTATACAGCTACTTTATAAGATGTTTTGATATATGGTAAAGTAGGTTTTCCCAACTTGCTTTTTTCCCCCTGCCTGCCCCCCCTGCCCCGAGAATATTTGCCTATTCTTGGATTTTCTGCATTTTCATATAAATTGTAGAAGCAGCTTGTGAATTTCCATACAAACACAAAACCCTGTTGGGATTTTTCAATTGCAGTTGCTTTGAGTTCATAGATGAAGATGGGATTAAGGGACATATTTATAAATTTGAGTTTTCCAGTTGATAAACATGTTATATGTGGCCATTTATTTAGGTCTTTTAAAATTCTCTCAGCGTGATGTATAGTTTTGGGGAAGAGATCTTATAAGGTTTTTATTAAATTTATAGCTAGATATTTGCAAAATTTAATACTCTTGTGAATGGTATCTTTTAAAATTCTTTTCCTTCCCTTTTTACATTTTTTAACCCTTTGCTGCTAGTATAGAAAGATACTTGTCTTTATTGTTTTTTTGTCAAGAAACCTTGCAAATATTACTTGTTAATTCCAAAATGTTATCTGTAGATACTTTCAGGTATTCTGTCTGCACAGTTATTATCTGCCCCTCCCCAAAATAGTTTTTTAACCACCTTTCCAAATCTTATTCTTTTTTTAACTTTTGCTTGACTTACTAGCTTGTACAGTGTTGAATAGAATTCATGATAGGGAACATCTTTGCCACTTTTCAGATCTCAGAGGGAAATTTTAAACGTTTTACCAGTAAGTAGAACTTCCCTTTAGGTTTTTAATAGTGCTGTGTCACAAAAAGTTAGCTCTCTTATATATGTACTTGTAGGCCATAGAGTCTCCATCACAACTACTCAACTCCACTTTACTAGTGCAGATGCAGTCATAGACACAGTGTTGCAGGAAAACTTCATTTACAGAAACAAGTGATAGGCCACACTTGACCTATAACTGGCCCACCCTGGTCTGTTTCTTCTTTAAATGTAATCTGCCTTTTTTTCTCTAGGTTGCTTTCAATACAGTATTTTTCTTCCCTTGTGGTTTCCAGCAGGTATTCTGTGATGTACTTAAGTTTGTGGGTTTTTTTTTCTTGTCACCTCATGTGCCTTTGTGTGTGGATATGTGTTAATTGATCCTTTTTGGTGTGCATTAGGACTTCTTGAATTTGTACCTTGAGATCTTTTGTTGATTTTGGAAAATTCTTAGCCATTTCTTCTTCAATCATTGTTTCATTGAAATCTCTTCTCTCTTTATGGAACTTTTAATACAAAATTTTAAAACTTGTCTTTTTTGGTATTTTCCATGTTTATATTTCATCATGATTAATTATGGATATTTTCTTCTAACTTATCTTTAAGTTGCCTAATTTGTAACTGTTGAGCTTTTAAGTTCGGAATGATCTAGAACTTTTCCAGCACCCCAGAAGGCCTTTTTATGCTCTTTCCAAGTCAGTACTATCTCTCCACTGCACACATACACCAGACTACAGAGAAAGCACTCTTTTTGGTGATAGAGTTATTTTGCTCTTATGGGTGTTTGATTCTGTGCTGAAATACTCAGTTTTGTCTTTTATTTTCTTGATAGCATGATCATTTTATAGTCTAATAAGTCTGATAATAGCATGTAGTTAATACATCTCTTACTTGTGTCCCTGTAGTCTGTTCCTCTTGACTTTTGTTTTTCTTAGTTTTCTATAAAAACAATTGTATTGTCTCTTTACCAGGCTTCCTCCTACTTGTTGGGCTGTGAACCCAAATGTTTGTTATCACTCCTCAAGACCATCAAGTTCTGCTCAGCTTTTTATCCTCTCAGCTGCCTCTTCTGGAATCTGTTGATTTCCCTGGGAAAAAGGGTGACCTCCATAGCTAGGGTCACCTCCTTGGTTTCATTTCTCTCCTAGTTTTTTAGGTTCTGTAATTCTCCACTTCCTTTTTCCTATCTGATTCTTTCAAAGAGGCATTTTCTTGCCAGCTTTTCTGGTTATCATCAGTGGGAGGGTTGGTCCTAATGACATAATCTCCCATTACCAGGAAGCTATGTATTTGTCCGTATGTGAAAGTGCGCTAGTGATGAGAAGGGACTGAGGCTGTGGGACACAAAGCTGAGACCGCCAGGTTTTCTTATTTTGGAATAGTCTCAGGGAAATACAGTGTCATGAGAATGAGGTATACATTTTGGTTTTATTTGCTTATGTCACAGTTACAAACCAGCCCTGAATTTCAGTGACTTAGAATAAGCAGCTTTATTTTTAATTCATGTTACAGTTTGGCTTTGGGTTGACTGTGGCTGTGTTCTGCATTTTCTTCATTCTAAAATTCAAAATGAGGAAAAGTCCCTATCTGGAATAAACCCTTTTTTCTGGTGGTGTTAAATAGCTTCCAAAACTCCTTACATGTGCTTTATGTAAGTTTTGCTAACATTTTATTGGCCCAAACAAGTTAAGTCCATGAGAGTGAAAAACACTTTGAATCACATGGCAATGGGTGGAGGCTCCGGACTTCACAGAGAAAGGTAGCAAGTTATAACAGTAATAACAGTCCACTACACAAAGGCATATGGTTTTAAGAAAGGGAACAATCAGTAGAACTTTGAAATTCAGTCACTCTTAAAACAGTGACAGCTGAGTGAGTTTAGGATGGATTCATCAGCATTTGACAAAACAAGTTATTAATATATTTTTTAAGTGTATCTCTTTAACCAGTATTTAATGTACTCAGAGTTGGATGTAGCCCAGGTGATAGGGAACTAGAGAACACCTCTCAAGTTACCTAGATCCCTCAAGTGAGTAGACCCTCCCCATCTTCTGAACCCTTTGGGGGACAATAGGAATGATAATCATAGATCAATTACACCTTGAATATTGACCTCAATCCCAGTTCCTATAGCCCCAGGATGATCACTTTTAGCAGCTGTGGTTGCCTGCCAAGAAGCTCATGGCAGCAGTAGTTTCAGGGAAGTTCTAACTTAACACCTTGGGATTTAGGATCTGCATTTTCACCAGCAGCTAATGACTAGCCCCAGCAGCCCATAAAAAGCTCTGATTCATACCAGAGGGCTGCAGGCTTGCTGTGGCCAAACTCTGTGTAGGACTGAGAGGCCACTGATGTAGGGGATGTACTTGAAACATTCCAACTCACATCACAAAGAATGGTATTCCAATTATATCTATTTAGGATTAAGAGGAATTGTATTTTGAGGAATAGATTCTTTAAAGTGAAGTTTAGAACATTGATAAAATATTTTTTAAAATAATTTTGAACTTATAAATACATTTTAAGTATAATGTAGCTTTTGCTTCCTAACTGAGTGTTGAAGCCTAAACTGAAGCAATCTGACCTCCTTCTGTTTAGTCTGTCCTCATGTGAATGACAGCCCAGAATCTACGGCCCTGGATCATTCTAGTTATTAATCTTAGGATGAAACTTATAGTTGATGTCCTGGGTTACATCTGTTCCAGATTTCCATTCTCGTTGCACATGTGAGCACTAATCTGTGGACACTAAAAGCAGTTATGAAAGTATGTTGGTGTATCTGATGGAGTACCTGTTAATTGTTGTTTTTCATAGGCTGAGCGTCAGGCCATCAACACAAGAGTCCAAGGTTCGGCGGCTGATATTGTCAAAATAGCCACAGTTAATATTCAGAAGCAGTTAGAGACCTTCCACTCAACCTTCAAATCCCATGGTCATCGAGAGGGTTTTCTCCAAAGTGACAGAACAGGTTTGTTCATAAATGTGGCCCCTGTTATAACATGGTGAGACTAATTACATCAGAAAAGAAAAGGGAAGATTACTTACATTAATTTCTCAACAGTTCTCTAACATTTTGGTCCCTTGATGTCTTTACACTCTTAGAATTATTAAGAATATCAAAAAGTTTTTGTTTATGTTCATTATATCTACTAATATATACCATATTAGAAAATAAAACTGATAATTTAAAAATATTTATTAACATTTACAGATAATAATAAACCTACTGTGTGTTAACATCAGTAACATAGTTTTTATGAAAATAATGACATTTTTTTCAGAACAAAAAAATTCGTAAAAAGTGGCTTTATTTTACTTTTCTGAAAATCTCTTTAGTGTCTGGCTTAAGAGAAGACAGATTCTGTTACATATTTTTGCATTCAATTTGTAGCAGTATTTCCTGTTCTGTAACCTCTGGAATGGAAAACCCTCTGTAGAGTCTAGGATGATAAATGTCCCAGTTGGTGGGAGATCAGTGGTTTCCCATGATGTGGGACTTCCAGTGCTGAAACCAGGATAATTGGTCACCTTACCTTACTGTACACTTATAAGAGAAGGAAATCATAAAAGGAAAATACTCCTTGGAGTTCCCTGGAAACACTTTTTTAATTTAAGGTGTGGTCTGTGGACCAAAGATGATCCCTGAAACCCTTTCAAAGCATCTGCAAAGTCAAATTATTCTCTTAATAACACTCAGAGGTTATTTTCCTTTTTTAGACTCATTCTCTCCTAAGTGTACAGTAAGGGTGACCAATTATCCTGGCTTTAGCACTGTAAATCCCTACATAGAAACCTTAAAAAATTATATGTGTATGTATGCATATGTGTGTATATTTATATATATAAGTATGTGTGATATAAAACAAAGTAGTGAAACTGTCCAGAAATAAACTATAAATTTATGGTCAGTAGATACTCAAAAAAAGGAACATGTTTCCTGTTCATGACCTTCCTTGAACACATGTACACATTCACACTTTTGTATTTGTAGAAAGAGGATATATGGTCAGAACTTATTTGGGGGAATAACATTGTACTGTGTGCTTAGGAGGAAAGTTACCAACCTATGTTTGAATTTTAAATCTGTTAAGGCATGGAAGATAGGATACGTGACTGTGAAATAGTTACATGACTTTTCACAGCAGAACGATGCAGTGTCCAAATGAAGGTATAGGTAGTATCAAGCTTTAGAATGAGTGGAAGACAATGTGGATATGTCATTAAGGATGACTTCATTGTGTAATGCTGAATTAAAGGCAGTAGTAGGTCAGGGAGATCAAAGGAAGCTGAGCCTGAGGAAGCTGACCACACAGGGAACAGAAGGATCATGGCATTCTGAGTCAGAAGCCGAAGTAACCAAGGGAAATCAAAAAGGACAAAGGTAGAGTGATCAGAAAGCAGAAAAACTAACCCATCCAGACAGCCAATGATGCAAGAAAAGTGGAGTCCAATGGGGCAGATCAGATTTAAGCAAAACTGGCAAACATATGCACAGCCTTTGCAGCCCTGGTATGGAAGCAACTTGCCATGCATCATCTGCCTTTGCTGTCTTACCCTGTGAGAGCCACCTCTCAGAAAATTTGGGCTGCAGGTAGTGGGAGTTAAAGAGCTCTCTGAGGGAAGTACCAGTTATTGAAGGAGATGGTTTCTGTGCTCTCCTGAAGGATAAGGAAATTTGGATGGCAGAAAGGAAGGACTGCTCTGAGAAGTGGGCAAATGATGAAGGGGTGTTATTCCAAAAGTATTAATGTTGAAGCTTATTTTGGTGATCAGAGGGGCATAATCTAAACCACTTGGCCCACTGATTAGGAAATAGTGACTAAGTCTAGATTTTTAACCATTTTTGGATTCATGAGTTCTTTTGAGAACCTGCTGAAAATGTATAGATCGTCTCTACAGGAATTTGTATGTTCTCTGAAGTCCACAACTGGACCCTGGGTTTAGAATTCCTAGTAGTCTAGAATTCCAGTTGGGGACCAGTTTTACCATGATGACACTCTGGCCAGAAAAAGACATCATCAGGGAGTGTCAGTCAACTCCATTTATTGACGTCTTTGTTAGAGTTCTCATTTCTGGGAGGAAGTCTATGGAGATTTGAATTTACCTGATAGGCTGGCTAGGTGGCAACCAGCAAGTATTTCTTTTCTTGATAGTTCCAAATTTTATGTGTTTTACTCTCCTAATTATAATTTCTCAAGATTTCTTAAATCACTATTTAAAAAAAACTTTCCCAAAGCCCAGTGACCTACTGATCAGTTTTGCTGCTTTTTTCATGGATTAGGATTGTTGCCAAAGAAAAAACTGCAAGGGATGTTCTGCCCCATCAGAGGAGGCTTCTTTATCCTTCAGCTCCATGATGAACTCTTATATGAAGTGGCAGAAGAAGATGCTGTTCAGGTATTTTTGCAGTGTTTGTGTGCATTCTATAGAAAGCTAAGATGCTAGGTCAGGCTAAGATACATGAAATTTCTGGAACCATTCTCTAGCCCCAGGATGGCTATAGAAAAGTAGAAACCTTAAGGTCAGAGAAAGAGCTCAGTGTGCTCAGCTTTAAACCCATTTTAAAAGAAATTCCTGATGCAGGGATATTTTTGTCTGTGAAAAGTTAGATGAGAATTTGGAGTCTTTCCCTGAGGATTTCAAAGCTCTGAGCATTCTAGTAAACCTGGCAGAGCTCCAGTTCCTCAGTGCAGACTAGTGTGGGATGCTGGCTCTTTTCTGGCTTAGAGTGAGGAGCTCCTGTCTGGCTTATCACCTCAGTGGGTGGGCTGGCAAAGATTCTTTGCACAGAGTTTGTTAACCTCTTTTTTTTTTCCTTCTTTTTTTTTCTTCTTCTTTTTTTAGTTTTGTTTTCTTTGTTAACCTCTATTTTATTTTTTTGTAGGTAGCTCAGATTGTCAAGAATGAAATGGAAAGTGCCATAAAACTGTCTGTGAAACTGAAAGTGAAAGTGAAGATAGGTGCCAGCTGGGGGGAGCTGAAGGACTTTGATGTGTGATTGTAGGGAAGCCTGGTATAGGTAAAATCACAAGGAAAGAACAAAGATTGCCCTTTCACCTACTTTATGAAAACAGAAACCCCCTCAAGTCTTGATGAATTTAGGATTGTAATTTTATAGTGAGTTTCAAAATGTATATCAGAGTTTAATCCTCTATAATGTAAAAAACTATTTTTGAGGCAAAATATTGAGTTTAATGTTTATATTCACTCTCAAAAAGAGTATCTGTGAAATTGCCTTTTATAGTTTACTGTGGCTCTAAACAGTTTCAGAACACATGCTTGAAATATGTGCTTAGCACTTTGGGTCTAATCTGCCTGGTTGAGCATGAAGAAACATTTCTGCCTCAGGGGCATTTTCATCCCAGCCAGGATTCAGACATTTGTGATACAGCACGAGCTAGAGGCAGATAAGGATTTGGTTTAACATAAACCACCAGGGTTAAGTGTTGTGTGTGATTTTCATCCAGTATGAGTATAAGACTACTGAAGTAGTATTTTAAAACAGTATTTACAAGTAAATTAAGAATTCTATAAAGTGGTAAGACTTGATATGGATGTAGTCTAGGTATGGATTTTCATGAATTGCCATTTCTTCCTTTTCCTCTTCCAATTCATACAATGAATGTATTTCTAATACTTAGGTATTATAAAACAAGCTACAAGCTACACCTCTCCAAGAAGTGTTCTGATCTGTAAGGTCATATATGTTTATATTGCATTATAAGATAACACTGCCAGAGAAAGAAAACACTTTCTCTCATCAGTCCCTTATTGCCTCTTTGTCTGTGGCATGGTGAGAATACTCATGATAAAAGATTGTACTTTATAATCCCAGTCAGAGCTGAATAACCAACTTTTTTTTTTTTTTGCTGTCAATAAAATTAATTTATTTCAGACTTTATACCAGCAGTTCAGTTTTTATTTTTATTTTTTTCATTTCTTTTTATTAGTTGGAGGCTAATTACTTTATAATATTGTAGTGATTTTTGCCAGTGGAACTTGAGGAATCAACCTGCCTGACTTCAGGATCTACTACAAAGCCACAGTCATCAAGACAGTATGGTACTGGCACAAAGCAGTTCAGTTTTTAAAATTGTGTTTGGTCTAAGTTTCAGAAGCTTCTGTATCCTCTTATTTTATAATTTGCTTAACAATGTGTGTGTAATAGGAAGTGTTTATTATATTCTCAATCAGTTATCAAAGGGCTCTTTTATGTTTATTAATCACAATTTTAAAACACAGTTGCTATATAAACAAAATGTAATACACTATTAGTAGTTGGATATTAGTGCCCATGATCCTCAGACATTTTGATGGTTGGGGGAAGTGGGCAGAAGATGACAGAAGTAAGAGGAAAGTTACATCATTATTTCTTGAGTTTTTTCCATATTTACCTGTACCATGTTTCTTAGAAAAGCTGTAGTACTGTTGGTAGTCTGGTGGCCTTGAAAATCCAGCACAAGAAAAACCTCAGTCTATTTACATGAGTGTTCTTTGAATATGAGTGGAGGTGTATAGGTCACGTCCACCTCATTTTCTTCAGTCATGGCTCTGCATTTGTGGTTACATGCATTTTCTTCATCCTTTTTGACCAGCTGGACTTAAAAAACAAGCACTCCTTGCTTTGCGAGATTCAGTTATAGAAAAATTCCAGTTTCCCTGGCTTACTTACATAACACTAGTGTCCCTGCAACACAATTCAGATATCAGTCGACATGGTATATTAACTACACATAAAGTTCAAACTTTACTAATAGCTCTTCAGTCCACAAATCATTATGTTAATACTAAATGCCCTTTGTGGTAGGTAGAATAATTCTTGTTCCCTCCCCAAATGTTGACATCCAAATTCCCAAAACCTGTGAATATATATCACATGGCAAAAGGACTATCACTTATGTAATTAAGTTAGAGATCATGAGATGGGAAGATTATCTGGTTGATTTCAGTATGAACACAAAAGGCAGATGGTTAGAGTCAGAGGAGAAAATGGGACAGTGGAAACAGAGTGAGATTGAGCTTTGAAAATACTTCATTGCTGACTTTAAAGATGGAAGGAGCTGTGAGCCAAGGAATGCAGACAGCCTCTAAAAACTGGAAAAGGCAATGGAATGTACAGCCTCCAGAAAGGACCAAGCCCTGCCAGCACACTGATATTAGCAGAGTAAGATCATACTGGACTTCCAACGTCCAGAATTGTAAGATGATAATTTGCGTTTTTGTTTTTTAGTTTTATTGAGATATAATTGACATATAGCACTGTATGTTTGTGTACAGTATAATGACTTGACTTATACATATTGTGAATGGTTTCTACAGTAAGTTTAGTAAGCATTCATCATCTCATTTAGGTACAAAAAGCATTTTTTTCCTTGTGATGAGAACTTTTAGGCTTTACTTTCTTAGTCGCTTTCAAATATACAATCCAGTAGTGTCAACTATAGTCATTATTACATCTCTACTTTCTGTATATAAAATGCTGTTTATTTCTTTTTCTTGCCTGATTTCTAGTACTAGCACTTCAGTTACTATTTTAACAGGAGTGGTTGAGAGTGGACAACCTTGTCTTAGTCTAAATCTTGGAGGAAAAGCTTTTAAACTTTCACTATTGAGTAGATTTTAGCTTTGGGCTTGTTATATATGGCCTTTATTATGTTGAGGTACAATCCTTCCATACCTAAGTTATTAAGAATTCTTATTGTGAACAGATGTTGAATATTGTCAATTTTTTTTCTGCATCTATTAAGATAATCATGATTTTTATCCTTATTCTGTTAAAATGGCATGTCATGTTTATTGATTTGCATGTATTGAAACATCGTTGCATTCCAGGTATAAATCTCAGTTGATTTGGGCTATAATTCCTTTAATGTGCTTTTGAATTCAGTCTGCTAGTATTTTGTTGAGGATTTTTGCATCTGTATAAATCAGTGATACTAGCTTGTAATTTTCTTCTCTTGTAGTGTCCTTTTCTGGTTTGGTTATCAGGGTAATGCTGTCTTCATAAAATGAGTCTGGGAGTGTTCCCATCTCTTTGATTTTTTTTGAAGACTTTGAGAGGAATTAGCATTAATTTTTCCCTAAATGTTTGGTAAAATTCAACAGCGAAGTCATCTGCTCCTGGGCTTTTGTTTGTTGGAGGGTTTTTTAAATTACTGAATCAATATTCTTACTAGCAATTACTTTGTCCAAATTTTCTAATTTTCATGGTTCAGTCTTGGTAGGTTGTATGTTTCTCATAATTTTTTCATTTCTTCTAGATTGCCCAGTTTGTTGGAATACAGTTGTTCATAGCCTCTTATGATCCTTTGTATTTCTGTTACAAACATCATTTGTAATGTTTCCTCTTTCATTTATAATTTTTTTTAAATTTATTTTAATTGGAGACTAATTACTTTACTATTGTAGTGGTTTTTGCCATACATTGACATGAATCAGCCATGGGTGTTCATGTCTTCCCCAACCTGAACCCCCCTCCCACCTCCCTCCCCATCCCATCCCTCAGGGTCATCCCAGTGCATCAGCCTGAGCACCCTGTCTCATGTATCAAACCTGGACTAGTGATCTGTTTCACATATGATAGTATACATGTTTCAGTGCTATTCTCTCAAATCATCCCACCCTCGCCTTCTCCCACAGAATCCAAAATGAGACTGTTCTATACATCTGTGTCTCTTTTGCTATCTTGCATATAGGGTCATCGTTACCATCTTTCTAAATTCCATATATATGCGTTAGTATACTGTATTGGTGTTTTTCTTTCTGACTTACTTCACTCTGTATAATAGGCTCCAGTTTCATCCACCTCATTAGAACTGATTCAAATGTATTGTTTTTAATGGCTGAGCAATATTCCATTGTGTATATGTACCACAGCTTTCTTATCCATTCGTCTGCCAATGGACATCTAGGTTGCTTCCATGTCCTGGCTATTATAAACAGTGTTGCAATGAACATTGGGGTACACGTGTCTCTTTCAATTCTGGTTTCCTTGGTGTATAATTTTGTTGATTTGGGTCCTCTCTCTTTTTCCCTTGGTTAGTGTAGGTAAAAATGTGTCAGTTTTATCTTTTTAAAGAAGCAGTTCTTAGTTTTTTTAACCTTTTCTGTTATATTCCTGTTTTCCATTTCATTTATTTCTGCTCTAATCTTTGTTATTTACATCCTTCTGCTAAATTTGAGCTTAGTTTGCTCTTCTTTTTCTAGTTTCTTGAGCTGTAGAGTTAGGTTGATTATTTGAGATCTTACTTTTTCTTAATTAAAAAAATATTTTATTGCTAAAAAATGCTAACCATCATCTGAGTCTTCAGCGAATTGTAATCTTTTTGCAAATGGTAATATCAAAGATCATTGATCACAGATTACCATAACAAATAATCATAATGAAAAAAAATTGGAAATATTGAGAGAATTATCAGAGATACAAAATGAGTAAATGTTGTTGGATAAATGGTATCAATAGACTTACTTGATGCAGGGTTGCCACAGACATTTGATTTGTGAAATATACAATATTTGCAAGTCTTTTTTGTTTCTTAATGTAGGTATTTATTGTGTAAATTTTTCCTCTTAGAACTAGTTTTACAACATCCCATAAATTTTGTTTCCATTTTCATTTTTCTCAAGATTCTCTTTTATTTCCCCTTTAATTTCTTTTTTGATCCATCAGTTGTTCAGGAGAGTATTATTTAATTTCCTTGTAGTTGTGAGTTTTCCAGTTTTTTTCCTGTTACTGATGTTTAGTTTCATAACATTGGGGTCATAGAAGATATTTAGTATAATTTCAGTCTTCTTGTGTTTGTTAAGACTTGTTTTGTGGAAAATGTACTACTTGTGCTTGAGAAGAATGTATATTTTGCTGTTGTTGGATAGAAAGTTCTGTATATGGCTGTTAGATCCATTTGTTCAAATTCATGGTTTCCTTAATGATTCTCTTTTTGGATGATATATCCATTGTTGAGAAGTGGGATATTAATGTCCCCAACTATATTTGTATTAGTATATATTTCTCTGTTCAGTTCTGTTAGTTTCTGGTAACTGGATGCGTAAATATTTACAATTATGATATAACTGACTTCTTTTTGTATCTTTTTGTAATGACCATTTTTTGTCTCTTTATCATATTTACATTAAAGTCTATTTTGCCTGCTAAGTATAGCTCCCCTGCTTTTGGGGGTGGAGTAGGGAAGGCATGTATCATTTGCTTGACATATCTTTTCCCATCCTTTTTACTTTTGATCTATGTGTGTCTTTAAGGCTAAAGTGAGGGTCATGTGGTGTTCTTGTTTTGTTTTAATCCATTCATCTTTTGATTGGATAACTTAATTCATTTACATTAAAATGATTATTGTACCCCAAAGGCTTCTGGTTGGGCAGGACTGGGAGCTACACTGAGCAGTGAGTGGAGCTATGATTCTGCTCCCCTGCCTGGATGGGGAGATGGAGGGTGAGGGGAGGAAGACCAAGCTCCAGGACTGGAAGGGATCTTTGTTTGAGGTCTCAAGTCAGGCACACCTGCACCTTACTGATTCCCTGGTCAGATTTCATCACTGTCTTGGCTCTGTAGACTAGCAAAGCCACTAGTTGGGACTACTACCTGAGCATTGTAGGTAGGACCTGGGTCTGTAAGATCTGAGTGCTCATTGTTGCAAGTCCCTCCACTTCTTCATCACAATCTGATTCCCAGAGATCAAGCCCTTTAGATTCCCTTGTTATCCTCATGAAGCAAGACCTGAGTGGGACTCCCAAGAAGGGACCCAGAACACTAGAAAAGCTGGATGTCTACTGGGATCTCTTTTCTGACTGGGGAAACTGTAAGCTCAGGGGAGACCCATGCTGTGCTGGCATGGGGTAGAGGCCATGCGGTCAGCATGTAGCATCTCCTTTCATCTTTCTAATGTGGTCTATCTCAGTCTGTGTGGTACAGCGGGTGCTTTAGTCTCACCCACCATGCTCTAGGATTTTCTCAGCAGTGTCTTATCCATGAGTAGTTGTTGTCCTCATGAGGAGGAGTGAAGTTGGGAATGACTTATGTCACTATCTTGCTGACATCACCCCTAAATTTGTTTTGTTTTAAGCCAATAAGTTTGTAGTCACTTTTTCCAGCAAGAATAGGAAACTTAATACACGCATCCTGGTGAGTTACCAGTTATATCACTTCTTTCAAAGTTTGTCCATGACCGGTCACTGCACATCTGTCATTTACTTTACATACAGACAGTAAGGGCTCCCCTGGTGGCTCAGACGGTAAAGCATTGGCCCACAATGCGGGAGACCCGGGTTCAGTCCCCCAGTCGGGAAGGTCCCCTGGAGAAGGAAATGGCAACCCACTCCAGTACTCTTGCCTAGAAAATTCCATGGATGGAGGAGCCTGGTGGACTACAGTCCATGGGGTCGCAAAGAGTCGGACACGACTGAGTGACTTCACTTCACAGAGAGTGAAGCATGTAACAATGTTGACTTGGGCTTCCTAGGTAGCTCAGATGGTAAAGAATCTGCCTGCAGTGCAGGAGATCTGGGTTTGATCCTGGGTCAGGAAGATCGCTTGGAGGAGGAAATAGCTACCCACTCATGCCTGGAGAATTGCAGGCATGAAAAACCTAGTGAAGGCAAAATTATCAACATAATTGAGGGAAATGGTTGTCACCAAAAAGATGAAGATATCCTAGAGAAAGTGATTCTAGCAAAAAACTTTATCACTTATTAACCTACAAATTTACTGTAATTTCAATCAGTCTCAACAGGAATTTTTTTTTTTTTTTTTTTTTTGAGATAGGTAATATCCTGAAATTCACCTACAGCAAAAAACTCAGTACCTATTAAACTAAACTAAAAAAAAAAATCATTAGGACATATTATAAAGATTGTAGTAATTTAAGAGTTTGATAAGGACATAGAAATAGACAAATAGATTATTTGGGCATACTGTTCATTTGCTATAAAAGGAGAGGACAGTGTTATTAAATGCAAGTAAATCAATAAAATTGAAAATATTTTTATAAGTTTATTTTGAAATAACTTCAAACCTAAATAAAAATTTTAACAATAGCACAGAGACACTCACTCAGGTGAGAAACGACACTTAAGTTTTGTGAATTGGGCCAATTATGTCTTACATAGCAAACGGGTCCAATTTCAGATCTTGTGTCACGCCTACTTGTCATGTCTCCTTAAATTCAGAACATCACCTTTCCTGTACTTTCATAACCTTGGAAGTTTGAATACAGGCTAGTCATTTTATAGAATGTCTCTTAGTTCAGTTTTATCCAGTGTTTCCAGATGGTGCATTGGCAGCATTATCACAGAGGTGATGCTGTTTTTTTCATTACATTCTTATCAGGTGTACATGATATTCCCTTACCAGTTATGGTAACATTTATCACCTGATTAAAATAGTGTCTGCCAGGTTTCTCCAGTGTAAAATTATATATATATATGTGTGTGTGTGTGTCAATGTATATATAATGATTAACAAGTACTTTTCATGAAGATATTTTGAGACTGTAAATATCCTATTCCTCCATGCCATTTTAACTATTTTTAGCATTCACTGGTATTTGTTGCCCATGTTATTACTACAGTGGTTGCCAAAAAGAAATTTTAAAATTCTATCCACATTTATTGGTTGACATTTTACAGTAAAGAAAAGCTCTCTCTTTTCCTAATTAATCACTTAACATCAGTGTGGACTCATGAGTTATTTTATTAAATTACTATAATTACTTTTGATACACAAATTATCCCTGATTTGGCTTGTATATTCCCTTTCAAGCTGACTTATGTGTCCTTTTGACACATCCACATGGTTCATTGAGTATTTTCTGGCACAAAAATATACAATAAACTTCTGGCACAAATATATACAATAAACTTCTACAACCATGCTCCCTACAATGGTGCAGTCCAAATACGTGACTTACTGGCATGTTCCAACCTTGAAACCAGCTATTTCTTCAAGAAGCCCCAGTTCCTTTAGAAAAGTGTTCAGAAATTAAAGTCTAGGTACTAGGTGTGCTCCTGGTTCCTTGGCTGATGCTCCCAGTCCTCCCAGTGTTTGGAATTAGGATATGCATGTGTACAACACACACACTTTAAATATCGTGTGTGTGTGTGTAAAAGTCACACAGGCGGTTCAAATTCTAATACTACTACGGGGGTTATTTTCGCCTTCCCTTTTATTTGTACTTCTCCAACAGGGAGAAACTGGCTTCCTGCATCCTCAGTAATTTACTTAATTGCTCCATCTCTAATCTCCTGATCTGCTGGGCTGGCTTCTGCCCTGTTCAGTGCCTCTGTCACAAAGACACCGCTTAGCCTGAGGGCTCACCCTGCTCCTCACTCCAGCTCCGTCCTTTTGCTGTCCCTTTCATCCTGTTCAGTGCAGTCCCTTTATGGACTGTGATAAACAACCTGCTCAGGTTGGTTGACTTTTGGACTGAAAAAACGGAAAAAGAGAAGAGGAAGGAAGGGAAGAATGAGGGAGAAAAGGAAGGGGAAAAGTGAAATCGGTATTTTAGACATTGAATTACAAATCTATGAATCCTGAGTGGTTGTAATTCAAAGAGGGTGAAGAAGTAAATGGATCCTTTTGAGAAGGTTCTGAAGGGGAGACTGGGTATTTGGAATTTTGAAGAGTTTGTCTTCATAATTTTACTTTTAATCAAAAAATGTCCTTCAGGCTAGGATTGGTTTGTTTTTTCTTCCATCTTTGTACAGAACCAAAACTAGGAGGGAAATGGTGGTGGTGGGAAATATTTTCTGAATAATTAGACAGCATTTGAAAAAATAAGATTAATTTGCTAAGGCCACAGTGGAGGTAAATACAAAGAAAATGTATGAAGAGGAATTAACCATGCGGATGAAAGCCAGAGGAGCAGGAGAATGCAGTTTCCTGGGGGACTTTTGGAGGTGCAGGCTAGTGTATGTTCATGATGTAGGTGGGAATATAAGCCTATGATAGATTATTTTTTTTCTTGCATGGGATTAAGGTTTGAACTTAAAAAAAAAAAGTGAGGAACTGGCCATGAATGTTGAATTTGTAAGTACATCTTATTTATTTCTCCCATTTTAGATTAATAAACTAGCAAAATCTTTCAGTTTGGGGAACTGTGCTGTAGTCGTTCAGTTGCTGAGTTGTGTCTGACTCTTTGCAGCTTCATGGACTGCAGCACACAGGCTCCTCTGTCCTCTACTATCTCCCGGAGTTTGCTCAAATTCATATCCATTAAGTTGGTGATGTTTAGGTTTTATCTCCCCTTCTCTATTTTACTTCAAATACATATACTGTAAATAGCTCCCCCACCCACCTTCCCTTTTTAAAACAGTTATAGCTTGCAAAACCATGGTTCACAGTGTTGCAAATGAGGGTCTTACCTTTGTCCATACTTAATCTTTGCAACAATCATTAGTGGTATATGACATCATAACATAAGAGAGCATCTATGTACAAACATATACAATTTTATTGATATCTCTACAGACTACAAGAATTTTAAGTATAGTCACAATTGCTGAGTGCAACAGAAAAATAGTAATTTGTCGTTTTCTGAAAAGATGCAAAAATTCTGAAGATGAAAGAAAGATACATCAATGATGTCATCTGTTTCTTATTTCCTAGAATAAAACATCACATAATTAAGTACTAAAAATTATAGGTTATTAGAGATTTTGATCCTGTGTACACTTGTCAATAACCACCACCTAGTTCATTTTCTGGCTTTGTAGTTGAGAAGGGTGGGCCAATACCATAGGGAAGCAGTGTGAGATGAGAGAATGGAACTCCCGTTTTTTTCATTGACTAGTATTTCCTTGGGAGAGGTGGACTCTCCCATTTTGAAGGTGAAAGCACTTTTTCAGGGCACTGGAGGCCACATAGTGAGTTGCAGGCCTTCTTCCTTTAAACACATGTCTAGTAACTTAGAAAATAAATCCAAAATCCTTTGCCCTGGGAGCAAAGACAACAATCAAAAAGGGAGAGATGTTCCTCTCTTCTTGCTAAGATCAAGTTCAATGAAATATCACTATGGCAGAACAGGTAGCTGGTACCCATGTCTCCTCCAAATGAAGAATGAGTAATAAATTTGGACCTGATTTAGTATATGATTGTTTTGAGAATTTCTGCTATCCAACTAGTAAGAATTAGTTTTCCACTTAGTGTTAATGCTATTGAACTTTTATGATATCTCTGGTGTCTTTTGATGTCACATGTATAAGGCAATCAAAATCTAGATGTTTGAACTGGAATAATTAGTGGCAAAGTCACTAGCAGACAATCACAAAGACAGAGTTAATAAGAGTTAATGGAGCACTGCCTGGTCATAAATTTGTACAGATTTGTTTTGGGTTGCAACACAGATATCAATCTGGCCAACACTGTATCTCCAATATCTTACTTTCCTTGATGCCTCAGAAGTGGGGCTTGAACACTGGCCAGTATAGACAAATGTGTCTTCCGTAGTAGTGGTGATCGACCTTGGCTGGACATTGTAACTGTCTTGGAGCCTTTCAAAAGTACTGATGTTTGGTTTCCACTCTGAAAAATTTTGGTGTAACTGGGAATTTTAGAAGCTCCTTAGGTGATTCTTATGCACAGCCGAAGTTGAAAATCACCTCCCTACGTAAAACAGACCAGCTGTGCTTCAGTTCTCCAGCAAAGCTTCTCCTGCTTCACTCTGGCTCCCAAGTCTCTCTCTGCCTGAGCCTGCCTGTACCAAGTTGGCACTTCCTCTTCTTCCCCAAGTCAGACCCTTCCTGTTTTGCATTTTGTCCTTTCAGGGCTGTGTTGTGTGCAAATATATACAATAAACTTCTACAACCATGCTCCCTACAATGGTGCACTCCAAATACGTGACCTAATGGCATGTATTTCTGACATCTGGAGCACTGTGTCTATGAAACAGTAACTGCTCAGAAGTGGAGTTGGGGCTACAGAGGACAGAGGTGAAGAAGCTGCAAAGCTACCATGTTTCTACTGATGCAAAGAGCAAGACCTGGCAAAAATGTTGACTTGTTTTGGCATTGCCCTCTCTGAACAAAGGTGATCAAGTTACAATGTCTTCCCACAAGGACAGACTATAATCATACAGATAAACTCCTGGGTTGTCCCAATGATCCTAAACCAATGAGAGGATTTTTAGTTTACTCTTCTAAATCTGCTTCATTTTCCCCTTCTGCCAAACAATTTATAACCAGATTATAGCTGGTTAGCTCAAAGAGCTAATCTTAATCTTCTTCAGCCAATCTTGGACATAATCTTTATTTTCCTTTTCCTTTCTCAAAGCCATGGTAACCCCTTAATGCAGATAACAGACATATGGTTCACATTTTTATAAAAGGACTCCAACAACTTTTTCCTTTATAATCCCTTAGTATCTTTGAGTAGTAGAGACACTGGATTCTGATTTATTAATTTGAGAATCATTTGAAAGCTATATGAAAGGTTTGAAAAATTATCTTTATGACAATTATCAGAAAACATCTCACTCAGTTCTGTCACCATTCTTCCAAAGTTAGTCAGACAGTGGCCCTGATGATGACTAGGGCACCAAGTCTGGGTCTCAGTGAAGTGTAGGAAGCAGAGGTGATAGTACTGCTTTTGCAGGGGATTAAAATAAATGATGAATCAGTTATCCATCCCTCCAAACTCCAGGGTTAATGGATAAATTTAATGGTAGGGATTATTGCTGGCATTATTTGAACCAGGAAAACATATACTTCCAACTTCTCATGATGAATTATAATGCTAAAGACCTATTCTCCTGGGACACTAAGAAAGGCTTCTCTCTTTAGGGAGTCATAAGGAGATAAGGTCAACTTGTAGAGACTGCAAGCCTTATCTTCTGGTGTCACCTTAAGCAGACAAAACGTAATTTAATGACAACTAAGGCTCAGAGTCATTTCTCTATCATTGTTCAAGTTACTAGGAGTATTTTTCTTATGTTTCAAGGTATAGGCAAGACATTTAAATAGTAGAGAAGAGAGATGTAAAGTATTCCATGCATACTAGTAGTTGTTTTCCAAAGATGATGATAATGATGATTAGGTGGTGGTAGTAGTATGTATGTGTGTGTCTGTGTGCGCATGTGCTAAGGTCAGTGCAACAGAACAGAAATGTTCAAAGAGAGAAATCACATCCATATCACATTCTTGTTATTGCTATCTCTTTGAATTATAAAAATAATTTTGATACAGTAAAACCTCATTAATTTGTATTCCACTAATCACAAGTTTGTGGGATGAAGTTACCCTTACATGAAGAAAGGGTTTATAAAAGCTCTACTGAAAGACAAAAAGAACCTCTTTTCAAGCATTTCAGAAGCACCTTACTTCTAATTGATGTGCCAGTTATAAACTTTTAGTCTGTTCATTAAAGCCAGAGTTTTAAGCACTTCTGTGAAATGCTGTTTTGTCCTTTCTGGTTTTTTTTTTTTTTTTTTTTTTGGTATGCTTTAAAATATTCTGTATTTGTTTTCTTTCACAAAATTAATTTGCTCTTGTCAGAATTCCTGAAAACACTAAAGAAAGTGCCACTTTAAACAAATTCACCAGAAGTTTAAAAACTAAAAAAAAAAAAAGCAGAAATACTATTTTTGGCTACTAAAAGATCCTGGACTTAAGGAAAATGGTGAATTCTGAAGAAACACAATGTAAGTCTATTAAGAACTTGAGTAACCAAAATTCAATGAGCTGAACCCATTAATTTTCTTTAAAAAGATTCTTTTTGAAAGAACAACATACATATTACTGGATGGGTCCCAAAGTCTGCATATATTCATTTCCTATGACCTGACTTCCAGAATCATGTTAAATAATGCTAGCAGGTGTCTTGTCTTGTTGGCCTCTACTACGTCTGTATTATGATAGATATCTTTTATCATATTAAGGATATTCTTTATTCCACTTTTAAAAGAGTTTTTAATAAGGAATAGGTGTTTATTATCTATTGACATAATCCTGTAGCTTATGTTATTTAGCCTATCAAGTGACAAAAGTGTTGATTTTGTATCATTACATTCTCTATCATTACATTCTCTATGTATTTCTGTCATCCATAATGGTGACTAAACCCAAGCTAGCAAAAACATCACCACATTTTATAACCTGGTAATAAATATTGAACCAAAAAGCAATTTCTAATGAAAGCCCTTATTAATCAGAAATGTCAGAATCTCTTTCCTAAAACATTAACTGAGGTTTTACTGAATCAGACTAGAGAATGACCAGTTTGGTCTGTGAGTATCAGGCTGCAAGAGCACCTTTGAATTGAAGACCCCATGGAGACTGAACAGTAATATACTGTGTAATTGGCAGACAAGGATACAAATGGAGCATTAAAAATATATCACTTTAGAAACTGAAACCAGAGTGTGTGAAATCAGTTCTCAAAGCTAACAGCATTGTTCTTGTAAGTCTAGTTTCCCCAAACCTATTGTCAACTCCCCTGCAGAGTATAAGCCAAGCTGAAAATATGCTTCAAGGTGACCCCACCCTGCATTGGTTGTGACTGAAAATAGCAACTTGTTCTGAAGGTGATGGAAATAATTGTGTTAGGAATAATTTACTGTACTGGCTATATTTGATTATGACTGAGAACTGTGAATAATGTAAAATATTATGGAGAGAGAACAATGTTAATCAGACTCTTGACATAAGAATTCAATAATGTCCTAGTACATAATGAAAGTTATAGATGACAAGAAAACTCTGGTTTTGTTTGCTTTGTAAGTTGGGTATTGCAAATGTACTGGAAATGCACTGATATCTTCTAACACAGATTTTTTTTTTTTTAATTGTCAGGTGTGGCCCAATTTATAAAAATAGTTTACCATAAATCTTTTTTTTTCTTCTGTCACAACATGCTTTTTTCTTTTCCTCTTAAGATGTTAATTTATCATGCAATTGTTTTCATTAAGTGCATTAATGCTTTTTGTTTGTACAGGATTTTTTCAAATCAGAAGGACTCCCCGTAGTTCCTAAATGTAAATCCTTAGCAAACAACATGCCAAGATGATAGCTCCATTCCATGTGGGAAAAGGCAAATTCAGCCATATCTTGGGATTTTAACCTGGATTCCAGCCTTGGGTTGCACAATGTCTCTGATAAGTCTCCCTTATGATAACTTCAGATGGACTATAATGGAACATTTTGTAGAAGAAACTGGCTTCTAGCAGTTGAATATTGATGCTGGGAATAAATTTGGTTTCCCTGAATAATGGTTTCTCAAAGCAGTCATAGCTTCTTTAGAAGTTTAGAATTGGTACCATTTCTTATCCTTATATTTCAGCATTAACTGCAAAGAAAAAATAGTCACATAAGATGTTAAAAAATATTTAAAAGTGCTAATCCAAGCTCATGTTGAGCACATCATACATACCAAAACCTCAAAACTTCTAAAACGACCTTTATATTGTGAAATAAACTATAGACATATTTTTGAACTGCAGTCAAGCTCTAAAGATTTCCCTGAGAGGAAATGATTTTTAATGATTGAGACAAAAAGGAATGTGTGAATTCAGCCTCTGCTGCCCCTCACACCTTCTTGCCGGGGATCGTATAATAAACCTAAGTACCTCTTTAGATTCTGATACACTGGGTGTATCAGAACCAATAGATAATTTTCTTTAAAGCCATCTTCTAAGGTAAAGAAGTATTAATATAATACTTAAAAAAAAACAACACTTTTTTCCTCCCCAATCCAAGGAGAACTATTATACATACAGCAAGGTCCCAATTACCTTGGCTGTCACACATGATTACTTAGAGTGGCATCTTTGTTTAGGCTCTCTTGTGCAGAACCTAAATGTTTAAAGTTATTACTGGATGAAGATGCCTATATTTACATAGACAGCTTACCTCGTGTGCATGTTTGGAAAATGCCTCTGCACTGGTCATCATGCCTGCAGTTTTCTCCTCCAGCTCTCCTAGCCTCTGTCCTCTCTCATCAAGTGCGATCCGTGCACGAGTTAGCTCTCCCATCACCCCTCCAGCAGCGCCTTTCATCCCTTCTATACCACCTGGTCCAGGAATGTGCTGTGCGAGGCTGCGTGATGCTTTTCCTGCGGAAGCTTCCCCAACTGGGAGTTCAAGCAATAGCAATTTAAAACACTTTTTCAGTAATTCAAGTAAGTATAGTCAGGCTTATGACCAAACAAAGTACTTATATTGAATTTTATTGTCATAATTCTCACGGAGAGACATATTTGTTCCGATCATAGTTATATATGTATTTGGAAATGTTAGCATATACCCCAAAAAAATGCCTATGAAAGAGACTGCGATATTGTTACCATGTTTTATTGTGTATGTGGGGGAGGGGTCCATACAGTATGACATAATTACATTTCTTGACATTACTGCATTAGTATACTCAATATTATTGTGATCTCATATTTAACCCATATTAGTTCCATATCTGTTCCAATTTCAGGCTTTATGATTTATTTAAATTTCTGCCCAGCTGGGCATTTCAAATCTTCCATGTTCATCTTCCTATCAGTCTTTGTAGCCCTCAGTTGTTTTTTGTTTTTTTAAATCTGAGTGTGTGTGTGTTTGTGTGTCTGTGTATATACTAGAAAATGGGGTATATATGCATTATGGGCATTAATACACATACGTTGAAACTTTGTTTCATACTTTCATACTTTCTAAAAAATTAAAAATTTCCCCATCATTTATAAAACTCAGTTTTACTTAATTTTAATGAAGTAACTTTGGAAAAGATATACCCATTTGAATGCAGAGTTGCAAAGAACTGCAAGGAGAGATAAGAAAGCCTTCCTCAAAAAAAAAAAAAAAAAAAAGAAAAAAAAAAGAAAGCCTTCCTCAGCGATCAATGCAAAGAAATACAGGAAAACAATAGAATGGGAAAGACTAGAGATCTCTTCAAGAAAATTAAAGGTACCAAGGGAATATTTCATGCAAAGATGGGCACAGTAAAGGACAGAAATGGTATGGACCTGACAAAGCAGAAGATATTGAGAAGAGGTGGCAAGAATACACAGAAATGTACAAAAAAAGATCTTCACGACCCAGATGATCACAATGGTGTGATCACTCACCTAAAGCAGACATCCTGGAATGTGAAGTCAAGTGGGCCTTCGGAAGCATCACTACGAACAAAGCTAGTGGGGGTGATGGAATTCCAGTTGAACAATATATTTCAAATCCTAAAAGATGATGCTGTGAAAATGCTGCACTCAATATGCCAGCAAATTTGGAAAACTCAGCAGTGGCCACAGGACTGGAAAAGGTCAGTTTTCATTCCAATCCCCAAGAAATGCAATGCCAAAGAATGCTCAAACTACTGCACAATTGCACTCATCTCACACACTAGTAGTAATGCTCAAAATTCTCAAAGCCAGGCTTCAGCAAGATGTGAACCATGAACTTCCAGATGTTCAAGCTGGTTTTAGAAAAGGCAGAGGAACCAGAGATCAAATTGCCAACGTCTGTTGGATCATCGAAAAAGCAAGAGAGTTCCAGAAAAACATCTATTTCTGCTTTATTGACTATGCCAAAGTCTTTGACTGTGTGGATCACAACAAACTGGAAAATTCTGAAAGAGATGGGAATACCAGACCACCTGACCTGCCTCTTGAGAAACCTGTATGCAGGTAGGAAGCAACAGTTAGAACTGGACATGGACCAACAGACTGGTTCCAAATAGGAAAAGGAGTACGTCAAGGCTGTATATTGTCACCCTGTTTATTTAACTTATACGCAGAGTACATTATGAGAAATGTTTGGTGAAGCACGATCTGGAATCAAGATTGCTGGGAGAAATATCAATAACCTCAGATATGCAGATGACACCACCCTTATGGCAGAAAGTGAAGAAGAACTAAAGAGCCTCTTGATGAAAGAGGGAAGTGAAAAAGTTGGCTTAAAGCTCAACATTCAGAAAACTAAGATCATGGCATCCAGTCCTGTCACTTCATGGCAAATAGATGGGGAAACAGTGGCTGACTTTATTTTTTTGGGCTCCAAAATCACTGCAGATGGTGACTGCAGCCATGAAATTAAAAGATGCTTACTCCTTGGAAGGAAAGTTATGACCAGCCTAGACAGCATATTAAAAAGCAGAGACATTACTTTACCAACAAAGGTCTGTCTAATCAAAGCTATGGTTTTTCCAGTAGTCATGTATGGATGTGAGAGTTGGACTATAAAGAAAGCTGAGTGCAGAAGAATTGATGCTTTTGAGCTGTGGTGTTGGAGAAGACTTTTGGGAGTCCCTTGGACAGCAAGGAGATCCAACCAGTCCATCCTAAAGGAGATCAGTCCTGGGTGTTCATTGGGATGACTGATGTTGAAGCTGAAACTCCAGTACTTTGGCCACCTGATGTGAAGAGCTGACTCATTGGAAAAGACCCTGATGCTGGGAAAGATTGAGGGCAGGAGGAGAAGGGGATGACAGAGGATGAGGTGGTTGGATGGCAGCAGTGACTCAATGAACATGAGTTTGGGTAGGCTCCGGGAGTTGGTGATGGACAGGGAGGCCTGGCATGCTGCAATTCATGGGGTTGCAAAGAGTCAGACAGGACTGAGCAAATGAACTGAACTGAACTTTTAAAAATTGAAAAATAGATCTTATAAAAAATTTAGTGAGCAGTCCCCAGGATCTAACATTAGGAGTGGAATCTAGATTAAGTTTTTTAAGAATAAGAGCCTTATTGAGATATAATTCAAATATAAAATTCATTGCCGCTACCACCCCCACCCCATCACCACAACCATTACCCCTCCCCCCCCGCCCCCCCCCCTCATCTTTTTAAAACAATTTTTTAGCTGTGGTGCATAGCTTGTGGGATATTAGGTCTGGACCAGGGATCAAACCCTGACAACAGCAGTGAAAGCTCCTAGTCCTAACCATTGTACCTCCAGGGAATTCATTAACCCACCCTTTGTAAGTGTACAGTTAAGTAGTTTTTAACTGATTCTCAGAGTTGTGCAACTATCACCACTATCTAATTTTAGAACATTTTTATCACCCCCCCCCTCCAAAGAAATTCTGTACCCATTAGTCCCTCCTTGCCCTGGTCCCTGGCAACTACTGACTTCTTTCTCTATGGATTTGTCTATTCTGAACATTTTGTACAAAAGGAATAATACAATATGTGGCCTTTTTTGTCTTCCTTCTTTAATTTAGCATGATGTTTTCAAGGTAAACATGTTTCCATGTTTAGCAGGTATCAAATGTCATTACCTTTTATAGCTGAATAATAGTTCATTTTATGGAAGCACCTAGATATTTTTCATAGTGAAAAATTCAAGGAAAAAGCAGTTTTGATCTGTAGAGACCACATAGTGGGTGAGAGAATCTGGAAAATCTTAATTTCTCTATGAGAATGTTCCTTTTTACTGCATTTTGATTATTGTTCATCAGAGTCTCTGGCAGATATTTTTTAAGTGATTTATTCTGTACCATTGGTAAACCTTGAATTCTGAATAAAGAATTTGTTTCCTAGAAGTAGTTAGAGGCAGGCAGATTCAAAAACATTTTTTCAGATTTAAGTAACCAAGTGCCTTCACCTTGCCTTGCAGGTCTTATCAACCTGCAAATGACACATTTATTATCTTACTCATTATTTGTATGAATTACATGTACTATTTTTAGTTAAACTATTTCTAAAACAAAGTGACCAGTTCTATTCATGTTTGGTAAACAAATAATTTTCATGGTATAGAAGCAAAGTCCTCGTCCAGAAAGAGGTCATTTGTTTTTTGATACAGTTTGTAATCAGGAGTTTACTCACAGAGCTCTTCTCTGTCAAATGTTTGTCCACTTCCACCAAACAGGCCCTTGAGAAAGCCTCTGTTTTGAGCTTCCGGTGTTTCTATAGGAGTAAACAAATCTCCCAGCATGTCCTATATCAAATTTAAAGAAAAGAGCATTAGACTAAGAATAAATTAATAGATCAAAAGATAACATGGTGGCAGGTTACAGCACATCATGAAAAGGCTAAAAAATCTGTTCTCATGTTTTCATGGTAATTTTTGCTTAGCTTCCAATTCCCTCTCTCTGGCACTTTTTCCTCCAGCTTCCTCCTTTCCTTTCCCTTTTCCAAGAACTGACATCCTAAAATATTCACTTTTCTGACCTCTTGTCTTCTTCCTTCTACACTTAGAAAGCATAGGAAGCTAATATTCACCCTATGATTAATTTACAGATTAATCCTGATTACAGAATCCACAGGCTTTATTCCAGATACTAATCAGAATTTACATAGATATGCTCCAGTTATCTTTATTTTTAACTTGTTCTAACTTTTTTCTAACTTTTAACTTGCTATAAAATGTTTTAACTTGCTTTGGTCTTTCTGTGTGTGTTAGTTGTTCAGTTGTATCCAACTCCTTGCAACCCCACTGACTGTGGCCTGCCAGGCTCCTCCATCCATGGAATTCTTCAGACAAGAATACTGGAGTGGGTTGCCAGTTCCTTCTCCAGGGGATCTTCCCAACACAGGGATCGAACCCAGGCCTCCCACATTGTGGGCAGACCACCACCATCTGAGCCACCAGGGAAGCCCTTGGTCTTTCTAAAGCAGACTACAATTTGAGAACCATGGGTTTGGAGGTTTCAATCCAAAGTCAGATCTGTGAGCTAGTATCAGTTTGTGTGTGAACTTGCAGGATGCCTGTCATCATCTCCCCCCCTCACCTCTACTCTTAGACCTGTGCTTTTCCTCCCAAATCCCTTCTCTTTGGAAATGGCTACACCATCTACTTAGGTCCCCAACCCAGAAATACAGGAATAATTATTAATTCCTTCCTTTTCTTCACTCCTCTATCTAATAACCCTCCAATCCAACCGATCACAGTTTATAGTCATTGAATATGGTAATTTTCTCTATCACTGTTGGCTGTCTTATTTCAAGCCACTATTATTTCTGGCCTTAATTATTTAAAAAATAATGCCTCCAAATTGTTCTCCCTACTTTTAGCCTGAACTCTTCAAAACAAATTGTCATACTGCAACCAGAATATTAGTTTTAATAAACAAATTAGCTAAACCTTTTCAATGACTTCCTATTGTCCTGGGGATAAATGCCAGATTTCTTAAGGAGTTTACAAGGTGTTCCAAGCTCTATTCTTGACTAAGTCTCCATCAGCACTCCTTCACTGTCTCCACTTCCCAACTCTGTACTTTGTTAGCAGTTTGCTGAACCTTGGGGCTTTCACATGCCTCTGCTCTGTCAAGAATATTATTACCTTTCCCACCTCCAGCCATCTATTCCCTATGGACAGCTCCTATTCATCCTTCACAACCTTTTTCTAAGTACCCCTTCCCTTTTGGTCCATTAACCCAGTCCGCTCGTAACATGTCTCTCCAGCACTGGCACAGCCATTTACAGACAGCCATTTTCCAGAATATTGCAGTTATCTATTTCTCTCTCCCTCCACACTAGCAGGTAGGGACTGGTATCTTGTTTGTGATGGTACTCCTACAGCCCAGCCAAGTAATAGGCATATAAAAAACTTAAGTATATGTTGAATAACATTTATTATTATTTATTTTTAAAACTTAGTATGTTCCAGGCACTCTTCTCAGTGCTTTACATGAATTCTAATTAATTCTCACAGTAATGCTTCAAGGTAGAACATACAAGTTGGCTATTTTACTTAATCTAAGTGATACGAGTAGGCAAAATGCAACTTAAATAGTTCAGAGCTTATACTCTGAACCTCTATATTGTAGTGAATTTTAGTCTTCTTTTCTCTAAATTAGGGAGAGAAACCAATTAAATCCCTAGGATGTCTTTTAAAATTTTGTGACATTTACTTATCCAAGATTTTATTTATTCTTTTATATGTATTTTGTTTCTAAGCTCTGCTTACTGCTATGATCAAAGACAAATGCCCATTTCTAACCTATAGGGTATATATTTATTTTGTATGGCCTACAATTAAGGTTTCTTTTTTTTTTTTTTAAGTCTATTAACTCTGAATTGTAGGCAAAATAATAAAAGAAACAGAACAACCATTGATATATATGATCTCCACATTCTCCCACATCCCCTTTTTTCTTATTTTTTTTTCCTGTGTATATCTGGAACCACACTAGAACTTGGTAGCATCACCAGGGTGAACATATATTCAAAACATGTTCTAGGGCAGGCATGTTGATTGTCTAGCCTAATAATATTTGAGCTTTTAGACATCGCTCTCATTCTCTTTGTACAACCACGTTCAGTATTTATTCATAAATGACCTACCTGTAGATTATCACACATCTCTTGGCTGTATGTTAACCGCTGAATTTCAGTAGGAGAGACGAGGTATAATGCCTGTCCTTCATTGGTAAAACAGAATGTCCGTGCTATCCGCATGTCTGTCAGTGGCAAATAATTCACATCTAACATTGGGCGAAGACTAGGTAGGCTGAATGGAAAGAACGAAATCCACATCTCAATATCAAGTGTTAGAAGCTTTCAATTTCTGTAGATAAAATATAGTGAACTTTACATAAAACTAATTTTATACCACTATTTTATGGTGGTTTCTTTTTATGAAGTCTCAATGGTAGTAAACTAGAACTTCATGTAAAATCATTTTCACAAAAAATTATGGTACAGTTCTATTTTAATCCACACAGATTACTTAGCAGATGTCCTTGAAGGTTGGATTAAATGCACTGGCCAGCAATTTCAAAATGCTTTGTGCAGAATTTCACAGGTTCCTACTGTGGTAATCTTTTATTATGGCAGAAACACTGCAACTAGCAAGTGGCTGCCTGCATACTTGGTCCATTGTCTCTTTTTAAGGCAGAATTCCTGGGTCTGAGGTTACACACTGATGTGCACCTAGTTCACTATGCCTGGGAATGGAGGGGCTTTCCTCCCCATTCCTTTACTTCCTCTATACACAGAAAATGAAAATCACCTCTGACTTATGGCACCTATACTGAAGGTGTGATTAATGACTGGGACTTACAGAATTAGTTATAAACAGTAGATCAGAATTTGCACATCCACATGAATGCTACATCTCAGGTGTCTTACTGATTGGCTGTTTTGTTGCTGTTCAGTCACTCAGTTGTTTCTGACTCTCTGCAACCTGCTGGACTGCAGCACGCCAGGCTCCCTGTCCTTCACTATCTCCCGGAGTTTGCTCAGACTCATGTCTACTGAGCCAGTGATGCCATCCAACCATCTCATCCTGTCGCCTCCTTCTCCTCCTGCCCTCAGTCTTTCCCAGCATCAGCATCTTTTTCAATGAGTCGGCTCTTTGCACTGGGTGGTCAAAATACGGGAGCTTCAGCTTCAGCATCAGTCCTTCCAATGAATATTCAGCATTGATTTCCTTTAGGACTGCCTGTGTTGATATCCCTGCTGTCCAAGGGACTCTCAAGAGTCCTCTCCAGCACCACAGTTCAAAAGCATCAATTCTAAGGCACTCAGACTTCTTTATGGTCCAACTTTCACATCCATACATGACTACTGGAAAAACCGTAGCTTTGACTATACAGACCTTTGTCAGCAAAGTGATGTCTCTGCTTTTTAATATACTGTCTAGATTTGTCATAGCTTTTCTTCCACCGAGCAAGCATCTTTTAATTTCATAGCTGCAGTCACTGTCCACAGTGATTTTGGAGCCCAAAAAAATAAAATCTGCCACTGTTCCCATTTTTCCCCATCTATTTTCCATGAAGTGATGGCACTGGGTGCTATGATCTTAGTTTTTTGAATGTTGAGTTTTAAGCTAGTTTTTTTACTCTCCTCTTTCACCTTCATCAAGAGGCTCTTTAGTTCCTCTTCACTCTCTGCCATTATCATCTGCATATCTGAGATTGTTGATATTTCTCCTCGCAGTCTTGATTCCAGCTTGTGCTTCACTGAGCGTGGCATTTATCATGATGTACTCTGCATGTAAGCAGGGTGACAATACACCGCCTTGACGTACTCCTTTCACAATTTTGAACCAATCTGCTAGTCCATGTCTGGTTCTAACTGTTGCTTCTTGACCAGCATACAGGTTTCTCAGGAGGCAGGTAAGGTGGTCTGGTATTCCCATCTTTTGAAGAATTTTCCACAGTTTGTTGTGATCCACACAGTCAAAGGCTTTAGCATGGTCAGTGAAGCAGAAGTAGATCTTTTTCTGGGATTCTCACTATTACTATCAAGCTAAAATCACTATCAAGCTAAGATTTTAATTGTGACAACATTGTAATGTCTTTGAATTTAAAAGAAAAATTTTGAGTGACTAAATGTGAGCTTGGGGGAGTGTACACTCATTTTTTTTCCCCTTCTAAGGTGTGTCTAGGAGTTAAGTCATTATTTTCAAACAAGACTGAAATGGCCCTCTTCAGAAATCTCTAAAAAGAATTTGAGAAAAGAAATCAGATAAAGAATAAGAAACGTATAAGAGAATGAGCAGACTGTAAATGATTGTTTTTATTTTTATTTTTTCAAAACTGCCTCCTCCACTTACTACCTTTCTTTGGCTTATAAAGCTACTCATGGCTCCCCTATAACAATAAAAACACTCTCAAAATCCCAGTTTCACTCCTGAACTACTTTCCTATCTCTCATCTTTTTACCAAAATTTCCCAAAAGAATACTCTGTCTCAGGAGTTGGCAAACTTTTTTAGTCAGATAGTAAATATTTTAGGGTTTGTAGGCCATGTGGTCTTGGGTGCAGCTACTCAACTCTTGCCTGTTGTGTACACACTATAGGCAATATATAAGTAAGTGGTGTGGTTGTGTTCCCCAAACCTTTATGAACATTGAGATGTGAATTTCATATACTTTCCACATATCATGAAATATTCTTCTCTGCTTTTTTCAACAATTTGAAAATGTAAAAACCATTCTTAGCTTGCAGGCTATACAGTATCATATTGGGTGGAGGGTAGAGTGGATATTGTGTGGGGGTATAGTGTGTCAATTCCTGATCTATGCCAGTGCCTCTATTCTTGCCTCCCTTGAAATTTATTCTTCTCTTCACTGTACTCCTAAGATTTGTTTTCTCAAATGTTCTTGTACCCAAGTTCTTTGATCTTTCTGTTCTAACTCTTGATCATCGTTCTGGTAGACTTCTGTCCTTTTTTTTTTTTGATACTCTTCTATCCTTTTCATGAAGTTATGTTACTGTGATCCTTTTTCTAGCTCTCTGATGACTGCTTCTGTCTCCTTTGCTGGATTTCCTTTCTTTCTGCCACTATATAGATGTAGACATATGCATCTCACTCCCTCAATTTTTGTCCCCAGATCAGTCTCTTTCTCCTCTTTTTTAATACAATCTTCAATGATTTCATTCACTGCCAAACTTTCACTAATGATTTACATAGATGATTTCCAGAGCTGAATCTCCCACCTCTGTTTTTTAAGAATCTAGACCGTAAATTGCTTGCTAAACTTCTTCAAGCTGGCATATAAGCACCTCATATTCCAAGTATTCATTCTCAGACTTATTTTCTCCAAAATAAGACTTTCTTATTTTGACTTTCTTATCTATTAATGACATCACTATTATTGAAGTTCATGACAAAAAATTTTCACCTTTAAGTTCTCTTCTTACCCTGAGATTTAACGACCTCCATTATCTTTCACAACCAATCAGTTTTACGTTCAGAAAATTTCCCTCACATCTGTTTCTACCTAGCCTTCAATATAGCTATAACTTCAGTTCAAAAGTCCACCCCAAACTCTTCCTCCATGTGTATTTCTTAATGTGTAGCCTACAGCAGGTTAAAATATAGGGATGATTTTTAGTATACTGTTCAGTGTTGATCTCACTTTTTCCTAGACTTGCAACCTCAGGCAAATTTATTAACATATGTAAAATAGAGGAAGCAGATAATACTTGATTTCCTATGTCCTAGAGAAATTGTAAGGATAAACTTAAATTCTGTATAGAAAATTCTTGTGTGTGCTATGAAACATAGTAAAGGTAACAGTTCATTTCTTTTCCTTGTGGTTTATTTGTCTTCATATATCCTGTGCCTAACATAGCATCTGGGAGATAGGTGCTCAATAAATGTTTGTTGAATGAATGTGTGAATGACTGGAGAATCACTCTTTCCTTAGATTCCTTGATGGCAGTTAACATATATATTTCATTCACAATGCAAAGCATTTTTAGCAAACAAACAAAACCTGAAATAAACTCAAACTCTCCTCAAATTGTTGAGCAAGAAAACATTCACAAACATAATGAAACAATGATCTCAGATGGCTTCTTAATAATATCTTGCATGTAACGCATATATTTTTTATAATTGTACCTTGTTTGCACTGTTATGATTACCAGATAATTTATAAAGACAGCACATACCTCATTATCATGATATGCCCATTGGCACAAAAGCATGCCAAGCAGGCACTGTTACACATGACCACCACATCTGCTTGCAGTATAAAAGATGTTTCTGTGATGTTATGAACATAGAGGCAAGTCTGAGAAGGCAGTGAGAAGACTTTAGCTTGTTTTTCTGAGCAGATTATTGTGTACTGATGATCTCCTATTTCTTGGGATGGAGAGGGGCAGTTCATGACCAGTTTCCTTCTCCAAGATTTCTCATTTTCATCTATGTTGTTTGGATCCCTCCAAACTTCATATGGTGGTTGCATTAACCCACCAGTTCGGTCCATACAGGAGAATGTTAGGACAGCTCCTTTCAATGAGAGGAATGTACCTATAAAAACAATTCCATATCACTGGCACATGAAATTCTTTCTAAAACAGGTGCTATTCATCTATGGGTGATAAATTTTTTTTAATATTATGATAATTTATATTTATAATGTCATAATATTGCCATATTACACATAAATCAGTAGATTTGTAAATTTATCAGCTGCAATAACTTGGAATCATAACGGGTAAATGCTAAAAGGAGTCTAAGACATCAACTCACCAAATCCTTTCATTATGTTAATAAGAAAACAGATCCAGAAAGATGATGAGTTTTGGGCCAAGACACATACCAAATTAGTGGCTGAGCCTGGACTGGAACTCAAGTTTACTAATTCCTAATCCAGTATCCCTTCACTATACTATACAGTATTTGTTAAAATACTTTTTAAAAAAAAAAAAAAAATCAAATTTCAGAAAATTTACAATTTTAATTTACTGAATAACTTCAACTGAAAAGATAATCATGCCATCTGATTCCATTTCTTTATAGACTTATTCACTGGAAAATACTATTTTTCTTCTTCTGAAAATGAATACTCAGAATGCTTCATGAAATTTAAATATCCAGTTCATGCTAGCAATTTTGATTGTATTTTTAAAAAAACAAACTGAATTTGGTGTTTACTCAGGCTTATGCATCTTTTATACAGAAAAACGGTTTACTCACCTGGATCCTCCAAGGTTGATCATCCATGCCAGATTATTACCTAGGGGCGATTTTTTACCAGTCCCAGAGATTGGATACTGCAAAGGCTTAGGAGGTAACTTGGGATAGATTGACCTTTGGACACTTCCAGACTCTTCCCTAAGCAGTGCCTGAGCAGCCTTTTCTTTTCTTTGTTCTTTGACATCGTGTAGAGAGTAATGGAAGAGGGCATGGAAACTCACTCCAGTATCCTTGCCTGGAAAATTCCACAGATGAGCCTGGAGGGCTACAGTCCATGGGGTTGCGAAGAGGTGGACATGATCAAGTGACCGAGCACGCATGTAGAGAGTAAGGAAGCTATCCCAGGCTGACATACCTCAAGAGTACATGCACCAGAGACTTGGAAAGGGTATTATACAAGCACATTCCATTTAGAAAATATAAAGTATTAAAAATTTATTAAATTATAAAATTTATGAAATTCAAAATAACATGTTTAGATGCTTTAACATCTCAGTTGTGTTTTTAAACCCACTTTTAAAACCAAGAAGCCTGTAGATGTCTGACAGGGATAAGGGAGCAGGGGCTCAGGTGCTTTAATCTGAGGGTCAAGGTGTGAAAGACCTACCAAGAAGAAAAATATCTGCCAAGGGCTATGGCGAATGATTTAATTAATATTCATCTAGGAGTGATTCTTCTATCCCCACCCCCCCAAAAAAAGCTCCCATATTTCCATTGCTGCACACCATGGAGAACTTCTTGAAGTTATTAACACCCTCAATTTAGAGATAGCCTAAAGTAGGTTAAAAAAACAAGAAATCTACATTTTGGAAGCCATTTTACTTAACGCCTGATGCTTACAAAGCTGTCAGTATCAAAAAGACTGTTTCTTAATAAGTTGCCTTGCCCAAATATCTGCTTTGTTTCCTAATTTGTGATAATAAATGCCCTGATTCTATTCTTTTCATTAGTTTTATACAAGGTTTAAGTTTTCCCTGTACATGTTTGCGTGTGTGCTTAGTCGTGTCTGACTCTTTGCAACCCCATGGACTGTAGTCCGCGAGGCTATGTTCATGGGATTTCCCAGGCAAGAATATTGGAGTGGGTTGCCATTTCCTCTTCCAGAGGATCTTCCTGACCCGGGGATTGAACCCAAGTCTCCTGTGGCTCCTGCTCTGGTACCACTGAGCCACCTGAGAATCCCACCACTGTATTATTAATCATATGACTCTGTCTTTAGTCTTTTCTAACTTAAAAAAAAAAAAAAGGCTTAAGCAAGTCAGAATTACAACCTTACTATTACTATTTTAGAAATACACATTACAGGAAGCTTAAATTTAAGAACTTCTGTAACAAAATGTTAACAGTTCAGTCTACAGTAAATAATTCACAGGTAAGTAATGAGGATTTTCCTCTTAAAAGAGGTCTTACTGGCTAGAAGTATGCCTTACCCTAGTTTTCCAAATTATTGGTCTTTCCCACTAAAATCTTAATCATTCAATCAGCAAGTATTTATTTTGACTTGAGAAACTGGAAGGATGGAATTGTCATTAATAGATACAGAAAGACTATGGAAGAAAGGAATATTAGGAACTCAGTTTGGGACATAGGTTTGAGATACTTATTAGATCCAAAAGTGAAACGTGAAAGTGTAAGTTGCTCAGTCCTGTTCAACTCTGCGAGTCCATGGACTGTAGCCAGCCAGGCTTCTTTCTATGGGATTCTCTAGGCAAGAATATTGGAGTGGGTTGCCATTCCCTTCTCCAGGGGATCTTCTTGACCCAGGAATTGATTGTGGGTCTCCTGCATTGCAGGCAGATTCTTTACCGTCTGAGCCACCAGGGAAGCCCTATTAGATCCAAGTGGCTGTCAAATAACTGGATACCTGTACCAGGAATTTGGGGATGGACCCAGACTATACATGTAAATATATGACCCACGAGATTACGAGTGGAATTTAAAGTAGTAAGGCTGAAAAAAAAAAAAAGGAGTAAGGCCGATTTCATATAGGGCTTGGATATAAATAGAAAACAGGAAAGATTCAAGGAGTCTGTCTTTGAGCATGCTGATTTTAAGTCCAGTGAAATGTAGAGGAACTAGTGAAGGGGACTGAGAAGGAATAGCTATAGAGGTAGGGAGAAAATTGGGTAAATAATGTATCCTGGAATCTAAATGAAAAGTGAAATGTTGTAAGGTAGGGATAATGGTAAGCTGTGCAATATGTTGCTGATATTTCAGGTGAGATGTGATTTGAGAATTGAATTTAGCAGTGATATCAGTGATGACCTATGTAGAGGCTTTTGTTGATTGGTGTGAGAGAAAGTTTGATCAGAATGCACTCAAGAGAATGGGAGAATAAAACTGAAAATAGTGAATATAACAATAATATTCCTTGAATATTTCAAGGAATCTTGCACTAAAGACAAAAAAAGTGAAATGGGGCATTGTTGGAGCATAGATTCAAGGAGGGTTTTTCTCTTTTAATGGGAGAAATAACAGCATGTTTGTATGCTGATTTAGTAGATAAATATATAAAGGAAAAAGGAAAAATTGCTGGATTGACCTTCTCATGTAGGTGAAAGGGAATAGAATCTAGTGTATAAGTGGAGATGTTCACCAAGTCAGGAGTTTACACAGTTTAGTCACAATAACAGAAAAGAAGGTAGCAACCTTGGTGATGGTGGCAGCTGCTGATATTCTCATCTGATTATTTTCTCAATGAAAGAAGATATGTTCATTACTGAGATTGAAAACAGTGGAGAAGGTGTTAGAGCTCTGAGGAGAGTGGAGAAAGTAGGTAACTGTTAAGGGTGGAGAGAAGACTAAAGTATTATAATGTGACTCCCCAGCAACAGAGGAACCCACCAGAGGTTGTTGATGATTTATTTCAAAATGAGACTACTTAGTCTGATTATTTTTCTCCAGCCATATTCAGCTACACAGGTATAGAAATAAAGTGTATATTTGTGTGTGTGCAGTCACTCGGACATGTCCTACTCTTTCATGGACGGTAGCCTGTCATGCTCCTCTGTCCAAAGGATTTTCCAGGCAAGAATACTGAAGTGGGTTGCCATTTCCTTCTCCAGGGGATTGTCCCGACTGAGGGATCAAACCTATGTCTCCTGTATCTCTTTCACTGGCAGGCTGATTCTTTACCATTGGGCCACCTGGGAAGTAGAATTAAACTTATGAACCAGGATTGTGATTAATCATATTATGTATGCATGATGTTATGATTTATGATACATATGTATTTGGTCTTTATCCCTGTTTCTGGTACAGTGCTCCTAAAATCCTTGGAATTGCCTGACAAGAACAATACAGGTGCCTTTCATTACATTAATAAGGTGATTCTGGAGTCTCACCTAAGGTTGGGGGCTGGTTGCCAGGGGAGCCAACCAGGTGATTAGAAGGTTAACACTTTTAGCCTTACCCCCACCGCTGGGGCAGAGAGACAAGCTGGAGATTGAATTCCATCACCATCGGTTTAATTAATCACATCTGTGTAAGGAAACCATATAAAAGCCCCAAAGTGGGGTGGTGGTGGTTTGAAGAGCTTCTGGGTTAAGGAGCAGGTAGTGGTGTGGGGAGAGTGACACTCCTGGAGAAGGCATGGAAGTGGTAGCTTCATGTACCTCCCTACATTCCTTGCCCAATGCATCTCTTCCATCAGATGTTCAGCTATACCCTGTTATAAGAAACTGCTAAACAGTAAGTAAAAGTTTTTCTGAGGTTCTGTGAGTGGCTCTAGAAAACTGATTGAACTAGAGGAGGGGGCTGTGGAAGCCTCAGGTCTTCTTGGTCAGAAGAATAGGTGACAACCTTGACTTGACTTGGTATTGGCATCTGAAGGGGGTTACAGAACCGTTACCCTGTGGGACCACCTCCATGTGGACAGTGTCCAAATTTAGTCAAACTCTGGAATTCTCAGCTGGTATCTCAGAGACTTGTTTATGGAGAAGGCCTCCACTTATCTGGTGTCAGAAGTGGTGTGAGTGTCGTAATTATGTGAAAGTAAAGCAGAAGGAGACACAAAGGAAAAACCCAGGAGGAGGGAGGGCTGTTGTTTTTTCATCCCAGCACGAAAAACTGCATTTATATTAGTATCACTTGTGGCTTGTTAAACAATTTCTCAGACTCCACCCCAGGCCAACTGAATTAGAAACTCTGGGAATGGAGCCAGAGTGTTACAATCTATGCTGTAACCCTTCAAGTGGTTCTGACACAGATTAAAGTGATGGCTTCTGGAATAAATCTCTAGGTGTTCTGTCACTCTAAAATGCAGTGATTTAGTGCTTTAGTTCACATTTCCATATTGTTGATGAGAATTTGTTGTCCAGACAACCAAGATAAGTTAATGTGAAAAAAGTCCTTTAAAAAAGAGAAGTGGGTTTTTCTTTGTTTAGAGTTTTTATTATTATTACTGATCAAATATCCTTTTAGTTAAAAGTCTATTCAGTTTCTATTTCCTCATGATTCAGTCTTGATATTTGTGTGTCATTAGGAGTTTATCCATTTCTTCTAGGTTATCCTACTGTATTAAGAACTATATATCTAGATCATTCTATTTTGACAAAGAGATATGTTCTTTTAATCTCTCCATAAAAGAAGAAATTCCGGCAAAAGTTTGAATTCATGACAGTAACATGTGACAAAATGGTATGTGAGATTTCATTTGTTTTTGGAGAGCATTTTATTTTGCTTTTTTAATATCTAAAAATCTTAATAGCTTCCATGTGTCTAGCTGTTAAAGACTCAGATTTCATACTTTATACTCAGCAGTTTCAAGTGACAGTATATTTACTTTGGGAAAAATAGAATTGCTATAAACACATTCAGTACAACTAGTAATAAGAACTGTAAACAACAAATAGAGCTGGTGCAAGTGGAGAGTATGTTTGTTTTCTGTATTAGGCTGTGATTTTACTTGTTCAGTCAAATACAATCATTACATTTGAACTATATTTTTATATTGT
Organism: Dama dama; assembly: GCF_033118175.1. NCBI lineage: Eukaryota > Metazoa > Chordata > Mammalia > Artiodactyla > Cervidae > Dama > Dama dama. Next base: position 52,767,390 of record NC_083699.1, read on the forward strand.
ATCTGTTTTTAATGAAGTTTGTAAGAAATAATGTATGAATTTCACAAATATGTTTAAAATATATACGTCTTATATGGAAAGGCCCTAAGTGAATATGATGCATAGAAATCAGGTGATGAAATTTCTCATCAAGGTGTAGATTTGAGATTAAAAACCATATCCTTCTGATTTTAACTAATTGATTTCCAGACAAAGCCTATTAACTGGCTTCATATTATATCTTGAGAGATAGCACATTTGCTCATTTGTACATCTGCATAAGTTAATTGTTATTCATCAGATAGTTGGATTTTAAAGGAATTAAATGCTGGCAAGTAAGACTGACATAGGGAGTAAGCTAGGAAGTCTAGAGTAGAGGGTAAGTCTATGAGATATTCTGTCAGCAGGCAAAGGACAAAACAAGAATATGGTAAGAAAAATAAGTTTAAAAAGGTAAGAAGATAATCTGGTATACTTTTACAGTGTTGAGAATATACATGTGAAAACATATCTAAGCTTATATAATACATAATCAAAAACTGAATTAGTAAGTTAGAGTCATATCCTCAGTATACGAAAAGAGGAAAAAAGATGGAGATGCATTTAGTTTGAGTTTAGTAGGTTTACTTATTAACAGATGATTCACTGTCACTACCCTGTCTAGGTTACTGCTGTCCTAGGTATAGCGATGGCTCCCAGGAAAACTACTACTACCGTGATACAACTCCTCATTAATCTGATATGAAAGTGCAGGGCTGAAGAGCATTACAAATTATATATTATGTCAACAATGGAAATAAATAATGTTGAACAAACAAGATTTCAAATTTAAAATGGATGGAGCTAAAAGCTAGTCTGTAGAAAATTTGAATTCTTTCAAATCCTATAGCTCCCAAGAAACTTTTCCAAATTTTGACAACAAATATAAAAGCTCATATGACATCTAACAATGATAGATGATTGATAGGTGGCAAAGAGAAATGGGAAGAGAAGAAATAAGACTGGCTGGACCAGGGAACTGGTGCTGGAAAGTAGCAGGAAATCAGATTAAAGAGGTAGAACAAGGCTGAGCTTATAGAGATCACTGATTTCCAAAAAACTGCTTCTATGGGTAAGTGAAGGTATGAGAATATGGTGCATAAAAATCAGGAGATGAAGACAATACTGGAATTAAGACCAGTACAGGGGCAGTAAGTAAAAGGAATCATAAAAGAAATGGAAGTGATGGAAGTCATTTAGGTAGTATTGTGGAACTATTAACAGAAACAGGAAGAATAGAAAGAAGAAACGGTTCAGGGGTAAAGAGAATGAATTTATTATGGAGAATCTTCAGTTTAATCATGAGTTTGAGTTTGATATTGAAGCATGAAAATAATTTCTTTTACAAATCAGTGATAGGCACTTCATGTGGCAGAATTGATAATTACAGAATAATTTGTTAGCAGGTAGCACAAAGCATTACATAGAAATGAAATAAAATTTAAAATGAGTCTCAAAATTACAGGGGGAAGAAGCTGTTGGAAGTGATGAATATGTTTATGGCATAGGTTGTGTATAGTTTCATGGATGTTTACTTATCTCCAGACTCATCAGGTTGCATACAATAAATATGTATTTTTTTGTATGTCAATTATACTTCAATAAAGGAGCTTTAAAGTTAGAATCTCAGCAAATTTCTCACAGAATTACTGTTGGAGAGTAAAATTCCCAAGGGCAGAATTATGGTAGGTGGAGATGGGACAGACAAGGGGGAGAGTTTGCTCGTGGCAGAATTTTCACTTACCTTCCTCTGTATTTGGAGTTTTTACAATTACAATTTTTTTTTTTACAATTACAAAATTTAACCACCAGTATTTTAGAGAAAAAAAGCATACCATATCACAATCTTTGTACACAACAACAAAAAAACCCCCAGAGATCTAGGAAGTCTCTTCCAGCTCCTTATCGTGGTCTTAAGGTCCTCTATTCCTCTGCCTGTTTTTCCAGCCTCAGCACCATTATAGCTCTAAGTTTTAGCTATTTCATGCTCTTTTTTACCCCTTAGATTGTTGTTTTTCTTTTTTTGGTCTCCTTTTAAAAATCTGTTTATTTTTAATTAGAGGATAATTGCTTTACAATATTGTGTTGGTTTCTGCCATACATCAACATGAATCAGCCATAGGTATAAATATTTCACCTCCCTCTAGAGCCTCCCTCCCATGTCCCACCCCATCCTACCTCTCTAGGTTGTCACAGAGCAATGGTTTGAGCTCCCTGTGTCCTATGGCACGTTCCCACTGGCTCTCTACTTTATACACAGTATTGGGTACGTTTCCATGCTACTCTTTCAATTTGTCCCATTCTCTCCTTCCCCACTGTGTCCACAAGTCTGTTCTGTGTCTCCATTGCTGCCCTGCAAATAGGTTCATCAGTATCATCTTTTTAGATTCCATACATATGCGTTAATATGATACTTGTTTTTCTTTTTCTGACTTACTTCACTCTGTATAATAGGCTCTTAGTTCTTCCATCTCATTAGAACTGACTCAACTGTGCTACCTCTAGGTTTTTTATGCTTTCCTGAATTTCTCTTAAATATCAGTACTGTGCAGAGCTCCCTTCTAAACCTGTTCCCACCTCAGACAGATGCTTTGTGAGAGAGGTCTTCCCCAAATCCCCCCTCCCATCCTGCCACAGTATTGTTTACTTCCCTTATTGTCATTTTCTGGTTACTTTTGTTCTTCCTTGCAAATAATCTGAGAATAAAAATCATTCTGTGTCCTGATCACCATTGCATGCCCAGTGCCTAGTTAATTAGTATGAGCTTGGGAAACATATGTTGAAAAAATGGATGAATAAATTTCAAAATGGATTGTATTTTCAGGAAATTGCTAAACTCAGATAAATTTTTCTAGGCCATCTGATAAAAGGTAATTTAACAATGTTTTGACAGGAAAACCCATTCAGGGCCTGAAAGCTCATCACCCACTTTAGCTCTGGTTATGAAAGAGGGAAATGCCTCTAATTCCACACCTTTTAAAATGGTTCCCATAATCTAGAGCACTACAATAGGACAGAGACGAGTGGAACAGGGATGTGATGTAGAGTAGATACTGGGAAGAAGGTGAAGACGGAGTCAGGAAGTGGGATGTGAGGGAGGAGAGGATGAGTTTTTTACTTTAAATCTGAATTGGCTTTCTGTCTTCTCTGTGGAACTCCATCCTTTTTCTTTTTATTGTCATAAATTATGCCTTCCAATTGGGCTTTTTCTCTTTCAGTAGTTAACTATAAAACAAATCTGAACCTGGACTGTTTTCTGCTTTTTTAAGTTCATAGACTTAATTTTTTTTAGAGCAGTCTTGTGTTTTATAGAAAATTGAGCATATGGTAGAGAGAGTTCCCATATGCCCTCTTTGTCCTTTCCTCTGTTATTAGCACCTTGTGTTTGTGTGGTACAATTGTTAAAATGATAAAATGATGCTGATATAATAACCAAAGTCTTGAAAGAAGGCTGACATAGAAACTTGGAGAAGATAGCTTCCCATTATCTCTCTTTAAGGAGGTTTGCAAATATTTATGAACCAGATGCCCAACTATTAAATTAAATCTATACTCACTTTGTCTTTTGCCATCATTTCAAGTCTATTTGCTAAGAATGTTGAAGACCTTTCCTGTGGTTCTGATTCATTAAATTAGTTCCAGAGACTTGTTTATTTCTATGCTTGTGGCATAGAAAACCATATTTTTTAGATTATCTCTTACTAGAAAATTGTCTTTCACTCACAGTTGTACGCTTGTGTATACCGGGATTTGATTTTTACCTTTAAATATTTGAGGAATACGTGCCATGTATTAGATATCCAATCTGTATAAAAATTTATTGAGTTAAAAAATGGATTGAACTAAAACTTAAAAAATCATTATGACGTTACTGATCTGGCTCTCTCTCAACCATTATAAGAGAATTATTCATATTTCCTTAAAATTAGGAATACAGTAAAAGACATTTTCTTACTGTGAAATATGTTTACAATTAAAGTATAGTGGTGCTAATGAGTAACTTTTAAAATACAGTGCATTTTATGGGTGGGATCTTTTCCCCTCCTCCCCTTATCAAATTCATGCATTAAAGGCCCACACCCCAGTTCCTCAGAATGTGATCATATTTGAGACAAAGCCTTTAAAGAGGTGATTAAGCTAAAATGAGGCTGATAGGGTGGCCCTCATCCAAATGTCTTCCTAAGACAGTAGGATACACAGGGGAACACCAGAGGTACATAGAGAGACAGGTGAGAATATGGTGAGAGCGAGGCCAACTGCAAGCCAAGGAGAGAGGCCGCAGGAGAAACCAGGCCTGCCAGCACTTTAATCTTGGTCCTCCAGCCTCCAGAAGTGTGAGAAGATAAACCCGTGTTGTTTAGGCCACATACACACAATATATTTATCTGAATTTGCCTCACTAGTAGAGAGCTGAATATTCTTCCCACAGTAACAATCCATGTGTATGAATTTAGCATACCAGTTAACAAAGAAAACACAAGTCTATCTAACCTATCATACCATATGTGTTCTTTTAAAAAAATCCCTCATTCTATATATTAATAAAATTATTTTTACTTTAGAAATGTTTTTCAGATAGATTTTTCATATATGGAAAAGAGTAAAAGTTATTGATAAGAATAAATTTTAAAATACTCAAAGGAATAACAGAAGGAATCACACCTCTTCAAGAGGGAAAAAGTAGGAAGAGAATACAACATATACTTTAGCAGCAGTACTCATAACTGGGGTCAAATTCTCTAGGTACTAGGATAAAATGGAAGAAATTTTGAGGCGTGGCTTCAAAACAAGATGAAGAGATTATCAAAGAATTTAGAAAGCCAGCTCAAGTCAGAATGCTTCTAGTTTAATCATCTGAGTTCTTCAGGGATGATGTAAAACACTCATTGGCTCTTATCTGGCATGGAACATTGGAGAAATGCTTCAATTCATTAAAAATTTTAAACTTTTGCCTTAAGACTTTCTTAAATGCTTTTCAGAAACTTATTTCCCAAGGCATCGTTTAGGCTGGGAATTGCACAGATTACTACCATAGAAATGGTTGACAATTTTTGCCTTGCAGGGAGGTAAACTGCAATAGTTGGGATAGTATATGATTTATAAAGTTCTCAATAGTTCCTAACATCCAGAATACTTAAATCTTTGCTCCAGATGAAAACAAGTTAAATGTTTTACAATACATTTATATAAATTTGAAAAAGTAGCAGTGAAGGAATAAATGAAAACTCTTACCACTTGGCAATACCATGACTGGCTCTGTAAATCTTTGTTCATCTGCTGAAGGTAGGTTTAGGGAGATGATTAACACCATTCCCAGACTAGTTCCAACGAACAAACAAGGGGAGATAGTAGAGTCATTTTTCCGAGCAAAGGACTCCATGAAGTATAGTGCTGTAATCGCTTCTTTAGAATCTTTGTCAATGCTGGAGATGCTAGAGCTTCTAGAACGATTATAGGAATTTTCTCGACTTTCTATGGAAATTTAAAAACCAAAAATTAAGTTTTAGTGTGTTTCCAGAACAAGTGAAGTCAGACTTAGTAAATGAAAACCAAAATGATGAGGGAGAAGTAGAATTTGATTCTTTGTTAACTGATCTGGAAGGCAGTTTATCCAGTTCACCAGCTTATTTTGAAGATGAAGAGAAGTCCAGAAGTGTAAATCATAAACTTAGGCAGAGCTGGAATCTGCAGAACTGCAGTCCACTGTTTTGTTTTGTGTTTTTCCTCTACCTTACCTCACAAGTTAGTTGAAATTCTCTAATTTAGAAAAAATATGTTTAGTCTAAATAGTTAAGATTACAATAATCTCTAGTACAGTTTTAATTATGCTTCTCTCTGTTCTCTCAATTACTGAAAGTATTCCTAATGACTTCTTGACAATTCCCATATACTGACAACATTGTGGCTACTTACCTGAAGGGTCAGGTATGTTCTGTGGTAAATACATTCCTTTAATTTTGCTATATTTGAAGTAATTTCAATTGTAACTTTTATATAATTTTTTATTTTATATAATTTTATATAATTTTTATATTTATATAATTTAAATTATAACTATTTATATAACATTGAACAAATGTTATCTCCCTGAACTAGTTACAAGCTGCCTACCTTGAATCTAAATCCAGTTTTGGCTTTGCCAAGGACTAAATACAGAGCTGTACACAATGCCACCCCACTGAGAGTGTGGTAATCTTTCTGAGAGGGCTTCAGCCAATGAAAAGGAAACAGGTGGCTTCAAGTTCCCCTGCTCATCAACTTTTACACATGGTGTACACTCCAACAAGCAGAAACTCACCACCTCAGGTAAATGATATAGGAAAGTTGTATTTTTCTTATAATCACACCAGAGTACAAGTTCCTCATATTCTTTCTACTGCCTTCCCTCTCCTTTCCATTTTGATAGGAAATCATGACTCATTTTTATAAAAAGATAATAATATATAATAAAATAATATACAATAAAGTTAAATATTAAAGTTCCTCAGACTATTCTTTTTTCTACAAACCAAAATATTTCTAATTTTCCCCCTTCTCTATCCTTCAGCAAGTTTATAAAATAACTTTTTAATAGAATTTAGATCTGAGAGGGAGCACAGATATAAACTATATATTTTACAGATTTGGAGATAGAGATATAGAGTTAATTTTCCCTGAATCAACACGTTAGAAATGTCTAAAACTCAAAATTCCCAGCTCAATCCAGTGACTGAAACTACTAATTCCTTGACAACCTTTACACTTTCCTTACATTGTTACATTCCTAGCTAATGTTTCAAAAATTTTCCATTCATGGTTCATCAACATTCAAGGCTGCTACTCATAGACACCTGTGAAAGAAGATCATATGCATGTCCATGGACCAGACTTAATATGGTAGAATGTTAAAAAGCTAAGAATTCCCTTTTTTAAAAAAAATTTTGACCACGCCACTTCTATATGTGGAAACTTAGTTCCCTGACCAGGAATCAGATTCCATGTCCCCTGCAGTGCAAGTGCAGGGTCTGAACCATTTGACTGCCAGGGAAGTGCCTTAAAATTTTATTTTAAAAATTTGAATAATACAGATCATTACTATCAAATTTTTTGAGGAGTGGTAAATGGTGAATTGGGCTTCCCAGGTGACGCAGTGGCGAAGAATCCGCTTGCCAATGCAGGAGATGCAAGAGACAGGGTCAGGAAGATCCTCTAGAAGAAGAAATGGCAACCCACTCCAGTATTCTTATGTGGAAAATTCCATGGACAGAGGAGCCTGGAGGGCTATAGTCCATGGGGTTGCGATGTCAGACATGACTCAGTGACTGAGTACACACACAAATGGTGAATTACTTTATAGCACAGAATTACCATAGCATGTTCCTAAGATTACTTTTTTTTTCTATTTCTAGTCCCAAAGCTTTTTATCAGCAAGGCAGCAGCAGAAGTTGTATGTGTGCTCAGTCTTGTCTGACTCTGTGTGACCTTATGGACTCTAGCCCACCAGGATCCTCTGTCCATGGGATTTTCCTGGCAAGAATACTAGAGTGGGTTGCCATATTCACCTCCAGGGGATCTTCCCGGTCCAGGAATCGAACCTATGTCTCCTGCATTGGCAGGTGGATTCTTTACCACTGAGCCACCTGCAGCAGTTACAGGATTCCTCTTTTTTTTTTTTTTTTTTTAAATCTTTCTTAATCTAGGCCTTCTGACTCATGTACTTTACTTCCTGCCCTCAACGCTAATTCCGTAAATAAACAAACAATCCTCTTTTTAAAACATAAGAAGATTGCAAACTAGAATGTCTTGCCTTTTTCTTGGTCACATTCTCTTTAATAGTTGAGGAAACAAAGGTTACAAGACAATAAATAACTGTTTACAGATAGAGATACCAAGAGGCTTACCGTTGAGATGGAAAGAAAGTAGGAGTATACAGAACAGATTAATACATAGTCTCACTTTGTAGGGAGGAGATGGAAACCTACCCATAAACAGAAGCATTCTGGTTTTAGAGATGAAAGAGGGGTAGTGAGGAATGAATTTGGGATTCATGGCTCCAGCCCGACCAGGTTCTCAGTTGCTCGTTGTCTAGAGTTGACCAGCTCTTCATATCTTTTATATGTGACCACAATCCCTTATCCCCCAGCTCCTAATTCCCGTGGTATGTCAAATTTCAATTGTATCCACAAAAATTTGTATGTCTAACCTACCTTCTGTTGTAACTGGCAAAGAAATCTCCATGCAAGCAGCTGACTGTGCTTTTCGAAATGGTGGTCTTCCAGGACCCCAGCGATTTATTTTTGAAACATCAGCACTGGAAAGTCGTTTTCCAGAACTGCAGCTCTGAGAAGTGGGACTTGTGCAGTGTCCATTTACATGGTCTGTACCAAGAGGAAGAAGGCAACATAAATATCATAATTAAACCTTAACATAAAGGAATTTAAGTGTGTAGATTAATAAGTGAAGGGAGAATTCCTTGTTTTTAAACCATTTAAAGATGGCTAAGTCCTTGTTTTAGTATTTAGTCATAATTTCAATAGCTAGCCAAATTTTTCATAATTATTAAGTATATTTGTCTTTAAAATATGACTAACATAGTTAAAATTTATTCTGTATTTTCATTATGTATTCTGCCATTTAATGGCAGTACAAAATAGGTTTATAGTACTAGAGTTTCTTTTGCATAATGTAAATATACACCTATTTATATAAGTTTTTGGAAGAACTTCAAGTGCTTAGTGTTTAAAATATAGAACAGAAGCATTTTACTGCAAAGTTGAGAATGGTACATAAGAATATTGACTCTACAAGCCAGACTGCCTGGGCTCAAATCCCAGTTCTACCACCTACTAGTTGTATACATTTTTGCAGACTTCATAGTTTAGTTTCCTCTTGATTGGGACTATTACTATCTAACTCATGGAGCTTTTGTAATAACATGTTATATGCCAGAAACTTCCTGGTATATGGTAAACTGAACAAAGATGATTTATTACTGTCATTTTTGTTTTGACATTATTACTGTCATTTTGAACTCCAGTGTTCCACTAAAGTTGCTCAAGTCTAAGACCAAATAGTACTGTTTATTTTAGAGCCTGTGAATTTATCTCTGTTCTGATATAATTTAAAAATTTGGAATAATTGCACTAAAATAGTATTAATGCTAACACACAGTATTTGAAAACATCATCTCAGTATTTGAAAACATCAGCTCAATATTCAGAATACATTTTGAAATGTGCTTCTTTGGTTATTCAAAGGACAGAGTTAACCAGAAGAATCATGTTTAATATTCATATTGGACATGGGAACTGGCACTCAGTATCCACTCCATTACAGCTTTTCTATATTGAGGAATTTGAAAACTTAAAATATACATTCTCTGGATCCCCTTGTAGTTAGTGCAAAGATGAGAATTAGATTTCACCATTTAAATGCACTAGTGTGTTTTACTATTTTTTTTTTTAATGAGTTAACATTTATTGAATATTTCAATGCCAGGCATTTTACACACATCACTGATTTAATCTTCACAACAACTATGCAAGGTAGGTGCTCTATCCCGATTTTGCAGATGAGGAAAATGAAGGTCAAAAAATGTTCAGAAAATTGTCTAACGTTACATAAGCAGTACTCATGGAGTCAGGATTCTAATCCAGATTTTTCTCACTTAGTGTCTGTATGCTTAAAATCTAGGCCACTGGGTCAGCTCATATATTTGGTAAGGATTAGCAATTTTGATGATGTATTTAGTAGGGTTTAGGAGTAGCTTATGTTATGTCCATTGAGCTCCTCGTCTCTTGGGACCAGTTTTCTTCCATATTAACACAGATTTCTCAGACAGAATGGCATAAATATCACATGACAAGCTAGCTATGGGGAAGCAGAAGTCAAGAGTTCTGCCTCTCCTTCACTATTGAATCTAGTCTTATAAATAGGAAAAACACTGAGGGCAACAGCCGGTACCAACAAAGACATAGAGTAAGTTAGAAAATGGCAATTACTTTAGGGATACAAACTGCAAATGTAAGCCACGCTGCTCTGGGCATATCAGTTAGGATATACCCAGGTGTGAAGGCTTGTTTTAGGGCTTATTCAGAGTAATGTGGGATGGATTACAGCCCTCTTCACACTCACTTATCTAGGTTCAAGAATACATGGCAGAACTCTGAAAATAGTAACATTTGCTTACCTAGCCAGGACTGGACTTGCTAAGTGAAAGTGCCTGCCTATCTATTACCATCTTTTAGTGGCAGTTTTTTGTGAACATTGTTTCATTTGAGCTTATAATAGGGTAGTATCAATAATTAGATTACTCAACATGCTGGTCTGTCTTTTTTTATTTTCCCTACCCCCTGTATGGCCCAATTTTCTCCATCTTATGGTTGACTCATGAGGTCTGGCTGACATTACCATATCTGGGCAGCTCAGAGTCTTTGGCCATATTCGTCTGTCTGTCTTCAATAGGGCTGATTAACTTAAAGGATTTCTTTTTGTTGCTTAAATTTTTTTTAATATATGAAAGTTAATTTGCTTAATATTTTTTTCTTAGTACAGTAAATATTCAAGACAGATATGAATACTATAAAACACTTATGAAGAAATTTCAGACATAGTCATTCTGAAAATTTATACTAAAGAAATGATACTAAATACAAAAACTTCTATTGATAAAATTATTCACTGTAGTTTTAGTAAGAGACAAAAATTGGAAGCCAGCTATCCTTTACAATTCAGCATAAACTTTTAAGTACATTGTGCTATGTATCACAAAATAGAGTATTATAATCTTTAAAAATGTTTCTGAAATGCTTATTGAATCTTATTTCTATATCACATGTTTCAGTTAGCTCTTTTTGCATACAGACCACTACAAATGTTAATAAATTTAAACTGAAAATCATTTTGGGCTTCCCCGATGGCTCAGTGGTATAAAATCCACCTGCAATGCAAAAGCTGCAGGTTCAATCCCTGGTTGGAGAAGATCCCCTGAGAAGGGCATGGCAAACCACTCCATCCCATCTGCCAATGTAGGAGACATAAGAGATGTGGGTTTCATCCCTGGGTCAGGAAGATCACCTGGAGGACAGCATGGCAAACTACTCCAGTATTCTTGCCTGGAAAAATCCCATGGACAGAGAAGCCTGGGAGGCTACAGTCCAGATGGTTGCAAAGAGTCAGATATGACTGAAGAGACTTAGCACGCACCACAGTCATTTTATTATGCTTACAGATGGTGAGAGCAAGGAGTTAAACCAAGGCAAGGTAGGGATATTATTTCCATGCTGTCTGGGGCATTAGCTGGGAATACTCGAATGACTGAGGGCTTGAAATCTTTAGGAGGCTTCTTTACCCACATGCCTGGGTTAGAATGACTCAAAGGTTGAACTCAGTTGGGACTGTCAGTGGTGACTTTGTTAGGAGGCTTGGGCTTCCTCATGGCAGGGTGGCCTTTTTTACATAGTGCATGGTGGGTTAGGGCCTCAAAAAGTTTGACAAGTGGTTTTGAAATGGAAGCAATCTTTCTGCTGCTTTGGTGTTACTGCAGTGGAGACTTTGCTTTATTTTTGAAAGCAACATTCTAGCGTCCAGTCACAAGCTTTTTGTATGTCAAGAGGCAGTTGTAGTAGAATCCTGATCTTATAAAAGTGTGGTCTTCAGTTCAAAAATTGATTGGCAGTAGTCTTCTGATTCTAACAGTAGCAAAGTTGTCTGCTTCCTTGATGTATCTGTTGATGGCCTTATTCAGAAAGTCATACCTGTAGGCCAAGCTTAGGGTTGTCTCCAATCTTTCAGTGACTTGATAAGCACCTAGTTTCTTGTATTAAATCACTTTCTGCATAATATCACTAGAAGGGTTTTTGTTTCCCAGTTGCTTTCTGATTACAGTGATGTTTTAGCTCAGCTATAGTGCTCTATGCCATTTAGAGAAAATTCAACATTCTAAAAAATTCAACCTTAGAACAATAAGCAGATTAAAACAAATGGGAAACTTTACAAAAAGCTTCTCAAGTCTAAAAAAAGAAATTACAAGTTTTCTTTTAAATTAGCTGATTCTCTTGTATCTCTAAATCAAGATTTGATTTTGTGTATATATTGTATAAAGTACAACAATGACTTACTGAAAAATGACTTACTGATTCCAGTTTAAATTATTTTTAGCATAGTCCTTGCCAAAGCTTTATAGGAGTATGTAAATGAATATTTAATTTTATACTTGGTACACTAGTCTAATTAAACTTTTTACTATACAGTACAATTCCTAGAAAATGAAAATCAGTATTATGCATATGCCACAGGGGTGATTCTATGGTGGAATAAATGTTGAACATAAGACTAAATCAAAATAAGCACTGGATTTTAAAACTCATGAAAATAAATGTAAAAAGACTTTAACTTGGAATCTTTAGGAGTCTTTTTAAATGTAAAAAGACTCTGGCTTTTTACATATATATTGGCTATATAAAATATAGCTAATATCAAACAGTTGGTTAAAATATTTGAAAACTCACCTAACTTTACCTTTGCTATTTTTATATTAATAGTTAAGAGGAAACTCTTCTTTCACTCCCTCCCTTCTTACTCATTAGTAAGTAATGAGTTGGTTGGAGGACAAGCTGGTTAATTGACTTAACGTTGTTTGCTTAATTAATTTTAAGTAGGAAAATAATTTATTAAAGTATATTAGGCAGTTCACAATCTCAGAGAGAACCTGTGAGTTATACTCAGGTTTGCAGCCAAAAACAATACCCAGCCATACTGGAACTGAGTTCCTTTTTAGATGATGCTGATGAGCAGGGGCCTATATGCCACGAGCGGTGCCACTGCTGACCTGATATAGTAGGGCATCTCTGCTATTACACTCACTAGAACTGAGTATAGTTTTTATCTTTCAGTTTTTGACTATCAGATAAGGAAATATCACCTTTCTCTCTGTGCTGACACTTTTGAGATTTTTAAGCTCTTGAGGGCATTTTTCTGAAGAATTTTAAGCTGAAGACCGAAAGTGACTAAATCAGACTTCCTCTGAAGTTAGTTTGATTTTTTATTCCCAGTTTTAATCTGGCTCTTCTATAGCAAAGTTTTCATGACCATGATTTTTTACATGTTTATATACTCATTCATGTTTACTCTCTGCAATCCAAAGTTTCAAAAAGCTGCTTCTTTATTAATAATTTCCCTTTTGTTTTTTCAAGTTTAGTTTCTATTGCATTCATTTAAGTGAATGTTTAAAAACTATTTGGGACCAAATTTTCAGTCTTTGAGAAAATTATCTCTTAAGGACAATACTGCCTTAGGCTTTGTCACTTTTTAACCTGGAATAGCAATGTATTTTTAAAATTTTTAGTATAATTGCCATACAAAATTATAAGATATTTAAAGTGTACATTGTGTAGATCTGGTATACATATACATTAGGGAAAATTCTCATAATCTATTTAATTAACCACCCATCTCCTCACATATTTATTTTTGGTGAGAATACAAGTTCTATTAGAAGAGTTCTATTAGCAAATTTCAATTATACATTACAGTGTTATAAAAAATATTCATCCTGTTTACATTAGGTCCTCCAACCTTATCTTATAGCTGAGAGTCTGTACCCTTTAATATACCTCTCTTATTATTCCCATTCACCAATCCCTGGCAACCGCTATTCAACTCTCTGTTCTGAAGTTGACTTTTCTTTTTTTGTAGAGTCAACATAAAAGTGATGCCATGCAGCATTTGCTTCTTCTCTCTAGCTTATTTCACGTCACGTAATGTCTACCACACGGTCCACCATTTTTCTGGCAAATACCACACTTTCAGCCTGTCTTGTGGCTGAGGAACACTCCTCTGAGCGAGTGCATCACCTCTGCTTTTCCAGCTCATGTGCTGATGGACACTCCGGTTGTTTCCTTATCTTGGCTACTGTGAATAATGCTGAAATAAACATGGGGATGCAGGCATGCCTTAATAGACTGTTTTCATTTACACTGGATATATACCTAGAAGTGGAGTTGCTGGATCATACGGTAGTTCTATTTTTAATTTTTTGAGGGATCCGCCAAATTGTTTTCCATAGTGGCTGCACCAATTTGTGTACCAAGAGTGCACAAGGTTTTTTTTTTTTTTTTTTCTCTCTCCACATCTTCAGAAAAAAGATACTTATCTAATATTCTTGAAAATCAGTTCAGTTCAGTCACTCAGTCATGTTCAACTCTTTGTGACCCCATGGAGTGCAGAACGCCAGGCATCCCTGTCCGTCACCAACTCCCAGAGCTTGCTCAAACTCAGGTCCATCAAGTCGATGATGCCATCCAACCATCTCATCATCTGTTGTTCCCTTCTCCTCCTGCCTTCCAGTCTTTCCCAGTATCAGGGTCTTTCCCAACGAGTCAGTTCTTTGCATCAGGTGGCCGAAGTATTGGAGCTTCAGCTTCAGTATCAGTCCTTCCAATGAATATTCACGACTGATTTCATTTGGGATTGACGGGTTTGATCTTACTATGCAAGGGACTCTCAAGACTCTTCTCCAACACCACAGTTCAAAAGCATCAATTCTTCAGTGCTCAGCTTTCATTATGATCTAACTCTCACGTCCATACATGACTACTGGAAAAGCCATAGCTTTGAATAGACGGACCTTTGTCAGTAAAGTAGTATCTCTGCTTTTTAATACACTGTCCAGGTTGTCATAGCTTTTCTTCCAAGGAGCAAGCAGCTTTTAATTTCATGGCTGCAGTCACCATCTGTGGTGGTTTTGGAGCCCAGAAAAATAAAGTCTCCATTGTTTCCCTATCTATTTGCTATGAAGTGATGGGATGCCGTGATCTTAGTTTTCTGAATGTTGGGTTTTAAGCCAGTTCTTTTACTCTCCTCTTTTCGCTTTCATCAAGAGGCTCTTCACTTTCTTATTCACTTTCTGCCATAAGGGTGTGTCATCTGCATATGTGAGGTTATTGACATTTCTGCCAGCAATCTTGATTCCAGCTTGTGCTTCATCCAGCCAGGCATTTTGCATGATGTACTCTGTATATAGTTAAATAAGCAGGGTGACAATATACAGCCTTGACGTACTCCTTTCCCAATTTGGAACCAGTGTTGTTCCATGTCCAGTTCTAACTGCTTCTTCTTGACCTGCATACAGATTTCTCAGGAGGCAGGTCAGGTGGTGTGGTATTCCCATCTCTTTAAGAATTTCCCACAGTTTGTGATCCACAGTCAAAGGCTTTAGTGTAGTCAATGAAGCAGAAGTAGATGTTTTTCTGAAATTCTCTTATTTTTTATATGATCCAATGGATGTTGGCAATTTGATCTTCAGTTCCTCTGCCTTTTCTAAATCCAACTTGAACATCCAGAAGTTCTCAGTTCACATACTGTTGACACCTAGCTTGGAGAATTTTGAACATTACTTTGGTAGCATGTGAGATGAGTGCAATTGTGCAGTAGTTTGAACATTCTTTGGCATTGCCTTTCTTTGGGATTGGAATGAAAACTGACCCTTCCAGTTCTGTGGCCACTGCTGAGTTTTCCAAATTTGCTGGCATATTGAGTGCAGCACTTTCACAGCATCATCTTTTAGGATTGGAAAGAGCTCAACTGGAATTCCATCACCTCCACTAGCTTTGTTTGTAGTGTTATTTCCTAAGGCCCACCCACTTGACTTCACACTCCAGGATGTCTGGCTCTAGGTCAGAGATCACACCATCGTGGTTATGTGGGTCATTAAGACCATTTTTGTATAGTTCTGTGTATTCTTGACACTTCTTAATCTCTTATGCTTCTGTTAGGTGCATAACATTTCTGTCCTTTATTGTGCCAATCTTTGCATGAAATGTTCCTTGATTAAATTAATTTCACATTTTCTTGAAGAGATCTCTAGTCTTTCCCATTCTATTGTTTGCCTCTATTTCTTTGCACTGATCGCTGAGGAAGGCTTTCTTACCTCCCCTTGCTATTCTCTGGGACTCTGCATTCAAGAGGGAAAAGATCTTTGCTTTTCTCCTTTGCCTTTTGCTTCTCTTCTTTTCTCAGGTGTTTGTCAATTGACAATAGCTATTCTTATGACAATGTGGTGTGTTAGTTTCAAGTGTGCAGCAGAGTGGTATATAAACGTATGTGTATGTATACATATATTTTTCAGATTCTTCTCCCTTATGTTGTTGTTGTTCACTAAGTTGTGTCTGACTCTTTGCAACCCCATGGACCCCAGCACACCAAGCCTCCCTGTCCCTCACAATCTCCTAGTGTTTGCCCAAGTTCATGTCCGTTGAATCAGTGATGTTATCCAACCATCTCTTCCTCTGCCACCGTCTTATCTTTTAGCCTTCAATCTTTTCCAGCATTAGGGTCTTTACCAGTGAGTCAACTCTTCGCATCAGGTGTCCAAAGTACTGGAGCTTCAGCTTCAGCCCCTCCAATGAGTATTCAGGGTTGATGTCCTTTCCGATTGACTGGTTTGATCTCTTGCTGTCCAAGGGACTCTCAAGCATCTTCTCCAGCACCAAAATTCAGAAGCATCAATTTTGCAGTGCTTAGCCTTCTTTATTGTTATAGGTTATTACAAATATTAAGTGCAGTTCCCTGTGGTATACAGTAGGTGCTTTGTGGTTATCTATTTTATATACAGTAGTATGTATCTGTTAATTTCCAATTTATTCCTCCCTCTTTTCCCTTTTGGTAACCATTAGTTTGTTTGTATTCTGTGGGTCTGTTTCTGTTTTGTAAAAATAAGTTCATTTGTATCTTTTTTTTTTTTTACATTCTACATAGAAGTGGTATCATATGAGGTTTCTCTTTGTCTGGCTTACTTTGCTTAGTATCATAATCTCTAGGTCCACATATTGCTGCAAATGGCATCACAGCTTTTCTAACATATTTAGGATGATATCTCATTGTTTTGACTTGCATTTCTCTAATGATTAGTGATGTTAAGCACCTTTTCATGAACTTGTTAGCCATTTCCATGTCGTCTTTGGCAAAGTGTCTATTTGGTTCTTCCTCCCATTTTTAAAATCAGATTGTTTGATTTTTGTTATTGAGTTGTATGACCTCTATATATTTTGATTATTAATCCCTTAGGAGATGCATGATTTACAGATATTTTCTCCCATCCTGAAGGTTGCCATTTCATTTGTTGATGGTTTCACTTGTACAGAAGCTTGTTTTAGTTTGTAGTTTATTTTTGGTTTTGTTGCCTTTGCTTTAGGTGGTCAAATCCAAAAAAAATATTGCTAAGACTGATGTCAACAAGCATATTACTTATGTTTTCTTCTAGAAGTTTTAAGATTTCAGGTCTTACGTTCAAGTCTTTAATCCATTTTGAGTTGCTCTTCTGTATGGTATAAGATAGAAGTTAAGTTACATTCTTTAACTGTCCAGTTTTCCTAGCACCATTTATTGAAAAGAATACTTTCCCTATTGCATATCTTAGGCTTCTTTGTCATAAATCAGTTGGCCATATATGCATGAGTTTATTTCTGGGTTCTCTTTTCTGCTCCATTGGTCTGTTTGTTTTTGTGCCAATGACCATATTGTTTTGATTGCTATAGCTTTATTATAAACTTTGAAACCAGGAAGTGTGAGGTCTAGCCTTGTCCTTCTTTCTCAAGATTGCTTTGACTATTAGGAGTCTTCTGGAGTTCCATACAAACTTCAGAATTTTGTGTTCTATTTCTGTGAAAAATACCATTGGAATTTCCATAGGTTAAGGTTACATTAAATCTGTATTGGACATTTCAAAGTATTAATTCTTCCAATCCATTGGCATGGAATATCTTTCCATTTATTTGTGTCTTATTCAATTTCTTTCATTAATATTTTATTTTCAGTGTACAAACCTTTTACCTCCTTGGTAAAAATCTATTCCTGAATACTTTATTAAGTGCAATATAGATGGGACCGTTTTCTTAATTTCTCTAATCTTTGTTGTATAGAAAGGTAATTGACTTTTAAATATTGATTTTGTACTTGAAATTTTGCTAAATTTGTTGATTAGTTTTAACGGGTTTTGTTAGAGTCTTTGTGGTTTTCTATAAAGATGTCATCTGCAAATAGAGAACATTTTCCTTCTTCCTTTCTTATTTGGATGCCCTCTATATATTTTTCTTGGAATTGCTCTTGCTAGAACTTCTAGTACTATATTCAGTGAAAGTGGTGAGAACGAGCCTCTTTCTCTTGTTCCCGATCTTGGAGGAAAAGCTTTTCACTTCTAAGCATTATGTCAGTTGTGGCCTTGTCAGTATATGGTCTTCATTATGTTTAGGCACATTCCCTCTAGGCTCTGTTGTGAATTTTTATTAAAATAGATACTGAGTTTTTTCAGATGCTTTTCCTGCATCTATTAAGATTATATGATTTTTATTATTCATTTTGTTAATATGCTATATCACATTAATTTGCAGATGTCAAACCATCCTTTTATCCCTGGAATAAATTATATTTGATCATAAGATACTCTTAAAGTACTGTTGAATTTAGTTTGATAGTATTTTGCTGCAGATTTTGTATCTATATTAACCAGTGATATTGGCCCATTGTTTTCTTCTCTTGTAGTGTCCTTTCTGGTTTTGGTAATGGTAGTATTGCTCTTGTAAATTGGGTCTGAAAGTGTTCTCTTCTCTTCTGTGCCGCATGCCAATGCATGAGACATAAGAGATGTGTGTTTGATCCCTGGGTCAGGAAGATCCCATGGAGAAGGAAATGGCAACCCACTTGTGTATTCCTGCCTGGAGAATTTAATGGACAGAGAAGCCTGGTGAGTTAGAGTCCACAGCGTTGCAAAGGGTCAGACATGATTGAAGTGACTGAGCATGAGCGTGAAACTACTGTCCTAAGAGTTCACTAATCCTTTTTCTGCTCCATCTAGCCTACTACTGAACGCCTCTATTAAATTTTTCTGTGAAGTTATTGTATTCTTTAGGTCTTTGATTTCTGTTTGAATGTGAAAGTGTTAGTTGCTCAGTTGTGTCCTACTTCTTGGGGCTCCATGGACTCCTGCCAGGCTCCTCTATCTATGGAATTCTTGATGCAAGAATACTGGAGTGAATAGTCATTCTCTTCTCCAGGGGAAGTTTTCCACTCAGGGATTTAACTCAGTTCTCCTGCATTGCAGGATTCTTTACCATCTGAGCTACTTTCATATATTTTCTATCTCTTTGTTTATTAATTTTTTTTTAAATTTTTTTATTAGTTGGAGGCTAATCACTTCACAACATTTCAATGGGTTTTGTCATACATTGACATGAATCAGCCATAGATTTACACGTATTCCCCATCCCGATCCCCCCTCCCACCTCCCTCTCCACCCGATTCCTCTGGGTCTTCCCAGTGCACCAGGCCCGAGCACTTGTCTCATGCATCCCACCTGGGCTGGTAATCTGTTTCAGCATAGATAGTACACATGCTGTTCTTTTGAAACATCCCACCCTCACCTTCTCCCACAGAGTTCAAAAGTCTGTTCTGTATTTCTGTGTGTCTTTTTCTGTTTTGCATATAGGGTTATCGTTACCATCTTTCTAAATTCCATATATATGTGTTAGTATACTGTATTGGTCTTTATCTTTCTGGCTTACTTCACTCTGTATAATGGGCTCCAGTTTCATCCATCTCATTAGGACTGATTCAAATGAATTCTTTTTAATGGCTGAGTAATATTCCATGGTGTATATGTACCACAGCTTCCTTATCCATTCATCTGCTGATGGGCATCTAGGTTGTTTCCATGTCCTGGCTATTATAAACAGTGCTGCGATGAACATTGGGGTGCACATGTCTCTTTCAGATCTGGTTTCCTCAGTGTGTATGCCCAGAAGTGGGATTGCTGGGTCATATGGCAGTTCTATTTCCAGTTTTTTAAGGAATCTCCACACTGTTTTCCATAGTGGCTGTACTAGTTTGCATTCCCACCAACAGTGTAAAAGGGTTCCCTTTTCTCCACACCCTCTCCAGCATTTATTGCTTGTAGACTTTTGGATAGCAGCCATCCTGACTGGCGTGTAATGGTACCTCATTGTGGTTTTGATTTGCATTTCTCTAATAATGAGTGATGTTGAGCATCTTTTCATGTGTTTGTTAGCCATCTGTATGTCTTCTTTGGAGAAATGTCTGTTTAGTTCTTTGGCCCATTTTTTGATTGGGTCATTTATTTTTCTGGAATTGAGCTTCAGGAGTTGCTTGTATATTTTTGAGATTAATCCTTTGTCTGTTTCTTCATTTGCTATTATTTTCTCCCAATCTGAGGGCTGTCTTTTCACCTTGCTTATAGTTTCCTTTGTAGTGCAAAAGCTTTTAAGTTTCATTAGGTCCCATTTGTTTAGTTTTGCTTTTATTTCCAATATTCTGGGAGGTGGGTCATAGAGGATCTTGCTGTGATTTATGTCGGAGAGTGTTTTGCCTATGTTCTCCTCTAGGAGTTTTATAGTTTCTGGTCTTACATTTAGATCTTTAATCCATTTTGAGTTTATTTTTGTGTATGGTGTTAGAAAGTGTTCTAGTTTCATTCTTTTACAAGTGGTTGACCAGTTTTCCCAGCACCACTTGTGAAAGAGATTGTCTTTTTTCCATTGTATATCCTTGCCTCCTTTGTCAAAGATAAGGTGTCCATAGGTTCGTGGATTTATCTCTGGGCTTTCTATTCTGTTCCATTGATCTATATTTCTGTCTTTGTGCCATTACCATACTGTCTTGATGACTGTGGCTTTGTAGTATAGTCTGCAGTCAGGCAGGTTGATTCCTCCAGTTCCATTGTTCTTTCTCAAGATTGCTTTGGCTATTCGAGGTTTTTTGTATTTCCATACAAATTGTGAAATTATTTGTTCTAGTTCTGTGAAAAATACCGTTGGTAGCTTGATAGGGATTGCATTGAATCTATAGATTGCTTTGGGTAGAATAGCCATTTTGACAACATTGATTCTTCCAATCCATGAACACGGAAGGAAATAGCCACCCAAGTCCAAGAAACCCAGAGAGTCCCAAACAGGATAAACCCAAGGCGAAACACCCCAAGACACATATTAATCAAATTAACAAAGATCAAACACAAAGAACAAATCTTAAAAGCAGCAAGGGAGAAACAAGAAATAACACACAAAGGGATTCCCATAAGGATAACAGCTGATCTATCAATAGAAACCCTCCAGGCCAGAAGGGAATGGCAGGACGTACTGAAAGTAATGAAAGAGAATAACCTACAACCTAGATTACTGTATCCAGCAAGGATCTCATTCAGATATGAAGGAGAATTCAAAAACTTTACAGATAAGCAAAAGCTGAGAGAATTCAGCACCACCAAACCAGCTCTTCAAGAAATGCTAAAGGATCTTCTCTAGACAGGAAATGCAGAAAGGTTGTATAAACGTGAACCCAAAACAACAAAGTAAATGGCAACGGGACCACACCTATCAATAATTACCCTAAATGTAAATGGGTTGAATGCCCCAACCAAAAGACAAAGATTGGCTGAATGGATACAAAAACAAGACCCCTATATATGCTGTCTACAAGAGACCCACCTTAAAACAAGAGACACATACAGACTAAAAGTGAAGGGCTGGAAAAAATATTTCATGCAAATGGAGACCAAAAGAAAGCAGGAGTCGCAATACTCATATCAGATAAAATAGACTTTCAAATAAAGGCTGTAAAAAGAGACAAAGAAGGACACTACATAATGATCAAAGGATCAATCCAAGAAGAAGATATAACAATTATAAACATATATGCACCCAACATAGGAGCACCGCAATATATACAGCAAACACTAACGAGTATGAAAGAGGAAATTAATAGTAACACAATAATAGTGGGAGACTTTAATACCCCACTCACAACTATGGATAGATCAACTAAACAGAAAATTAACAAGGAAACACAAACCTTAAATGACACAATGGACCAGCTAGACCTAATTGATATCTATAGGACATTTCACCCCATAACAATCAACTTCACCTTTTTCTCAAGTGCACACGGAACCTTCTCCAGAATAGATCACATCCTGGGCCATAAATCTAGTCTTGGAAAATTCAAAAAAATTGAAATCATTCCAGTCATCTTTTCTGACCACAGTGCAGTAAGATTAGATCTCAATTACAGGAAAAAAATTGTTAAAAATTCAAACACATGGAGGCTAAATAACACGCTTCTGAATAACCAACAAATCATAGAAGAAATCAAAAAAGAAATCAAAATATGTATAGAAACGAATGAAAATGAAAACACAACAACCCAAAACCTATGGGACACTGTAAAAGCAGTGCTAAGGGGAAGGTTCATAGCATTACAGGCTTACATCAAGAAACAAGAAAAAAGCCAAATAAATAACCTAACTCTACACATAAAGCAACTAGAGAAGGAAGAAATGAAGAACCCCAGGGTTAGTAGAAGGAAAGAAATCTTAAAAATCAGGGCAGAAATAAATGCAATAGAAACTAAAGAGACCATAGCAAAAATCAACAAAGCTAAAAGCTGGTTTTTTGAAAAAATAAACAAAATTGACAAACCATTAGCAAGACTCATTAAGAAACAAAGAGAGAAGAACCAAATTAGCAAAATTAGAAATGAAAATGGAGAGATCACAACAGACAACACTGAAATACATAGGATCATAAGAGACTACTACCAGCAGCTCTATGCCAATAAAATGGACAACTTGGATGAAATGGACAAATTCTTAGAAAAGTATAACTTTCCAAAACTGAACCAGGAAGAAATAGAAGATCTTAACAGACCCATCACAAGCAAGGAAATTGAAACTGTAATCAGAAATCTTCCAGCAAACAAAAGCCCAGGACCAGATGGCTTCACAGCTGAATTCTACCAAAAATTTAGAGAAGAGCTAACACCTATCTTACTCAAACTCTTCCAGAAAATTGCAGAAGAAGGTAAACTTCCAAACTCATTCTATGAGGCCACCATCACCCTAATTCCAAAACCAGACAAAGATGCCACAAAAAAAGAAAACTACAGGCCAATATCACTGATGAACATAGATGCAAAAATCCTTAACAAAATTCTAGCAAACAGAATCCAACAACATATTAAAAAAATCATACACCACGACCAAGTGGGCTTTATCCCAGGAATGCAAGGATTCTTCAATATCCGCAAATCAATCAATGTAATACACCACATTAACAAATTGAAAGATAAAAACCATATGATTATCTCAATAGATGCAGAGAAAGCCTTTGACAAAATTCAACACTCATTTATGATTAAAACTCTCCAAAAAGCAGGAATAGAAGGAACATACCTCAACATAATAAAATCTATATATGACAAACCCACAGCAAGCATCACCCTCAATGGTGAAAAATTGAAAGCATTTCCCCTGAAATCAGGAACAAGACAAGGGTGCCCACTCTCACCACTACTATTCAACATAGTGTTGGAAGTTTGGGCCACAGCAATCAGAGCAGAAAAAGAAGTAAAAGGAATCCAGATAGGAAAAGAAGTGAAACTCTCACTGTTTGCAGATGACATGATCCTCTACATAGAAAACCCTAAAGACTCTTCCAGAAAATTACTAGAGCTAATCAATGAATATAGTAAAGTTGCAGGATATAAAATTAACACACAGAAATCCCTTGCATTCCTATATACTAACAATGAAAAAACAGAAAGAGAAATTAAGGAAACAATACCATTCACCATTGCAACAAAAAGAATAAAATACTTAGGAGTATATCTATCTAAAGAAACAGAAGACCTATACATAGAAAACTATAAAACACTGATGAAAGAAATCAAAGAGGACACAAACAGATGGAGAAATATCTCTTTGATTAAATTCTCACTTTGTTCAGTGTGTTAGGGTTGTTGTTCTCTTATTTTGAACACTTTATCAGGTTAAGTCTCTTATCTCTGTTTCACTAAGGTCTGTTTCTGGAGTTTTATCTTTTTGTTGCAGTTATGTTCCTATTTCTTTGTTTTCCAACACTCTCTGTGTTGGTTTCTACACAATATAGTTACCTCCCCCAAACCTGAGGAAGTGGCCTTTCATAGGAGATGCACCTTATTATTCAGCCTGGCATGAGCTCTTGGTGGTCTTTCAATTCTTTGTAATTGTCTAAGCTCCTTTTTTGTTCTTAGTGGCTCCCAGTATTTGAGAGTATGCCAAGACCTGTTTGGGCTTCCCTTGTGACTCAGCTGGTAAAGAATCTGCCTGCAATGTGGGAGACCTGGGTTCGATCCCTTGGTTGAGAAGATCCCCTGGAGAAGGGAAAGGCTACCCACTCCAGTATTCTGGCCTGGAGAATTCCATGGACTGGGTAGACCATGGACTCGCAAAGAGTCGGACAAGACTGAGCGACTTTCACTTTCACAAGACCTGTTTCCATGTGGGTGTTATCTAATTCATCCAATATTTAGGTGTTAATAAGCTAGTTCTGGACTTTTCCAGAGGAAATTGCTCCATTTAGAGCTACAGATTTGGTGTATCAGGGAGGAGTTGAGTTCAGAAGTCTTCTATGTTGTCATCTTGGACCATAACTGTAAATAACAAAAAAAATTATGGCATTAAAATGCCAATATATCCTGATTGATGCTGAAGGAACAAAGTGACACCTTACCCTGCACCATATAAGTAAGTGTTCACTTCAAGCCGCACATTAAGAGTGAGAAGAAAGGAGGGGGAGAAAAACAAACGTGTATGCTGAGGTAAACAAGAAAGCTGGTCTAAATAATCTCCAAAGAGATGAAATCTTGAGTTGCTAAATTACTCATTGCTTAACAAAATGTTTTTATTCCTGAAATTTGCAAAACTGATGTCAAAGATATAATAATCATGTGGGTAAATTATCCCCCACTCCTAGTATGAACAAATTACCTAAACTTTGAAAAAGCTTATGGGTTTTTTGTTTCTTTGAAATATCTGTTGTAATTTACATTCACTGAGTCAGTTCTTCCTTTCTGAACTCCTTGTAAAACACTTGCAAACCGATACATGGGGTCGCAATGAGTTGGACAGGACTGAGTGACTAAACAGGGGCTTCCCTGGTGGTTTAGCAGTTAGGAGTCTGCCTGCCAATGCAGGAGACTTAATCAATCTAGGTTTAATCCCTGGGTTCGGAAGATCCCCTGGAGTAGGAAAGGACAACCCACTCCAGTATTCTTGCCTAGAGAATCCCATGGACAGAGGAGCCTGGTGGGCTACAGTCCATAGGATCGCAAAGAGTCAGACACAACTGAGCAACTAAACAGCAATGCTTTTTTGTCTGAATATTCCTTTTACAATGCACTGTACATACAATAAATGTTTTCTAAGTCATGTGAAAACTTACAATGAATAATTTGAATCTATTCCTTTTGGGGGGGGGGAATCTCCTAATATACTAAGTTAAAATTATTTGGTTTAAAAATTGAGTTTTATTATTGTATCGGTTCAGTTCAGTCGCTCAGTCACTTCTGACTCTTTGCAACCCCATGAACTGCAGCATGCCAGGATTCCCTGTCCATCACCAACTCCTGGAGCTTATTCAAACTCATGTCCATCGAGTTGGTGATGCCACCCAACCATCTCATCCTCTGTTGTCCCCTTCTCCTCCTGCCTTCAATCTTTCCCAGCATGAGGGTCTTTTCCAATGAGTCAGTTCTTTGCATCAGGTGGCCAAAGTATTGGAGGTTCAGCTTCAGCATCAGTCTTTCCAATGAATATTCAGGACTGATCTCCTTTCGGATGAACTGGTTGAATCTTCTTACAGTCCCAGGGGCTCCCAAGAGTCTTCTCCAACACCACAGTTCAAAAGCATCAGTTCTTCGGTGCTCAGCTTTCTTTATGGTCCAACTCTCACATCTATACATGACTACCGGAAAAACCATAGCTTTCACTAGACAGACCTTTGTTGGCAAAGTAATGTCTCTGCTTTTTAATATGCTGTCTAAGTCAAGGCTGTATATTGTCACCGTGCTTATTTAATTTCTATGCAGAGTACATCATGCGAAATGCCCGGCTGGATGAAGCATGAGCTGGAATCAAGATTGCCAGGAGAAATATCAATAACCTTAGATATGCAGATGACACCACCCTTATGGGAGAAAGTGAAGAACTAAAGAGCTTTCTGATGAAAGTAAAAGGGGAGAGTGAAAAATTTGGCTTAAAACTCAACATTAAAAAAACTAAGATCATGGCATCCAGTCCCATTATTTCATGGCAAATAGATGGGGAAACAATGGAAACAGTGAGAGACTTTATTTTGGGCAGCTCCAAAATACTGCAGATGGTGACTGCAGCCATAAAATTAAAAGACGCTCGCTCCTTGGAAGAAAAGCTATGACCAACCTAGATAGCATATTATTATTGTATATACTATGGATATTATGGTCTAAAAGTGTTCTGTAGATACTATAACTTCTACCTCCAATTTACTGTTTGAAAATAACTTTTAATTTTAGAATTTTAGCTTAATTCTCAGTCTAACCTCCCATTTATTTTTTTAAATTTTTAATTGGAGGATGATTGCTCTACAGTGTTGTGTTCGTTTCTGCTGTACAACATGAATCAACTGTATGCACATCCTCTTCTTGAGCCTCCTTTCCGCCACACTCGCCATCTCGGCCCTCTAGGTCGTCATAGAGCAGCGAGCTCAGTTCCCTTTGCTGTATAGTCGCTTCCCTCTAGCTTTCTGCTTTACACGTGGGACTGTGTATATGTCAGTGCTGCTCTTTCAATTCATCCCACCCTCTTCGTCCCCTACAGTGTCCACAAGTGTTCTCTGCATCTGCATCTCTGCTGCTGCTGCTAAGTCACTTCAGTCGTGTCCGACTCTGTGTGACCCCATGGACATCAGCCCACCAGGCTCCCCCATCCCTGGGATTCTCCAGGCAAGAACACTGGAGTGGGTTGCCATTTCCTTCTCCAATGCATGAAAGTGAAAAGTGAAAGTGAAGTCGCTCAGTTGTGTCCGACTCTTAGCGACCCCATGGACCGCAGCCCACCAGGCTCCTCCATCCATGGAATTTTCCAGGCAAGAGTACTGGAGTGGGGTGCCATTGCCTTCTCCGATCTGCATCTCTACTACCTCTTATTTAGACAGAGCGTTAACATTTTCTTTGAGTATCCTTCCATAGTTGTTTTTTTCAAAAGAAGGGGAAGCACATTTCACAGTATTTCATGCCTTGATATTTTTTTTCGTTTCACACTTGTCTTGGAGACCGTAGTATATAGATATACTTAATTGTTTCTAGAGACAAAGTGTCCATTTTGGGGGCTGTATAACAAGTTGACTAGTTTCTTATTAATGAATCTTAGGGTTTCAGTCTTTACTATTTCAAAGCAAACTTTAATGACCACAGTAATTTTTCCTTGTATGTGTGTGATTATATCTGTGGAATGAATTCTCAGAATTGAAATTGCTTGGCAAAAGAATAAACACTTTAGATTTTGATTGCAAAAGGTTTCCAAAAATAATTAACCAATTTACATCCCCAACAACAGTATATAAGAACTTCAGTTTCCAAACATCTTCACTAATTTTTGCTTCATATAATTCTTTGATATTTATTGCTGTAATAGGAAAAATACTGTTTTAATATTCACTTCTTTAATAATGAGTTTCGGTACCTTTTTATTTATATTCAATTCCGTTCAGTCTGTTCAGTCACTCAGTCGTGTCTGACTCTTTGCGACCCTATGGACTGCAGCACTCCAGGCCTTCCTGGCCATCACCAATTCCCGGAGTTTACTCAAACTCATGTCCATTGAGTTGGTGATGCCATCCAACCATCTCATCCTCTGTTGGATGGCATTATTTAAAGACACTTATTTCTTCCTCTGTGAGCTACCAGTACTTAGCCTTTATAAATTTGTCTCGTGTTTTCTTCCTTTTCTTGTTTTCATGTATGAGAACTTTCCACATTATAGAAACTAGTCTTATTTGTCAAATTATTACAGACTGTCATTTGTCTTTTTTTCTCTATATAATCAAATTTATCAACTTGTTTTGTTTTTACATGGGTATTGACTTTTATGCCATCTGTAGCAAAGCCTTTAAAAATTAACTTTTATTGGAATAGTTGCTTTGCAGTGTTGATGTTTCTGCTGTACAGCAAAGTAAATGGTTACATATAACAAATATTCCCTCTCATTTTAGATTTTTTTTTCCCCATTTAGGTCACAACAGAGAATTGAGTAGTCCCGGTATCATACTATAGGTTCTCATTAAACATATCTCTATTTTACAAACAGTAGTGTAAATAGGTCAATCCCAGTCTCCCAGTTCATCCAATTACCATCCCTAACTCAGCTGGTAAAGAATCCGCCTACAATGCAGGAGACCCCAGTTTGATTCCTGGGTTGGGAAGATCCCCTGGAGGAGGGAACAGCTATCCTCTCCAGTATTCTTATCTGGAGAATCCCATGGACAGAGGAGCCTGGTCCACGGGGTGGCAAAAAGTCAGACTGGACTGAGCAACTTTCACTTTCACCATCTCTTACCCTCTTGATATCCACAAATTTGTTCTTTACATCTGTGTTTCTATTTCTGAGCAAAGCCTTATTCTGAGAATTTTTTTTAAATGTATATTTCTCATGTTTTCTTCTAGCATTTTTATGGTTTCTTTCTCTATATTTTTATCATCTAGAATTAATTTTGGCTTATGGAGATTATTTTTCAGATGCCTCATTACTCATTCCAACATTTATTGAATGACCTACCCTTATTTATTTTTTGAATGGCCTACCTTATTTTCAAGGCTACTTTTTTTTCTGCATCTGGTTCAGAAATAATTTACTCAAACTCAAATGAAGGAAATAAAACAATGTGAACGTTTTGGATGTATCTAGATCTTTTTCAGCACTTGACTCTAAGACTACTTATTTACAATGACAAAATTTATGTATGAATTTGGGTCTTCTGGATTTTCTGTTCTACTGATTGAACTTTTTATATATCAGTACCAAAAATGGTATGATTATTAGTAGATATGTTTTAAACTAATTTTATATTGTATTTAACTCTTTGGTAGGGCTAGACCTCATTTATGACTCTTGTTTTTCAGAATTGTCCTTGCTCTCTTATATGTATACCTTTTCAGATGAATTTTAAAATTATAATTTTTACTCCTTTGAAAAATCACTGTTATTTTCAGTGGAATTATTTATCTCTAAAGTATAAAATGTACATCAGTTTCAAATCTTCTTGTCCAAAAGGAAGAAAGCAGTGTATGTTTTATAATTAATACAAGTCCTTTAAATGTCCTTTAATGGAGGTTAAAATCATTTTCACATAAATCCTATGTATTCAAGTTCATTACTCCATATTTTATCTTTTTGATAGCATTATAAATGAGTTTTTCCCCATTTTAAAGTTGAGTTTTGTTTATTTAGTTTTGGGGTATGAATTTGTAACCAGCCACATCACTGCATACTCACTCTCTATTTTTATTAGTTTCCCATTGATTCTCTTAAGACTTCAGGTATAAAAATTTATTCCCTATAAGTAAACTTTGTATTGCATTTTTTGAACACATATATGTAACATATCTTCCCCCTATTTAACTGCATTGGCTAGAACTTTTTTTTTTTTCTTTTTTTTTTTTTATTATTATTATTTTTTTTTTCCAGTGGGTTTTGTCATACATTGATATGAATCAGCCATGGATTTACATGTATTCCCAATCCCGATCCCCCCTCCCACCTCCCTCTCCACCCGATTCCTCTGGGTCTTCCCAGTGCACCAGGCCGGAGCACTTGTCTCGTCTGGGCTGGTGATCTGTTTCACCATAGATAGTATACATGCTGTTCTTTTGAAATATCCCACCCTCACATTCTCCCACAAAGTTCAAAAGTCTGTTCTGTATTTCTGTGTCTCTTTTTCTGTTCTGCATATAGGGTTATCGTTATCACCTTTCTAAATTCCATATACATGTGTCAGTATGCTGTAATGTTCTTTATCTTTCTGGCTTACTTCACTCTGTATAATGGGCTCCAGCTTCATCCATCTCATTAGGACTGGTTCAAATGAATTCTTTTTAATGGCTGAGTAATATTCCATGGTGTATATGTACCACAGCTTCCTTATCCATTCATCTGCTGATGGGCATCTAGAACTTTAAATGTAAGCTAAGAATCTACAGATTGTAAACTCAGTTTTTGGATGTCTGAAAAAGACATTGTTCCCCCTCATTCTTGGATCCTTATTTGACAATTACATTCCTTAGCACAGGTTGTGATATAACTGACATATTACACATATTTAACATTGGCAACCACTAATCTGTTCTTAGTCTCACAATAAAAATAATAAATATATCCATCACTTCTGCTTAGTGTCCTCGTTTCTATCTCTAATCCCTCTGTGCTGCCTCTCCCTGTTAGCCCTCTACCCTTAACAACAACTAATGTACTTTGCATTACTATACATTAATTTACATTTCACAGAATTTTATATTAGAGCAGTCATATAAGTACACTTGATTTTATCTGGCTTCTTTCATTATGGTTAGTTTGAGATTCCACCATGTTGTCTTGTTTCCACAGACCTAGTTTATTTTTATTGTTGAGGAGTATTTCACTATATGAGTATGCCAGAATTTGCTTAACTATTTACCCACTGATGAATATTTGGGGTGTTTCCAGTCATCCATTATCTTTTAAAGATACTTATAAACTAAGTCAGTAATTGTTTTTACTTACCCATACATTTACCATTTCCAGTGCTCTTCATTTCTGTGTAGCTCTAGATTTCCTTCTGGTATTGTTTTCCTTTTTCCAGAAGGACTACCTATAAAATCTCTTGTAGTTTCGGATTCTTTTAGCTTTTGTGTCTGTAAATTTTTTTTTTTTTTTTGCTTTCACTTTTCAATGATATTTTGTCAAGTACAGAATTGTAGATTGACAATTTCTTTCAGTCCTTTAAAGATGTTCTTCCACTATCTTCTTGCTTGTATAATTTGAGAAGCTTGCTGTTATTTGTTCCCCTATATGTTAATATTTCTATTTTTGCTGGCTGTTTTTAATGACTTGATTATGACAAACTTTGGTGTAATTTTCTTCATGTTATGCTTGAAGTTTGTTGAGCTTCTCTCATCTGTGGATTTACATGTTCATCAAATTAGAAATTTCTGGCATTACTTTTTCAAACATTCTTTTCTGTCTCATCATTTCTTTCCTCTCCTCGGAATATTAGATAACTGGAAGTTGGACAATAGATCACTCATTCTCTGCTCACTGAGTTTGGTCTTTTTCTTACTTTGCTTAATTTTGGATGGTTAATTGAATTCAGCACTGTCTTCTTTTTCACTGTCAATTCTGACGTTAGTCTCATCTACTGTATACTTCATCTCATATATTGTTCACTTCTAGATGTTTGTTAGGTCTTTTTAAATATTTTCCATGTCTCTTCTTAAGATGCTGGTGCTTTCCTCCATCTCCTTGAAAAAGGAGGTACAGATCTTCCTTGAATTGTGATGGGATTATGTTCCAATAAAGCCATCATATATTGAAAATATCTGAAGTCAAAAATATATTTAATACACCTGACCTTCCAAAAACCATAGCGTAGCTTATCCTACCTTAAACATGCTCAGAACACTTACAGTAGCCTATAATTGGGCAAAATCACTTAACACAAAGCCTATTAAATAATAAAGTGTTGAATATCTCATGTAATTTATTGAATACTATACTGACAGTGAAAAACAGAATGTTTATACTGGCACAGAATGATTGGAAGTGTATCATATTGGAAGCGCTGCATATTACTAGCCTGGGAAAGATCAAAATTCAAATTCTGATGTATTGTTTCTACTGAATGTGCATTGCTTTTGTTGTTGTTGCTTAGTGTTGCTTTTGCATCATCATAAAGTTGAAAAATTGTACGTTGAACCACTGTAAGTTGAAGATAATCTGCATATTTACAATAGCTGATTTAATGTCCTTGTCCATTTATTTTGTTCTATGTGTCATTTCTGGGTCAGTTTCTATTGATGGATATTTTTTCTTTATCATAGATTGTATTTTCCTGTTGACACAGTATCATTGCCTGGATGCCAGACATTGTAAATTTTATGCTATTAAGTGCTGTTTGTTTTCTATTCTCTCTACATTAATTTTTGTTCCAGGGCACAAAAATGTTTAGAAATAGTACAGTGTTGATTTTTACTTTGAAATAAACATCTAACCACACCAAATTGCCAGAAATTATATAGGATAGCAGCATAGCTTGTGGGTCAGTGAAATGAATGGTAGTAGTAATACAAGGAAGAGGAGGGAGAAATTAGAAATATTTTGTTATTATAAAGTACTTTCACTATCCATGAAGCAGTACAGTGTTATTTAAAATGGACTTGTATCCATTGTAAATATATATTGCAAACTTTAGGGCAACTGCTAAAATAAAAAGTAAAGTATAATTGATAAGCTAAGAAAAGAAAGGAAAAGAAATCATATAAAATGCCCAATTCAGAACACACAAAAATCAGTGGAAGAAGAGAATAGGAACAAAAAAGAAGGGAAATGAATAGAAAATAGTAACATTTATGATAGACATTAGTCTATATAATCACTTTAAATATCACTTGTCTAAATACATCAATTAAAAGACTCTCAGTGATTCAAAAAAAAGACCCAACTACATTCTCTACAAGAAATTTAAGGATACGTATATAGGTTAAAGTAAAGGGATAGTGAAAGATGTAACAGCTAGCATTAATCAAAAGATTAACAGACTTATATACGTATATATATATAGGCTTCACAGGTGGCACTCGTGGTAAAGAACCTGTCTGCTAATGCAGGAGACTTATATAAGAGACATGAGTCCAACCCCTGGGTCAGGAAGATCCCCTGGAGGAGAACATAGCAACCCACTCCAATATTTTTGCCTGGAGAATCCCATGGACAGAGGAGAATCCCATGAACTGGTGGGCTACAGTCCAAAGAGTCAGACACAACAGAAGCAACCTGACACGGCACAGAACATGAATATACATGGGCTTCCCTGGTGGCTCAGACAGAGAATCTGCCTGCAATGCACGAGACCTGGGTTTGATCCCTGGGTCAGAAATATCCCTTGGAGAAGGGAATGACTACCCACTCCAGTATTCTTGCCTTGAGAATTCCATGGACAGAGGAGCTGAGTGACTAAAGTTTTCATAGCTTACCAGGGGTGGGCTTTCACTTTCACAGCCCACCAGGTTCCTCTGTCCTTGGGGTTTTTCAGGCAAGAATAATGAGTGGGTTGCCATTTTCTTCTCCAATGGATCTTCCCTACCCAGGGGTCGAACTCACGTCTCCAGCAGCTCCAGCATTTCAGGCAGATTCTTTACCTGCTGAACCATTAGGGAACAACACGCCCCCATATACACTTACATACATATTTATAGACAGTTGCTTAGTATGGTGAAGAACATTGTTAGACCAGTGAACCCCAGAAACACTGGCTCATTGCCATACTTCATTTGTTGTGAAATGAGTTCCTTGTTGAAAAGCAAGGCTGTGTGAAATATCATAATGATAGATAAGGCATAGCTCAGTGATGAAGAATCCACCTGCCAATACAGGAGATGTGGGTTAAAAATCCCTGAGTTGGGAAGATCCCCTGGAGAGGACATGGAAATCCACTCTAGTATCCTTGCCTGGGAAATCCCACGGACAGAGAAGCCTGGTGTGCTACAGTTCACGGGGTCACCAAAGAGTTGGACATAACTTAGTGACTAAAAAAACAACAAGC
This sequence comes from Dama dama, assembly GCF_033118175.1. NCBI lineage: Eukaryota > Metazoa > Chordata > Mammalia > Artiodactyla > Cervidae > Dama > Dama dama. Next base: position 52,801,040 of record NC_083699.1, read on the forward strand.
CCATGGATAATAGTTTTGGCAGCATTCCATTCAGGAAAAGCAGATCCATAATCCAGAGTAAGTGTATATTCTACCAAGAACATAACGTTTCTTCCATGCTGAAAGTGGTTCAGTGTAATCAACCTGCCACCACGTAACTGATGACCTGAGAATGGTAACATTGCAGACAGTGTTGATTATTTCAGTTGTCATATTGAGCATTCAACAGTCATAGCCAAGTTGACCTTGGTGAGTGGAAGTCCATGTTGCTCAGTGCGTGTATAACTTGTGTCCCAGCCACCATGCTACTCTCTTCATTAGCTCATTTGGCAATGACAGGGTGGCTGGGAAAAAAAGGTGACTGGTATCTACAGAATGGGTCATTCTATCAACTTGAGTATTAAGATTCTCCTCAGCTGAGGTCACCTTTTGGTGACATGGGACAAAAATTTTCCTGTATGCTAGCAACAGAATTTGAAATTAAAAGGAATTAACATTTACATTAGTACCCTCAAAATTTATGTATAAATCTAACAAAGCATGCATATAAATTTAACAAAACATGTGCCAGATCTATATGAGAAAAATTACAAAACTATTAAAGTTCCTTACTGGTAAAAGAAACTGAAGACAAATAAATGGAGACAGATTCCATGTTCATAGATAGGAGGGCTCAATATTGTTGAGACAAGTTCTCCCCAACTTGATTTGTAGCTTCAATACAATCCTAATCGAAATTCCAGCAAGTTATTTTATGGATGTTGACAAACTGATTCTAAAGTTTATTTGGAGAGGAATAAGACCCAGAATACTAAAGGAAAGGAATAAAGTTATGGAATGACACTACTTGACTTCAAGACTTGCTATAAAACTAAACTACTGAAGATAGATGATATTGGTGAAAAAATAAACAGATATATCATTGCAAAAGAATAGAAAGCCTAGAAATAGATCCAACAAATATAGTCAACTGATCCTTGACAAAGCAGCAAAAGCAATGTGATGGAGAAAAGACAGTCTTCTCAACAAATAGTAGTGAAACAACTGGATATATACATACACAAAAAAATGTAAACAGATTTTACAACCTTCAAAAAAAACTCAAAATTGATCATAGTCCTAAATGTTAAACACAAAATTGTAAAACTACTAGAAGAAAACAGAAAATCTCGATGACTTTGGGTTTGATGACTTTTTAGATATAATACCAAAGGCACAATCCATGAAAGAAAATTGTTAAGTTTGACTTTATTAAAATTAAAAACTTTGTAAAAGACACTATCAAGAGGATGAGAAGACAAGCTTCAGACTGGAAGAAAATAGGTATAAACTATATACCTGAAAAACATTAACTAAAATACACAAAGAACTCCTAAAACTCAACAAAAAGAAAACAAACCACCTGACTTAAAGAATGGGCAAAAGATCTGAACAGATGCCACACCAAAGGAGACAGATGGAAAAATGAGCACATAAAAATATTTAAAATTTCAAATTAAAACAAGGATGAGAAACCACTACACACCTACTAGAATGGCAAAAATGTAAAACACTGTCAACACCAAATGCTAGAAAAGATTTGGAATAACAGTATATAACTGATAGTGGGGATGCAAAATTGACTGTGCAAAGACTTCTTAAAAAGCTAAACATACTTTTACCATATGACCCAGCAATCATGCTCCTTAGTATTTACCCAAAGAGGCTGAAAACTTATGTACACATAAAAACCTGAATGGATAAACTGTGGTACATTGGAGACAATGGAATATTATTCAGTGCTAAAAAGAAATGAACTACAAAACCATGAAAAAAACAGAGGAACGGTAAATACATATTACTAAATGAAGGAAGTTCATCTATACTGTGTGATTCCAACTTTGTAACATTCTTGACATTCTCTGTAGGCAGTAGAAAGATGTGTGGTTGCTAGGAGTTGAGGTGAAGGAAGTGATGACTAGGCTGACAGAAGATTTTCAGAGCAGTAAAACTATTCTGTATTACACTGTAATGTATAGTGATGGATACCTGTCATTATGCATATGTTAAAACATCAAATATGAGCCCTAATGCAAACTATGGATTTGGGATCATGATGATGTATACATATTGGCTCATGAGTTATAAAAATGTACCATTCTGGTGGAGGATGTTAATAGTAGGGGAGGCTCTCTGGGGAGAGAGAGAATATGCAATATGTAAAACTGCTTTAAAACCTTACTTACATTAAAATTTTAAAAAGGTAATCCTCGTACATTGTTGTGCTAAGTCACGTTAGTCATGTCCAACTCTTTGCAACCCTATGGACTATAGCCTGCCAGGCTCCTCTGTCTGCAAGAACACTGGACTGGGTTGCCATACCCTCCTCCAGGGGATCTTCCTAACCCAGGGATTGAACCCACGCCTCCTGTGTCACTTTACCACTAGTGCCACGTAGCATAGCACCACGTCTTTACCACTAGCACCACCTGGGAAGCCACAGCTATACACTGTTAGTGGGACTGTAAGCTGGTACAGCCACTGTGGAAAACAGTATGCAAGTTCTCAGAAAACTAAACATTTTTATTTTGGAATAATTTTACATTTAGAAGAAAGCAGCCAATACCTAAATTTCTTATTCTCCTTTCCCAATGTCACCTTGGTGCATTACTATTAACTGAACTCTATATTTCGTATTTCACCAGTTTTAGAAAATATTTTTCCTACAGTTTTTGAGGTGAGATTCATCTGAAGCAATTTTAAAATGTACAATTCAGTGGTAGTTAGTACACTCACAATATTGTGCAACAACCACAACTGTATAGCTCCAGAACATTTTCATCACCACTAAAAACAGCACTACCACATTAAGCAGTCACTGCCCATTCTACTCTTCCCTAGCCACTGGTGACCATCAGTCTCTGTTTCTAGGGATTTAGTTATTCTGGATATTTCATATAAATGAAATCATGCAGTATGTGGCTTTATGTCTGGCTTCTTTCAGTTCATGTAGCGTTTTTGAGGTTTGTCCATGTTGTAGCATGTATCAGGACTCCCTTTTTAAAAAGAAAATATTTAACAATTGTAAAATTTATCTAAACCAATTTCAAGTGTACAGTTCAGTGGTATTAAACACATTTGTACTGTGTAGCAGTCATCTCCAGAATTCTTTTCACCTGGTAAAAATGAAACACATTACTCATTAAACAGTAACTCCCTATTTCCTCCTCCCCTAGCTCCTGGCATCCACCATTCTACTTTCTTTCCCTACATATGTGACCATTCTGGGTACCTCATATAATTGTAATCATACAATTTTTGTCTTCTTGTAACTGGCTTATTTTACTTAGCATAATATTCTCAAAGTTCACTCATGTTGTAGCATGCATGTGTGCTCAGTTGTGTCTGATTCTTTGTGAATCCATGGACTGTAGCCCACCAGGCTCCTCTGTCCATGAAATTCTCCAGGGGATCCTCCCAACTGAGGAATTGAACCCGAGTCTCTTGCATTTCCTGCACTGGCAGGCAGATTCTTTACCAGTGAGCCACCTGGGAAGCCCCATGTTGTAGCATATGTTAAAATTTCCTTCCTTCTAAGGCTGAGCAAATTCCACTGTTCTGTACACACGTTTTGTTTATCCATCCATCCACTGATGGACTGTGGATTGCGTCGCTTCCACATTTTAGCTATTGTCATTGTCAGTTACGTCATTAATCCATTTTTTTTTTTTTTTTTTTTTTGTATGTAGGATGAGGTAGCGGTCCATCTCCATTATCATGCATGTGGACTTCCAGTTGTCTCAGTACCATTTATTGAAGAGACTTTTCCCTGCCCCTCCTGCCCACCCCATTGAATTGTCCTGGTAACTTGTTGAAAATCAGTTGGTCATAGATGTATAGTTTTATTTCTAGACTCAATTCTATCATTGACCTATGTGTATATCTTCATGCCAATACCCGTGGTAGCTCAGCTGGTAAAAGAATGCACCTCCAATGCAGGAGACCCTGGTTTGATTCCTGGGTCGGGAAGATCTGCTGGAGAAGGGACAGGCTACCCACTCCAGTATTCGTGGGCTTTCCTGGTGGCTCAGCTGGTAAAGAATCTGCCTGCAACGTGGGAGACCTGGGTTCGATCTCTTGGTTGGGAAGACCCCTGGAGAAGGGATGGCTACCCACTTCAGTATTCTGGCCTGGAGAATTTAATGGACTGTATAGTCTATGGGGTTGCAAAGAATTGGACATGACCAAGTGACTTTCACTTTGATATGTGTAGCCAGGGAGGAAGTTTTGAAACTGGGAGGTGTGAATATTTCAACTTTCAACCATGTGTATTGTTTTGTCTATTTTTGCTTTGGCACTTCCATATGAATTTTAGGAAAAGCTTTTCCATTATTTAAAATGGCTATTGTTATTTTAGCTGTGACTGCATTAAATATGTTAGACTATTTTGGGTATTACTTAAATAATATTAAACATTCCAATTCATGAACAAGGGATGTATTTTCACTTTTATAGGTCTTTTAAAGTTTCTTTTAACAATATTTTGTAGTTATCAGTGTAAAGTTTTACATCTCCTTGGTTAAGTTAATCTTTAAATATTTTACTCTTAGGAGACTTACAAATGGGATTCTTTTTTAAAATTTCTTTTTCAAAATTTTCATTACTGGTGTATAGAAATACAGCTGATTTTGTGCTCACCTTATATCTTGCAACTCTACTAAATTCATTTATTCTCGTTATTCTTTTGTGGATTTTGGAGGATTTTCTGTATACAGGATCATGCCACCTGCCAACAGGGCTAGTTTTACTTCTTTATCAATTTTTATATGCTTTCCCCGCCAACCTCCCGCCTCCCCCCGCCCCGCACCCACCCTTAAATCACTGGCTAGAACTTCCAATACAAAATAGAAGTAGTACACAAATTCCTCTTTAAATATTTGGTAGAATTCACCAGGGAGGCTGTCTCATCCTGGACTTTTGAAATTTTTGAGAACTGATTCAGTATCTTTACTCAGATTTTCTCCTCCTTCTTGAGTTAGTTTTGGTAATTCATGTATTTGTAGGAATTTGTCTATTTTATCTAGATTAGTTAATGCTGGCATAAAATTGTTCACAGTATTCTCTTATAATCCTCTTCTGTAAGGCTGATTGTAATGCACCCACTTTTATTCCTGATTTTAATTGCTTGTATATTCTTTTTTCCTTAGTCTAGGTAAGGGTTTGTCAATTTGTTGATCTTTCCAAACAATCAACTTACAGGTTAATTATTATTTTTCATTATCTATTTTCTCTCTAATCTTTGTTTTCCTTACTTTGCTATTTTTCATTTGACATTTCTTACAGTATATGCTACACAAAATAATAGGTGATTATAGGCTTTTCAATTATGTTCAGTTTTGCTATTAGTTATATGACCTTAGACAAATTTTAATTTTTCATATCCTTAATTTATTTGTAAAGTGGGTAGAACATTTCTGATCCATGTATTATCTATCTGTCATATGCCAAATAATATGTACAAATTATATAGCATACTGTCTAACATGTAGTAGGAGGTCAATACATGGAACTAGAATGTTCCTTTGATATCAGTTACACTGGCAAAATACTAATTAACTTCATAACAATTTTGTTAGTATTGAACTAATAATACTGAATAATGTTGCATTTGCATTTAAAATGTGCTTTGCATATAATATCACTGACATAATTATCTAATCAAATTCATCTAAGATGGTATGTAATTAGATTTTAAATGTAACAAATTATTTATTGCTGAAAGTTATTTAATTTAGTTAAAATAGGATGAGGTATGTGAATATGCTCAATAAACTTTTGAGTATTATGTTCTGTGATCTAGGTTCAAATCTTAATTCTACAATTTATTAACAATATAACCTCAGTTTCTACTCTAGAAAAAAAGGAATACTGATAACTACCTTAAAGAGTTGCTGAAAAAGTGAAAAGTGAAACTGTTAGTCCTTCAGTCATGTTCAACTCTGCAACCCCATGGACTGTAGCCCACTAGGCTCCTCTGTCTGTGGAACTGTCCAGGCAAGAATACTGGAGTGGGTAGTCATTCCCTTCTCCAGGGGATCTTCCCAACCCAGGGATTGAACCCAGGTCTCCAGCAATGCAGGCATATTCTTTATTGTCTGAGCCACCAGAGGACTTTTTAAAGAGCTGCTAAGAAAGTTAAATAAAATCATGTATGTGAAACAGCTTTGAACACTCTAAAAAACAAAGACTAATTACTGAATTTTTGTTATTTTAGACATGACACTGACATTCATAGGTTTTATGCTATGACTTTAAGTCAAAAGAAAGGAGATGAAAATAAAGGTGATTCAATTAAATTTCACAAAAGAAACTATCCTGGAACAAGTAAATTAAAGTTCTGAGGGAAAAGTTGATGAAAACCTATTAAGACCTTATTTATTTCAGAACTAGAATTATGAATAAGCTTGGGAGCACCACAAAAAATAAAGTGAATAACGTCTTCTGTAACTTTCCTTAATGGCAAGAACTCCATTCTTCTATGTATCAGACTTTGCAGTTGTTGTTGTTAAATAGCATTAGTTGTAAATGATATTAATATCCAAAATAGGAAAATAGTTCCAGAGAAAATGATGCTTATTTACATGATTACTGTCACAAAGGGTCCATATGCATGACTCTAGTTAATGTTTAAAAACATTTTCATGATTAAAAAACCCCAAACATTATATAGTTGGTGTGTAATGATTTATGAAACATAGTTTTGTAAAATGATTGTTAACAAAATGTTGAATGCTGCCAACAGAACTGTATGGTGATTTTTAAGGAAGCCTTTTTGAAAAGCCATTAAACACTGCCATCTAGGAAACTTGTTATTCATGGACCGGTTGGTTAAAATGTTCAGCCGAATGAATGTAAGAAAACTTAAAATTGTTGGCTTTTGCCTACCGTACCAAGATCAGCCTTAAGATCTGTTGGCAGACTTAACTTTCTTGATCCTTTAACTGAAACAACAGAAAAAGGAAAAAGGCAGTTAATTATATAAAACTGAAGAGGAGTGTGAGGGAACAGTATGTTTTACAGTATAATTATTGAAATTCTGATGAATATTAATATTTAGTGAGCATGTATGGAAGCAGAAATATTGTCCAATGTTAGTTTGTTGTCATTCAGGATTAAATATTTACTATGCAAACAGAAACATGAGAAAAGCAATTGTTATTACAGTAAATAATCAAATGTATCTTTGCGTAGTTTTTTCACACATAGCAATATGAGAGGTGATTTCTTATTTTGGAAAGTACCAAAAGTCAATTTCAGATAAATCTAACAGATAAGTACTGCAACAAATGTATAAATTCATAGCATAAGTAACAATGGTAAGGGTAAAAACTGATTAACTCTATAAACATTTTTTGAAATAGAAAATTCTATTAGAGATGTATATGATGTAGTCAAGGAAACTTTACCATACCATGAAATGACTTCAACATTGAATACTACAATGTTAAATTCAGTAGTTCAAAAAACTCAAATAAAAAATATTTTTAAATGTTTAATTATATTATTATAAATCAAGCTGTCATAAAATGTTTGAATAAATCAAGAAAACTACAATTTATTGAAAATTTGCCTCATCTGTTAATAAATATTTTACATAGGGCATCTCATAAAATATTAAACTGGAATGAATTATAATAGAAATGCATTAGGGGAAATCAAGTTAGAAACCTTTTCTGTCAATTAATACTTTAAGACCCAAATTGATACTATCAATTAATGTATACCTTCTAATGAGTGATTTTCTTTACAACTAGGAAAATTATTTTAAAATAAAGATGCAGTATGGTATAGAAGAAAGAATACTCAATTTAAAATCAGAAAACATGAGTCAAAAATTTCTGAATTGTTACCACCTAGTTATAAAACTTAAAGTTTAATAAAATTCCCTTCATCAATTTGCAGCTTAACCTTCTTAGTATCAAAAACATTATTTGATGGATACCTCTAATATTTCAGCAGGAATGGAATATATTTTATAAAAACCTAAATGTAAAAGAAACCTAAATATACTTTTTGTGTGTCATGAAATATTATCTTTTGATTTTTTTCCAACCATTTAAAATTTAAAAACCCATTCTTAATTCTCAAGTCATATCAAAATAGGTGGCAAGCTGGCTTTGGCCAGTGGGCTGTAGCTTGCTGACTACAATATACCATGCTAAACTGCTTACTAAAGGAAATCTTAGTATTATCATTCTAACAAAATAATAACAGGCAGTTGTCTCTAAAAAATTAAAAATAATTCTCCTAAAGAGAAATAAAATTTTAAATCAAATTTGAGCAATTTGGGTTTAGAATCAGCAGCACAACAAAAAGATTGTTATTTATATAAAAATATGGCAAACTAAATAAATGTAATAATTATACCAGAAGAGGTTGCAAATAAAGTATATTTTGTAAACTGATTCACAATTCAGATACACTGAGGGAGTAGGAATTTTTTACTTGAAATCTTTCACTTAATTTTTAAAATAGAAACTAATTCTTTGTAAGGATTTGTTTCAGAATTTATATTTTTAATTGCCTATATTTTGTTTTTAAATAGGGTATTTCAACATATCTATATAGTCTGAATTACTTCAGAAATGGATTTACAAAGATGCTTTCAGAAAGAGGTCAAACTTTTGACTTCCTTCTGTTAGTTACTTTCTATTAGTCTAACATGTAATTGACTTTGGCGCTTAGATCCGCTCCACTTTTTCGGATACCCTCTCCACTTTACCACATAGCTTCTTGGTTTCCTGTAGACTGATTCCTACCTAAAAATTGGGGGCCCTCTCACAAACCCCATCCTCAGCTGTATAACTAGGGGAGGAAAAGGGAGCAATTAGATGGTGAGATTAATTGCTGAACTTCTTTAATAAAAATGTTAATTACAGGTGCCAGATACTGATTCACAGAAAACCTTCTCTTTGTTTGATCTAGCTGCAAGTAGACTCCTACTCACCGTTTACCACGGCTGAACACTCATCACCTCGGTGAAGGCAGCCTGGCCTGAGGCTTCACTGGTGCTGTTATCTTAACCTTCACAGCACCTTGTGCACATCTCTTTATAACACTTGCATTTTATTATACCGGATATTTTTTTATTCTCTTACTATCAATTAACATCCTATAAATTTTGAGTTTTCTAAACATGGGGATTATATTCCCAATATTTAATTAATTGGCATAAAATAGGTGTACAATACATGTGTGCTGAATGAATGTCTTTAAAAAACAGTGAAGTCAGAAGGTAGGATGATGGGTTATTCTGAAGAGGGCTAAAACAGAAAGCAAGCATGTTTCAAGTGTTAGAAGAATATGTTACATATTAACATTTGAGGAATTTGAGATGGAAGATGAGTAAGGCAAGAGGGAATAAGAGGTAAGTGGTTCTAGAAATATACTGAGTGAAAATACATATCAGTCTTTGCAATGTGCCCTTGGGAATGCACATCTATGAATTTCATTTTTATTTTCAGGCGAAAGTGTGGAGAAGGCAATGGCAACCCACTTCAGTACTCTTGCCTGGAGAATCCCAGGGATGGCGGAGCCTGGTGGGCTGCCATCTATGGAGTCACACAGAGTTGGACACAACTGAAGCGACTTAGCAGCAGCAGCAAAAGTGTACATATCACTATCATTTCATATTGTTAGCCAAAGGGTGAAAAACAGGAAACAAAAACTTCACCTTACTCATTGGTTAAGCACACTGCACTAAGAGAGATCTTCCCGACCCAGGGATTGAACCTGGTCCGCCCACATTGCAGGCAGATTCTTTACTGGCTGAGCAACCAGGGAAGCCCTGGAAAGAGGTAGAGTAAGGTCAGATTTCTTGACTCCAAATCTATGCCCTTTGCACTAAGCAACACAAATGTTCCTGACATAAGAAGATACCACCTGTGTAGCCTACACATCTATAAAATCTATATCTATAAAATAAATAAAACACTAAATTAAATGTTATTTAGATTAACATGTTAGGAAAGTTCGCCTATCAATTAACTGGCTTGTTGGAATACAGTAATGAATTTCATTTGTCTCTATCTTCCCTATGCTATAAATGAAGATAGGACAAAAATACCTGGTGTATGTGCATGTATGTGCATGTACATACACACATACATATATATACATATACACAGGTGTAGTTAACAAAAACACAAACATTTTGAAGTTACAGTGCCATGATGGAGTCCTGAAAAGCCTACACACCTCTAATTTTGACCCCAAATTTAATTTTGTTGGATCATATGTAGTTCTAATTTTAGTTTGTTAAGGAGCCTCCATATACTTTCCTCCATAGTGGCTGTACCAATTTACATTTCCACCAACAGTGTAGGAGGGTTCCCTTCGCTGCATACCCTTTCCAGCTGATGATGGTCATTCTGATTGGGAGGGAGGCAACTTCCCTGGTGGCTCAGATGGTGAAGAATCTGCCTGCAATGTGGGAGACTCAGGTTCTATCCCTGGGTCAGAAAGATCCCCTGGAGTAGGAAATGGCAACCCACTCCAGTACTCTTGCCTGGAGAATTCTATGGACAGAGGACCCTGGTGGGTTACAGTTATGGTGGGGTCACAGAGTTGAATATGACTGAGTGACTAACACTACTATGACTCTAATTGGGATGAGGTGATATCTCATTGTAGTTTTGATTTGAATTTCTCTAATAATAGCAATGTAGAGCATCTTTTCATGTGCCTCTTGGCCATCTCAATGTCTTCTCTAGAGAAATGTGCATTTATATCTTATGCCCAGTTTTTGAATGGGCTGTGTATGTGTGTGTATTTTATATTGAGTTGCATGAACTGTTTGTAGATTTTGGAGATTAACCCCTTGTCAGTGGCTTCATTTGCAAATATTTTCTCCAAATTTGTGGGCTGTCTTTTAGTTTCATGTATAGTTTCCTCTGCTGTGCCAAAGCTTTTGAGATTAATTAGGTTCCATTTGTTTATTTTTGTTTTTATTTCCATTACTTCAGTAGATGGATCAAAAGATATTGCTGTGATTGATTTATGTTGAAGAGTGTTCTGCCTATGTTTTCCTCTAAGAGTTTTATAGTATCAGGTCTTTCATTTAGATCTTTAATCTATTTTGAATTTATTTTTGTGTATGGTGATAAAAAGGTTCTAATTCCATGCTTTTACATGTGGTTGTCCAGTTTTCCCAGTCGTTTATTGAAATCACTGTCTGTTCTCCATTGTATAGTCTTGTCTATTTCATCATAGATTAATTGACCATAGGTCCGTGGGTTTATTTCTGGAACTTCTATTTTGTTTCAGTGATCTATATTTTTATTTTTGTGACACTACCATACTGTTTTGGTGACTGTAGCCTTGTAGCATAGCCTGAAGTCAGGAAGCCTGATTCCTCCAGCTCTGTTCCTCTTTCTCGAGATTGCTTTAGCTATTCAAGTTCTATTATGTCTCCATACAAACTTAACATTTTTGTTCTAATTCTGTGGAAATGTCATTGGTGATTTGATAGAGATTGCACTGAACTATAGATTGCTTTGGGGAGCACAGTCATCTTGACAGTATTTATTCTTCCAATCCAAGAACATGTAGTATCTTTCTATCTTTGTCATTTTCAATTCCATTCATTGGTCTTACATATCAGAGTACAGGTCTTTTGCCTCCATACGTAGGTTTATTCCTAGATATTTTATTCTTTTTGATGAGATGGTAAATGGGATTTGTTCCTTAATTTCTCTTTCTCATTTTTCCTTGTTAGTGTACAAAAATGCTACATATTTCTGTGCATTAATTTTGTATCCTGCAACTTCACTGAATTCATTGAGATCTAGCAATTTTCTGGCAGCATCTAGGATTTTCTATGCATAAGATCCTGTCATCTGCAAACAGTGACAGTTTTATTTCTATTTTGGTTTGGATTTTTCTTTTCCTGCTCTGACTGTCATGGCTAGAATTTCTAAAACGATGGTGAATAAGAATTTTAAAACGATGGTGGCAAGAGTGAGCACCCTTGTCTTGTTCCTGATCTTAGAGGAAATGCTTTCAGTTTTTCACCATTGAGAATGATGTCTGCTGTGCATTTGTAGTATATGGCCTTTATTATGTTAGCACAGGCTCCCTCTATGCCCACTTTCTGAATTTTTTTAAAATCATAAATGGGTGCTGAATTTTGTCAAAGGCTTTTTCTGTGTCTATGTCATATGTTTTGTTAATGTGGCGTATCACACTGATTGATTTGCAGATATTGAAAAATCCTTGTGTCCCTGGGATAAATCCCACTTGATCATGGTATATGATCCTTTTAATGGGTTGTTGGATTTGGTTTATTAGTATTTGGTGGAGGATTTCTGGACTTTGGTTGGGAGTTTTTAATCATAGCTTCAATATCAGTGCTTGTGATAGTCTATTCATATTTTCAGTTTCTTCCAGGTTCAGCCTTGGAAGTTTGCATCTAACAATTTGTCCATTTCTTCTAGATTGTCCACTGCATTGGCATATAATTGTTTGTAGTAGTCTCTTATGATCCTTTGTATTTCTGTGGTGTCTGCTGTAACTTCTCCCTTTTCAGTCTTAATTTTATTGATTTGAGATTCCCCCTTTTTTTTTCGTGATGAGTCTGGCTAAAGGTTTATCAATTTTTAAAAAAAATCTTTTTGAAGAACCAGCTTTTAGTCCTATAGATCTTTTCTATCATTTTCTTCAACTCATTTCATTGATTCCTGCTCTGATCTTTATGATTTCTTTCCTTCTACTCACTTTGGGTTTTGTTTGTTCTTTTTTTCTCTAGTTGCTTTAGGTGTAAGTTTAAGTTGTTTATTTGAGATTTTTTTTGAATTTCCTGAGGTAAGATCATATTGCTATAAACTTTCCTCTTAAAACTGCTTTCCTGCATCCCATAAGTTTCAGATCATCATGCTTTCATTTTTATTTGTTTCTAAGTATGCGTGATTTCCTGTTTGATATCTTCAGTGATCCATTGGTGTTTAGTAGCATATTGTTTGGCCTCCACATGTTTGTGTTTTTTTACATTTTTTTTTTCATTGTAGTTGATTTACAACCTCATACTGTTATGGTTAGAAAATATGCTTGATATAATTTCCATTTTCCTAAATGTACTGAGGCCACTTTGTGGCCAGCATGTGATCCATCCTGCAAAATGTTCCAAGTGCAGTTAGGAAGAATGTGTATTCTGCTCCTTTTGGATTAAGTTCATTTGATCTAATGTGTCATTTAAGGCTTGTGTTTCCTTATTTGAGTTTCTTGTGAATGATCAGTTCATTGACAGAGGGGTGTTAATGTCTCCCAATATTATTGTGTTACTGTTGATTTCTCCTTTTAAGGCTGTTAGTATATTTGCCTTATATATTGAGATGCTGCTATGTTAGGTGCATATATATTTAAAATTGTATCTTCTGCTTGGATTGATTCCTTTATCTGTAGGTAATGTTCTTCTTTGTCTCTTGTAACAGTCTTTAAAGTTTGTCCGATATGAGTATTGCTACTCCAGCTTTCTTTTAATTTCCATTTGCATGAAATTCCTTTTTCTATCACCTCACTTTCAGTCTGTGTGTGTCTCTAGATCTGAAGTTGGTCTCTTGTGTATGTATGCATATATATGGGTCTTATTTTTGATCCATTCAGCTACTCAGTCTTTTGGTTGGGGCATTTAATCCATTTATGGTTAAGGTAATTATCAATATGCACATTCTTATTGCCATTTTGTTCATTGTTTTGGATCTGGTTTTGAAGGTCTTTTTTCTTACCTTCCTATTCTGCTCTCTTCTCCTGTGGTTTGATGACTAACTTTACTGTTGTGTTTGGATTACTTTTTCTTTTTTGTGTGTGTATCTTTGTAGATCTTCAGTGTGCAGTTACCATGAGGTTTTGATATAACAGTCTGTGTATAAACAAGATTGTTCTAAGTCATTGATCTTTTAATTTCAAGTGTATTTCCAATATCCTGCATTTGTACTCTCCTCTTATCACAGTTGCTGGTTTTGAGATTGTATTTGTGTGTGGAATACTTTCCACCTTACCATGTGTTGACCTTTTCCAGAGAGCTTTTCCATTCATAATTTTCTTGTTTCTAGTTATGACATTTTCTTTTTGCCTAGATAAGTTCCTTTGGCATTTGTTGCAAAGCCGGTCTGACAGTACTGAATTCTTAGTTTTTGCTTCTCTGTAAGGCTATTGATTCCTCCATCAAATCTGAATGAGATCCTTGCTGGGTAGAGTATTCTTGGTTGTAGGTTCTTCCCTTTCATCACTTTAAAAATATTATGCCACTCCCTTCTGGCCTGCAGATAACCTTATGGGAGTTCCTGCTACATTATTTGTTGATCATCTCTTGTTACTTTTAGTATTTTTTTCTTTGTCTTTAATTTCTGTCAGCTTGATTACTATGTGTTTTGGTGTGTTTCTTCTTGGGTTTATTCTGCCTGGACTCCTTGAATCCAGGGCTTTGGTGAATGTTTCCTTTCCTATGTTAGGGAGGTTTTCAGCTATTATCTTCTCAAATATTTTCTCAGATATTTTTTTCTCTCTTCTCCTTCTGGGATCCCTATAATGTGAATGTTGGTGCATTTCATGTTGTCCTAGAGGTCTCTTACACTGTTCTTTCATTCTTTTTTCTTTATTCTGTTCCACAGCCATGATTTCCACCATTCTGTCTTCCAGCTCACTTCTCTGTTCTTCTGCCTTACTTATTCTGCTATTGATTCCCTTCAATGTATTTTGTATTTCAGTTATTGTATTATTCATCTGTTTGTTTGCTCTTGAGGTCTTCTAGGTTTTTGTTAAACATTTTCTGTCTCTTCTTGATCTATGTCTCTGTTCTTCTGAGATCTTGAGTCTTTACTATCATTACTCTGAATTCTTCAGCTAGATTGCTTGTCTTCACTTCACTTAGCTGTTCATCTGGAATTTAATCTTATTCCTGCATCTGGCACATAGTCCTCTGTCTCACACTGTCTAACTTTCTGTGATTGTGGTTTTCCTTTCCTCAGGTTGCATGGTTATAGTTCTCGTTTTTACTGTCCACCCCCTGGTGAATGAGGCTGTTTAAGAGGCTTATGCTGGTAGGAGGAACTGGTTCCCAGCTACTGGTGGGTGGAGCTGGGTCTTGTCTGTCTGGTGGACAGGGCTGTGTTTTATGGGCAGCTATTCTCATCAGAAAATGGCATGCCACAGTGGTGTTGTATTATTACATAGGAAAAAGGAAACTACTGTATGGAAAACTCTGGGTTATAATCATTTTTAGGTTTCTTGGCCACTGATTTTATTTGGGGTCTAGAACATTGGTAATTCATGCTGGTTAATGATGTAAATCTCAGTTCAGTTAAGTTGCTTAGTCTTGTCCAGCTGTTTGTGACCCCATGGACTGCAGCATGCCAGGCTTCCCTGTCCATCACCAACTCCTAGACCTTGCTCAAACTCATGTCCATTGAGTCAATGATGCCATCCAACTATTTCATCCTCTGTCATTCCCTTCTCCTCCTGCCCTCAATCTTTCCCAGCATCAGGGTCTTTACCAGTGAGTCAGTATTTCACATCAGGTGGCCAAAGTACTGGAGTTTCACCTTTAGCATCAGTCCTTCCAATGAATATTCAGGATTGATTTCCTTTACGATTGACTGGTTGGATTTCCTTGCAGTGCAAAGGACTCTCAAGAGTCTTCTCCAGCACCACAGTTCAAAAGCATCAATTCTTCAGTGCTCAGCTTTCTTTATAGTCCAACTCTCACATCCAACTTTATATATAGTCCAACTCTCACATCCATACATGACTTCTGGAAAAACCATAGCTTTGACTAGACAGACCTTTTTTGGCAAAGTAATGCTGTCTAGGTTGGTCATAGCTTTTCCTTTAAGGAGCAAACATCTTTTAATTTCATGTTGCAGTCACCATCTGCAGTGATTTTGAAGCACCACCGCTCCCCCAAAGTCTCTCACTGTTTCCCCATCTATTTGCAGTGAAGTGAGGGACCAGATGCCATGATTGTTGTTTTTTGAATGCTGAGTTTTAAGCCAAATTTTTCACTGTCCTTTTTCACTTTCATCAAGAGGCTCTTTAGTTCTTCTTCACTTTCTCCATAAGGGTGGTGTCATCCGCGTATCTAAGATTATTGATATTTCTCCCGGCAATCTTGATTCCAGCTCATGCTTCATCCAGTTTGGCATTTTGCATGATGTACTCTGCATATAAGTTAAATAAGCAGGGTGACAATATACATCCTTGATGTACTCCTTTCCCTATATGGAACCAGTCTGTTGTTCCACATCCAGTTTGCTTTCTTCTTGACCTGCATACAGATTTCTCAGAAGGCAGGTAAGGTAGTCTGGTATTCCCATCTCTTGAAGAGTTTTCCACAGTTTGGTGTGATCTACACAGTCAAAGGCTTTGGCGTAGTCAAGAAAGCAGAACTGAAACTTGTTTTTTCTGTTTCAGAAAAAAAAAGAAAGAGGGAGGGGATAGATGTACACCTATGGTTGATTCTTTCTTTTTCGATGATCCAACGGATGTTGGCAATGTGATCTCTGGTTCCTCTGTCTTTTCTAAATCCAGCTTCAATATCTGGAAGTTCACAGTTCATGTACTGCTGAAGCCTGGCTTGGAAAATTTTGAGCATTACTTTGCCAGCATGTGAGATGACTGCAGTTGTGCAGCAGTTTGAACATTCTTTGGCATTGCCTTTCTTTGGGACTAGAATGAAAACTGACCTTTTTGAGTCCTGTGGCCATAGTGATGTTTCCTAAGGCCCACTTGACTTCGCATTCTAGGACATCTGGCTCTAGGTGAGTGATCACACCATTGTGTTATCTGGGTCATGAAGATCTTTTCTATATAGTTCTTCTGTGTATTCTTGCCATCTCTTCTTAATATCTTCTGCTTCTGTTAGGTCCAAACCATTTCTATCCTTTATTGTGCTGATGTTTGCATGAAATGTTCCCTTGGTATCTCTAATTTTCTTGAAGAGATCCCTAGTCTTTCCCATTCTATTGTTTTCCTCTATTTCTTTGCATTGATCACTGAGGAAGGCTTTCTTCTCTCTCCTTACTATTCTTTGGAACTCTGCATTTGAATGGGTATATCTTTCCTTTTCTCCTTTGCCTTTTGCTTCTCTTCTTTTCACAGCTATTTGTAGGGTCTCCTCAGACAACAATTTTGCCTTTCTGCATTTTCCTTGGGGATGGTCTTGATCACTGCCTCCTGTACAGTGTCACGAACTTCCATCCATATTTCTTCAGGCACTCTATGAGATCTAATCCCTTGAATCTATTTGTCACTTCCACTGTATAATTGTTAAGGGATTTGATTTAGGTCATACCTGAGTGACCTAAGTGGTCTAGTGGTTTCCCCTACTTTCTTCAATTTAAGTCTGAATTTTGCAATAAGGAATTCATGATCTGAGCACAGTCAGCTCCTGGTCTTGTTTTTGCTGACTGTATAGAGCTTCTCCATCTTTGGCTGCAAAGAATATAATCAATCTGATTTCGGTATTGATCATCTGGTGATGTCCATATGTAGAGTCTTCTCTTGTGTTGTTGGAAGAAGGTGTTTGCTATGACCAGTGCATTCTCTTGGGAAAACTCTGTTAGCCTTTCCTCTGCTTCATTTTGTACTCCAAGGCCAAATTTGCCTGTAAATCTAGTCATAAGTCATTTTGTAATGAGTGCCTATTTTAAGAAAGCTATGTATTGTTTAAAAAATTATTTTCTAATTGAAGGATAATTGCTTTAGAGAATTTTGTTGTTTTCTGTCAAACATCAAAATGAATCAGCCATAGGTGTACATCTGTCCCCTCCCTCTTCTGATTTGGTTCCTATGAATAGCACCAAATATGCAATGAGCCTGCATAAAATATATAGGACTTTTCTTTTTGCTCACTATTTCTGGGAGAGCATTGCCCCTTTGAGGCAATTCTTTGGAGTTTCCATGAACATCACAGTTGTTTCATAATTGTATCATGAAGAATATAGGAGAATTTTTACAAAACTACTCTAGCTTTTGGCTCTTACGTTTTCCCTGAATTCTCTGTTGGCCACTTCATATTTTCTTATAGGCCTGATGAAGTTATCCACGTTTAAAGCAGAAAACCCCATTATCAAAATTCTGTGGAACATTTCAAAAGCCTTAGGAATTCCTGCTGTATATCTAATGAAGTTCATTTTATAATTTTAACCAGTGCTTTGGGGAAATTGGTCTTTATTTACCATGAGGGAGATGTATTTTTAGCACAACAAATAAGAAAGGTTTTAGAACAAATTGTAGAGATAATAGCTTCTTTGTTCATAAAATAAATTTTCACTTTCACCTGGCAAATGATGTACTTGATTCCTCTGTCTCATAGCTGGTATTTCATTCCTATAAAAGCCTGGTGCTGCCTCAGGAGTTCTGGTAGCAAGTCCTAAAGGAAGGGAATAAAAAACTATTGGCATGTAATTTTTTAGCCCAAATGAACCAAGAGTTTTTACCGTAGAGGTGACTTTCATAATAACTATTTGGAAGGCATAAAATAACTGTTTTGTGCCTTTACCTGAGTATTTTGGTACTGCTCCAACAGAGGACATTTTGAAAGGAAGACGCTTTCTTTCTTGAAGGATGGATGTAATGGGGTTCCAGACATGTAGAATTACACAGAAATAGCATTAAAACTAGGCTCTAAGACCTAGTTTTAACCCAGGTTTGAGAACAGAATTGAATTTTTTTTTCTTTTTATCATTTTGTGGCATTAGTTTCCATGCTAATTTTTAATAAAGATATCTTTAGGGATAAATATTATGCTATTATATATTGTAGACAGTGAGAATCTTGAGGATGGATGGCTGCATAGGTAGCAGCAGTTTTATGACCTAATGCTAACCCTCTCAAAAAAATATTAAACTGAGAAAATGATTTTTAAAGGCAAATCTTCAAGGATAACAAATTAGAAAAATGCACACTTTGTTGGCAGACATAACCCTACAGTTGAGAGCTTGATTAATTTTCAACTCTTGGCCCAAAGAAAAAAACAGACTGTTTTCTTAGGGGATTATAGTCCTGTTCCAGATTTGGTCGCGCTAGTGCTGATGTTAGCTTCTGCTCAGCTCTTTGGGAAGTATGTTTCTGCAGTACCCAAACTGCACAATCTTACCTGGTGAGTGAAAAATGGTTACACAGCTTTAAGGAAAGATAATAATTTGTATAACTATTGCTTTGATGTTTATTTCTGCAGATAGACTGTCAGGTCCATTTGGCACAGGATATTTTTATTTTGTTCATTAGTTTATTCTCAGTGGATATCATAATATCACTTCTAACTATAGACACTTTGACTTACTTTTTGAATGTAATAGTTGGGTGAATGAATAATATGAAATGATTGTTATCTTGAAAGCTGAGAATATCAATGTTCTGACTGGTTCATTGGGATCCTTGCAGCTCCCAATCCCTATTCTCTTCTCTCACATTATCCTAAAGGAAATATTTAATATTCTGAAACTTCACCCTGTATTACTTGCAGTTTATTGGCATAAAAGGGAGTTTAAGATCCATGTAAGAAAGCAGAGTTATAACATGATTACTGGTCTCTGGCTTTCTTCATTTCTGATCTCTCTTTCTCAGTGATATTTGTGTCAATGTTTTAATATGCTTTTTAGCGGACTTAAATAGGTGAGGGTTTGGGATCCCAAAACTGGAACCGAGTGGGGAAGCAACTACTGAACAAATGATGTAAAAAAAAAAAAGTTTCGTAGAGTCATGGTTCTCCAGTGGTCCAGAGACCAGAAGCATTAGTACCACCCGGGAACTTGCTAGAAATGCAAACTACCAGACCCCACTCTAGATTTATTGATTCGAATCTGTTATACTCAGCAATCTATGTTTTAATAAAAATTCTTCATAGGATTCTGATACAGGTTTTAAGCTTAAAAGCCACTGCATCATGCAGAAAAAAGAATACTGGCTCTTAAATGCCATATATACATTAAAACAGAAGATATACTGAGATATAAACATAATAATTATCATTACTAATCAGATCTATGAAATTTCTCTGTATAGTATATAAATCAAGTGTATAATCAAGGAGACTTGCTAGGAGGCATGACTGTTTTTATTAGTTTTTCAAAAGTTAGAATGTATTACAAATATGCTTAATCATGTATATTGATTCTATCACTGGTAAGTTATCTAAACATTTTAACTGTTTATATTTTCATTCTTTTCTACCTCTAAAGATAGTATACATCATGAATTTTATAAAGCTACTGTTAAATTTTTAAATGATTTTTTTTCATGGTTACATTTTAAGATTTGATTGGGCTAAGACTCTTCATTTGCCATAACTATACCTTTCCTGATAATCTAGATTGAATGCAGCAATTTTTACAACAGCAAGAGATTGCATAATGTTGTTTTAATGTACATTTGTTGGCATAGTATGCTGGAAATAGTGTTGAACACATTCTCCTTTGTGGGCTTAAAAAGATTCATTAATATAACACAATTATTTTTCCTTTTTCATGACGAATGGAATAAGCAAATATTCATTATTTCCAGCAATTTTAACTAAGATAAAAAAAAATCTGTTAGTATTTTCCCCAGAAAGATAAACTTCACATGTTTTAAGGAATATATATAGTGATTAGAAAGCTAACGTAACAAAAAATATCATTCCTCAGTCATAATTATTTATAGTTTAAAATGGCTACTAAAGAAGAATGGGACCTGCCAGTAAACCATTCTCAAATAAGGCACTATAGTGATAATGAATCTTAGTCAAGCATTTCTGTTCCAAATAACATAATACAAAAGTAGTCAAAATCTTCCTATTTTGAAGCAATCTATTTGATTGCATGCAAAGTCCTTTGAGTGCTTTGCCAAAAAAAAAAAAAAAGTGATGGTGTTTACAGATCTGCTTTAACATTAATAAAAGAAAAAACATCCAAGGCAGAGTACTAAAAGCAGAATGTCTATTAAAAACCTGTAGCAATCCTCATAATTAACTATGAAATCTTGAAAGACATATACCTGAGATGAAAATAAAGAAAAGATATCTGCTAACATCACATCTATTCAACATTGTTTTAGAGGCTCTAGCTGATTTCTTCCTTTAGAAAGAAGAAATAGAATTGTCCTTTTAACAGAATCAGTTCAGTTCAGTTCAGTCGCTCAGTCGTGTCCGACTCTTTGCGACCCCATGGAGGATAATTAGATACATAGATAATCAAAAAGAAATGACAAATTACTGAAGTTAAATAAGTTTATCAAATGTTCTGGCTATAATATCAATATACAAAAATTAATTACTTTTATATTAAAGCCACAAAGCATAAAAAAAGATATCATAAACTTTACAACACAGAACATCAAATACTGAGTAATAAAGGTAATGAAAGATGTGTAGGTCTCTACAAAGAAAAATAAAATTATTACTGAAAGAAGAAATAAATGAAGAGATACCAAATGGAAAATTCATTGCTGAATATCAGTTCTGACGAACTGATCTGCAGATACAGTGAAACTGTAGTCACTATCCAAACATGTCAATTTGTGTGCAAACTGACAATTTTTTTCTAAAAGTTATATGAAAACACAAAAGACCTAAAATAACTATATCATTCTTGAAAAAGAACCACAAAAACAAAATTGAAGGACCTATACTGTCAGCAACACTGCAAAGCTACAGCAGTTAAAACAGTGAGGAATAGGATAAATGACAGATAAACACGCAAATGAAACAGAACATAAAGTCTAGAAACATAGATACACAATAGAGTACACTAATTTGTGACAAAAGTACCATTTTAGTGCCTAGAAGAAATGATAGTTTTTTCATAAATGGCCCTTATCAACTGGATACCTAAATGAAAGTAATAAACCTTGAATCTTCCCTCACATTAGACACAGAAATACATTTCGAGTGGAACTTGAACTTAAAATTGAAGGTAAAACAATGAGGCTCCTAAAAAACAGGGAAATAGTTTTATGACCTTAGGGTAGACAAAGATGTTTTTAAAAACAAAACACACAAAGCATTAACAATAAAAAAAATATTGATACACTGAGCAACATTAGCATTAAAATCTTTTGTTCATCAAAAGACCACTTTAAGAGAGTAAAAGGTGAGGCACAGAATGGGAAAAGACAGTTTGCTGTATATACACCCAACAAAAGTACTTCTTTGTATGTATCTACCTATCTATACACATACACAGAATTTCTTATCAAAAGAAAAAGTTGGCAACATAATAACAATAAGTAGAAGACTTGAATATCTCATTAAAGATGATATTAAAAGTAGTCAATTAACATAAGAGAAGTTCATCAAAATCATTAGACAACAGGGACATGCACTGCAATTTGATTCCACAGTGAGATAGTCCTATATATACCTCAGAATGACTAAAGTTGGAAAAATTGGCAAGTATGTGGAACAAGTAGAACTTTTATATGCTATAACAGAAGTAAAATTGGTGTAACCACTTCAAAACTCCACTCCCAGATACATGTAACACAGAGATAAGTTACATTTGTACTAAAAATTGTACAAGATTGGTCATAACAGCTTTATTTATAATAGCTCCCAACGGAAAACCACCTAAATATTCAGCAATAATAAAGTGCATAGAGATATATTTGTATAATGGAGTATTATACATCAACAAATATCATCAGCAACATAGATGAATATTATATATATTGAAAAAAATAAGCAAAAATTAAAATGCAAATATTGAATGATTTCATTCATCTGATAGTCCAAAATCCACAAAACTAATCTATGATGATAAAAGTCAGAATAGTAGGTACCTTTGTGGGTATTAGTGGGTGAGAGGGGCAAAAGAGTGGTATCTAGTAACATTCCATATCTTGATATGGGTACATTTACATGGAGTATTCATTTGTAAAAACTAGTCTACCTGAACTCTTAAGAATTATTCACTTTGAAGTTTATATATTATACCTCAGTTAAAAAAAGTTTATCCTAAAAGAGGTAAGGCCAAGAAATACAAAAAGAAATTACAAATAAAAGCAAGAGTTGTGGTATCAATAGCAAAAAGGTGATATCAGGTGGACACAATATAATATGAACAATGGTGATTAACATAAAGGATGCATATATCTTCTAATATTTACACATGAATACAAAGAATAAAAGAAGAAACAAGAACAAATAGATATACATTATTAATACAACATTTTAATTTGCCTTTTTCCCATCTTTTGACAAATCAAGTAATCAAAATGTAAGTAAGGACATGAACAATATTAATAAGGTAATACTTTCAGCCACCTAATGCCACACACTTACATTAAATAACTCTTGGGTCAAAGAAATATACACAATTGTTTACTATACATAAAATAATGTTAATGCAATCATAATATATCAAAAGGTATTATATGTTTAATGCAGAGTTCAAAGAGAAATTTAGCCCTGTTATATCAATATGTAAGAAATAATAAATATAAATGAATTTAAGCATCTACCACAAAAAAGGTGACAGGGAAAAAATGAAGGAAAACAGAGGAGGGTACTAATAATGATAAAAGCAGAAATCAGTAAGGTAAAAAAACAAAAAATAGTAAAACCATTGTTTGGGTTTAAATAAACAGAAAATAGATCAACTACTTGGTAGCCTAAGTAAAGGCTCTCAATCTTTGCATATGTTCATTGTACATTTCAGAGAAAGTACAAAGATGCAAATAAGTAACGATGGGTAAATGATTGACAGGGAAATTTGAGTAAAACATTTTTAAAAAGTAGATAATGTATAGTATTTAAATTGCTGGGCATAAAGAAAGAAGTCCTTAAAGGAAAAGATCAATGTCTGATTATTAAAAAAAAAAAAAAAAACTACAGTAAAACACACCATAAGCAAAGTTATATGTTAAATTGAAAAAAATATTTGAGTCTCATGTCACAGAGAAAATTCTAACTTACGAACAAGACTAATTATTATGAAAAGAATAAACAACCCTATAGAAAATGAGCAAAGTAGATAATTTACAAAATAGATAATTTACAAAATATTTAAAGAGCTCTTAAATATATGAAAAGGTATTCATCACTTACAATATGTGAGAGGTAAATTGGAACTGCATTGACATATCCCTTTTACTAAACAGACTTGCAAAAATTAAAAAATTTGATAACAAGTATTTTCATATTATTGCTGGAAGGAATGAAAAGTTACAAACCCCAAGGAGAGCAACTGGAGATTAAACAAGTACATGCCCTTTGACCCAGCAACTTCAATTTTAGGAATTCATCCAATTGGTACACCTGCACATTTAGTTACTGCAGCAGTTTGACACAGCAACAGACTGGTACTGAACTAGTGTACTTTAACTGGTGAAGTGATTAAGTAAATTATAGTATACACATGTAATTCAATATCATATAATGTAAATAAGAATAAGAAAATAATGAAGTGGAAAGGAAGATGCACTGTAAAGTGAAACAATCAAAGTACAGTGAAATGCATACAATATACTGCTTTTGTATAAAACAGAAAGCAAAAGCCTACTTCTTTTTGTTTACAAACACAAACTGTCTAGAAGGATGAACAAACTAACAATAATGTTTATTTTTTCAAGAGGATGGAAACAATGCATGGGGAAAGATGAAAGGGGAAGTTTTTTATTCCATTTTTGATGTTAAAACCTAATACATGTATTACTTTCAAATTCAGATTATGGATGAGAATTTAAAGTTAGGTTAAATTATCTAAATTTGATACAGGATGTTGAATTATATTTTAATTGAAGATTTCTGATGCAGGAATATATCAAAGTAATATTTTAAGAAGATTAATTTTGCACCATGATATGCAAAATGAATTCTAAGAGGGAGACATGGAAAACAGAGACACCTGTTAGAATATCTTTGTGATATCATAGGTATAATAATACCTAGATTAGGATGGTGCCAATGGGAATACAAAAGAAAGGGTAAATGTATGAGGCTATGCCTAAAATGAAAGCAGTACAATAAGGATTAAACGGATATAATTAAAACAGAAATTTACACAGGACACAACTAGAGTCTACTCAATCTACATTCCTAAAGAATAAACAACTAGCAATTCTTAAGGGAGTAAATTGAAGAAATGTCATAATTCCAACTGAATTTCTAAAGGTCAAAATTCACTGCTTTATAAAGAGATTACTGTTTATAAATTTGCATGAAGTTTAAAATAATTTTTTAAATAAAAATTAATTGTAATATTTGGGTACCCTATGAAAACAGACCTACAGTTCAATGTCAAAGATATACCTAACTTTTTGGTGCTTAAGAATTTATATAATATTATGTGTATACTATAGCAAAATCAGGTAAATACAAATTTTTTTAAAAAGCAAATCATTCATAATGATTACCACCACCAATTTCTACCTGTTAAAATTTTTTTCACATACTTTATAAAAACTTACTCCTTAATTTTGCAAATGTTGCAAAATGTTGCAAAAACTTACTCCTAATAACCTTTATACTCATGTTTTTAATATAATGGGCTCACACTTTGTTTTACTCCCAACATATATTATAATTTTTCTTTGCCAACAAATATATATGTTTCAAAACTATGATCCAGAGGGCTGGTTTCTTATGCTCCTCCACCTATAGTGTGTATTTCCCACTAATTAAGCTCTAGCTGTAAGACAATTTCTACATAATATAACCAATTTTTACTTAGCACTACAAATATATCTGTACAATAACCGTCCTTTAAAGTGTCTTTAAAAGTACTGCACTCATACCTTTGATCTTAATTTTTTTGGAAGCCATACATATTTTAAGACATTTATATTTTATTTTGGAATCAAATTTGCTTATGGTTGAATTTCAGAAATAAAATTATACCTAATTACCAAAATTATGAATTTCCCAAGAATTATGACGATAAGGCAGCGGATTACTACAATGAGTTACCAGAAGCCTGAAAATTACCATTCATGTTTACCTGAAGTAGGAGACTTGCAGCGCTCAAGTTCCTGGGGAACTGGACTGTCATTCAACTCAGTTAAGCCTGAAAATGAAATGAAAAAAAAATGAGAGATTTTCTAATGTTTCATAGATAATTATTAATTCCTGTAAGTTTTAAAATAAGGCTTTGTTTTTCCCCTGTGAGAACTTTTCTATGCTCACGTTATGACAATTATTTTGAAAAATTTTAACGATACAGGAGAAACAATAACTGACGTATTTAGGGTAATTGAATATAATGGTGGAAAAATACAAAATCCCTTTTCTTATTTTTTATATAAAATAATATTTTAGTAAATGACCTAGTTTCTTCTGAAAATAAACCAAGAACAACATGAATTAGAACTTCTTTTAAAAAAAGATCTAATCAAATCTCCCATTTCCAAGGGAAATGGTTACTGGCTTTTTAAAAGACCTTTAAGGAGATGTTACAAATTTTAAATATTATACTTATTTATAAAAGTTAAGTAAATACTAAATGATGTGTTCAATGGTATCAAATTCCTTCTTATAATAAGCACTCTATTTTCCTCATTTCTAATATTCCTTTATTTAATGTCACTTTCCTGAAAAACACCAAGGACAGGCACAATGGATTAACAAACATTTTGTAATTCGCACTATCTGCCAGTCTACATTCCTATGGCATTTATAAAATATCCTTATCATTTTCCTATCCTAGTCGGAGAATTTCACATTTTTTTTCTTTGTAAATAGTTTCTACTTTAATGTAAATCCCCATACTCAGGGGTACTTAGAAGCTATTGTCAATTACTGAAATGATCTTTATTCATATTCCTTTCCTACCATCCTCTTCTTTATGTAATTTATACCAATAAACCAGCTGTAGATTAAAAAAAATCATAGCACTTTAGAAATGTCCACTATGACACTTAAGCCCAGCCATTATGTTTATAAAAAAGAAATTGTAAGTTTGGAAAGTTTATTTACTTAAGGTTACAGAAATGAGTAGTGCCAAAGCTTCAACAGAATTCTTTATATATTTTGCTTAAGAGTCTTTCATCAGAAGCAATTGTATTTTCTTCCATTTGTGACTTATTGTTCCATTTTCTTTAAGACAATAAAATGTCTTCTGATGAGCAAAAGATTAATTTACCTTAAGGACAATTTATTTTTTCTTTTATTTTGAATTTTTTTGATTCCCGTATAAGTAATCATTGCCTATCCCATGGTAATGAAGATATCATTCTTTGTTTTCTCAAGAAACTTTCATTTTCAGGACTATAGTTCATCTCAAGTTAATTCTGATTATAGTGTGAGATAGGGATTAAGGTCCATTTTTCCCCCTATTTGCCCAGGTGTTCCATCATTATTTGTTAAAAAGATTTTCCTTTCCTAATTGATTTGTATTAGTGCCTGAGTCAAAAACAAATTGACCACATATGTGTGGGTCAGTTTCTTGATTTTCTCTTCTACAATCATTGGTCTATTCATCTTTTTTTTTTTTTTTTTGACTACCAAAATATCTAATTAATGTAGGTTTACAGAACATCTTGTAATCAGGAAGTGAAATCTTCCAACTCTGTTCTTTTCAAAACGTGTTTTAGTTATTCTAGATTCTTTGAACTTCTAACATACATTTTTAGAATTGGTTTGTCAATTTCTATAAAAAGATATGTGTTGTTGTTGTGCTTAGTCACTCAGTCGAGTCCAACTCTTGAGACCTCATAGACTGTAGCTTGCCAGGCTCCTCTGAGCATGGGATTCTCCAGGCAAGAATACTGGAGTGGGTTGCCATCTCCTTCTCCAGGGGATCTTCCCAACCCAGGAATAGAACCTGGGTCTCCTGCATTGCAGGCAGACTCTTTACCAACTGAGATATGCTAAATTATTAATAAATTCTGATAAATTTATAGATAAATTTGGTAGAATAAGCATCTTAAAAATATTGAGTTTTCCAGCCCATAAACATGGTACCTCTATTTAAATAATGTTTAAACATTTCCTTCTGTAGATTTGAGTACAGAGGTCTTACACATGGCATTTTTCAAGTCTTCTATTTAGTTTTGACCTTCTGTCTAGTTCTTGTATTATATTTAAAAGTAGAGTATTAAAATATCCAGTAATTGTTGCAATGTCTGTTTCTCCCTTTGAGTCTGTCAGATAATGCTTCAAATACTTTGTAACTCTGTTGTTAGGTATGTGAAGTGAAGTGAAGTGAAAGTCGCTCAGTTGTGTCTGACTCTTTGTTGACCCCATGGACTGTATAGTCCATGGAATTCTCCAGGCCAGAATACTGGAGTGAGTAGCCTTTCCCTTCTTCAGGGGATCTTCCCAACTCAGGGACTGAACCCAGGGACTGAATTTCCTGCATTGCAGGCAGATTCTTTAACAGCTGAGCCACAAGGGAAGCCCACAAATACTGGAGTGGGTAGCCTATCCCTTCTCCAGGGGATCTTCCCAGCCCAGGAATAGAACTGGCATCTCCTGCATTGCAGGCAGATTGTTTACCAACTGAGCTATCAGGGAAGCTAGTTGTTAGGTTTGTTACCTCTTCTTGATATACTGCCCATTTTATCAATTTAAATGTCCCTCTTTAATAGAAATTTTTATTCAAAATCTTTTTGTCTGATATTAGTAGAGCTATTCCAGTTTTTTTTTTTTTTTTTTTCATGTTTGCTGTTTCTGTGATATTTCTCTTTCCTTTTACTTTTCCCATTTGTGTCTTTTGGTGTCACCTTCAGACAGCATGGCATTGGATCTTGATTTAAAAATTCAGCCATAAATACTCTACCCAGAAAATTACTAGAGCTAATCAATGAATATAGTAAAGTTGCAGGATATAAAATTAACACACAGAAATCCCTTGCATTCCTATACACTAACAATGAGAAAACAGAAAGAGAAATTAAGGAAACAATGCCATTCACCATTGCAACAAAAAGAATAAAATACTTAGGAGTGTATCTACCTAAAGAAACAAAAGACCTATACATAGAAAACTATAAAGCACTGATGAAAGAAATCAAAGAGGACACAAACAGATGGAGAAACATACCGTATTCATGGATTGGAAGAATCAATATTGTCAAAATGACTATACTACCCAAAGCAATCTATAGATTCAATGCAATCCCTATCAAGCTACCAATGGTATTTTTCACAGAACTAGAACAAATAATTTCACAATTTGTATGGAAATACAAAAAACCTTGAATAGCCAAAGTAATCTTGAGAAAGAAGAATGGAACTGGAGGAGTCAGGAATCTGCCTGACTGCAGACTATACTACAAAGCCACAGTCATCAAGACAGTATGGTACTGGCACAAAGACAGAAATATAGATCAATGGAACAGAATAGAAAGCCCAGAGATAAATTCACGTACCTATGGACACCTTATCTTTGACAAAGGAGGCAAGGATATACAATGGAAAAAAGACAACCTCTTTCACAAGTGGTGCTGGGAAAACTGGTCAACCACTTGTAAAAGAATGAAACTAGAACACTTTCTAACACCATACACAAAAATAAACGCAAAATGGATTAAAGATCTAAATGTAAGACCAGAAACTATAAAACTCCTAGAGGAGAACATAGGCAAAACACTCCGACATAAAAAGCAAGATCCTCTATGACCCACCTCCCAGAATATTGGAAATAAAAGCAAAACTAAACAAATGGGACCTAATGAAACTTAAAAGCTTTTGCACAACAAAGGAAACTATAAGCAAGGTGAAAAGACAGCCCTCAGATTGGGAGAAATAATAGCAAACGAAGCAACAGACAAAGGATTAATCTCAAAAATATACAAGCAACTCCTGCAGCTCAATTCCAGAAAAATAAATGACCCAATCAAAAAATGGGCCAAAGAATTAAACAGACATTTCTCCAAAGAAGACATACAGATGGCTAACAAACACATGAAAAGATGCTCAACATCACTCATTATCAGAGAAATGCAAATCAAAACCACAATGAGGTACCATTACACGCCAGTCAGGATGGCTGCTATCCAAAAGTCTACAAGCAATAAATGCTGGAGAGGGTGTGGAGAAAAGGGAACCCTCTTAAACTGTTGGTGGGAATGCAAACTAGTACAGCCACTATGGAGAACAGTGTGGACATTTCTTAAAAAACTGGAACTAGAACTGCCATATGACCCAGCAATCCCACTGCTGGGCATACACACCGAGGAAACCAGATCTGAAAGAGACACGTGCACCCCAGTGTTCATCACAGCACTGTTTAAAATAGCCAGGACATGGAAGCAACCTAGATTCCCATCAGCAGACAAATGGATAAGGAAGCTGTGGTACATATACACCATGGAATATCACTCAGCCATTAAAAACAATACATTTGAATCAGTTCTAATGAGATGGATGAAACTGGAGCCCATTATACAGAGTGAAGTAAGCCAGAAAGATAAAGACCATTACAGTATACTAACACACATATATGGAATTTAGAAAGATGGTAATGATAACCCTATATGCAAAACAGAAAAAGAGACACAGATGTACAGAACAGATTTTTGGACTCTGTGGGAGAAGGTGAGGGTGGGATGTTTCGAGAGAACAGCATCGAAACATGTATATTATCTATGGTGAAACAGATCACCAGCTCAGGTTGGATGCATGAGACAAGTGCTCGGGCCTGGTGCACTGGGAAGACCCAGAGGGATCGGGTAGAGAGGGAGGTGGGAGAGGTATCGGGATGGGGAATACATGTAAATCCATGGCTGATTCATGTCAATGTATGACAAAAAACCACTACAATATTGTAAAGTAATTAGCCTCCAACTAATAAAAATAAGTGAAAAAAAAATTCAGCCCAACAATCTGTCTTTTGATTGTTGTTTGTTTTAAATTATCTAGCCACATTAAATGTTATTACTGATACAGGGTTACATGTGTCATTTTAGGTTTCCTGCGTAACTCATGTATTTCTATTCTTCTAATTCTTCCTTATTGCTTTGCTTGTACTTAAGTAAATATTTAAATATTATTTAAATAGTAAAATGATAAATTTTACCTTATATTTTTGGAGCTGTTAATGGTTATTCTGAGATTTAACATATACATCTTATAAGAATCTACTTCTGATGTATAATAAATTCCAGTAGATATAGAAACGTTATTCTTGTAGCACCATTTCTCCTTTCTCTTTTATATGCTATTGCTGGTATACATATTATATCCATATTTATTGCAAACCCCAACAACATATTGCTATAATTATTGCTTTATATAATTTTATTTTTTACAAAAGTCAAGAAAGAGAACAAACATATATTTATAAGTTTATATATTAACCTTCTGATTTACCATTCTGGCTTTCTTCATTTGTTCTGGTCGAGCCGTCATCTACTTACTCAGATATCAATACAGCTTTGCTTCCACCACCTTCTTTGTGTTATTGGGAATCATATTACATTTCTATATATTATTGGCCTACCAATACAATTTTATGCATATTGTTTCAGAAATTGCTTTTTAAATCAGTTCAGAGAAGAAATACACATTTACTCTATTAGTTTATAACTACCATAACAGTGTTGTTTCTTTGTCTAGATTAAAATTACCATTTGAGTCACTTTCTTTCAGCCTGAAGATCTCCCTCAGTAATTCTTTAAGGATGGCTTTGCTAGAAGAAAATTCTGTTTTTGTTTATCTGGGAATACCTTTTTTTTTTTTTTTTTTGTATAATAAAATAAGCAATAATCATGTAAAGCAGGCAAAATACAAATAATATAACTAATAGCATTAGTGGAATTATAAGTAAATATTTCAGCCATAAGCCTTTCTGGGAATATCTTTATTTAACCTACATTTTTGAATGTGGTTTTTGCTGGTGATAAGAATCTTGTTTGATTTTTTTTTTCCTTTTAGCACTTTGAAAATGTCACCCTAAAGTCTTCTGGCTTCCCCTGTGTCTGTCCTATTTTTTGCGTCATACGTGGTAAGTCATTTTTCTGTTATTTTCAACATTTTCTAGTTTTCCAGCATTTTTACTATGATGTGTATCAGTGTGGCATCTTTGCTTTTATCCTACCTGGACTTCTTCAAATTCTGGAAGTTTTCAGGTTATTTTTCTCTCTTCCCTTATTCTACTACTTTATTATGGACATATTGGTGCATTTAAGTGCCCTATACTTCTCTAAAGTTTGTTAATTTTCTGCATTTTTCTCTGTTAAGAATGCATAATTTCTATCAACCTACCTTCCAATTTGCTGATCCTTATTTCTGCTAGTTCAATCTACTATTGAGTTCCTCTACTGAATTATTCTCTTTATTTATTATAATTTGCAACACTAGAATTTCCATTTGGTTCTTTCTCCAGAACCCTACACCTATTTCACCTCCTCTTGCTCACTCCTCTGATATGTTCTCTGTATATATGAGCTTATTTTTTTTTGCAGTTTTTGTTTGTTTTTAGATTCCACATATATGTAACATACAGTATTTGTCTTTCTCTGTTTGACATAATTCACTTAGCACATTGGCCTCAAGAGCCACTCATGTTTTCACAAAGGCAAGATTTCCTTTTTTATGGCTGAATTAATATTCCATTGTATATTTCTTTATCCATTTATCATCGATGATCACTTGTTTCTGTATCTTAGCTATTGTAAATAATGCTGCAGTAAACATGAGGGTGCATGTATCTTTTTCAGTGTTTTCATTTTCTTTGGATACATACTCAGAAGTGGAATTGCTAGATCATATAGTAGTTCCATTTCTAATTTTTTGATAAACTTCCATACTATTTATCACAGTGCTCGAACCAATTTCTTTCCCACCAACAGTGCAAAAGTTCCCTTTTATCCATGTCCTTGTCAACATTTGTTATTTCCTGTATTTTTTATAATAGACACTCTAAGAGGTCCAAGGTAATTTCTCATTGTAGTTTTAATTTGCATTTCCCTAATGATGCACCTTTTCTTTTTTAAAATTTATTTAAGTATAGTTGATTTTAAATTTTGTGTTAGTTTCACAGCAAAGTGATTAGTTACATAGCAAAATGATTTGTTTGTACATCCACATATTAATTCTTTTTTCAGATTCTTTTCTCATACAGGTTATCACAGAATATTTAATAGAGTTGCCTGTGCTATACAGTAAATCCTTCTAGGTTATCTATTTTGTATATTGTGGTATGTGTATGCTAATTTCAAGGTCCTGACTTATCTCACCCTCTCCCATGTACACTCATTTCCCCTTTGGTAACCATAAATTTGTTTTTAATATCTATAAGTCTGTTTCTGCTTTGTAAATAAGTTCATTTATATAACATTTATTATTGATTCCACATATGAGTAATATGTTATTTATTTTTTTCTGACTTACTTCACTTAGTATGATGATCTCTAGGTCCATCCATGTTGCTGCAATGGCATTATTTTGTTCTTCTTTATGGTTGAGTTAAGGGCTTCCCTTATGGCTCAGCTGGTAAAGAATCCACCTGCAATGCGGGAGACCTGAGTTCGATCCCTGGGTTGGGAAGATCTCCTGGAGAAGGGAAAGGCTACCCACTCCAGTATTCTGGCCTGGAGAATTCCATGTATAGTCCATGGGATTGCAAACAGTCAGACACAATTGAGCAACTTTCACTTCACTTTATGACTGAGTAACATTCCACTGTTTATATGTAGCACATAAACAACAACAATCTTTATCTATTTATCTATTTATCTGTCGATGGACATTTACATTGCACGTTGCTTTCATGTCTTGGCTATTGTAAACAGTGCTGCTGTGAACACTGGGGTGCATGTATCTTTATCTTTTCTAATAATGGTTTTCCAGGATATATGCCCAGAAGTGGGATTGCTAGATCATATAATAATTCTATTTTTAGTTTTTGAAGGAACTTTCATACTGTTCTCTGTAGTAGCTGTATTAGTATGCATTCCCATCAACAGTGTAGGATGATTCTTTTTCTCCACACCCTCTTCAGCATTTGTTGTTTGTAGATATTTGATGATGGCCATTCTGACTAACGTTAAGGTAATACCTCATTGTAGTTTTGATTTACATTTCTCTGATAATTAGTGATGCTGAGCATTGTTTCATGTGCTTTTTAGTCATCTGTGTGTCTTCTCTGGAGAAACGTCTATTTAGATCTTTTGCCAATTTTTATATTTTTAAAAAAAATTATTTATTTAATTGCTTTTTGCTTGTACTCGGTCTTCGTTGCTGCATGAGGGCCTTCTCTAATTGTGGCGAGTGCGGTCTACTCATCATTACAGTATGCAGGCTTCTGATCATGGTGGCTTCTCTTGCTAAGGAGCATGGTCTCTCGGGCACATAGCCTTCAGTAGTTGTGGCATCTGGGCTCAGAAGTTGTGGCCCATAGACTTAGTTGCCTCATGGCATGTGAGACATTCCCTGACCAGGGACTGAACCCATGTCTGCTGCATTGGCAGGTGGATTCTTAACCACTGGACCACCAGGGAAGCCCCCTGCCCACTTTTTGATTGTTTTGTTTTTAATATTGAGATTTATGGGCTGTTTGTATACTTTGAAGATAAATCCTTGTTGGTTGCTTTGTTTGCAGATATATTCTCCCATTCTGAGAGTTGTCTTTTTGTTTCATTTATAGTTTGCTGTGCAAAAGCTTTTAAGATTAATTAGGTCCCATTTGTTTATTTTTGTTTTTATTTTCAGTATTCTAAGAGGTGAACTGAAAAAGATCTTGCTGTGATTTATGTCAAGGAGTGTTCGTCCTATGTTTTCCTGAAAGAGTTTTATAGTATCAGCCTTACATTTAGGTCTTTAATCCATTTTGAGTTTTTGTGTGTGGTATTGTTGTTTAGTCACTAAATCATGTCCCAACTCTTTTGCAACCCCGTGGATTGTAGCCTGCCAGGCTCCTCCATCCATGGGATTAGCCAGGCAAGAATAGTGAAGTGGGTTGCCATTTCCTCCTTCAGGGGATCTTCCTGACCCATGTCTCCTTCATTGGCAGGTGAATTCTTTATCACTGAACCCACCAGGAAAGCCCATATGGTGTTAGGGAGTGTTCTAATTTTATTCATTTACATGTAGCTCTCCAGTTTTCCCAGCAGCACTTACTGAAGAAACGACATTTTCTCCATTGTATATTCTTGCTTCCTTTGTCATAGATTAGTGACCAGGGGTATATGGTTTATCTCTTGTCTTTCTGTTCTGTTCCATTAATCTGTATTTTTGGTTTTGTGCCTGTACCATACTGCTTTGATTACCGAAGATTTTACTATGGTCTGAAGTCAGGAAGCCTGATTCTTCCAACTCCATTTGTCTTACCTAAAATTCCTTTGGCTATCCATGGTCTTTTGTGTTTCCACACAAACTGTAAACTTTTTTTGTTCTAGTTCTTAAAAAAAATTCATTAGTAATTTGATAGAGATTGCACTGAATCTGTAGTATAATCATTTTGACAGTATTTATTCTTCCAATCAAAGAACATTTGTGTTGTCTTTACTTTCATTAGCATCATACAGTTTTCAGAGTACAAGTCTTTTGCTTCCTTAGGTAAATTTATTCCTAGTTATTTGATTCTTTTTTGATGTGATGGTAAATGGGATTGTTTCCTTAATTACTCTTTCTGATGTCTCATTGTAACTATATGCAAGTGATTTCTGTGTATTAATTTTGTATCTTGCAATCAAATTTATTTACCACATTCATTTATGAGATCTAGTAGTTTTCTGGTAGCATCTTTATGATTTTTATATGTATAGTATCAAGTCATCTGCAAACAGTGACAGTTTTACTTCTTTTTTCCAATTTGGATTCCTTTTATTTTTTTCTCTGATTGCTGTTGCTAGGACTTATAAAACTATGCTGAATAAAAATGACAGTGGACATTCTTGCCTGATTCCTGATCTTAGAGGGAATGCTTTCAGCTTTTCACCACTGAGTATGACATTATCTGCAGGTCAGTGATGGCCTTTATTGTGTTGAGGTATGTTCCTTCTATCCCCATTTTCTGGAGAGTTTTTATCTTAAACAGGTATTGAATTTTTTCAAAAGCCTTTTCTGCATCTATTGAGATGATCATATGGTTTTTATTCTTCAATTTGTTAATATGGTATATCACACTGATTTATTTTTGGATACTGAAACAGCCTTGCATCCCTGTGATAAACCCCACTGGATCATGGTGTATGATTCTTTTAACATATTGTTGGATTCAGTTTGCTAGTATTTTGTGGAGGATTTTGGCACCTGTGTTCATCAGTGTTATTGGCGTCTAAAATTCTTTTTTGGTGGTATCTTAGTCTGGTTTTGGTACCAGGGTGATAGTGGCCTCATTAAAAGAGGTTGGGAGTGTTCCTTCCTCTGTAATTTTTTGAGAAGAATTTCAAAAGAATAGGCATTTCCTCTTTTTGATGTAATCCCACTTGTTTATTTTTTATTGCATTTTCTTTGGTTTTGGGGTCAAATAAAAAAAAAAAAAATCACTGCCAATACCCATGCCACAGAGTTTACCACTTATGTTTTCTTGTGGGAGTTTTATGGTTTCAGATCTTACATTTAAGTCTTTTATCCATTTTGAGTTAATTATTATGTATGGTCTAATATCCATTTGCTATGTTATGTAACTTCCATGTCTTGTTGGTATTATCTCTTTGATGGGGCATTAATTATCATCATAGTTTTCCTTACTTCTTTAGTTCTTTAAACATTTTTTTAAAAGTTGCTGTGAGGTCTTTGTTAACTTCAACATCTGGGCCCTCTCAGAGGCAATGTCTGTTGCCTTGCTTTTTCCTGTGAATAGGTTATACTTTCCTATTTCTTTGCAAGTCTCCTAATATTTTGTTAGCTGTACATTTTAGGCAATATAGCAATTCTAGATGCTGATTACTGATTTCACTCCCCCATTTCTGGTTTTTATTGTTATTTGCTTATTTGTTTAGTAATATGGCTAGACTATTTTAGTGAAATTTACTTTCCTTACCTTGTGAAGGCTTTTGTTGTCCTCAGAAGGTGCAGCCTTCAATGTACATAGTCACTCTGAGACAGCGGGGTTTTTTTTAGCAGGGCTCTCTTTGATGCTTTCCCTGGTCTCTCTGGAAGGCTGTCTGCCTTTGTTGATATCACTTCTAGCTATTAGGTATCACAATTAGAGCCAAGTGATTACTCTGCTATTTTAGAGAACACCCTGGCCCATATATTATTCCAACATTAAATTTGGACGGGGTCATATTTGAAACCATTCTTTGAGGTTTATTCAAACCTCAGGAGAAGTCGTCTTAGCTATCTCTTTTTTAGGTTCTCTCCAGTGAACCAGCTGACTATGTTCTAGCTGGTTACTCTTACTTAAGAGGAACTGCCTACCTCTTATTTTATTTCTCTCAAATACTTCATCAGTTTTGAGGGCATTTTTTAATGCTTGAATTTCTCAAATTGTTTTAAATTAAGCTAGTTCGTTTGGAGAGAGCGTCAGAATTCACAGTTCTTACAGACTATCTCATCCTCTGAGCAAAACCTTTAAGTCATTAGACTGGGGTAGAGGTGGTAACCTCTGATTTTCTGTTTGACTCCTTTTTTGGCATGAAACGTCTGCCTTATGAGCGTACTGGTGTGAGGACAGTCAGAACCTCAGCATTTTTGACTTGCCATACCTGGACTGGAACTTCTGTCCTATTAGTTTGGGACTGGCAGGGGAAGGAAGCCTCTGACCTCTTGACCACACTTAGCAGGTATCTGGACTTTACAACTTGGAGTTAGAGCAGGAAATGCTGGCAACTTGAAGGCAGGAGAGGAAGAGTGCAAGTTGTGCCTCGGGTCTACAAACTCTCACTTTTTAAACCAAGTTTCAATATAGTTTCTTGAATCAATGCTTTTTCATTTTCTGCGTCCTCTTAGGACAATTACCAGAGACTAAGTGATTGGTTTTTTAAAAACAGGTTTTACCAGTTATGCTTTCTCTCTGTAGAATTCATCCCTGGTGCTTCTCAGGTTGGTATCTGAAAAATCTATCCTATATAGGGTAGTTTTAAGAATATTTCTCAAAAAAAAAAATAGTATTTCTCAATTGTTTACTGCTATTATATTGGGATATAGTTGATTTTTCTATACTGACTTGTATTCTTTGATGTTGCAAAATTCATAATTGTTTTTGTAGCTTTTTTGTTTATTCTTTTGGGTTTCCTACATATATACATACTGCTGGCAAATAAAGAGTTTTAGTGTTTTCCTTCTGATCTTTATACAAATTACTTTTTAGCTTGCTTTTTGCCCCTATTTAAATCAAGCACAATGTTGAACAAAAATAATGAGAGTGGACATCACTCCCTTGAGGGAACAGCACATGTAAATAACTCTTTCAAGATGTTTGGTTATGAAGGGGTGCCAAAAACAGGTCAGTACTTGCATAGGAAGAAAGTGTTAAGAGGAAGATATTTTTCATTTTAGATAAAAAGCATATTTTTAAGTTGACGTGACTATTGAATGATCCACAGAGAAAGAAAAATTGATGATAAGGGACAGAGGGAAGAAGAAGAAGCAAAATCCCTTAGAAAAGTGAGAGCATATGTACAAAAATTAGTATACAAGAGGAAGCTTTCTCTATTGTATAGAGAGGTACATAAAAGGAAAAAGCTACAGAATCAGAGGGACAAATTACAAAATGTATGATTTGGTTGAGAAATTAAACAAGTGATTTTTGCATCTCTGTTTTTCAGTTCTGTATTTTAATAGGTTTCCTTTCTTTTTGAAATCAGTTTTACAGAGTGTTTTCTTACTCCAAACTTTGTATTGAAAAGCACACTGATCTGTAATTAGTAGGTAAAATATAAGGTTCCATCTTTGAATTCTAAAAAATAAACAAAGAATAAAAAATAAGAGAGATATTACTTAGTAATAGATGTGAGTTTTCTAGAGTTTAACAGTCATCTTGTGTAAGTCAAACAAATAAAACAGTAATATAATTTAGAGCAGTGGTTCTCAACTCAGTATGATTTTGTCCCCCAGAGGACATCTGGCAATGTCTGGAAACATTTTTGGTTGTTACAACTTGGGGAAGGAGTGCTCTACTGGCATCTACTGGGTAAAAGTAGAAAATTCATGCAGTCTCAAAGTGCTTGCATTCAGGGGTTATTAAAGAATCTGACCCAAGCTGAATTAAACTATCTGAAACTGCATCTTAACTCTCTTTCTGCACAAATACTGAGAACATTAGAAATCAGCCCGTTAAAAAAGTGAATAGGGAAGTTTGAGGGTTGGATTGAGGAGCAAAGATTTTGAAGGGACGGAATCTAATCAAAACTGTAGGCCAGCCACAGCTCAGCTCAATACTTTCTAGAATCTGAATGATTAGCACTTCACTTGAGCAGTCTGACAAAGGATAAAAATTTATAAGCCTGTAAAAAACTTAAGCAACTCTCTTAACCAAATTGACCTGACATAGACACCTGCATCGTATTAATGAAAATACACCTTTTTTTGCAACATGGAACATTCACAAATATGGACTGTCATGAAACAATAATGAATTAACATCAAGCACAGTGTGTTCTCTAATCATAAAAGAAATTAAATTAGAAATCAATAGCAGAAATATGTCTTAAAATCTCCAAATATTTGAAAATTAAGAATACCTCGTGTCTTGAAGAAATCATAAGGGAATTTTAAAAATTATTTTTTAACTTAGTGAAAGTATAAACACAAAATACCAAAATTTGTGATACTGAGATATTACTAAAGTAGTACCTAATGGAAAGTTTAGAACACTAGAAGCTTAAATTAGAAAAAAGAATGATCTCTAATCAATAATCTAAAAAAATCTTCTTAGTTAAAATACTGAAAAAGAATAGTGTAACCCAAAGTAAACAAAGGAAAGAAATTAAATCAGTGAAAAAGAGGGCAAAAGATAGAGTAGATCAACAATCCCACAAGATAATTCTTCAAAAAAAAAATTACTAAGATCTATAAAACCCTAGTGAGACTGATCAAGAAAGAAGAAAAAGCATAAATAACCAAATGTAGATGAAATTAAGAGATTTCTTGAAAGGAAAAAATTATAAAAAGTGACAAAAAGCGACAAACACATTGGAAAATATAAATAGACTCATTTTTTTTACATTTTTTTCTATTCAAACTTAAATATTCACAGCAAAGAAAACTGCAGGCCTCACTGACTAATTCAATCAAATATTTAAGAAATAAATAACCCATATTTTATGGAAAGAATTTGAGGGCTAGAAAAAAAGAGAATTCTTCCCAATAGGTTATGAGGCCAGCAAAATGTTGAAAATCTGACAAAAACAGTAACTTAAGGGAAAGTACAGACCAGTCTCACTTATGAACACAGATGCAAAAATGATAAATATATTAGCAAATGGAAGACAGCTATCTGACAAAGATGAAATATAACTGAGGTGCATTTATACCAAGAATATGTTTAATATTTGAAAATCAATGCAAAACATCCAATTAACGTAACAGAGGAGAAAATATGTAATTACCTCAATACATGCAAAAAACTCATAATTTAGTACTTATTTATGATAAAATTCCTCAGAAAATGAGGAATAGAAAAATATATCCTAAATTGAATAAAACCCATCTCTGAAAAACTTACTAACATAATAATTATGAAATAATATTAAAATATTGAATGCTTTTCTACTAGAACTTAGTCCAAAATAATTAGTCTTTAGTCTAAAATAATTGTGGTTTCTACCCCAATACTTTTCCAAAACTACTTTGTAAAGGGTCACTAATAAACTTCACAGCACAACACCCACTAATCACTTTTCTGAACTTAACCCTACTATAGCATTTGATGTGGCTGACCACTTCTTAAAACATCCCCCTGTATTTTTTAATTTTATTTAATTTTATTTTTTTTTCAGTTTTTTAAGTAAATTGATTACTGACTTTTTTTTTTATCTTACTTTTTTTTAAATTTTTTATTAGTTGGAGGCTAATTACTTCACAAGATTTCAGTGGGTTTTGTCATATATTGATATGAATCAGCCATAGAGTTACACGCATTCCCCATCCCGATCCCCCCTCCCACCTCCCTCTCCACCCGATTCCCCTGGCTCTTCCCAGTGTACCAGGCCTGAGCACTTGTCTCATGCATCCCACCTGGGCTGGTGATCTGTTTCACCATAGATAATATACATGCTGATCTTTCGAAACATCCCACCCTCACCTTCTCCCACAGAGTTCAAAAGTCTGTTCTG
The DNA here is from genome assembly GCF_033118175.1 of Dama dama. Lineage (NCBI taxonomy): Eukaryota > Metazoa > Chordata > Mammalia > Artiodactyla > Cervidae > Dama > Dama dama. The sequence goes on from NC_083699.1 coordinate 52,842,131, forward strand.
TATTTCTGTGTCTCTTTTTCTGTTTTGCATATAGGGTTATCATTACTGTCTTTCTAAATTCCATATATATGTGTTAGTATGCTGTAATGTTCTTTATCTTTCTGGCTTACTTCACTCTGTATAGTGGGCTCCAGTTTCATCCATCTCATTAGGACTGATTCAAATGAATTCTTTTTAACGGCTGAGTAACATTGCATGGTGTATATGTACCACAGCTTCCTTATCCATTCATCTGCTGATGGGCATCTAGGTTGCTTCCATGTCCTGGCTATTATAAACAGTGCTGCGATGAACATTGGGGTGCACGTGTCTCTTTCAGATCTGGTTTCCTCAGTGTGTATGCCCAGAAGTGGGATTGCTGGGTCATATGGCAGTTCTATTTCCAGTTTTTTAAGAAGTCTCCACACTGTTTTCCATAGTGGCTGTACTAGTTTGCATTCCCACCAACAGTGTAAGAGGGTTCCCTTTTCTCCACACCCTCTCCAGCATTTATTGCTTGTAGACTTTTGGATAGCAGCCATCCTGACTGGCGTGTAATGGTACCTCATTGTGGTTTTGATTTGCATTTCTCTAATAATGAGTGATGTTGAGCATCTTTTCATGTGTTTGTTAGCCATCTGTATGTCTTCTTTGGAGAAATGTCTGTTTAGTTCTTTGACCCATTTTTTGATTGGGTCATTTATTTTTCTGGAATTGAGCTGCAGGAGTTGCTTGTATATTTTTGAGATTAATCCTTTGTCTGTTTCTTCATTTGCTATTATTTTCTCCCAATCTGAGGGCTGTCTTTTCACCTTGCTTATAGTTTCCTTTGTAGTGCAAAAGCTTTTAAGTTTCATTAGGTCCCATTTGTTTAGTTTTGCTTTTATTTCCAATATTCTGGGAAGTGGGTCATAGAGGATCCTGCTGTGATTTATGTCGGAGAATGTTTTGCCTATGTTCTCCTCTAGGAGTTTTATAGTTTCTGGTCTTACATTTAGATCTTTAATCCATTTTGAGTTTATTTTTGTGTATGGTGTTAGAAAGTGTTCTAGTTTCATTATTTCACAAGTGGTTGACCAGTTTTCCCAGCACCACTTGTGAAAGAGGTTGTCTTTTTTCCATTGTATATCCTTGCCTCCTTTGTCAAAGATAAGGTGTCCATAGGTTCGTGGATTTATCTCTGGGCTTTCTATTTTGTTCCATTGATCTATATTTCTGTCTTTGTGCCAGTACCATACTGTCTTGATGACTGTGGCTTTGTAGTATAGTCTGAAGTCAGGCAGGTTGACTCCTCCAGTTCCATTCTTCTTTCTCAAGATTACTTTGGCTATTCGAGGTTTTTTGTATTTCCATACACATTGTGAAATTATTTGTTCTAGTTCTGTGAAAAATACCATTGGTAGCTTGATAGGGATTGCATTGAATCTATAGATTGCTTTGGGTAGAATAGCCATTTTGACAATGTTGATTCTTCCAATCCATGAACATGGTATGTTTCTCCATCTGTTTGTGTCCTCTTTGATTTCTTTCATCAGTGTTTTATAGTTTTCTATGTATAGGTCTTTTGTTTCTTTAGGTAGATATACTCCTAAGTATTTTATTCTTTTTGTTGCAATGGTGAATGGTATTGTTTCCTTAATTTCTCTTTCTGTTTTTTCATTGTTAGTATATAGGAATGCAAGGGATTTCTGTGTGTTAATTTTATATCCTGCAACTTTACTATATTCATTGATTAGCTCTAGTAATTTTCTGGAAGAGTCTTTAGGGTTTTCTATGTAGAGGATCATGTCATCTGCAAACAGTGAGAGTTTCACTTCTTCTTTTCCTATCTGGATTCCTTTTAGTTCTTTTTCTGCTCTGATTGCTGTGGCCAAAACTTCCAACACTATGCTGAATAGTAGTGGTGAGAGTGGGCACCCTTGTCTTGTTCCTGATTTCAGGGGAAATGCTTTCAATTTTTCACCATTGAGGGTGATGCTTGCTGTGGGTTTGTCATATATAGCTTTTATTATGTTGAGGTATGTTCCTTCTATTCCTGCTTTTTGGAGAGTTTTAATCATAAATGAGTGTTGAATTTTGTCAAAGGCTTTCTCTGCATCTATTGAGATAATCATATGGTTTTTATCTTTCAATTTGTTAATGTGGTGTATTACACTGATTTATTTGTGGATATTAAAGAATCCTTGCATTCCTGGGATAAAGCCCACTTGGTCATGGTGTATGATCTTTTTCAATATGTTGTTGGATTCTGTTTGCTAGAATTTTGTTAAGGAATTTTGCATCTATGTTCATCAGTGATATTGGCCTGTAGTTTTCTTTTTTTTTTTGTGGCATCTTTGTCTGGTTTTGGAATTAGGGTTATGGTGGCCTCCTAGAATGAGTTTGGAAGTTTACCTTCTTCTGCAATTTTCTGGAAGAGTTTGAGTAAGATAGATGTTAGCTCTTCTCTAAATTTTTGGTAGAATTCAGCTGTGAAGCCATCTGGTCCTGGGCTTTTGTTTGCTGGAAGATTTTTGATTACAGTTTCAATTTCCTTGCTTGTGATGGGTCTGTTAAGATCTTCTATTTCTTCCTGGTTCAGTTTTGGAAAGTTATACTTTTCTAAGAATTTGTCCATTTCATCCAAGTTGTCCATTTTATTGGCATAGAGCTGCTGGTAGTAGTCTCTTATGATCCTATGTATTTCAGTGTTGTCTGTTGTGATCTCTCCATTTTCATTTCTAATTTTGCTAATTTGGTTCTTCTCTCTTTGTTTCTTAATGATTCTTGGTAATGGTTTGTCAATTTTGTTTATTTTTTCAAAAAACCAGCTTTTAGCTTTGTTGATTTTTGCTATGGTCTCTTAGTTTCTTTTGCATTTATTTCTGCCCTAATTTTTAAGATATCTTTCCTTCTGCTAACCCTGGGGTTCTTCATTTTGTCCTTCTCTAGTTGCTTTATGTGTAGAGTTAGGTTATTTATTTGACTTTTTTCTTGTTTCTTGAGGTAAGCCTGTAATGCTATGAACCTTCCCCTTAGCACTGCTTTTACAGTGTCCCATAGGTTTTGGGTTGTTGTAAAACATCCCCCTTTATCATGGCTTCTTCAATAGTCTCATTTCTTCTCTTCTCTCTGGCAAGTCTTCTCTGCCAGCTACTCTTCTTCCTTTGGAAATTCAATGTAATTCCTGTTGTCTCTGTTCACAAACCCTCACTTCCCTTCTTCTACTCCCTCCATAACTACCATTACCTACTAAATTTGTATATGTATGTAAATTTGATTTGTTTACCTGTCCACTTGTCATCTTCACTTCATAACAGATATATCAAAGTTTAGCAAGTCTAAAACTGAACTCTTTAGTCCCTACCACCATGCCATGCACTAACCCTAGCCTCTTTATCTTTGTAAATAATATCATGATACAGCCGTTGGCTCAAGCCCAGATTTGGGAAATAATCTCTTTTTGTACTTTCTGATATCCCAAATTAAATGACAGTTAGTAGCTCTGTAAGTGTTAATGATTCTTGCACCTGTCTGTTTTCCTCCAATACTGCAACACCCTTTGCCTTCATTTCTTGCCTGGAGTATAATATTGGCCCTCCAACTAGTATTTGCTTTCATTCTTTTTTCCCCTCACAGGTTTTTTTTTTTTTTTTTTTCATTCAGCAGTGTGCATAATATTTTTAAGATATAAGTCAAAGCCTATCATTTCCTTGCTCAGAATAAAACTGAATTTCTTATAACTGCTTCAGAAATTTATATGATCTTGTCCTTGTTCATCTAGACATCAAAATCTTAACCCACTTTTCCTGTCAATCACTACATCCCCAGACTCCTTGACCTTCTTTCTATTTCTAGAAGATAAAGTCCTTAACCACTTTAGAACCTTCTTACAAGCTCGCCACACTGCCTGGAACATACTGCTCTTGCCTTTCATGTGACCAGCTCTTTTTTTTGAAAAAAATAACTCTTTGAGGTTTAATCGGCCTATTTACAAAGTATTTAATTTGATAAATCTTGACAATCAAGATAATAAATGTATCCATCATGTCGAAGAATTTCTTTGTGTCCTTTTATAACCCTCCCTTCAGCCCCTTCTCTATCCCCAGGCAACTGTGGATCTGCTTTCTGTCATTCTGCATCAGTTTTCATTTCCTAGGATTTTTTATATAAATGGAATCATACAATATGCCCTTTTTTATCTGTTTTCTCTTACTCAATGTAATTATTTTGAGGTTCATCCATCGTATAGCACATATCAATGAGGGCATGACTTTTTACTGCTGCATAGTGTACTATTGAACATATATATGAGGTTTGCCTATTCATTGAACTTTTGATGGAGAGTTTAGATATTTCAGTTTTTGACTACTAAAGATGTTTGAATCTTCTGGTTGCTGTGAATGTCTTTGTATGGATACATGATTTCATTTATTGAGGGTAAATATGATAACTACATGTATATAAACTGGCTAGGTCATATTAAGCATATGTTTAAATCTTTAAGAACCTGCCAAATGGTTTTATACCATTGTACATTCACACCAGTAGTTTTCTATTTCCTTTGCATTCTTGCCAGTTCTTGGTATGATCATTCTTTTTAATTTTAGCCACTATAATGTATTATTATCTTATTGTAGTTTTGATTTTCTTAACAATAAATGTTCAAAATCTTTTATATGCTTATTTTTTAATCACTATTTTAATTTGTGAATTATTTATTCAAATCTTTGACTTACATTTTTATTGGGTTGCTTGCTTGCTTATTATTGAGTTTTGAGAAAGTAAAAAATAAATTCTAGATACAAGTCCGTAATCAGATAGTCAAAGTGAAGTCGCTCAGTCGTGTCCGACTCTTTGCGACCCCATGGACTGTAGCCTTCCAGGCTCCTCCGTCCATGGGATTTTCCAGGCAAGAGTACTGGAGTGGGTTGCCATTTCCTTCTCCAGCGTATCTTCCCGACCCAGGGATCGAACCCAGGTCTCCCACGTCATAAGCAAGATGCTTTACTGTCTGAGACACCATCAGATATACACTTTGCAAATATTTTCTCCTAGTATATGATTTAACTTTTCATTCTCAAAAGTGTCTTTTAAAGGGCAAAAATTTTTACTTTTGAAGAAATCTGACTTATCTGTGTGTTTGTTCCTTTATGGTGCATGTCATTGGTGTATTCTCTAAAACATTTTGGCCTAAGGTCACAAAATTTTCTCCTTTTTCCCTAGATTTATGGTTTTAGGTTTTATATCAAAGTTTATTAACCACTGGAAATTAATCATTAAAATTCAGTACAAAGTATGAATCAAAATAATTTTTTTAATGAAAGGATATTCAGTTGTTTAAATACAATTAATAGAAAAGATTTTTCTTTCTCTATGTAACTGCCTATCTACGGCCATATCACCCTGAACGCGCCCGATCTCGTCTATGTAACTGCCTTTGCACCTCTGTAAAAAGATCAGCTTTCTGTATATGTCTAGGTGTATTTGTGAGGGCTCTGTTGAGTTCCACTGACATATTTGTCTTTGGATCAATACCAACCTGACTCAATAATACTAATTTTATTTTTAAATTTATTTTTTATTGGAGGATAATTGCCTTACATGGTTGTGTTGGTTTCTGCCATACAACAACATGAATCAGCCATATGTATACCTATATCCTCTCTCTCTTGAACCTCCCTCCCACCCCACACCCCATCCCACCCCTCTAGGTCATCAAAAGCATTGGGCTGAGCTCCCTGTGTTATATAGCAACTTCCCACAAGCTATTTATTTCACACATGGTAGTGTATACATATATATCATGTTGCATATATCAATGCTACTTTTGCAATCCATCCCACTCTCTCCTTCCCCTGCTGTAACACTAATTTTTAAAAAAGTCTTGATTAGGTGGTGTTGGTTCTCCAAGATTATTCTTTTTAAAGAATAATATTCTTTGGCTACTCTAAATCCTTTGCATTTCTGTATGGGCTTTAGAATCAGTTTGTCAATTTCTATTAAAAAGTCTGCAGGATATTTATTGGGACTATACTGAACTATAGATGAATTGGGAGAGAACCGCTATCTTAATAATATTGATACATGTAATTCTTCATTTTTTTTTAGGTCTTTAACTTCTTTCAGAAATGTTTTCTGGTTTTCAATGCATGAATCCTTCACATCTGTTGTTTATGACTAAGTGTTACAGGTTGACAAAAATAAAATTGATTTTTTTGTACTTACATCCTGTACTTTGTTAAATTCACTTATTAGTTCTAGTAGCTTTTTTGTAGACTTTATTAGATTTTCTTCATAGATTATCATGTTGTCTATGAAAAAAGATGATTTAATTTATATTCCATTCTGAATAACTTTTATTTTTCTTGCCTGACTATACTGGCTAGAATTCCCAGTATAATGTTAATTAGAAGTGGATATGAATTACATTGATATTTTTCTAGTCTGCCTGGTGGTAAAAAATACATACTATTTCCACTGTTTGAATGTTGGGTACCATTTCCTTTAATCCTTTCAGATGGTTCTTTACGTGTCCTTGGATAGCTACAGCATATGTATGTATTGACTGGTACTTTGTTCAAGGAGGGAACTGTAGATCTCTGGGATCCTCTCTTTATGCACTGAAGCTGCTTTGGTTTCCCTGGTTTCTCATCCCCATCTTCTCAACATAGAGAGCTGGTTTCCTCTTGGGTTTCCTCCTCCTCCCTTTGCTGCAATCTAGAAACTCTCTCAGGGCAGTAAACAGGTACAGTTATAGAGTTCACTTCTTTTGTTTCTCATCTGCCAGAAATTACTGGCTTTCATTGCCTGATGTTCCATGTCTTAAAAACCACAGTTTCATTCATTACAGCTATTTGTTTGTGTGTTTGGAGAAGGATGTTAAACCTTGTCCCTGTTATTCTATCTTGTTCAGAACTGGCAAGTTGCAAGTTTTGTCTTATTCCTTCTTGTAAGGATTCACCTAAATGTTTCCTCCTCAGATAGGCCTTCACTGACAACATATTCAAAAATCAGTCCAACTTTTCCATGTCTCATTTTATTTCTTTTATAGCACTGTTATCTTTTTTCAACTATAATTTATAGCTAGAAATTTCTTTGTAGTTTTCTCTTATAAATTGAGGGAAGAGACCATAATTATTTCATTCATTAAATATCTACTATGAAAAAAATATTTGACACAGATGATGCTTAATAAATATTCTTTAAATGAATGGACTTTTCCCATTTATTTGTTCCTTGAGACATTCCTCTTATTCTTTGTTTTACTCTTCCTCCTTTCTTGACTTTCTCCAATCATTTTTTAAAAAATATTTGACTCTCTTTTCTAATTCTCTTCTATTATCTTCCCCCCTTTTCTCCAATTTTTCTTTATGCTCTGATTTGTGTATCCAGGATCTGTTATGACTCTCCATACTCTGAAAAAACTATGCAATGAAAGAAAGAAAATATCTATACATAGGATTGAAACTTTCCAACGGATTCCTTTATTGCATAACTAGAAATTGATGCCTAAGCACATTTTCTAACAATGTTCTACCCGAGCATACTTTTTAAACCTCCTTTGGTTCAAATGGTATATTAGCAATTTTCAACTAGCAAAATTTGTCATTATCACAAGTAAAAAGAGCACTAGGTGATGAGGCAGCTGACTGAATGTTAGCCCTAAATCTTCCATAAATTGGTTGTATTCTGCAAAAGTCATGTAATCTGTGGTGTGGGTTTCATCTTCAATGATGATAATTATAGAAAAATAATGTCTAATATTTATAGAAGTGCTATTATAAACACTAATCTTGAAAAGTTCCAAAAGTCTCTAAAGGGTAAGTAAGGATTATAATTTTACTTTATGAGAAAAAAGAAACTCAGAGTAGTTAAATGATTTGCTTAAGATATAAATGTAATGTCTAGTCAGTAAGGAGAAAGGAAGAACTTGATACAAACCTTCTGACCCTATGTCTCCTGCTTTTTCCAAAACATTTCATTTCATTCACAAATCATAGTTTCATGGAAGACATGCGGCATCTCTTTATGGCCTTCTAAGGATTTTATTTTTCTTATGTCTTGACACTTTAATTCTTTGTTTAGCAGAAACTATGATTTCTTTTATAAGTTCCAATGAATCCAGTAACTACAGAAGCCACGTCTACTCTCATTTATCAAATTTGAAAAGTCTCCCGTTGTTCATGTGAGTGAAAAGCATCACCTGTCAGGCTCTATCCCACTACCATCATCATTGACTTACTGAGCTCATAGTTGTGCTAAGAGTAAGAGGCTAATGAGAAATTTACATATGGTCTTCAGGTTCTCTTTGTGCTCTACTTAAAAAGGTAGAGCGTGTGCATAAAAATACAAACAAATCTAAATACCAATTAAGTGGTTCAGACTCTATTGTGTCCAAGTCTGTACACTATGGGCACTGTAGACATTTTAAATTAAGGAATTGGTGTAAAGCACTCTGATGGTAGCAGGAAAGGTTTACTATAGGGAGTGAAATCTTCCCGAGAGTTTCACTTATAAGTGTAGTAAAAGCCACACACTGACTTAAAAGGAGTGTTTTTATAGGTAGTAGAAAATTCATTTGAAGATGTAGATAGGAATTATATTTTAGAGTATCCTGAAGGAATGTTTAAAATCTTTTTTTTTTTTAATTCTGAAGGCAACATCAGATTATTGAAATAATTAAGGCAAATGACATTTAAGCTTTATATCATGGTTGATATTGTAGACTTCATATAGTTTAACTAACTGCCTGTTTCTTATCCTCAGTATCCAATTTCTTTTACTATAAAAGCTGTTTATTATAGAAATACCATAAAATACATTAAAAGAAATTGATAAAATTTACAATCTCATGTTCCAGAAACTTCTTCCCTCTGTATAGATGGATACATTCACATATACACACACACAGTGGGGGAATTCCACCATGAGAAGGCTAGATTAGGATTCTGAAGTTTGAGTATGTATGTTAAACTTCTTAGAGACTGTTTTCAGGAAAAGTTTTGGCTGGACCCTTTTAGGTGGCAGGGGATGGGTAATGAATAGTATAGCGGAGAGGTCAGCAAATTTTTCATGTGAGGAGTAAGACAGTAAATATTTAGTCTCATGGGCCATATGGTTTCTGTTATAACTACTCAACTCTGCCATTGTAACTTGGAAGCAACCATAGACAATATGTAAATGAATGAGTTTGTCTGTGTTCCAGTAAAATCTAGGGAATAGTTAGGAGCAGAAATAAGTCACCTCTGGGCCCCAGAAATGTTTAAGGATTTCTATGGGACTGACATCCTTTAGTTAATGGAACACAAAGTTTTAGATTTTTATAAGTGATGTAATTTTATTAAATATCTACAAGCTGGTGAGGTGAGGTCTGAAGAAATGCAGAATAAGAGCAACAAATGTGTGTGTATCCATATGTGTATATTTTATACAAACATGATATTATCTTATATATATTGTTAAGCAAACTTTCTCAAACATAGCATAGATTAACATATTATACACATCTTCTCATACCAATAAATATTCACCCATAACATCACTAATATTGTCTGCATCTCTAATCATACTCTCACTCTTCATTCTTTCTGCACCATTTTTAAGAATCTCTGACTCCACCATTTTCAGATTTGCATTTGCTACCACAGTAAAAGTTACTATTACTGACTTTTATTTACAATCTTAATTTCCCAATTTCAGTGTTTGGCTCCTAAAATAAACATAGAAGTGTTTATCTGCATATTCTATTCAAATGAAAAGCATCAGAAATTGGAAATATTTGGCTACCTCTAAGAAATCTAATCACGTTGGAAAAAGCAAATATCGTGGCCCTGGTTACAATAATTTTATAAAATGACCAAAGGTACAAAGTTTCCAAAATAACCATTCAATTATTATTGATACTAGATTATCAGGTTTATTATTTAAAAGGACACCACGGCTCTTCCTCCTCAAAACAAAAGACAATGTTTCTTGGACTAACAATACATGGTATGCATGATTTGAAAGAAACACTGAAACAATGAATATGGGTAAATAGGTATTTGGCAATAACTATTTGAAGTGTTTACATAATATTTATTAAAATTATCAGGTTGCATTTCCATAACAAAACAAAAATTTGCATGCATGCTGAATGTGTTTTAACAAACACATTACTGAGCACAAGTGTATGGATTTAACTCAAGCATTATGACTTAAAAAAGCTATTTGCCTAACCTTTATAGAACTTACTCTGATAGGAAGTACGGATCCGTTTCGTTAAATCAGGATAAAAGTTAGACAGGCCACGCATGCAAAAGTTGTCTTTGGAACATGCCAGAACACCAGCATCAGCAGCAGGCAGAAGGAAGAGAGAAAAATAGTCTAAAGTGAAAGGAAGTGATATCATACCAGAATCTAGAACAGCCAAGATGAAGAAATTGCAGCAAGTTTAGGTAATCAAATTAGAAAGGAGATATTAAAAAAATAAATTAATTAGAAAGTAAGAGGTGATAGATGAATGATGAGTATGCTGTAGTAATTTTATTCAATCAAGTCTCATAAAAATAAATGGCATTTCTCTTACATGCATTTTACATAGTAAACTTATTTAGCTTATAAATAATTTGTATGTTATGTCATAAATACAAAAATGGTTGTCTTTAATATTCAGTATTAACAAGAAAGCCTAGGGATTTTAGTTTTTTTTAAAATAACAAAGTGAGTACTCATTATATAACTAAATACAGGCATCGTTCACTTCATCCCAGTTTTTCCTAATTTTCGAATCATTAAAATTCTGAGTTCTAATCATAATTTTTGAGGCTCAACAAATTTAAATTAAATAATTGAATTATCTTGTCAAAATACACACTTTGTCATTCCACAGTGTACTTCCAGCAAGTAACTTAGAAACTGTCTTAAGATCCACAGTTTTTCTGATTGAATTAGTGTTTCAGCAGACAAACAGTGCTTACTTTTCCCCCAATATCTATCGAGAGTACAAGAACTTTCAAAAATCAACTTTCCCTTTCTCAATCATGAGGGAATCTCATAGTACATGCATGCACAATTTCTCTATTCTGCCTTTCTTTGAAAAGCCAGTAGTGGTAGAAGCAGAACCTGTCTAGTTTTATATTTATAGCACTCCAAAATATTGCTAAAAGATAAGATCCCTAACAACAAATTCTGAAGGAGAACTTTTGTGCTCCTGAAAAGAGTCTAGACTATAAATCTGGAAAGGGTTGAGGCTTACAAACGAAAGATTAACAAAGAGAGAATTTCAGTATATCAAGTAACTTTTTATTAGTCCCAAAGGAAACTTCACTTATTATCACTTTCATATGTTAAATTTGGCACACTTACAATTTAAAAAATGAAACCTACAATCATGTACTTTTTTTTTTTTTTACTTTATAACAGTCTTCAATTGGTATAGTTAGTAAAAGTGTCAATATTCAACTGATTATTTTAAAAATACAGAAAATGTTAGAAACTGTATAATGTAATATGTAATATTGTAGATGCATGTCTATCTGCAAACCTTTTAGCTCAACCAGTTTTTTTTTTTTTTTTTTTAACCAACTAAACTATGTCAGTGGACAGAAAATATACAAAATATTGGCAGTGTTTACAAAGCCAACTATTTGGATATTTACTGAAATTTCAGTAAAACTTTGCATAACTTGGCATATCAAAGTTTGGTATTACATGTAGAAAGTATTTTGGCTTGTATTTTAATAACTTTATATATTTTCCTTTATAACTGTACTTCTAGAAAAATATCATCTTTCATAGCATTGTAAAATGTTAATAAACTTTTACTGCATTTGTGAAAATACCTCCAAGAAAGTCACCATCCAACAAGAAAAAATGACAGCTAAAAAATGGAGCTAATTTAAAAAATTATAATGGGTGAATAACATTGTTACATTTTTAAAGCTATAGTTTATTAGAAGAAAATTATCCCATTTGACACAACCATTGTAAGTAGTTTTTTTCAACAGAAGAGACTAATTTTCTTAGCATTTTTATATTCAATAGCATCTTATTTTGTTATTTCTTGGGAATTCAACTTAAGAACATTGAGATGCTTCCTAACATTAATAACAAATTGAAGTTTAAACACCTTCTTTACCCTTTCAGAGTCTCGCTATGTTTCTGCCCAATTTTACTTACATGGCATTATAAATTATGCTGATTTTATACTGCTATGTATTTGAATAGCATCACAGAAGACACAAACTCTAAAGGAAAGAAAACAGGTGAATTAAATAAGTTCATAATCATCTTGTTTTATCTCCTACCTGCAATGAACTGCTTGTTTTTTCGAGGAGACCGTGGTTGTCGTTGGTATATGTCACTTGATCTATACAGGTCAATGGTCCCCATGCTTAACAGTACAGTCTTCTGTATAAAATCCACCACAGCCAACCCATTGCAGTTCCCAAATGCAACTCTGAGAGAAAAAAAAAATACAACTAGAATGTATTACACCAACCATTATTATTTTGTCTCTGAATTAAAAAAATAAATATGATTATTGGAAAATAATGCTTTAGGATTGGGTAAGTCAGGCAGTGATTGGTAGTCATAATGGGAATGGTGCCTTTTACATACGATAGGTTAACCTTATATAAAAGCCAGGACCACTGCAAAAAAACAGGAATGACCTGCAGTAATGTTTTCTCAGATATTTTCTCATGTAAGTAGTGATTACTCAGCCTGTTCTTTAATAACTTGATTTTATGTGAGTCTTCTGTAAAAACAAAATCTTTTTGCTATGAAGGGGAAACTAGGTCAAGAAATGTCACACTTTAATAGCTACAGATACCTAAGTACACAATTAGATGCCTTTTTCAGATAAAATCATAATTTTGGGGTTCCAAATTAGTTCTTTTCTTAGAGTATATATTTAACATAAGATTTTACATAAAGATTAACTTCATATATCAAAGGTTTTGATACTACAGTAGATATGAAGAGAGACAGAATTTTCATTCACAAAAATTTAAAAATATCCTCAATCTTCTGTTCTTTATCTTGTCCCATCTATTAAACTACAGAGACTACTTGGATTACTTTCTTAACTAAATCTCCTTTAAAATTAAAACAGATCTCCTAAGCAGATATTTTGATCACCTTAGCTACTGTGCAATGCTGTGTGCTACTGAGTTGTGTCTGACTCTTTGCCACCCCATGGACTGTAGCCTGCCAGGCTCCTCTGTTGGCATGTACTAAACTCTTTTTTTCTCCATTCACAACACGACTTCCAGCTGAAAAATTGTAAATCTGTGCTTTTTGCTTCCTAAATTAAATATAAAATAGTTGTATGAATGTTGTTTCCTCATTTTAAATAATTCCATGTTATTTTCTTAGACTGAATCTTGTGGATGAGTCACCAGCTACTGTAAATCTAGTTATTTCTATTGCACCACACTGCCTTCCTCACAATAAGTGAAAAGAAAAATTCTATCGTACTAGATGTTTTGCTATTTTATATAAAATTCTACATCTTCCAAGAAGACTAACTCTGGAAACTGGAAAAAACATTGTAAAGGTCAGAAGATCCCATCTCATCATTTATAGATTATGTGACTGAGAAAAACTAATAAATATTGCCAGGCCTTAGTTTCTTTACTTTGTGATGAGAATTACAATGTTAGATTTATCTAGTTCAGAGCTTATGAGCATCAAATCCGAGATGTTATTAAAGTACTTTGAAAAGCTTCCACACAAAGTAGAATTGATCTTAATATTTCTTTATGTACAATATTACATATTGTAGTGAAATAATATCTCTAAATTTTTAATGTTAAAATGTAGTTCCTCTGCCTACAGGTATAAAAGAGTTCCCAAATGCAATTTTGAGAAAAAGGGCAACTAGAATGTATGACACCAACAAAATTAATTATTTTTATTTTGAGTTAAAAATAAGAATACTACCTCCAATTAAAATAAATAAATTAATTAAAAAATAACAATGCTAGAAAGTTATACCTTAGGTTTGGGGAGGTTAGGCAATGGTTGTTTGAAAGGATATTGATTTAATCTTATACCTTAACTAGAAAACAACAACAAAATATATTGAACAACAGTTTTCACATACTGGTCAACAGGAAACCTAGAGTAAGATGAAAGAAGGATAACAAAATAAACTTTAGGCATTCTAGTTTAAGTGTTCTAGCTTAGCAAATGGAGAAATTTCCCAGACTAGAGCACAGGAGGGGAAGGCAAAGGCAACCCACTCCAGTACTCTTGCACTTTTCACTTTCATGCATTGGAGAAGGAGATGGCAACCCACTGCAGTGTTCTTGCCTGGAGAATCCCAGGGACGGCGGAGCCTGGTGGGCTGCCAGCTATGGGGTCGCACAGAGTAGGACACGACTGAAGCGACTTAGCAGCAGCAGCAGCAGCAGAGCACAGGAAACCAAAGCTCAAGGACAGATCAGAAGTCTTGCTGAACTGAGGCGACAGAAATCAGAGTCTGATGCAGCAAAAGCAGTGAGAATGTAAGGCAAAATACCAGAGAGAAGAGAGCAGCACAGATAGAATACATCAGAGATGTATAGACTGGCCTTCTTGAGATTTTGTCTGGGTACTGATCTGTGCACCCATGTAAATAAAACTACTCCCAGGCTTGGGAACAAACTACCAAAAAAGGTAAAACAGAGTAATTTGCAAAGCTCATCCAAGGCTGAGATTATTTCATGTCACTACCAGCCAAACTGCTGAGATGTCCAAATACATGGGAAAACAGATACAGGGGTGTCACTTCATTAGTGGGAACAAATTAGCCATAAACTAAAGGCTTTTCTGGATCCATCCTAAACAAGCTCAAAAACAATTATTCTAAGTAATATAACTTTCTTCCAGAAAACTACTGAAAAGAATTGAATAAAATATCACCATAAATATAAAATTCACAGTGTTAACTACATGAAAAGTATTAATAGTAGGCATATAAAGAATTAAGAAAAAGACTGATAACCAGGGGGAAAATAAACCAACAGAAACATACCTAGAAGTAAAATAGATGGTAAAATTGGCAGAAAAAGATGTTAAAAATGCTTTGGAAAGTATATTCCAGATATTCAAGAAGGTTGAGGAAAACTTGAATGCAGAAAATACATTTCTTATTCAGAATATTCACAGAACTCCCAGTAATAATAAGATAATTTGATTTAAAAAGTAGGCAAAAGACATAAACAGATGTTTCATCAGACAACATGCACAAATGTGAAAATAGCACTTGAAAGATGCCGAACATAATTAGTTACCAGGAATACACAAATTAAAACCACAATTAGATACCACTGAACCCATCAGAGTAGATAAAACTGAAAAGATCAACACTATGCACTGTTGACAGGTATGTGGTAAAACCAAAACCCTCACACATTCTCATAGAAATGCAAAATGATATAATCTCTTTATAAAGCAATTTATTCTGTCTCATAAATATATACTTACCACATGACTGAGAAATTCTGCTCTTATTTACCCATGAAAATACAAATAAATGTTACATAAGGACTTTTACTTGAATGCTAATAGTGGATTTATTCATAATAGTCCCAAACTGGAAAAAAACCACATTTCCATCAGTGGTTAATAGATACAACACATTTTTGTATATACACACAATGGAATAGTATGCAGCAATGAAAATGAACAAGTCACAAATATATATAGTAACACAGATGAATCACAAATGCATTATGCTAAGTGGAAGAAAACAAAATAATTTATGCTTCTATTTATATAAAATTATAATACATGTAAAAATATGGAGACAGAAAGCAAATCAGTGGTTTTACAGGCCCAAGTACTGACAGGTAATAAAAGGGCACAAGGGAACTTTTGAGGTGGTGAATAGTGTTTATAAAATTAGTCTGTTGGTGGTTACATAACTTACACTGTCATGTATATTTGTCAAAACTAATACTGCATACTTATAATTTGTAAAAAAAAATTTTCCTATATGTTAATACCTCCATACAGTTTTTAATATTAATAAATATTTAATTAAATTACTACCAAAATAGACCTGTGTGCCTCCTGACCCAGTGGCCAGTATCAGCCTACATTTCAAGGGCATCATCTCCAACCTAGTGTCACAGTCCCATCCCTGAATTGGTGAGGCCAGAAAATGCAGCCAAACCAGAGTTAGGACTCCAACTCACCAGCTTGAACTCAAGGAAGCCATAAGCCATTGCTATTAACAATGCAACAATGAATATCCTTTATGATTTAGTTTGGCTCAAATAGAGTATATTTAGGGGATAAATTTCTAGAAATAAAATTACTCACTTATGTGAAAAACAATGTATATTTTACTCTTTAATTCAAGCATAACCCACATAAATGAAATTGAACACTTAGTTATCACAAAGTGAACAACCTCACATAATTATCACTACATCAAGAAATAGAATATTACCAGCAGTTGTCTTGTGCTTCGCCTGATTATTACTCCTGTCTCCCCAAATCTGACTTCTTTTTTTTTTTTTAATTTTTTTTATTAGCTGGAGGCTAGTTACTTTACAATATTGTAGTGGTTTTTGCCATACATTGACATGAATCAGCCATGGATTTACATGTGTTCCCCATCCTGATCCCCCCTCCCCCCTCCCTCCCCATCCCATCCCTCTGGGTCTTCCCAGTGCACCAGCCCTGAGCACTTGTCTCATGCATCCAACCTGGGCTGGCAATTTGTTTCACACTTGTTAATATACCTGTTTCAATGCTATTCTCTCAGATCATTCCATCCTCACCTTCTCCCACAGAGTCCGAAAGTCTGTTCTATACATCTGTGTCTCTTTTTCTGTCCTGCATATAGGGTTATTGTTACCATCTTTATAAATTCCATATATATGCATCAGTATACTGTATTGGTGTTTATCTTTCTGGCTTGCTTCACTCTGTATAATGGGCTCCAGTTTCATCCATCTCATTAGAACTGATTCAAATGTATTTAATAGCTGAGTAATATTCCATTGTGTATATGTACCATAGCTTTCTTATCCATTCGTCTGCTGATGGGCATCTAGGTTGCTTCCATGTCCTGGCTATTATAAACAGTGCTGCGATGAACACTGGGGTACATGTGTCTCTTTCAGATCTGGTTTCCTCAGTGTGTATGACCAGGAGAGGGATTTCTGGGTCATATGGCAATTCTATTTCCAGTTTTTTAAATAATCTCCACACGGTTCTCCATAGTGGTTGTACTAGTTTGCATTCCCACCAACAGTGTAAGAGGGTTCCCTTTTCTCCACACCCTCTCCAGCATTTATTGCTTGTAGAGTTTTGGATAGCAGCCATTCTGACTGGCGTGTAATGGTACCTCACTGTGGTTTTGATTTGCATTTCTCTGATAATGAGTGATGTTGAGCATCTTTTCATGTGTTTGTTAGCCATCTGTATGTCTTCTTTGGAGAAATGTCTGTTTAGTTCTTTGACCCATTTTTTGATTGGGTCATTTATTTTTCTGGAATTGAGCTGCAGGAGTTGCTTGTATATTTTTGAGATTAATCCTTTGTCTGTTTCTTCCATTGCTATTATTTTCTCCCATTCTGAAGGCTGTCTTTTCACCTTGCTTATAGTTTCCTTTGTTGTGCAAAAGCTTTTATGTTTCATTAGGTCCCACTTGTTTATTTTTGCTTTTACTTCAAATATTCTGGGAGGTGGATCAGAGAGGATCTTGCTGTGATTTATGTCAGAGAGTGTTTTGCCTATGTTCTCCTCTAGGAGTTTTATAGTTTCTGGTCTTACATTTAGACCTTTAATCCATTTTGAGTTTATTTTTGTGTATGGTGTTAGAAAGTGTTCTAGTTGCATTCTTTTACAAGTGGTTGACCAGTTTTCCCAGTACCACTTGTTAAAGAGGTTGTCTTTTTTCCATTGTATATCCTTGCCTCCTTTGTCAAAGATAAGGTGTCCATAGGTATGTGGATTTATCTCTGGGCTTTCTATTTTGTTCCATTGATCTATATTTCTGTCTTTGTGCCAGTACCATACTGTCTTGATGACTGTGCCTTTGTAGTAGAGTCTGAAGTCAGGCAGGTTGATTCCTCCAGTTCCATTCTTCTTTCTCAAGACTGCTTTGGCTATTCGAGGTTTTTTGTATTTCCATACAAATTGTGAGATTATTTGTTCTAGTTTTGTGAAGAATACCATTGGTAGCTTGATAGGGATTGCATTGAATCTATAGATTGCTTTGGGTAGTAGAGTCATTTTGACAATATTGATTCTTTCAATCCACGAACATGGTATATTTCTCCATCTATTTGTGTCCTCTTTGATTTCCTTCATCAGTGTTTTATAGTTTTCTGTGTATAGGTCTTTTGTTTCTTTAGGTAGATACACTCCTAAGTATTTTATTCTTTCTGTTGCAATGGTGAATGGTATTGTTTCCTTAATTTCACTGTTTTTTCATTGTTAGTATATAGGAATGCAAGGGATTTCTGCGTGTTAATTTTATATCCTGCAACTTTACTATATTCATTGATTAGCTCTAGTAATTTTCTGGTAGAGTCTTTAGGGTTTTCTATGCAGAGGATCATGTCATCTGCAAACAGTGAGAGTTTCACTTCTTCTTTTCCTATCTGGATTCCTTTTACTTCTTTTTCTGCTCTGATTGCTGTGGCCAACACTATGTTGAATAGTAGTGGTGAGAGTGGACACCCTTGTCTTGTTCCTGACTTTAGGAGAAATACTTTCAATTTTTCACCATTGAGGATAATGTTTGCTGTGGGTTTATCATATATAGCTTTTATTATGTTAAGGTATGTTCCTTCTATTACTGCTTTCTGGAGAGTTTTTATCATAAATGGATATTGAATTTTGTCAAATGCTTTTTCTGCATCTATTGAGATAATCATATGGTTTTTATTTTTCAATTTGTTAATGTGGTGTATTACATTGATTTATTTGTGGATATTAAAGAATCCTTGCATTCCTGGGATAAAGCCCACTTGGTCATGGTGTATGATCTTTTTAAATATGTTGTTGGATTCTGTTTGCTAGAACTTTGTTACGGATTTTTGCGTCTATGTTCATCAGTGATATTGGCCTGTAGTTTTCTTTTTTTTGTGGCATCTTTGTCTGGTTTTGGAATTAGGGTGATGATGGCCTCATAGAATGAGTTTGGAAGTTTACCTTCTTCTGCAATTTTCTGGAAGAGTTTGTCGTGTAGGATTGGTGTTAGCTCTTCTCTAAATTTTTGGTAGAATTCAGCTATGAAGCCATCTGGTCCTCGGCTTTTGTTTGCTGGAAGATTTTTGATTACAGTTTCAATTTCCTTGCTTGTGATGGGTCTGTTAAGATCTTCTATTTCTTCCTGGTTCAGTTTTGGAAAGTTATACTTTTCTAAGAATTGGTATATTTCTTCCAAGTTGTCCATTTTGTTGGCATAGAGCTGCTGGTAGTAGTCTCTTATGATCCTATGTATTTCAGTGTTGTCTGTTGTGATCTCTCCATTTTTCATTGCTAATTTTGTTGATTTGGTTCTTCTCCCTTTGTTTCTTGATGAGTCTGGCTAATGGTTTGTCAATTTTGTTAATCTTTTCAGAAAACCAGCTTTTAGCTTTGTTGATTTTTGCTGTGGTCTCTTTTGTTTCTTTTGCATTTATTTCTGCCCTAAATTTTAAGATTTCTTTCCTTCTGCTAACCCT
The DNA here is from genome assembly GCF_033118175.1 of Dama dama. Lineage (NCBI taxonomy): Eukaryota > Metazoa > Chordata > Mammalia > Artiodactyla > Cervidae > Dama > Dama dama. Next base: position 52,861,747 of record NC_083699.1, read on the forward strand.
GGGGTTCTTCATTTCTTCCTTCTCTAGTTGCTTTATGTGTAGAGTTAGGTTATTTATTTGACTTTTTTTTCTTGTTTCTTGAGGTAAGCCTGTAATGCTATGAACCTTCCCCTTAGCACTGCTTTTACAGTGTCCCATAGGTTTTGGGTTGTTGTGTTTTCATTTTCATTCATTTCTATGCATATTTTAATTTACTTTTTGATTTCTTCTATTATTTGTTGGATATTTAGAAGCATGTTGTTTAGCCTCCATGTGTTTGAATTTTTATTAGTTTATTTCCTGTAATTGAGATCTAATCTTACTGCATTGTGGTCAGAAAAGATGACTGGAATGATTTCAATTTTTTTGAATTTACCAAGGCTAGATTTATGGCCCAGGATGTGATCTATTCTGGAGAAGGTTCCATGTGCACTTGAGAGAAAGGTGAAATTGATTGTTTTGGGGTAAAATGTCCTATAGATATTAATTAGGTCTAGCTGATCCATTGTGTCATTTAAAGGTTCAATCCAAGAAGGTTCAATCCCAGGTTCAATCAAAGGTTCAATCCAAGAAGAAGATATAACAATTATTAATATATATGCACCCAACATAGGAGCATTGCAATATGTAAGGCAATTGCTAACAAATATGAAAGGGAAAATTAACAATAACTCAATAATAGTGGATGACTTTAATACCCCACTCACACCTATGGATAGATCAACTAAACAGAAAATTAACAAGGAAACACAAATCTGACTTCTTATACCAAAAGTCAGTTTTACTCATTGATAAATGTTTCACTTTTTTCTAATATTATAGTTACATGTAAATGAAGTTCATTTTAATTGATAGAGAAATTAATATCATATAATTTATTCAGTCTACTCTGGTCATTTGTTTGTAGTTTGGGGATATTATAATACTGCCATCACAAATAATGCTACTGTCTTGATTTATTTATTTTTAATTGAAAGATAATTGCTTTACAGTACTGCATTTGTTTCTACCAAAAGTCAACATGAATCAGCCATAGGTTTTACCTGTGTCCCCTCCTACTTGAACATCCCTCCCACCTCCCTCCTCATCTCACCCCTCTAGGATGTTATTGAGCCCCAGTTTGAGTTCCCTGAGTCATACAGCAAAATTTCCACTGGTTATCTATTTTACTTATGGTAATGTATGTTTCCATGTTACTCTATACCTCTCCTCCTTCCCACCACCAGCTGTGAACATAAGTCTGTTCTCAATGTCTGTGTCTCCATTGCTGCTCTACAAATAGGTTCATCAGTACCATCTTTCTAGATTCCATATATATGTTAGTATACAATTGTTTTTCTCTTTCTGACTTACTTCACTCTGTATAATAGGTTTCAGGTTCATCCACCCCATTAGGACTGACTCAAATGTGTTCCTTTTCATGGATGAGTAACATTCCATTGCCTTGGAACTGAACAGAGATCATCCTGTCATTTTTGAGACTGCACCCAAGAACTGAATTTTGGACACTTTTGTTGACTATGAGGCCTACTCCATTTCTTCTAAGGGATTCTTGCGCACAGTAGTAGATATAATAGTCATCTGAGTTAAATTTGCCCATTCCAGTCCATTTTAAATCACTGATTCCTAAAATGTTGATGTTCATTCTTGCATCTGTGGTTTGACCACTTCCAATTTACCTTGATTCATGGACCTAACATTTCAGGTTCCTATGCAATATTATTCTTTACAGCATCAGACTTTATTTCCATCACCAGTCAAATCAACAACTGGGCACTTTTTTCCCTTTGGCTCTATCTTTTCATTCTTTCTGTGGTATATTTCTCTACTCTTATTCAGCAGCATATGGGACACCTACCAACCCGGGGAGTTCATCTTTCAGTGTCCAATCTTTTTGCCTTTTCACACTGTTCATGGGGTTCTCAAGACAACAATACTGAAGTGGTTTGCCATTCCCTTCTCTAGTGGACCACATTTTGTCAGAACTCTCCACCAGAATGATCTCTGTTCCTTTCCAAGGCAAATCATTCAATATCACAGTAATCAAAGTCTATGCTCCAACCAGTAATGCTGAAGAAGCTGAAGTTTAACAGTTCTATGAAGACCTACAAGACCTTCTAGAACTAACACCCAAAAAAGATGTCCTTTTCATTATAGGGGACTGGAATGCAAAAGTAGGATGTCAAGAAATACCTGAGGTAACAGGCAAGTTTGGCCCTGGAGTACAAAATGAAGTAGGGCAAAGGCTAACAGTTTTACCAAGAGAATGCACTGGCCATAGCAAACACCCTCTTCCAACAACACAAGAGAAGACTCTACACATGGACATCACCAGATGGTCAACACCGAAATCAGATGGATTATATTCTTTGCAGCCAAAGATGGAGAAGCTCTATACAGTCAGCAAAAACAAGACTGGGATCAACAAGCTCTATACAGTCAGCAAAAACAAGACTGGGATCAACAAGCTTACATCATGACTCCTTATTGCAAAATTCAGACTTAAATAGAAGGAAATAGGGAAAAGCACTAGATCATTCAGGTATGTCCTAAATCAAATCCCTTACAATTATACAGTGGAAGTGACCAATAGATTTAAGGAATCAGATCTGATAGAGTCCCTGAACTGTGGATGGAGGTTCATGATATTGTAGAGGAGGCAGTGATCAAGACCAGTCCCAAGAAAAAGAAATGCAAAAAGGCAAAATGGATGTCTGAGGAAGCCTTAGAAATAGCTGAGAAAAGAAGAGAAGATAAAGGCAAACAAGAAAAGGAAAGATTTACCCATTTGAATGCAGAGTTCCAAAGAATTGCAAGGAGAGATAAGAAAGCCTTCCTCAGTGATCAATGCAAAGAAATAGAGGAAAGCAGTAGAATGGGAAAGACTACAGATCTCTTGATGGGCACAATATAAGACAGAAATGGTATGGACCTAACACAGGCAGAAGATATTAAGAAGAGGTGGCAACAATAACCAGAAGAACTATATAAAAAAGATCTTCATGACCCAGATAACCACAATGGTGTGATCACTCACCTAGAGCCAGACATCCTGGAATGCAAAGTCAAGTGGGCCTTAGGAAGCATTACTATGAACAAAGCTAGTGGAGGATATGGAATTCCAGTTGAGCTAATTCAAATCCTAAAATAAGCTGTGAAAGTGCTGCACTGAATATGCCAGGAAATTTGGAAAACTCAGCAGTGGGCACAGGACTGGAAAAGGTCAGTTTTCATTCTAATTCCAAAGAAAGGCAATGCCAAAGAATGTTCAAACTGTAGTACAATTGCACTCGTCTCATAGGCTAGCAAAGTAATGCTCAAAATTCTCCAAGCCAGGCTTCAACAATACATGAACCGAGAACTTCCAGATGTTTAAGCTAGATTTAGAAAAGGCAGAGGAATCAGAGATCAAATTGCCAACCTCTGTTGGATCATAGAAAAAGCAAGAGAGTTCCAGAAAAACATCTACTTCTTCTTTATTGATTACGCCAAAGCCTTTGACTGTGTGAATGACAACAAACTGTGGAAAATTCTTCAAGAGATGGGAATACCAGACCACCTTACCTGCCTCCTGAGAAACCTCTATCCTCGTCAAGAAGCAACAGTTAGAATTGGACATGGAACAACAGTCTGGTTACAAATTGGGAAAGGAATACATCAAGGCTGTATACTGTCATCGTGCTTATTTAACTTAAATGCAAAGAACATCATGCAAAATGCCAGACTGAATGAAGCACAAGCTGGAATCAAGATTGCCAGGAGAAATATCCATAACCTCAGATAAGCAGATGACCACCCTTATGGCAGAAAGCGAAGGAGAACTAAAGAGCCTCTTGATGAAAGTGAAAAAAGGAGAGTGAAAAAGTTGTCTTAAAACTCAACATTCAAAAAACTAAGATCAAGGCATCTGGTCCCATCACTTCATGGCAAATAGATGGGGAAACAATGGAAACAGTGACAGCCTTTATTTTGGGGGGCTCCAAAATCACTGCAGATGGTGACTACAGCCATGAAATTAAAAGACACTTGCTCCTTGGAAGAAAAGCTATGACCGACCTAAACAGCATACTATAAAGCAAAGACATTACTTTGCCAACAAAGGTCTGTCTAATCAAAGCTATGGTTTTTCCAGTAGTCATGTATGGATGTCAGAGTTGGACTATAAAGAAAGCTGAGTGCCAAAGAATTGATACTTTTGAACTATGGTGTTGAAGAATACTCTTGAGAGTCCCTTGGACTGTAAGAGAGATCTAATCAGTCAATCCTAAAGGAAATCAGTCCTGAATATTCATTGGAAGGACTGATGCTGAAGTTGAAACCCCAATACTTTGGCCACCTGATGGGAAGACCTGACTCACTGGAAAAGACCCTGATGCTGGGAAATATTGACGGCAGGAGGAGAAAGGAACAACAGATGATGAGTTGGTTGGATGTCATCACCAACTCGATGGACATGAGTTTGAGAAAGCTCCTGGAGTTGGCAAAGGACAGCAAAGCCTGGTGTGCTGCAGTCCATGGGGTCACAAAGAGTCAGACACTACTGACTGACTGAACTGAACTGAATATTCCATTGTATATATGTACCACAGCTTCTTTATCCATTCATCTGTCAATGGACATCTAGGTTACTTCCATGTTCTAGCTATTGTAAATACAGCTGCAGTGAATATTGGGTTACCTGTGTCTTTTTCAATTTTGGTTTTCTCAGGGTATGTGTAATGTAGTGGGATTGGTGAGTCATATGGTGGTTTTATTTCTAGTTTTTTTTTTTTTTTAATGGAATCTCCATATTGTTCTCCATAGTGGTTATATCAGTTTGCATTCCCACCAACAGTGCAAGAGGGTTCCCTTTTCTCCACATCCTCTCCAGCATTCATTGTTTGTAGATTTTTGCCATTCTGACCAGTGTGAGGTGATACCTCATTGTATTTTTGACTTGCATTTCTCTAATAATGAGCGATGTTGAGCATCTTTTCCATGTGTTTGTTAGCCATCTGTATGTCTTCTTTGGAGAAACGTCTGTTTAGGTCTCTTCCCATTTTTTGATTGGTTGGTTGTTTTTCTGGTATTGACTTGTATGAGCTGCTTGCATGTTTTTAAAATTAATCCTTTGTCAGTTGTTTCATTTGTGATTATTTTTCCCAATTTGATGGTTATCTTTTCACCTTGTCTATAGTTTCCTTTGCTGTGCAAAAGCTTTTAAGTTTAATACGTCCGACTTGTTTGTTTTTATTTCCATTTCTCTAGGAGGTGGGTCATAGAGGATCTTGCTGTGATTTATGTCATAGAGTGTTCTGCCTATGTTCTGTCGAAGAGTTTTATAGTTTCTGGTCTTAGGTTTAGGTCTTTAATCCATTTTGAGTTTATCTTTGTGTATGGTGTTAGGAAGTGTTCTAATTTCATTCTTTACATGTAGCTGGCCAGTTTTCCCAGCACCACTTATTGAAGAGACTATCTTTGCCCCATTGTATAGTCTTGCCTCCATTGTAAAAATAAGGTCCATAGGTGTGTGGGTTTATCTCTGGGCTTTCTATCTTGTTTCATTGGTCTATATTTCTGTTTTTGTGCCAGTCCCATACTGTCTTGATGACTATAGCTCTGTAGTATAGTCTGAAGTCAGGAAGGTTGATTCCTCCAGCTCCATTCTTAAGACTGCTTTGGCTATTCGAGATCTTTTGTGTTTCTATATAAATTGTGAGATATTTTTTGTTCTAGTTCTGTGAAAAATACCATTGGTAATTTGATAGGGATTGCACTGAATTTGTAGATTACATTTGGTAGTATAGTCATTTTCACAATATTGATTCTTCCAACCCCAAAACATGGAATATCTCTCCAGTTGTTTATGCTATCTTTGATTTCTTTCATCAGTGTCTTATGGTTTTCTGTATACAGTTCTTTTGTCTCCTTAGGTAGGTTTATTTTTAGATATTTTATTCTTTTTGGTGCAATGGTAAATGGAATTGATTCCTTAATTTCTCATTCTGATATTTCATTGTTAGTGGATAGCAATGCAAGTGATTTCTGTGTATTGATGTTGTATCCTGCCACTTTGCTAAATTTACTGATTAGCCCTAGTAATTTTCTGATGGTATCTTTAGGGTGTTCTATGTATAGTATCACGTCATCTGCAAACAGTGAGAGTTTTACTTCTTTTCCAATCTGGATTCCTTTTATTTCTTTTTCTTCTGATTGCCATAGCTAGCACTTCCAAAACTATGTTGAATAATGGTGGTGACAGTGGGTTTTGTTCCTGATCTTGTCTTTGTTCCTTAGAGGGAATGCTTTCAGGTTTTTCACTATTGAGAATAATGTTTGCTGTGGGTTTATCATATATGGCCTTTATTATATTGAGGTAGGTTCCTTCTATGCCCATTTTTGGAAGAGTTTCTATCATAAGTGGGTATTGAATTTTGTCAAAAGTTTTTTCTCCATCTACTGAGACTATCATATGGCTTTTATCTTTCAATTTGTTAATATGGTATATCATATTGTGTGTATTGAAGAATGCTACTGTCTTTTGATGCATCTGTGCTTGCACTTCATTAGGAATATATCTAGAAATGAAACTTTTAGGTTGTAGGGAATGCATACATAGGTATGCTAAAATAAGGTAAATAATGCTAGCAATTTTATAAAGTAGATTCACCAATCTACCCTCTTAGCCACAATGTTTGACAGTTCTTGATACCTGATATCTTTGCAAACACTACCAACATTACTAATGGTAATGGTGGACCTTTACATAGAACTATGAATGTATTTTTTGTTATTTAGATACCCTCTTTTATGACATGTTTGTTTAAAGTTCTTCATTTTTTTTTTCTATTGAGCTATCTTTTTCTATTTGATGACTCTTTTAACACTCAGATAGGAGTCCACTGTCAGATAAAATTAATTCAAAGATCTTTTTACTGCTCTGCCATTTCACTTTCTTAATTGTGCCAATTTTTTCCAGTAAATTCTTAATGTTTTCCTTTATGGTTAATACCTTTATGAGTACTACTGAAGAAATATTTCCTTGAGCATTATGAAGATAGACTCCTATTACACTTTCCAGAATCTTTGTGTATAGTGTAAGAGAAGAGTCAAGTTTCATTGTTCTATATAATTATTCAATTGATTTTGTGCTCCTTATTGGGAGGGGTAACCTCTCATTTCCTCCATTGCTCTGCTGACCCAATTTGGCTACATGCTTGGATCTATTTCTGAACTCTTATTCCATTCATTGGTCTATTTGTCTATCCTGTACCAATAAAAACACTGTCATGACTAATACAGTTTTATTTAATAAGCCTTATTTTCAAGTACAGCAGTCTTCTAATTCTGTTTTTCTTTAATGCTGTCTTAGCTAGTTGTGCCCCATTGCACTTCTCTATACATTTTAGAAGTGAAAAAAATCAGCTGAAATTTATATTGCTATACTGGTAAATCCATGACTCAATAGATGAAAACCTGTCATCTTTACACCATTATTGAATTTTTCATTTCATGATTTAGGTTCTTTATTTATCTTGTTTTATAGTTTTCTGTGTAAAAGTCTTAAACAACTTTTATTATATTTACTCTTAGATATTTTATTATTTTTATTTTATTGTAGATGAAATCTTTATATAATTTGTTTCTATTTTATAGAAAAAATATTGACATATAATTTACTTTTACTTGGACTTTATATTCAGTAATCTTGTTAAACTCAACTACTAATTCTAACAATTTATCTGCTAAATGATTTTTTCTATTTCCTTTGTTTCTAATTCATATGATTGATTTATTTTCCTTTCTCAATACAATGAAAATAGAAATGGTCACAGCAGTCATCTTTGTATTGTTTTTACTCCAGAGGTAAAGCTTTTAATATTTTAATGTATGATTAATATTTATTGCCATATATCACATTAAAGAAATTTCCTTCTTGTTTTAGTTAGTTGTTTCTTTTTAAATCATAAATAGATGTTGAATTTTAGAAAATGTTTTTGTTTTTCCATATTATGGCTTCATTATAGTTTCTATATTATCTAATTAATGTGATGATTTATACTGATTCATTTCAAATGCTGGACAAACCTTACAATCCTGGTATAAACCAAACTTGATTACAACATGTTATTTTTATTGCTATTTTTATTTACAGTTTGAATGGGATTTTTGTATCTATGTTCACGTACGATGATGTTATTCATTTGCTAAGTCTACCCTGACTCTTTGTGACCCCATGACCCCATGACTGCAGCATGTCAGGCTTCCCTGTCCTTCACTGTCTCTTGGAGTTTTTGCAAACTCATGTCCATTGAGTCCGTGACACTATCTAACCATACCACCCTCTGCTGCCCTCTTTTCCTTTTGCCCTCAATCTTTCCCAGCATCAGGGTCTTTTCCAATGAGTCAGCTCTTTGCATCAGGTGGCCAAAGTACTGGGGCTTCACCATCAGTCATTCCAATGAGTATTCAGACTTGATTTCCTTTAGGGTTGGACTGGTTTGATCTCCTTGCTGTCCAAGGGACTCTCAAGAGTCTTCTCCAGCACCACAATTCAAAAGCATAAATTCTTCCATGCTCAGCCTTCTTTATGGTCCAACTCTTGCATCCATACGTGACTACTAGAAAAACCACAGCTTTGACTATACGGACCTTTGTAGGCAAAGGAATCTCTCTGCTTTTAATATACTGTCTAGATCTGTCATAGCTTTCCTTTCATGGAGCAGACCTCTTTTAATTTCATGGCTGCAGTCACCATCCGCAGTGATTTTGGAGCCCATGAAAATAAAATCTGTCACCACTTCCACTTTTTCCTCATCTATTTGCCATGAAGTGATGACACTGGATGCCATGCCATATCATGCATGATATGGACTTATAATTTTCACTTAATGCCCTTTTTAAGTTTTTATTTTGTAAGTTTTAACACTTTTAGGTTCAAGAATAGTCACTTTTCAATATTGTATTTGTTTCAGCATGGTGATTTGGGTTTTTGTAGATTATATTCCATTATGGATTATTATAAGATACTGTATATAATTCCAAGTGGTATACAGCAAGAACCTTGATGCTTATCTATTTTATGTATAGTAGTTGGGTTTGTTAATCCCATTCTCCATATTTGATCCTCCCTCTTCCTGCTACCCTTTGGCAACCATATATTTGCTTTCTATGTATGTGAGTCTTTTTTGTATATAGATTCATTTGTATTTGTTTTTTTAGATTCCAGAACATTAGGGGTATCATATACTTGTCTTTCTCTAACTTATTTCACTAAACATAATATTCTCTAGGCCCATCCATATAGCTACAAATGGCAATATTTCATTCTTTTTTATGGCTGAGTAATATCCCATGGTATATATGTATCACATCTTCTCAAGTCAGTCATCTACTGACAGGCATTTGAGTTGCTTCCATGTCTTGGCTATTGTAAACAGTGCTGCTATCAACATTGGTGTGCAAGTATCTTTACAAAGTAGAGTTTTCACTGTTTCTGCATACATCCCCAGAAGTGGAGTTGCTGGATCATATGGTAGTTCTACTTTTAGTTTTCTAAGAAACCTCCATACAACTCTCAATAGCAACTGCACCAATTTACATTCTCACCAGTAGTGTAAAAGAATTCTCTTTTCTCCATATCCCCTCCAACATCAGTTTGTGGATTTTTTGATGAAAGGCATTCTGACTAGAATGAGGTGCTACCTCATTGTGGTTTTGATTTGCATTTCTCTAATGATCAACGGTGTTGAGCATTTTTTCATATGCCTGTTAGCTATCTGTATGTCTTCTTTGGAAAAATGTCTTTTTAGATTTTCTTCCCATTTTTATAAATTGGATTCTTTTTTTTTTTTTTTTGAGTTTATGAGCTGTTTGTATATTTTGGATATTAACCCTCTGTCAGAGGCATAGTATGCAAATATTTTCTCCCATTCCATAGGCTGTCTTTCATTGGTTCTCTTTGCTATGCAAAAGCTTTTACATTTGCTTTTATTGCTTTTGCCTTGGGAAACTAAACAAAGAAAACATTGCTACAATTTATGTCAAAGAAAGTTTTGCCTATGTTCACTTCTAGGAATTTAATGGTGTCATAAACTAACATTTAGGTATTTTAAACTTGTTAACTTTATTTTTGTATGTGGTGTGAACGAATGTTCTATTTCATTGTTTTACATGCAGCTGTTCAGCTTTCCCAACACCACTTGTTGAAGAAACTTTTTTCTCTTGTATATTCTTGCCTCCTTTGTCACAGATTAACCCACAGATAAACCCACAAGTGCATGGGTTTATTTCTGGGCTCTCTATTGTGTTCCATTGTTCTATATGTCTCTTTTTGAGTTAATACCACACTGTGTTGATCACAGTAGCTTTGTAGTATAGTATAGAAACCAGAAGCATTTTGCTTTGTTTTTTTTCCTCCCCTCAGAATTGCTTTCGCAATTATGGGTCTCTTCTGGTTCCATATAAATCTTAGGATTATTTATCTTAGTTCTTTGAAGAATATCATAGATATTTTGATAGGGATTGCATTAAATCTGTAGACTGTTCTGGGCAGTATGATCATTTAAAATATAATTATTCTTCCAATCCAAGAGCATAGAATATCTTTCTGTTTCTCTGAATCATCTTCAATTTTCTCTCTCAATGTTTTATACTTTCAGCATCTAGGTATTTTACCTCTTTGGTTATGTTTAGTCCTTAGGTATTTTATTTTTTGATGCAATTTTAAATGGGATTTTTTTTAACTTTCTCTGATATTTCATTATTAGTGTATACAAATGCAACCAATTTCTGTATATTAATCTTGTATCCTATGACCCAGCTGAATACATTTGTTCTAATAGTTTTGGGGTGTATACTTTATAGAGAGTATCATATCAGGTGCAAATAGTGACAGTTTTAACTCTCCCCTTTCAATCTGGATACCTTTTATTTCTCATCTGATTGCCGTGGCTAGGACTTCCAATACTATGTTGAACAGAAGTGATGAGAGTGGGTAACCTTGTCTTCTTCCTGAATTTAACGGGAAGGCTTTTAGCTTTTCACCATTAAGTATTATGCTGGCTATGGGTTTGTCATAAATGGGCTTTATGTCATTGACATATATTCCCTCTATACCCACTTTGAGAGTTTTTATCATAGATGAATATTGAATTTTGTCAAATGCTTTTTCTGTATAGAGAAGATCATGTGGGTTTTGTCTTTCCTTTTGTGAATGTGGTGTATTGTACAGATTGAGTTGTATATATTGAACCATCCTATGACTCTGGAATGAATTCAACTTGATCATGGTGCTTGATCCTTTTTATGTATTGTTGGGTTAGGTATGCTAACAATTTGTTGATGATTTTTGCACCTATATTCATCAAAGAGGTTGGCCTATGATTTTATAGTTTCATAGTGTTTTTGGCTGGTTTTGGTATTGGGGTGATGGTGGCTTCATAGAATGAGTTTGGGAGCATCCCCTCCTCTTCAATTTTTTAGAACAGTTTGAGAAGGACAGGAACAAGTTCTTCTTTGTAATTTTGCTAGAATTCCCTATTAAAGCCATCCAGTCCTGGACTTCTTCTGCAGGGAGTTGTTTTATTATTATTACTACAGATTTTACTTCACTTCTGGTGATCAATCTGTTCAAATTATGTATCTTCTTGATTTAGTTTTGGCAGCCAGTCTCCTTGCAGCCAAGAGGGCTTGTTTCCTTTATGTAGGGCTCCAAGACTGGGATTTCCAATCTGTGGCTTGACCTGCTTACTCCCCAAGGGATGTGTCCATGCATGCAGACCTTTTCATCATTTCAGATCCCAAGGTGGAAGTCCCAACCCTTTGACTTTTTTCTATCCTACCTAGTTACATGGAAATCTTTCTCGCACCTTTGTTGTATAGGACTACTTTGGTCAGTTTCCAGTTCCATGAGACTTGTTCCACATGTAGGTAAATTTTTGAGTTGTTGTGGGGGAGAGGTGAGCTCTAACCCTTCTACTCTGCCATCTTGATCCAATTCCTTTTCAAGTTTTGACATCATTATGTTGGCCGCATAACATGAGATGTATGTCACTTTTTCTTTCACAAGTTCTCAAAAAGAAAATAAATACTGTTGTTACTTATATCTTAAAACTTTGGTAGAATACATGGATGTCTGAAGTTTTTGGCAGTTGAGAGTGTTTATGAAGTAGGTGTCCAAGCTTTCTGATACAAGTATAGGCTCTTTAGAGGCTTTGTAGTGACTGTCACCTCCACCCCCAGTTACTAAACAAGGGAAACATGTTCTCTGACTTATTTATTCTAACAGCTTTCAGCAATTTGCCTGAACTAGCAATATACCTTCATAGCTCTTAATTTTGGCATCCCCTTGCTTTTGCAGGTCAATCTCTCAAATAGGGAACCCTGAAAATGGTTTGAGCTCAGCCATCTTCCATAGTAACCATGTGGGTTAGAGAATAAGCATATATCCTGGCCATATCAAACAAATAGCATTATAGCTGTCCCACACTACCTTCCTTTCACCCCTCATCCCTGAGCTGTTCCTGCCAGCTTTCCTATCAAAGGATTTTTCAGTCAAGAGCAAACTTCCAGTATCTATATTCACATATGTCTTTTACACACACCCCGAAACCTCTAAGAACACAAGATTGTTTTCAGGTCATTACTCCTTCATCTGGCTTCAAGTTCTCTTGGAGCTCATGAGACTTAGCTTAGGGGCAGACTGGATATATAGAAACAGAGCTATATATATGCATGTGTACTAAGTTGTTTCAATTATGTCTGACTCTTTGCAAACCTATGGACTGTAGCCTGTCAGGCTCCTCTGTCCATGGGATTCTTCAGGCAAGAATACTGGAGTGGGTTGCCATGCCCTTCTCCAGGGGATCTTCCCAACCCAGAGTTTGAACCTGTGTCTTTGTCTTCTGCATTGTCAAGAGGGTTCTTTACCAGTAGCACCACTTGGGAAGCCCAATGCATGTGTGTATATATGTATATAAATGTATTAATTTGATAAAAGATGATTCCAAATTTAGAAGGGAAAGATGAAATATTCAGCAAGTGGTATTGGCATAACTCTTAGTCATCAGGTAAGAAATAAAATAACTCCTATTTCATGTCTCACACCAAAATAAATTCTGGATAAAGGCCTAAATATATTAAAGGAATAAATATATAAGACAGTATTCTTCATGATCTTGAAGTGAGAAAGGCTTTCTAAGAATGACACAAAACCCAGAGCCAGAAAAGAAAAAAACAGAATTATTTAAATATTTTAAAAATTTTTGCTTGAAATAAAAATCCTAATCAAAGTCATAAACAAAACCAAGAAAAATATCTGTAGGTTTCATCACAGAGAAAGCTAACTTCCTTACTACATAAAAATTTTTCACAAATGTACAAAAAAATGATAACTCTGCAAAAAAAAAACAGACAAAGAATATACACAGAAATGTCACTAGAGAAAAATAGATGTTTGGTTTCATTTAAGATACAAGGAAAGTGCTAATATTATAATAAAAAACTTCCTTTTACTTAACAAAATGATGTTTGGTTATACACTGCTGTTAGAAAGGTTGTAAGGAATCAGGTATCCTCAAACACTGCTGAAGGGAGCGGAATTTGATACAATGTCTATGCAGGGTACAAACTAGGAATAAGAATTAATTAGAACTAAATTAGTGCTTAAAGGGAATACAATCCAACTTTCAAAGATAGCATGTCTGATTGAATTATCCTGTCTGAGCTTTCTATACTGCCTATTAGCTTAGTTAGTCAGAAAAATAATACTTTCTGGAGGATGAAAACATCATTTAGAACCTCAAATTATCTCTATAATAGAGATACACACAAATATATAGTAGTATATAATGTTCGAATAAAACAAAACCAAAAGGCAAACCTAAGATATGATGACAATATGTGACCCAAACCCAAGACAAATAATAAGCTAGTTATCAAACACATTTTTTAAAAATTGGAGGATAATTGCTTCACAATGTAGTGTTGGTTTCTGCCATACAGCAACCTGAATCAGCCATAAGTATACATATGTCTCTAACCCCATCCTGCCCCTCTATATTACTACAGAGCACCAGGTTGAGCTCCCTGTCAAACACATATTTAAAGTAACTATATTCAACATGTTCAAGGAAATAGAAGAGTGATAATTTAGGAAGATAACAGAAAACTTTAAAAAGAACCAAGTGGAAGGTCTAGAGCTAAGACAGAACTGAAATTTAACTCCATGGGTGAATCTACCATTAGATTAGATACCACTGAAGAACTGGTGAACTTTTAAAGATAAGTCAGAAGAAAGTATCCAAAATGAAACACAAAGAGTGAAAGGATAAAAAACACAAAACAAATAAAAATGTATGAGTGTGATAATATCTTAATAGCCTCCCAACACTAAAAGTGGAGAGAGATATTATTACAAGTTTGACATCGAGAAAGAACATTTAACCACAATTTATGTTTAAATTACTATTTTCTTATACAATTTCCAACCTAATAAAAATCCAGGCAAGGGTTTCTTTCCACTTTTAGGACTTAAGTATTTTAAAAGAAACATTCAACGTATCAAACATATTAGATAAATTATACAAATTAGAAAGAATGTTTAACTACTTACATTCCATACGCTGAGCTCACAGCAAGGCTAGTGATCTGTTGTGGAGGTTCACCATCCACCCACACCAACTGAATAACAAGTTCTGCTTGATATCCTGGAGGCATCCGCACTGGTCGTGTCTTAACACTAGAAAAACAGAAAAAATAATTGTATCATATACAGTTCAAATACATATGCTCATGCTGATCTTCAGAATTCATAACATTAATATTCCTACAGAAATATACAATACCAGGCACTAAGGACATTATGCAAGTAAACAGTATCTTCTAGCTTTCTCAAAATACACCAAGCCACTTGTCATGTCTTAACCTTTCCTTGAAGTAGCTTTTCAGTCAGTCAAGATATAGAACTTCACTGGACTTCATGAGTTCTTTTTTCTCTTTTGATAGTAGTATTTTAAATTATTTTTATTATTTAATTATTTTTCTTACACAATATTTGTTACATATGGGTAAGTTATAATACATGCCAATAAGAACTATGACCATTAATCTACAACCCAACTTGTGTTCAACATATCAAAACCTGAATTCCTATTCTTGCTCTCTAAATTTGCTCCACCTCACCTGCAGCCTTCTCTATCAAAGCTATATTTTCTTTAGGGTTCTTCAGGGAAAGAAATGTATTAATTAGTAATGAAGAATAAAAATACTGGGCTCTTTTCATAGATAGTCCCCAAAAAGACCAAGGTACCTCTTGGGGGAATGTAGACCACTTGACAACAACTTAATAAAAGAGGATAATTTCATTTGGCAAGTTTCAAAGAATCACACAATTAACATGTAAAGTTGTTTTAAAACTTGGCAGCAACTCTTACTTGAGGCATGGGATACTGTCCTTTGTTACTCCTTCACTAGCCACAGTGTTAGTGCTTCCAGAAAGACTCCTTGAAGGAAGCTGGGATGAAAGATCTGGAAATGGAGGACTTGTTTCTGGTTCTGGGGTAATAATATCTTCAATATCATACTGCAGTCGTACCTCTAATGACTTAAAAAAAGAAAAATCAAGTTTTGATTTAATCTAGGTTGTCACGATAATAATAATGATAATATTAAAATATCTGGCATTTTTTGGTAATTATTATTTGTTCAGATTAACTAGTTCAATTTCAATTCATAGTAAAGATACCCTAAACTGAATTAAATAGTAAATTACATAAAATATTCAATCGCATTCACAAAAAATGTAAAATGTTTTTAATTCTTTAGAATTATTAGAAAAATACCTACCAGTGGAGATAAATTTTCTATATAATAAATATTCCTTAAGATAAAGTATAAATTACAATTCCACATATGATAAAATAAAAGGAGAAATTGGTCTGGTTAGTCCAATGAAATAAACTAAATTGGATGTGTATGTGTATTTACATACACACAACACACAAATTGTTATTTGTACAAAACTTTTTAGCTTTAAAAAAATTCATTCAATCTTGACTTTGAATTAATTCAGTATAATTTTCCAAAATAAATTCCATATTTTGTTTATTAGTTTAGCTCTTATATAATTTCATTAGCTTGGTCAGAATTGCTTAATGAAAAAAACATGATAATTTAAATTGGAAAAAAAGGTGATCCAAAACCCTTTCAAGCTAAGAATATTTAAAAATTACCTTATGACTACATTCAATGCTTCAAAAAATCAATTTTATAACACAAACATTGTCTTTCATTGTAAAAATAAGCATTTTTGACATTGAAAACAATTGCTTACCAAAAATGAAATTATGGAGTAGTGAATACAGCAATATTATCCAAATTATTTTCATAATTATCTTAACACTTAAATCCTCTGGTGGCATTAACAATTATCAAGTGCTTACTACACTTAGATACTCTGCTAATGACTTTACATAATATCACAAAACCCTATGAAAATGGCATTACAATTTATAGTTTATCATTACTTTCTATTTTTCTATTTTATTTACACAGGAAATTATATAAGTGATGAAGCTGGACTATACTACTGACTAATGGGGTCTTGTGACTTGTTTAGTCACACAGGTATTCACTGGTAAAGCTAGGGTTATCTGACTTCAATGCCTGGGATTTAACTACTACTATACTCCAAGAGCAATGTGTAATTTTATTCACTAAGGTAAAAGCAGTTATATTTAGGCCTTTAATAGAAAATCTTTATTTTCTGATAAAATGGAGTGGGTAGAGAAGACCCATTGTACACAGGTGCCTTTATTTAGACTTAACTTATCCTTTAAGAGCATCATTATTTTGAATAATTAAACTATTTCATTATGATTAAAACTTAATATTAGGTAAAGCAGCCCCATAATTATTTCCACCCTATAAAAAAATGTTGCTATTTAAAAGATCATTCAAAGTAATCTTACTGCAGTTGATAGTCATTTATGGCAGTTAACTGACAAAAGGGACAACCTAAAAAATTTAATAAAGATATAGAACAAAGCTTGCATTAATTTGACATTTATACATAAAATAAATCAATGACTGTGTATATAAAACCTATAGGCATAGTCTATCCTATTTAATAATACTAAATTTTGATAGCTGATTTTGTCATTTTAAACCAAATTATTTTTTAATATAGTAACAAAAACAATTAAAAATTCTATGAATTGGATAACTATGTACTGTACTCTTGATGGCTTAAAACCAAGCACTAGTCAAAATCTATGATAATTGTTTCCTTTTAATAACTTGAAGTGTAAAAGTTAATTTTTAAATGACTTACCACTATTTCTGTTGTAATTTCATGTCTGCTGAATTTATAAATTATGACATATGCAGAGACTCCTGATACACAGAATATTCTGCTCTCTGGACACCAGTAGATCATCTGAATGGCATATGGGTCTTCCTCGACAATCTCACATGTTTGTTTTCCTTCTCCTACCTTCTGTTTTTCAAATACTTTTGAAGTTTTTAGCTTGTATAGCATCTGCAAAGTTACTATAAGATATTGAATCATAGTTACTTCTAATTTGCACTTAATTCTTTCATTTGTTGAAGCTTTTTCAATATATCTGTTACATCACAAAAATTAAAATCCAAGTAAACAAAATTAACTACATTTTAACAAGGAATTATTCAGTCATGCTCTCATATCAGTACCGTTTAGCTGGAGGAAGACTATAGGGAAAAAATAAACATGTATTGAACATATACTATATACCAAGGAATGTGCAGGACTTTGTGTGCACTGTCTCATGTGTTCCTCAGAAGAGTCCCGTGAAGTATTTATATCCTTGTTTATTGATAAAACACTTGAGTTCAGAAGTTTATAATGAAATTACTGAATCTACTTCTTTGCCAAGATTGAGAAGTCCTTTTTTTTCAAAAAAAATTTTAATTGAAGGACAATTGCTTTACAGAATTTTGTTGTTTTCTATCAAACCTCAACATGAATCAGCCATAGGTATACATATATCCCCTCCCTTTTGAATTTCCCTCCCATCTCCCTCCCCATCCCACCCCTCTAGGTTGATGCAGAGCCCCTGGCTGAGTTTCCTGAGCCATACAGCAAATTCCCCTTGGCTGTCTATTTTACAGATGGTGATGTAAGTTTCCATGTTACTCTTTCCATACATCTTTTTTCATTGTTTTCCCTTTTGATTGTTGGATGAAAGGTTGATGCTATTCAAGAGTTTATTCCTCTCAACAAATTTTTAGACATTCCTTCATGAGAAATACTTGTAATTTACCAGTTAGAAATATTGGGAATGATCTAGATTATTTTTAGAAGGGCCATTTCTGAGTGGCTCTGTGTTAGGAAACATTCAGTTATAATTTCTAAAAAGTCTGGTCTGTGAATTGTTTTCAGGAATATTTATTTGGAGGAATATTATTTCCATTTTAGAACTGGGTGATAGTTCCACAATTTTAAGATCTCTGATCCTACAAAGAATTCTTGAGAAAATTTCTAAAAATCTGGGAGTTCCTGCCAAATGTGCACAATCTGAAACAATCATGAGAAACATTAGTCAGACTCAAAATGAAAAAGATTCTACAAAAGAACTGGCCTGAACTAAAAATGTCAATGATGAAATACTTAGCCATGCCAGACTAAAGAAAAGTCAAAAGATAGACTACTACAATCCAACAAAAAATCTGAGATTTTATTTTACTAAATGAGATATTACTGGAACAATTGGCTAAAGTGAGTAAGATCTGGAAGTTAGATAGTAGTATTATATTAATATTAAACTCCTGATTTTGATAACTATGATTTCATAACATAAAAGAGTGCCCTTGTTTGTAAGAAATACACACTGAAGTATTTAGGGGGGCATGTACTGTTAAGAACATCATATTTGTAGCTTACTCTCAAATGGTTACAAAAAGCTACGTACATTTATATGTTCATGTGTGTAAGAAAATGGAGGCAAAAGAGAAAGGGTGCAAGCAAGCAAGTGATAGAGTGACAGCATGCATATGGTAGAAGAGTGGGTGAAGGGAACACATGTATACACTGAAATTTGGGTAATCTTGCTGAAGGCTATACACACTTCATAGTACATTTTTGTGATTTTTCTGTAAGCTTGATACGACATGGAAATAATAAAGAATACTACAGACATAATGATTTGACTTTGAGTTAACCAATAGAGATTACCCTTAGTAGGCCCAACAGAATCTGGTGAGCCCTTTAAAAGAGAGACTGAGGCCCTCCCTGAAGTTAGAGACACACGCCTTTGAAGAAACAAATCACATGAGTTTTATTTATTTATTTATTTTTCCCAATTATTTTTATTAGTTGGAGGCTAATTACTTTACACTATTGTAGTGGTTTTTGCCATACATTGACATGAATCAGCCATGGACTTACATGTGTTCCCCATCCTGAACCCCCCTTCCACCTCCCTTCCCATCCCATCCCTCTGGGCCGTCACAGTGCTCCAGCCCCGAGCACTTGTCTCATGCATCCAACCTGGACTGGCGATCTGTTTCACACTTGATAGTATACTTGTTTCGATGCTGTTCTCTCAGATCATCCCACCCTCGCCTTCTCACATAGAGTCCAAAAGTCTGTTTTATTCATCTATGTCTCTTTTTCTGTTTGCATATAGGGTTATCGTTACCATCTTTCTAAATTCCACATGTATGTGTTAGTATACTGTACTGGTGTTTTCCTTTCTGGCTTAATTCACTCTGTATAATGGGCTCCAGTTTCATCCATCTCATTAGAACTGATTCAAATGAATTCTTTTTAATGGCTGAGTAATATTCCATTGTGTATATGTAACATAGCTTTCTTATTCATTCGTCTGCTGATGGGCATCTAGGTTGCTTCCATGTCCTGGCTATTATAAACAGTGCTGTATGAACATTGGGGTACACGTGTCTCTTTTAGATCTGGTTTCCTCAGTGTGTATGACCAGGAGAGGGATTGCTGGGTCATATGGCACTTCTATTTCCAATTTTTTAAGGAATCTGCACACTGTTCTCCATAGTGGCTGTACTAGTTTGCATTCCCACCAACAGTGTAAGAGGGTTCCCTTTTCTTCATGCCCTCTCCAGCATTTATTGCTTGTAGACATTTGGATAGCAGCCACTCTGACTGGCGTGTAATGGTACCTCATTGTGGTTTTGATTTGCATTTCTCTGATAATGAGTGATGTTGAGCATCTTTTCATGTGTTTGTTAGCCATCTGTATGTCTTCTTTGGAGAAATGTCTGTTTAGTTCTTTGGCCCATTTTTTGATTGGGTCATTTATTTTTCTGGAATTGAGCTTCAGGAGTTGCTTGTATATTTTTGAGATTAATCCTTTGTCTGTTTCTTCATTTGCTATTGTTTTCTCCCATTCTGAAGGCTGTCTTTTCACCTTACTTATAGTTTCCTTTGTAGTGCAAAAGCTTTTACGTTTCATTAGGTCCCACTTGTTTATTTTTGCTTTTATTTCCAATATTCTGGGAGGTGGGTCATAGAGGATCCTGCTGTGATTTATGTCGGAGAGTGTTTTGCCTATGTTCTCCTCTAGGAGTTTTATAGTTTCTGGTCTTACATTTAGACCTTTAATCCATTTTGAGTTTATTTTTGTGTATGGTGTTAGAAAGTGTTCTAGTTGCATTCTTTTACAAGTGGTTGACCAGTTTTCCCAGTACCACTTGTTAAAGAGGTTGTCTTTTTTCCATTGTATATTTTTGCCTCCTTTGTTGAAGATAAGGTGTCCATAGGTTCGTGGATTTATCTCTGGGCTTTCTATTTTGTTCCATTGATCTATATTTCTGTCTTTGTGCCAGTACCATACTGTCTTGATGACTGTGGCTTTGTAGTAGAGCCTGAAGTCAGGCAGGTTGATTCCTCCAGTTCCATTCTTCTTTCTCAAGACTGCTTTGGCTATTCGAGGTTTTTTTGTATTTCCATACAAATCGTGAAATTATTTGTTCTAGTTCTGTGAAGAATACCATTGGTAGCTTGATAGGGATTGCACTGAATCTATAGATTGCTTTGGGTAGTATCATCATTTTGACAATATTAATTCTTCCAATCCATGAACACGGTATATGTCTCCATCTGTTTGTGTCCTCTTTGATTTCTTTCATCAGTGTTTTATAGTTTTCTATGTATAGGTCTTCTGTTTCTTTAGATAGATATACTCCTAAGTATTTTATTCTTTCTGTTGCAATGGTGAATGGCATTGTTTCCTTAATTTCTCTTTCTGTTTTCTCATTGTTAGTGTGTAGGAATGCAAGGGATTTCTGTATGTTAATTTTATATCCTGCAACTTTACATATTCATTGATTAGCTCTAGTAATTTTCTGGTAGAGTCTTTAGGGTTTTCTATGTAGAGGATCATGTCTTCTGCAAACAGTGAGAGTTTCACTTCTTCTTTTCCTATCTGGATTCCTTTTACTTCTTTTTCTACTCTGATTGCTGTGGCCAAAACTTCCAACACTATGTTGAATAGTAGTGTGAGAGTGGGCGCCCTTGTCTTGTTCCTGATTTTAAGGGAAATGCTTTCAATTTTTCACCATTGAGGATAATGTTTGCTGTGGGTTTATCATATATAGCTTTTATTATGTTGAGGTATGTTCCTTCTATTACTGCTTTCTGGAGAGTTTTTATCATAAATGGATGTTGAATTTTGTCAAATGCTTTTTCTGCATCTATTGAGATAATCATATGGTTTTTATTTTTCAATTTGTTAATGTGGTGTATTACACTGATTGATTTGCGGATATTAAAGAATCCTTGCATTCCTGGGATAAAGGCCACTTGGTCATGGTGTATGATCTTTTTCAATATGTTGTTGGATTCTGTTTGCTAGAATTTTGTTACGGATTTCTGCATCTATGTTCATCAGTGATATTGGCCTGTAGTTTTCTTTTTTTTTGTGGCATCTTTGTCTGGTTTTGGAATTAGGGTTATGGTGGCCTCATAGAATGAGTTTGGAAGTTTACCTTCTGCAATTTTCTGGAAGAGTTTGAGTAAGATAGGTGTTAGCTCTTCTCTAAATTTTTGGTAGAATTCAGCTATGAAGCCATCTGGTCCTGGGCTTTTGTTTGCTGGAAGGTTTCTGATTACAGTTTCGATTTCCTTGCTTGTGATGGGTCTGTTAAGATCTTCTATTTCTTCCTGGTTCAGTTTTGGAAAGTTATACTTTTCTAAGAATTTGTCCATTTCTTCCAAATTGTTGATTTTATTGGCATAGAGCTGCTGGTAGTAGTCTCTTATGATCCTTTGTATTTCAGTGTTGTCTGTTGTGATCTCTCCATTTTCATTTCTAATTTTGTTGATTTGGTTCTTCTCCCTTTGTTTCTTAATGATTCTTGGTAATGGTTTGTCAATTTTGTTTATTTTTTCAAAAAACCAGCTTTTAGCTTTGTTGATTTTTGCTATGGTCTCTTTAGTTTCTTTTGCATTTATTTCTGCCCTAATTTTTAAGATATCTTTCCTTCTGCTAACCCTGGGGTTCTTCATTTTGTCCTTCTCTAGTTGCTTTATGTGTAGAGTTAGGTTATTTATTTGACTTTTTTCTTGTTTCTTGAGGTAAGCCTGTAATGCTATGAACCTTCCCCTTAGCACTGCTTTTATAGTGTCCCATAGGTTTTGGGTTGTTGTGTTTTCATTTTCATTCATTTCTATGCATATTTTGATTTCTTTTTTGATTTCTTCTATGATTTGTTGGATATTCAGAAGCATGTTGTTTAGCCTCCATATGTTTGAATTTTTAATAGTTTTTTTTTCCCCTGTAATTGAGATCTAATCTTACTGCATTGTGGTCAGAAAAGATGACTGGAATGATTTCAATTTTTTTGAATTTACCAAGGCTAGATTTATGGCCCAGGATGTGATCTTTTCTGGAGAATGTTCTGTGTGCACTTGAGAAAAAGGTGAAATTGATTGTTTTGGACATGAGTTTTAAAATTGCAAGAAGATGAATTCTGCCAACAATTACATGAGCTTGGAAGAGAACTCTGAGCTGCAGACTAGCCAACACCTCAATTTCAGTCTCTTAGACCCAAGCAACAGAGAAGGCAATGTCACCCCACCTCAGTACTCTTGCCTGGAAAATCCCATGGACAGAGGAGCCTGGTAGGCTGCGGTCCATGGGGTCGCTAAGAGTCAGACACGACTGAGCGACTTCACTTTCACTTTTCACTTTCATGCATTGGAGAAGGACATGGCAACCCACTCCGGTATTCTTGCCTGGAGAATCTTAGGGACAGGGGAGCCTGGTGGGCTACCGTCTATGGGGTCGCAGAGTTCAACACGACTGAAGTGACTTAGTAGCAGCAGCAGACCTGAGCAAAGAACCCAAAGAATCTGACCCAGATTCATGACACAGAAACTGTGAAGCAATATATGGGTATTGTTTTAAACTGCTAACTTGTGGTAATTTGCTGTGTTCAGTCAATCAGTCATGTCCAACTCTTTGCGACCCTATGGACTGCAGCACAGCATGCCTCCCTGTCCGTTACCATCTCCTGAAGCTGGCTCAAACTCATGTCCATTGAGTTGGTATGCCATTCAACCATCTCATCCCTCTGTCATCCCCTTCTCCTCCTGCCTTCAATCTTTCCCAGCAACAGGGTCTTTTCTAGTGAGTCAGCTCTTAGAATCAGGTGGCCAAAGTATTGGAGCTTCAGTATCAGTCCTTCCAGTGAATATTAAGGATTGATTTCCTTTAGGACTGACTGATCTCCTTGCTGTCCAATGGACTCTCAAGAGTCTTCTCCAACACCACAGTTCAAAAGCATCAATTTTTTGGCGCTCATACTTCTTATAGTCCCATCTCACATCCACACATAACTACTGGAAAAGCCATAGCTTTGACTAGATGGACCTTTGTCAGAAATGTCTCTGCTGTTTAATATGCTATCTAGTTTTGTCATAGCTTTTCTTCCAAGGAGCAAGTATCTTTTAATTTCATGGCTGTAGTCACCATCTGCAGTGATTTGGGGCCCAAGAAAATAAAGTCTGTCACTGTTTCCATTGTTTCCCCATCTATTTGCCATGAAGCAATGGGACCAGATGCCATGGTCTTGGTTTTTTGAATGCTGAGTTTTAAGTGAGCTTTTTCAATATTCTCTTTCACTTTCATCAAGATGCTCTTTAGTTTCTCTTCATTTTCTCTCATAAGGGTGGTATCATCTGTATATCTGAGGTTATTGATATTTCAATCACAATCTTTATTCTACCTTGTGCTTCATCCAGCCTGGCACTTTGCCTGATGTACTCTGCACATAAGTTAAATAAGCACAGTGACAATATACAGCCTTTAACGTACTCCTTTCCCAATTTGGAACCAATCAGTTGTTGCATGTCCAGTTCTAACTGATGCTTCTTGACCTGTATACAGATTTTTCAGGAGGCAGGTAAGATGGTCTGATATTCCCATCTCTTTTTTTTTTTGTTTGTTTGTGTCATCTTCAATTTTTTCAGTCAGTGTGTTATAGTTTTTATTTTTATTTTTTTTTTACCATTTTTTTTAATTATTATTATTTTTTTTCCAGTGGGTTTTGTCATACATTGATATGAATCAGCCATGGATTTACATGTATTCCCATCTCTTGAAGAATTTTCCACAGTTTGTTGTGATCCACACAGTCAAAGGCTTCAGCATAGTCAATGAGACAGAAGTACATGTTTTTCTACAATTCTCATGCTTTTTCTATGCTCCAACAGATGTTGGCAATTTGATCTCTGGTTCCTCTGCCTTTTCTAAATCCAGCTTAAACATCTGGAAGTTCATGGTTCACTTAGTGCTGAAGCCTGGCTTGGAGAATTTTGAGTATTACTTCGCTAGTGTGTAAAATGAGTGCAATTGTATCATAGTTTGAACATTCTTTCGCATTGCCTTTCTTTGGGATTGGAATGAAAACTGACCTTTTCCAGTCCTGTGGCCACTGCTGAGTTTTCCAAATTTGTTGTCATATTGAGTGCAGCATTTTCACAGCATCATCTTTAGGATTTTAAATAGCTCAGTTGGAATTCTATTATCTCCATCTGCTTTGTCTGTAGTGATGCTTCATAAAGCTTACTTGACTTCTCACTCCAGGATGTCTGGTTCTAGGTGAGTGATCACATCATCATGGTTATCTGGGTCATAAAGATCTTTTTTGTACAGTTCTTCTGTGTATTGTTGCCACCTCTTCTTAATAGCTTCTGCTTCTGTTAGGTCCATGCCATTTTTGTCATTTATTATGCCCATCTTTGCATGAAATGTTCCCTTGGTATCTCTAATTTTCTTGAGGAGATCTCTAGTCTTTGCCATTCTATTGTTTTCCTCTCTTTGCATTGATCACTGAGGAAGGCTTTCTTATCTCTCCTTTCTTACTCAGCAACTGAAGATGAATACAGCTGATCCTTGAATAATGCCGGTTTGAAATGCATGGGTCCACTTATTCTCAGATTATTTTCAGTAGTAAATACTATAGTACTACACAATCTGAGGATGACTGAATCCTCAGATGCTGAATCACAGATACAGAGGAACACTGTAAGTGAGGGCCAACTACAAATTATGCCCCAACTGTAAGTTATGGGTAGAGAGTTGACTATGTAGAGGGTTGGTACAGCCAATCTGACTGACCCCCATGTTATTCAAGGGTCAACAGTACACATATCTATTCAAATTAAATATAACTTCATTTCCTGTACTGGACCCTATCCCACAAAACTGGCACACTGATATTTCTCCAATAACATACACTGATTTGAAGACATGCTGTTATAATGGATTACAGTAAAAATATTAAACATGCTGCAAACTTTTACAATATATGTTCTGAGTATAATAAAATACTTTATTTAGAAGTTAACTTCCTAAAATATTATAATGTATGCTTTCAGGGTGGCATGCATTTAAGTCATTAGGTTTACATTTACTTCTCACATTTAAAAAGATAAGAGTAACTTTGAGGTGGTATGAAATGAGCAAAGATATCACTGTGCAATTAATTGTGTTCATGGAACAAATTCAGATTTACATGAAAAGGTTCATCAAAATAAAAAACTGTCATCCTTTGGAATTTCTCCTTGATCAACTGTTCTTTATTGTGAGATCAGAAAGGGGCCTCAGAATTCATGGTTTTAAATCTTTTCATAATTTTCCTTTGTTGATGTTTTGTTCCACTGCTAAAGGACTCGAGCTTGCAGACTAAGACTGTTATTAATATTCATCTTTCTTCCCCTGCTTTTCTGTTTATCACAGTCTTTCTCAGTTTACTTCTATAGCTTCAGGTATCACTTTAGTGCTGCTTCTTCATTATATACCATTCTTAACTGTTCTTCCTAACTGATGGACATTTTTACTTGAATTTCCTGGTGTTCCAACAAAACTCAAACCTCCAGAACTCTCCTGTATTCTTATTTCTGAAGAGTTATCTCCATCTTGATGATTACTCATCCTCACAAAGTTAGGAGACATTACTCACTTATTCTCTCCTCCTAGTCCTATCAAAATCTTATCTTCCAAAATTCACACTAAATGTTACCCCATTTCTGAATCTACCTGGTTCAAATAAATCTCCCATTTCCAATATCAAATAGAACTTGGGTTGCACTACATTTAGAGTTCTTACCTTATTGTTTGCCCTATAAATTTTCTGAAGGGTATGTATGGGTATAATCAAGTCTTAAATATTGAGCAGATTGCTTTTTGTCCTTAAATTATGTAATTCTCAAGATTTCAAAAGAAAATTTACATTTATCAAATTATTTCTTTTGATTCTCAGGCACTTGGTAGACAAGCAGCAAAGGAAAATAAAGACTAGTAGGACAAAAGCACTTTTCCAAGACCATAGAGTGAAGAAGTGAAGGAAATTCCTTGAGCAGAGTTACTTTGACATATGAATAATTTGGTACATTTTTTCAACGTACCTTACCTCTTATAATAGGTTGCTAATAAAGCGTGATTTCAGTTCTGCCTATATCATAGAAAAAAAGTACAATAGAAATAATACTTTAAACTGATTTAGTATTACAGGAAATACATTTTGGTAACACAATGATACGTGTATGCTAAATATGTATCTAAAATGTTAACTGTCCAAACTAAAAAGTGGTAAATGGCTATGAGTAAATACCAACCAAGTTTTTTTTCTACAATAGAAGGAAAAATGTAAAACTTACTTGCAGATGCATCCCAAAACTTGATTGATCCATCTGCATGCCTAGATAAGAAATAAATTAGCATTAAGTATGGTCAATTAAAAAATCATAATTGTTCGAACTGTATAAAAACTTGAATTACTATTAGTGACCCCAAAGACTGTAGCCCACCAGGCTCCTCTGTCCATGGGATTCTCCAGGCAAGAATACTGGAGTAGATAGCCTATCCTTTCTCCAGGGAATCTTCTCCACCCAGGGATCACATTCAGGTCTCCTGCACTGCATGCAGACTCTACCACTGAGCCACAGAGTACAGAATACTTCCCAACACATTTCATGAGGTCAGGTTTATACTGACACCAAAGCCAGGAAAAAACATGGCAAGAAAAGAAAATGTGACAGACTAATATCCCTTGAGCATAGATGTAAGGAAAAAAACTGTCAACAAAATATTAGCAAATCTAATTTAAAAAGCATAAGGATAATAATCATAAAACTAGTGTGGTTTATCCCAGAAATGTGATGCCAGTTAAACATTCTTAAAAATCAATCACCAAAAAAAAAAAAAAAATCAATCACCATATATATTTCATTACACTGTCAAATTGAAAAAGAAAAACCATTATCATCTCAATAAACAAAGAAAAAGCACCTGAATTTAAAGTGATTCACCACCACTACAGTGTTTCAGGATTCTGTTTTTGTCTATGTATTTACTTTTACCAGAGAGCTTTATATTTTCATATGCTTTCATTTTGTTGTCTAGTGTTCATTCATTTCAACTCAAAGGACTCCCTTTAGCAATCCTTGTGAGGCAAGTATACTGCTAATAAATGTTTTTGTTTATCTTAGTGAAAGTGAAAGTCGCTCAGTTGTGTCAGACTCTTCATGACCCCATAGACTATACAGTCCATGGAATTCTCCAGGCCAGAATACTGGAGTGGGTAGCCTTTCCCTTCTCCAGGGTAGCTTCCTGACCCAGGAATCGAACTAGGATCTCCTGCATTGCAGGTGGATTCTTTACCAACTGAGCTATCAGGGAAGCCCTTTGTTTATCTTGGAAGGCCTTTATTTCTCCTTCATTTTTGAAGTACAATTTCCCAGATACAGTGTTCATAGCTGGTTTTTCTTTTATTCTTAATGCACTTTAAATATATCATCCTACTCCCCTCAAGCCTATAATATTTCCGCTGAGAAATCCAATGATAATCTCATGTAAGTTTTCATACACATAATGAGTAGCTTTTCTGTTGCTGCTTTTAAGACTGTTTCTTTGACTTTGATAATTTGTTTATAATGTGTCTCAGTGTTGTCCTCCTTGGGTTATCCTCACTGGAGTATTCTGATACATATCCAATGAATATGGAAGTCCATTTACTTCCTCAGATTTGAGAAGTTTTTAGCCAACATTTCTTCAAATAATTCCTCTGTCCCATTCTTTTAACTTTTATCCCTCTCACTCAGTATTTCTTATATCTTCAAATTTGCCGGTTCTTTCTTCTGATTAAATCTGCTGTTGATCCCCTCCAGTAAAATCTTCAATTCAGTCATTGTATCATTTCACTTAAAAATTTATTTCTGGTTCTTTTTAATAGTTTCTATCTCTCTGTTAATATTTTAATTTCACTCATGCATCACTTTCCTTATTTTGTTTACTTGTCTGCCTGTGTTCTCTGGTCATGCACTGAGTTTCTTTAAGACAATTATTTTGAATTGTCATGTAATCACAGATATCAAATTCTTTAGGGTCAGTTTCTAGACATGTATCTTGTTCCTTTGATTGGGCTGTGTTTGCCTATTTTTTTTAATGTGCCTTGTTATTTTATGTTGTGAATTTAGCATTTGAAAATACAGCCACGACTGGCTTTATACAGGGAAAGACCTTCACCAAGCTTTTTGGGGTCTCTCAAACCTTCAGTGGGGATGCATCTTCTCTGGGATTGTGTGTATAATTTCCCAACTATAGAGGTTTGCTGGTTTCTTTTTTCAGGAGCTTGCACATTCTTGCTCCATCCATTATGTCTGTAGTACTGCAAGTATCTTGGCATTTCAACAAGCCATTGAGCTCTCTCTCGTTTTCTGTGGATACCCGGACATCCAGATTCCATCAGTATTCTGATTGAGGGGAAATAAAAACTAGTCTCTTTGGAAGTCCCTTGGAAAGCAAGAACATTGGATGCACAGTCTAGTCCATAACTTCCTTCTTATTCAATTCTTCCTTGAACATGAGCTGTGCCAATTTGTGGGGGGAGCTGACACAGCTGAAATAAAATGATTGTTTTCACCCATTTCAGAGTGGTTATTCCTGGCTTTGAGCTCCTCTGGGATACTATGATTTTCTAACTGGTTTCTACAGTTTTCCTAAAGGGTTTTAGACCATATATTGTTGTTAAATCTGTGTACCTGTGGGAGGACAAGGTCTGGGGTTACTTATTTTGACATCTTGCTGATGTCACTCTCCACTGACTCTTTTATGAAGTATTTTTCTGTCCTTTTTCTCTTAACCTGGTGATACTATTATATTGGAAGTGAGTGTATTGTTAATGGCATGCAGTTTGGTTATATTTTTTAATCCACTCTGCCAATCAGTGCATTTGAACTAATGTATTTAGACCATTTACATTTAAGCCTTAAAATTTCAATAATAACACTTTTTTTCCTCTTCTATTGTCACTGTATTTTTCACCATCTTTCCTATGGGCTATTTGAATTATTTTAGTACATCCATTTTTTTTTTTTTTTTATTAGTTGGAGGCTAATTACTTCACAACATTTCAGTGGGTTTTGTCATATATTGATATGAATCAGCCATGGATTTACACGTATTCCCCATCCCGATCCCCGCTCCCACCTCCCTCTCCACCCGACTCCTCTGGGTCTTCCCAGTACACCAGGCCCGAGCACTTGTCTCATGCATCCCACCTGGGCTGGTGATCTGTTTCACCATAGATAGTATACATGCTGTTCTTTTGAAACATCCCACCCTCACCTTCTCCCACAGAGTTCAAAAGTCTGTTCTGTATTTCTGTGTCTCTTTTTCTGTTTTGCATATAGGGTTATCGTTACCATCTTTCTAAATTCCATATATATGTGTTAGTATGCTGTAATGTTCTTTATCTTTCTGGCTTACTTCACTCTGTATAAGGGGCTCCAGCTTCATCCATCTCATTAGAACTGATTCAAATGAATTCTTTTTAATGGCTGAGTAATATTCCATGGTGTATATGTACCACAGCTTCCTTATCCATTCATCTGCTGATGGGCATCTAGGTTGCTTCCATGTCCTGGCTATTATAAACAGTGCTGCGATGAACATTGGGGTGCATGTGTCTATTTCAGATCTGGCTTCCTCAGTGTGTATGCCCAAAAGTGGGATTGCTGGGTCATATGGCACTTCTATTTCCAGTTTTTTAAGAAATCTCCACACTGTTTTCCATAGTGGCTGTACTAGTTTGCATTCCCACCAACAGTGTAAGAGGGTTCCCTTTTCTCCACACCCTCTCCAGCATTTATTGCTTGTAGACTTTTGGATAGCAGCCATTCTGACTGGCGTGTAATGGTACCTCATTGTGGTTTTGATTTGCATTTCTCTAATAATGAGTGATGTTGAGGATCTTTTCATGTGTTTGTTAGCCATCTGTATGTCTTCTTTGGAGAAATGTCTGTTTAGTTCTTTGGCCCATTTTTTGATTGGGTCATTTATTTTTCTGGAATTGAGCTTCAGTAGTTGCTTGTATATTTTTGAGATTAATCCTTTGTCTGTTGCTTCATTTGCTATTATTTTCTCCCAATCTGAGGGCTGTCTTTTCACCTTACTTATAGTTTCCTTTGTAGTGCAAAAGCTTTCAAGTTTCATTAGGTCCCATTTGTTTAGTTTTTCTTTTATTTCCAATATTCCGGGAGGTGGGTCATAGAGGATCTTGCTGTGATTTATGTCAGAGAGGGTTTTGCCTATGTTCTCCTCTAGGAGTTTTATAGTTTCTGGTCTTACATTTAGATCTTTAATCCATTTTGAGTTTATTTTTGTGTATGGTGTTAGAAAGTGTTCTAGTTTCATTCTTTCACAAGTGGTTGACCAGTTTTCCCAGCACGACTTGTTAAAGAGGTTGTCTTTTTTCCATTGTATATTCTTGCCTCCTTTGTCAAAGATAAGGTGTCCATAGGTTCGTGGATTTATCTCTGGGCTTTCTATTCTGTTCCATTGATCTATATTTCTGTCTTTGTGCCAGTACCATACTGTCTTGATGACTGTGGCTTTGTAGTAGAGTCTGAAGTCAGGCAGGTGGATTCCCCCAGTTCCATTCTTCTTTCTCAAGATTACTTTGGCTATTCGAGGTTTTTTGTATTTCCATACACATTGTGAAATTATTTGTTCTAGTTCTGTGAAAAATACCATTGGTAGCTTGATAGGGATTGCATTGAATCTATAGATTGCTTTGGGTAGAATAGCCATTATGACAATATTGATTCTTCCAATCCATGAACACGGTATGTTTCTCCATCTGTTTGTGCCCTCTTTGATTTCTTTCATCAGTGTTTTATAGTTTTCTATGTATAGGTCTTCTATTTCCTTAGATAGATATACTCCTAAGTATTTTATTCTTTTTGTTGCAATGGTAAATGGTATTGTTTCCTTAATTTCTCTTTCTGTTTTTTTCATTGTTAGTATATAGGAATGCAAGGGATTTCTGTGTGTTAATTTTATATCCTGCAACTTTACTATATTCATTGATTAGCTCTAGTAATTTTCTGCTAGAGTCTTTAGGGTTTTCTATGTAGAGGATCATGTCATCTGCAAACAGTGAGAGTTTCACTTCTTCTTTTCCTATCTGGATTCCTTTTAGTTCTTTTTCTGCTCTGATTGCTGTGGCCAAAACTTCCAACACTATGTTGAATAGTAGTGGTGAGAGTGGGCACCCTTGTCTTGTTCCTGATTTCAGGGGAAATGCTTTCAATTTTTCACCATTGAGGGTGATGCTTGCTGTGGGTTTGTCATATATAGCTTTTATTATGTTGAGGTATGTTCCTTCTATTCCTGCTTTCTGGAGAGTTTTAATCATAAATGAGTGTTGAATTTTGTCAAAGGCTTTCTCTGCATCTATTGAGATAATCATATGGTTTTTATCTTTCAATTTGTTAATGTGGTGTATTACATTGATTTATTTGTGGATATTAAAGAATCCTTGCATTCCTGGGATAAAGCCCACTTGGTCATGGTGTATGATCTTTTTCAATATGTTGTTGGATTCTGTTTGCTAGAATTTTGTTAAGGATTTTTGCATCTATGTTCATCAGTGATATTGGCCTGTAGTTTTCTTTTTTTTTTTGTGGCATCTTTGTCTGGTTTTGGAATTAGGGTTATGGTGGCCTCCTAGAATGAGTTTGGAAGTTTACCTTCTTCTGCAATTTTCTGGAAGAGTTTGAGTAAGACAGGTGTTAGCTCTTCTCTAAATTTTTGGTAGAATTCAGCTGTGAAGCCATCTGGTCCTGGGCTTTTGTTTGCTGGAAGATTTTTGATTACAGTTTCGATTTCCTTGCTTGTGATGGGTCTGTTAAGATCTTCTATTTCTTCCTGGTTCAGTTTTGGAAAGTTATACTTTTCTAAGAATTTGTCCATTTCATCCAAGTTGTCCATTTTATTGGCATAGAGCTGCTGGTAGTAGTCTCTTATGATCCTATGTATTTCAGTGTTGTCTGTTGTGATCTCTCCATTTTCATTTCTAATTTTGTTAATTTGGTTCTTCTCTCTTTGTTTCTTAATGATTCTTGGTAATGGTTTGTCAATTTTGTTTATTTTTTCAAAAAACCAGCTTTTAGCTTTGTTGATTTTTGCTATGGTCTCTTTAGTTTCTTTTGCATTTATTTCTGCCCTAATTTTTAAGATATCTTTCCTTCTGCTAACCCTGGGGTTCTTCATTTTGTCCTTCTCTAGTTGCTTTATGTGTAGAGTTAGGTTATTTATTTGACTTTTTTCTTGTTTCTTGAGGTAAGCCTGTAATGCTATGAACCTTCCCCTTAGCACTGCTTTTATAGTGTCCCATAGGCTTTGGGTTGTTGTGTTTTCATTTTCATTCATTTCTATACATATTTTGATTTCTTTTTTGATTTCTTCTATGATTTGTTGGTTATTCAGAAGCGTGTTATTTATCCTCCATATGTTTGAATTTTTAACAATTTTTTTCCTGTAATTGAGATCTAATCTTACTGCACTGTGGTCAGAAAAGATGACTGGAATGATTTCAATTTTTTTGAATTTTCCAAGACCAGATTTATGACCCAGGATGTGATCTATTCTGGAGAAGGTTCCGTGTGCACTTGAGAAAAAGGTGAAGTTGATTGTTTTGGGGTGAAATGTCCTATAGATATCAATTAGGTCTAGCTGGTCCATTGTGTCATTTAAGGTTTGTGTTTCCTTGTTAATTTTCTGTTTAGTTGATCTATCCATAGTTGTGAGTGGGGTATTAAAGTCTCCCACTATTATTGTGTTACTATTAATTTCCTCTTTCATACTCGTTAGTGTTTGCCGTACATATTGTGGTGCTCCTATGTTGGGTGCATATATATTTATAATTATTATATCTTCTTCTTCGATTGATCCTTTGATCATTATGTAGTGTCCTTCTTTGTCTCTTTTCACATCCTTTATTTGAAAGTCTATTTCATCTGATATGAGTATTGCGACTCCTGCTTTCTTTTGGTCTCCCTTTGCATGAAATATTTTTTTCCAGCCCTTCACTTTTAGTCTGTATGTGTCTCTTGCTTTGAGGTGGGTCGCTTGTAGACAGCATATATAGGGGTCTTGTTTTTGTATCCATTCAGCCAAT
The DNA here is from genome assembly GCF_033118175.1 of Dama dama. Classification (NCBI taxonomy): domain Eukaryota; kingdom Metazoa; phylum Chordata; class Mammalia; order Artiodactyla; family Cervidae; genus Dama; species Dama dama. Next base: position 52,895,686 of record NC_083699.1, read on the forward strand.
CTTTGTCTTTTGGTTGGGGCATTCAACCCATTTACATTTAGGGTAATTATTGATAGGTGTGGTCCCGTTGCCATTTACTTTGTTGTTTTGGGTTCACGTTTGTACAACCTTTCTGCATTTCCTGTCTAGAGAAGATCCTTTAGCATTTGTTGAAGAGCTGGTTTGGTGGTGCTGAATTCTCTCAGCTTTTGCTTATCTGTAAAGCTTTTGAATTCTCCTTCATATCTGAATGAGATCCTTGCTGGATACAGTAATCTAGGTTGTAGCTTATTCTCTTTCGTTACTTTCAGTACGTCCTGCCATTCCCTTCTGGCCTGGAGGGTTTCTATTGATAGATCAGCTGTTATCCTTATGGGAATCCCTTTGTGTGTTATTTGTTGTTTTTCCCTTGCTGCTTTTAATATTTGTTCTTTGTGTTTGATCTTTGTTAATTTGATTAATATGTGTCTTGGGGTGTTTCGCCTTGGGTTTATCCTGTTTGGGACTCTCTGGGTTTCTTGGACTTGGGTGGCTATTTCCTTCCCCATTTTAGGGAAGTTTTCAGCTATTATCTCCTCGAGTATTTTCTCATGGCCTTTCTTTTTGTCTTCTTCTTCTGGAACTCCTATGATTCGAATGTTGGGGCGTTTCACAGTGTCCCAGAGGTCCCTGAGGTTGTCCTCATTTCTTTTGATCCTTTTTTCTTTTTTCCTCTCTGCTTCATTTATTTCCACCATTTTATCTTCTACCTCACTTATCCTATCTTCTGCCTCCGTTATTCTACTCTTGGTTCCCTCCAAAGTGTTTTTGATCTCATTCATTGCATTATTCATTTGTAATTGACTCTTTTTTATTTCTTCTAGGTCTTTATTAAACAGTTCTTGAATCTTTTCAATCTTTGTTTCCAGGCTATTTATCTGTAACTCCATTTTGTTTTCAAGATTTTGGATCATTTTTATTATCATTATTCTAAATTCTTTTTCAGGTAGATTCCCTATCTCCTCCTCTTTTGTTTGACTTGGTGGGCATTTTTCATGTTCCTTTACTTGTTGGGTATTTCTTTGCCTTTTCATCTTGTTTAGATTGCTGTATCTGGAGTGGGCTTTCTGTATTCTGGAGGTCTGTGGTTCCTTTTTATTGTGGAGGATTAACCCAGTGGGTGGGGTTAGAGGATTGGCTTGTCAAGGTTTCCTGGTTAGGGAAGCTTGCGTCAGTGTTCTGGTGCGTGGAACTTGATTTCTTCTCTTTGGAGAGCAATGGAGTGCCCAGTAATGAGTTTTGAGATGGGTGTATGTGTTAGGTGTGACCTTGGGCAGCCTGTATGTTGATGTTCAGGGCTATGTTCCTGCGTTGCTGGAGAATTTGCGTGGTATGTCTTGCTCTAAAACTTATTGGCTCTTGGGTGGTGGTTGGTTTCAGTGAGGTATGAAGGCTTTTGGACAGTCACTTATTACTTAAAGTTCCATGTAGTCAGGAGTTTTCCGGTGTTCTCAGGTTTTGGACTTAAGTCTCCTGCCTCTGGATTTCAGTTTTATTCTTCCTGTAGTCTCAGGACTTCTCCAACTATACAGCCCTGATAAGAAAACTTCTAGGTTAATGGCTAAAAGATTCTCCCCCGTTAGGGACACCCAGAGAGGTTCACAGAGTTACATGAAGAAGAGGAGAGGGAGGAGGGAGATAGAGATGAGCAGGAGGAGAAAAAGGGGGACTCAAGAGGAGAGAGACAGATCTACGCAGCTGTCTGTTCCCAGAGTGTTCTCCATACCCCAGACACCTACAAAGATTCACAGAATTGGATTGGGAAGAGAAGGGGAAAGGAGGAAATAGAGGTGTTCTGAGGTAGAAAACAGAGAGTCAAGATTGGGAAAGAATAATCTTTGGTTTAAAAATAGGGCTTCTCTTCTTTTTTTTTTTTTTGTAAGGTTATAGTGTATTGAAAATGAAAATTAAGGAGTAGTAGAGGAGTACTAGAGGACTTTAAAAGAAATAAGAGAAAAAGAAAAATAGAAAATAGAAGAGAAAAAGGAAAGAAAAAAAGAAGAAAAAAGAAAAAAAAGAAAAAAGAAAAGAAAGAAAAAAAAATTTTTTCCCCCCAATTAAAAAAATCGTAAAAATCTATGGAAATGAAATTTAAGGAGTAATGGGGGAGTAATAGGGGATTTTAAAGGAAAATAAAAGAGAAATAATAAAAAAGAAAAAATGAAAAAAGAAAAAAAACAAAAAGAAAAATGTAAAATTATATCTAGGAGTTTCTCTGGAGCTGTTGCGGTCAGTGTGGGTTCGGCTCAGTTTCAGATAGCTCCTCCTTCCAGCTTACGCTTCTCGATATCTACAGGCCCCTTCCGGTGTAGTCAGTGTTTTCTAGAGGGATTTTAATCTGTTGCACCAGTCCCTTCTGAAGCGGTTCCCTTTGTTTATTTGGCTTCTGTTTGCCGGTCTCTTCAGAGCCTCATTTCCGCCCTGACACAGGCGGGCGGAGGAGGACTCTTATTCAGGTAGCTAGCTCCGTCGCTCTGCGGGGAGGGGCTGGCGCCGCGGGGAGGGGCTGGCGCTGTGGGGACGGGCTTGCGCCGCGGGGACGGGCTGACGCTGCTTTCTCCGTCTGCGCTGCTCAGGTTCCCCGCTGTTCTATATGGAGTGCACCCCGCGCTGCGCGAGGTTCCAGCCCTCGGGTGTTCCACAAAAGCGCGGAACGAAAAGCTGCGCCTGCTCTCAGTGCCTTCCCCGTCAGAGCGGTCCAGGCAAGCAGGGGCTTGGTGGGCGCACTCTCCCCAGGTGTGGCACGCCCACTTCCTTCCACTGACCCAGTCTCAGTTTCCACTGGCGGCAGTCGGGTGCGTGCGCCTTCTGCCCTCCGCGTCCCCAGCCCCAGTCCCCGCCCGCGCCGGTCGGGTGCCTGCGCCCTGTGTCTCGCCGCGACCTTCCCCTACCCCCTGCCTCCTGCCTCCGGCGGGGCTGGGCCGGTCCGCAGCCTGCGAGCTCTTCTCTGGATTTTCTGTCTCTTTGTTCTGCGAACGGCCGACAGTGTGTTCGGGCTGGTTAATTTACTCTCTCTCTTTTGGTCTCCCACAGTTCAAGTTGGCAACTCACAGAAGCTCCCTCCGATTGTCCTCAGGGCACTCAGGCCCGGACCCTACCCCAAGCAATGCCGCCTAAGACTTCCCGCGACAGATCTCCGTCCTTAGCTCTTTTGTCTCACTTTTTATCTTTTATATTTTGTCCTACCTCCTTTCGAAGACAATGGGCTGCTTTTCTGGGCGCCTGATGACCTCAGCTAGCGATCAGAAGTTGTTTTGCGAAGTTTGCTCTGCGTTCAGTTATTCTTTTGATGAATTTGTAGGAGAGAAAGTGGTCTCCCCGTCCTACTCCTCCGCCATCTTGGCTCCCCCTCTAGTACATCCATTTTTATGAGTCAGTAATGTTTTGAGTATATCTCTTAGCCCAGTTTTTTTTTTTAAACAGGGTTGCATTAGGCACTGCATTGTACATTCATTTAACTTATCATAGTCTACTGATGTTATCATACTACCATTTTAAGGTAAGTAGGGGTACTAGTGGTAAAGAACCTGCCTGTAAAGGCAGGAGATGTAAGAGATGCAGGTTTGATACCTGGTTTGGGAAGATCTCCCGGAGGAAGGCATGACAACCTACTCCAGTATTCATGCCTGGAGAATCCCATAGACAGAGGAGCCTAGCAGGCTATAGTCCATAGGTGTCGCACACAGTTGGACATGACTGAAACAACTTAGCACATAAAAACTTTATCTTTCTTTATACCAGTTTACCCTTGCCCATTTATAATTGCCTTAAATATTTCCTCTATACATATGTAGAACCACATCAAACAATATAATAAAACCATAGTATTAACAATATTATCAAACCATAATTTCTTCAATCATCAAATATAATTTTAAAAACTCAAAAGCAACAAAGCCTATTGTATTTGCCCAGATTTTTACTTACCGTGGGCTTCCTTCCTTCCTCATAATCCAAGGTTCCTTCTTTTATCATTTGCTTTCTGTTTAGACAGCTTCCTTTTGGGATTCTTTTTGATAGATCTGATATAGACAAATTCTTAGTTTCCTTCATCTTAGAATGTATTAATTTCTAATTTCTAGAAGATATTTTTGCTGGGTATAGGATTCTAAGTTGCCAGTTCTTTTCTTTCTGCACTTGAAAGATTCAGGTTTCCTCTAGCCTCCATGTTTTCTAGTGGGAAATCTGCCTTCATTCAAATTAGTTTTGCCCTGTTGGTAAAAGTGTCATTTCTCTTTTGCTGGTTTCAAGATTTTTTCCCCTTGGAATTTAGTTTTCAGTATTTTGACTATCATGTATCTTGCGGACTTCTTGTGACTCACCCACCTTCTGCAATCTCTCGGTTCATGTCTTTTGCCAAATTTGGGACGTTTTCATCATTATTTCTTTATGAACTTTTTCAGCCCTATTCTTTTCTCCTTCCCCAGTGGACTTCTACTGACACAAAAAGGGGAGGGTATATGGCTCCTCATTACTGCTGGGCAGTGCTGGGGATTCTGTCTCCCCATATGATCTCTGTCACCACAGGTGATGAGTTTCATTACCACTCAGCAGAGTTAAAAGTCCCAGCTCGCTACTCAGACCTATGCTCAGTCTCAGAGACTGAGTTGGGGTAAGTTGAGGTAAACTGTTGTGGCCTGATGAGGGTAGAAGTCCAGGCTCCCCACTCAATCTTAGATGAAATGGGTTGGGGTGGGGGCCACAGTTTTTTCCTGTGGTGGTTAGGTGCAGTAGAAAGATTATTTTCTAAAACTTTTTTTTCTTGATAGGCTGCCCCTCTCCTCATCTTGTTGGCTAGAGAGAGCTAGCTTTTGTTGGGCCTTTCAGGTTTGTGCCCACTGGAAGTTCCAGGTTGCCAGCTTTTTCAGTTCCAATTCTTGGATATATGAGACAAAAACAAAAGACAGGAAACTCACCTCCATGTCATTCCTTGGGTCTTTGGGGCCCTAGCCAGTGTGACGTCTCTTCATCTTTTTCAATCATATAATATTTTTAAATACATAATATCCAGGGGGTTTAGTTGTACTTAGTGGGAAGAATAGGGAAAATTAAATCTATTCTATATCCCCAAACAGAGTCCCTTATTATCTTTTAAATCTTATCTTGTGTGTTGCTATGTTTCTATTTTTATTCCTAATATTAGAGCATGAAGTGGACTGCTACAGGAAGTAATAACATTTCTGGTGCTATAAGTTTTGAAGTATACTTTAAATAACCACCTAATGGGGATACAGAGCAGTGATTCCTAGATTTGGAAGGAATCAAGAGATACTGATGAGGACCTTTCCAAGGCTAATAGTCTATGAATTCTACAAAAACTCTTCATTGACTAATTTTTCATGATTTTTCTATCTTTGACCTTCATCTGGTCTTATAGTCTATACTTATTTATTGTTATATAGCTATGTTTTTCAATGGTTTGACTCTTCTATAAAGGTTACAATCTTTGGACAGAAGCTGTGTCTTATATTTTTATTTAAACTGTCAGCATTACTAGAGCAGAATTATGGAAAAGTGTGAATATTCAATGAAATATTTTTGATGATAAATTGACAAACTCATAAATCACAACCACTTACCCAGTAATAATGATTTCTGGATATGTTTGTGTGCCAAGGTTCCAAGCTCCTCCACTGATTGGCCACTCCTAAATAGATTACACAGGAAGAAATTATAAGCTTTTATTTTTTTAATTTAAATGACTTAGAAATTTAAAATAAAAATATTTTAAAATAAAAGTTTCACTTAAAATAGCTGTTAAGTTATGAAGAATGAAATTTGTAGCTATTTTTTAATTCTTTCATTGAACAATTCCAAGTGCATAACTTAATATCCTTTAAAAACATAGATTTCAATAAATATTACCATTCATCCAAAAATGCAAATAAGCATTTTTAACCATACAAATACAGTGTTGCTATATTTTCCACATAGGCTATGTACTCCCAAACTGCTGTGGTGCCATTTAATACAAAGCACTATGTAAACTGTGCCCCCTGGAGTTGTCCATCTGAACAGTCCTGTGCAAATAACAGAAATTATAATGGAGGGTCTCTTAAAATTGTAGGCATTTCAATCCTGTAGTTAAATAACTTCCTGGAATTCCATTTTGTTATATTTAACAAATAACTTGATAATTATGTCTTATTAACCACTGATTGATAAGAAATAACTAGAGAGATTTGACTTGAATTTCTTAAAACCATAGTCTTTCACCTAAAATAATCTAAAGTAACATCCTATTACTCAACCATATGTTAGTTTAAACATATTCTTAGTATAGACTTCCCTGGTAGCTCAGTGGTAAAGAATTCGCCTGCAAGGCAGAAGCCGCATGAGACATGGGTTCGATCCCTGGGTCAGGAAGATCCTCTGGAGAAGGGAATGGCAACCCACTCCAGTATTCTAGCCTGGAGAGTCCCCAAATACAGAGGAGCTTGGCAGGCTACAGTACATAGGGTTACAAAGAGTTGGACAAGACTGAAGTGACTCAGCACACACATACTTAGTATATAAATATACATACGTGATAGGTAAGTATATCTTAGTATATAATTGTATACTTAATATATAAGAAATTTATATTATCGTAGACTTAAAGCTATGTAGCATTTAGATAATTTGGCTTTCAGAAATTGTCTTATTTAGTGTGCAAGCTTATGACTTGAAAATAATTTAGTTCAAGTCATTTTCTGACTTCCCATAGGAAAAAAAATTAAAAGTATGATCATATGATACAGATATGAATACAGGAAAATATTTTTCTAATTGTTGCTTTACCTTATTACTGTATCCTTGTTTTTTATGCTTGACTCCTATAGAGTAGAGCACTAGAATCAAATCTGGTGGGCAGTCAGCAAAATATGCTGTGCACGTAACTGGTGATTCATGAATGTCCATGGGATATGGATTTTCAAAGATTGGAAAGCTAATAGATAAAGACAATATATTAGTATCATTTTGTAATATAAAATTTGATATAAAAATGAAATAACTAACATAAAACAAATCTTAAAACCTTCTAAATATTGATGATACATTTCATGTAATTGTTTTTTAAGCATCATAAACAATTATCACCTGAACAAGAAATCTCTTTAAAAAAATATATCTATAAAATGTACTATGAATACTGGTAGAATTTTACTTGAATAAACTCATTTTCTTTCTTGTAATTCCAAAATTCCACAGCAATATTACTTTCTAATATACACAGACTGTATTAAATTGAAAAGATGCAGAAAGTTGACAGTTTATTAAAATGTATCAACTAGGTACTTTATGTATAGTTTTACCTATATGTTTATAAAAGTATTAAAATATCAGTAAATTTTACATGCTTTCCAAGGCACATAATACATAGGTAAGTATTTTCATTTTGTACTTTTATAGGGAGTAACTGAAAGATGTGTGTACTATGTAGGTACAAGTGTGATTATACATGTTCAAGATCATTTCCTATGTAAATCAGAAAGCAAAGTGGGCATGCAGACATATCGGTGTAGTAAATTTTATATCCTCAAGCCAATTATCATTTTTAAAAAGGGTATCTGTATGGAACCAAATTAAGAACCCCTAGAGCCACAATACACTGTGCACTTCTTTTGTACTGAGTATACCAGGCACTGTGGCAGACGGAGTGAGTATCATACATGCTGCATCTGTTCTCAGACTGTGTGACTGTTACTTCTGATACAATGTGCTCTGGGATGGGGGGAGGACCATTAAAAATAATTTCTCCTATTTTCCCCATGTTTAAGATTAAGAAACTTAATCAGAAACTTGGTTCAAACTTCAGAAGAGCATGGTGTGTGTGTCTATGTGTGTGTTGACAGGAGTTCTCTCTTCCCTTCAATTTTAATGGTTTCCCAGTTAAGAATAGTAGTATATGGAAAATCATGTACAAAAGAGAATGTTAAGTTTAATAAATGGCAAGTAGGTTAAACTGAATGGATCTGAGATTCCCTGTTTCAGAGTAGAAATCATCAATATTTTTGATGTCAAAGAATTAGAAGTAAAATAAGTAGATCACCTTAAAAGTTCAGATCTACAACCTGGGATCTGGTAATAGCAAGAGGTTACAATGATAGACTCCTGAGAAAGTGAACAATATCATGAAAATGCTTGGGGAAAATAACTTTATCATATGGGCATAGCTTTCTTTAGCTATTTAAGAAAGAATAGCTGAAATATATGATAAATTTTACATGTGAAGTGTAAATTGTTGTAGAAGTGTAAATCCAACAAACCAAGAAGAGGAAAAAAATGTAAGTTCTAATGCTTGCTTTCATGTAGAGGATTAAATGGAAAAGAAGGAAGGAATAAATTTATTTAGAAAGGAGGACAAAGCTACAACTTAACATTAAACATGGCTAAAGGGTAACTATTTGGAGGGAAAGAGAACATGTTCAGTTTTTGACACATTAAACTTCTTGTATTAGACAACAAAATGGGAAAGTCGCATAGATTTTAAAACAAAACCGAGTGCTGAAGAAGGCAAAATATTAGATAAAAACATGCAAACAAAATGTCAGTTCACATACTTACATAAGGTAAGTATGCTGAAAGCATAATTAATGTATAAAAATGGTAATTTTATGTTATTATTTTACCACAATAAAAATTTTTTAAAAGAGTAAATACATACTAAAGAATGTGAGTATTAAAAGGAAAGTATAGTGGACCTTGGAGGATGTTAGACAATTAGACAAGGTATGAAGAATCAATAAATATGGCATAGAAGGAAGAGTTGACTACAAGTGAGATTAGAAAAGTGTATTTTAATAAAACCTATATTAGAACTTAAGAGAAAGAGGCATAAATCCACATTTGAACACAAAATTTACTCAGTTTTATGTTGACAAATAAAGTAGCTAGGCATAATTCAATTATGGTGATATTATGGACCAATTCTTCCCTTTCAAAATATTGAAATATTATATGATGCAAATGATCACAAAGAACAACTTTGGCTCTTATACTTACAAACAACATTGAAAGTAAAACTCAGATTGTACTTCATTCAACAACAATTTATTAAGAACCTACTTCATGTGGAGACAAAGCTTGTTCTTCATGAGGCCTATAGTCTAGTAGGGAGACAATCTTTAAAATAATAACAAGTGAAAATTTTCATTTTGTCAAAGCTATGAAGGACAGGAACATGGATCTAAGACAGCCCTTAATAGGATATTTGACCAAATTATATAGATAATGAAAGATTTTCTTTAAATGAGGAAATGATATCTGAGTTGAGATTCTTACAGATGTTAATAAGGATAAAAAGGAATAGAAAATTTTCCATGCAGAAGAGAGAGGATGTATAAAAGCTCTGCAAATATAAGGAACTAAAAAATGATCAGAGTATCTAGAACATAGTTTGAGAGAAAATAAGCTTCATGCCTATCATCATTGACAATGAAAATATGTAGCAGGAAGACAGGGTTTATGAAAGTCAAGTCTACTTTTACTGTCCATGTAAAGTAGTGGGGAGTACCACTCTAATAGCGAATTTTATATTTGTTTCCACTGCCCACAACATAATGAAAAAAAAGTATAAGAAGGTATCTATCTTCTCTTCCAGATCCTGATCATCTATATTGTCTGCCACAGTAGTCCAATAATACTTTTATCACATGAATTTTTCTTTTAAAGGGTCAGCAGATAGCCAGACTGATTTTATAACAATTGTTTTTGCTTAGGGAAATGGCAGAAATGAGATCCATTTTATGTGTCCTGAGTCTCCAAATGCCTCTTTCTAAACATTAGGGGCTGCCTTGAAAATATCTTGTAAAATTTTCAGTGTCCCCTAAACTCTCCTGGTTTAGTTTTCATTATTGAACCAAATTATATTTATGTAATTCTAAGAAAACAATATGCCATATAAAGAATATTTACCACCTAAAGAATTCTAATGCCAAATTACCTATAATGTCCTCCTATATTTCGATTGCAATAAATAGAGTTTAAAAATAGTTAGTGTTAATCTGTACATGGACAACTTACTTGCTTTGTGTCAGATCAACTACAATGAGATCTTTCTCCAGGAGTACTGCAACAGCATAAGGTTCTTGAAATTCTACAAGTAGGAAAAAATGGAAAAGTTTTCATGTTTAACATTTTATAAAATGTTTATAAAATCACCAAACTTGTATTCCTTTATTTCCTATACAAATGTTATTTAAATGATTTGAGAAGACCAAAATATAAGCCAAAGTAAGAAGTAATAAAGAGCATATTTTAAAAATATATGCTGTGTTTCTCAAACAATGTTTAAGACCATTATAGAGAGCAAGGAAAAAATGAGAAGCCGCAGAGCATAAAGTTAAATGTATCTCAATAATCATGAATGTAGTAGATTATCTGAAGAGAGTGAGTCTGTCACCTCCATTTCACATTTATCTTAGTCTTCCACAACCTTCCATTCTAGATCTGATTTCATGCCTACAGAGAGATATGCTAAAGAAATAGTTCTGCTTCTTTAACATATGATACATATTCACCTCCCTATGAGAGCAACACTCCTTATACTAAAAAGATTACTTTCAATTCAGTGTGATTTAACAGGTGCTTAAAGACCACATACTATGTGCCCAAGTATATTTCAAAAAAACAGAATCTGAGGATAGCCTAGGATCTTCAAGTTCTTAAAATTCAACCCTCCCTTTCTCTATTTGGCTAATTTAAAAGTTATTCCTAAACTCAACAAGCACTTGGCAGGAATTCTGGATTCAAGAGTACTCAAGTCTTGACTAGTAAAGTAAAATATATGATCTTCATAGCCCTTCCAGTCCTGAGAAGCTATAGAACCTGTTTGTATTTATTTTTTAAGCCACAGGCTATGAGAGAAAAACTAGAAAAAAAATCACAAAAAAACAAAAACTGAGAAGTCTGCCTTTGTTTGGGTGAAAATTTATACAACAGTATACAGTTCTTATATTATTTACTACTCAAACTTTTTTCAAACTGAGGCATTTCCCCCTTCACCTTTAGAGTTTTTTTTTGTTTTCAACATTATTTCAATACTTTTGGGGCTTGGGGTTTTATCAGCTTAAAGACTACTACTAGTTTCCTCTTTGTCTTCTCAACCCTCTCTAGGAAACTCACTGGTTGGGAAGCAATGGCTACAAAAATAAAATAGGTGAGACACTGGTATGAATGAGTAAAAGTTGTAAATAAATTATTATTTTTATAGTAGTACATCTGTTGTAGATTATGGTTTCTTTTCAAATAATAAAAACTGGTAGCAAAAATTTCACCTTTGTAGAAGTACTTGGAGTACTATGTGTGGTAACCACTGAATAAAAAGATTTCCTTTGAGTCAGTATTAGCTTCAATTTGTGTCTATTTATTAACAATTTGACCATAGACAAATTAGTTAACTTTTTTGATTTTCAATTTCTTTATACATTGAAATGGCAAGATAATAACTATCTTAGACTGTTATGAAAATTAGATGTATATAAAGATATTTAATATACATCTTTAATATTTAATGAGCTTCCGTGGTGGCTCAGATGGTGAAGAATCTGCCTGCAATGCGGGAGACCCAGGTTCGGTCTCTGGGTCAGGAAGATCCCCTGGAGAAGGAAATGGCAACCCACTCTAGTATTCTTGCCTGGAGAATTCCACGGACAGAGGAGCATAGTGGCTACAGCCATGGGGTTGCAAAGAGTCAGACAACACTGAGAGACTAACACTTTCACTTTCAAAGATGTTTAATGCAAAGCCTCGCTTATAGTAGGTACTCACTAGATGCCAACTGTACTACTTTCTTCATTAGATTTGTTGCTTTTGAATAGGCTCAGCCTTTTAACCCTAGCCCCCAACAAGAAAGTTGAAAAGTTTTATCATAATTATTACTTCTCTGAAGAGAAATGTATTATTTATGACACTTGCAGAAGACCAGATACAAGTTAAATATAGATGTAAAAACTGACAAATTCTGAGTATTATTGGTTAATAACTCTGGGCAAAGCCCTATGAGGTAAGAGGGTTAGGCATTTCTGTATTTTGAGAAATAGGTTGAACTGTCAGATGTCACAAATGATTCAGCAATATTAAAAACTGTTAATAAATGTATTTTGTTTAATATATGCATAACATTTATCACTATGTGGCTATACAGAAGATTAAAGTTCTATATTTGCTAATATAGAATCATAATTAAAATACTATATACTGTTAAGTGAAAAGAGTGTGAGAACAGAGTATGCTGTCATCTTACAAAAGAGAGATATACATAAATAAGCACACATATGCATACATTATTTGTGGGAGAATACATAAGAAACAGTAATAGTGGTTGCCTCTGAAAGGGCAATGAGAAAGTTTTCATTATATACTGTGGCATACTGTAGAGTTCTTTTCTGGCATTTTCATGCACTATTGCTTTAATCAGAAATAGTTAATAAAATACACTTATATTTTATTGAGTCAAGTGAAATTTCTCCTAGCTCCTAATAAACAAAAAGTACCATCCTCATTACCATTTCTCTGAAAAGCAAAGTAATATACATGGTTTGGCAGTAATTAGACTTGGTTACAGTACATTTATAATTTGTTTAACATTACTAGAAATTGTCCTAACATCTCTACTGATATGCAGAAATGTATATATACATATAGTGTTTGATCTTTGAAACCACACATTTTCAGTTTCTATTGCTGGCATGCATACCTTCTTTCTTGAAGAAGACATTTTCCTAACCTAAGTTTTTGGTCCTCTGTTCTTTCTTTTTTTGTTCATTAATCATTCATTATCATAACACCAAAGAGCATATATATTATGATGATTCAAAAATAAATAGTAAAGACCTCCTCCCTCTCTCTTTTATGCTCTAAACAACTGTACTGACTTAAATTTATCTTCTCTACTCCCAAGAACTGTTGTTACTGCTTATAAAACCACTATTCCTAAAATGTTATCTTTGACTCATATTACTCCCTAATATAACTGTTGACCAAATTCAATGGGTTTTCATTTTCTACTCCTATAAGCAGCAGATCAAGATGTCATAGCTTGATCATTTTAATGTATACTATCACAAAGCCTCCCCAGTTGGAATCCAAAGTTTTAGATTTCAGTCTCTCTCTTCAAACCCATACAATAAAACATTGCTTTCTTTCATTTAATATTTCCTCCAAATTCCTCTGTAGTTCCAAATATCTACAAAAGGCTTTCAATCTTTTCTCTGAATTGATCCCATTCTAGCAAATTCACAATTTCTAAAACCTTTACTCAATATTATTTTCAAGGCCCAAGTCATTCTTCAAGTCCTATCTAGATCCTACATTTTCTATAAGCTTTGTATGAATATTTCATGCAATATTTCAGTCATCAACTACCTGACTAAACTATAAATTAGCACATTATTTAAACTCTGACTCATAACTCTGCACTTAATTAAGGCGTAATATGTTTTAAGTCATAATTATCTTCCTTTTGTGGCCAGATTTTCTACAATTTGACATCAGAGGTCGGTTTCATACTTTATCCATTTATCACCAAGTTCTTGTTATACTGAGGCCATAGAAACATCCAATAAATATTTGTGGTTAATTAACAGCACAGGTAATTTGTCTGCCACTGGCAACTCGGAATAAAGTGCCACGTTTTTATTTCATATCACTTTATTCTAGGTTTTAAACATGAAACTCAGTAATTTAAAACAAATTAATACATTTATAATAAAAGTATTTATAGATTACAAGATGAGTTCCTTTGCCCTTCTAATAAT